>NC_090376.1:79242685-79916311 GCF_036365525.1 Heterodontus francisci
TTAGCCCCACCAGTGTTTTCGGACTCTTCCTCTTCCTGATCTCCACCCATACTAATTCTACTTCATGATCTTCTGAGCCAAGGTCCTTTCTCACTTATGCCCTTACTTACAATCAGGGCTACCTTTCCTTCTTTTCCATTGTCTTCTTGAAATATTGTGTACTCTAGAATATTGATTTCCCAACCTTGGTCACCTTGTGATCATGTCTCTGTACTGGCAATTAGATCTAAACCATTTGTCTCTATTTGTGATATTAGTTCATCTACCTTATTGTGGATGCTTTGTGCATTCAGATACAGAACCTATAATTTCATTTTTTTTTTAAAACGGCTATTCCCTGCATGGACCTTATTCGCTGATGCACAATTACTATTAAACTCTGTCCCTTCCTGTTTCACTCTGCTTGTTTATTGTCAGTTGAAGGAGAAATGTTGCACAGAACACCAAGGGATATCACTGCTCTTCAAATACCGTCATGGGATAATTTATATCCATCTGAACAGACAGATGAGCATCTTTGTTTGACATCTTATCTGGAAAATGGTGCCTCTGCTAATGCAACACACCTCAGTACCTCATTAAAAGTATTCAGGCTAGGTTATGTGCTCAAGTCTTGGAGGGATGCTTGATCCTCAACTTTGACTTGAGTAAACTTTGCACAAACACTTTAAAGTGTGCATCTAGGAAAAATTGACAGAACTTTGAGGGACAACTGCCCAGAGCATGTTCACAATCGCAGACTGCAGTATATTGTTTTGATTCTCTCATTTGGCAATTCATGTGTTTTCCCTATTCAATAAAGTATTCTTCCATAATCTCCTCAGCCAAGATAACAGTCTGGAGACCAGTGTTAGGATCTTTACTAATGCTACTCTAGTGGATGCTAGCTGTGAAGCAACAGTAGCCCTATGTAATTTGTTTGGCTCTTCAATTTTTTTTGTGAAGAATCTCCTGACCTTCATTTCAGCACCATAGCTATAAGGTTGAGATTGCAAACTCAAAAAGGAACAGTGGTTTTAGTGAGATAGTCTCTAGACTTGACCCTCTGGGATCTTTGTTTAAATCCAACCGAGGCTAATGCTACGAAAGTTATTTTTGGGAGTTTAATGGCCCAAGGCGCAATGGGTTTGGGTAGTTTCAATCCAATACGACTGGGCACAAAACCACCCTTAATTTGGCACTAATTGCCAAGCTCGCTCAAAGATGTGGAGTTTGAGATAAATGACTAAATAATCTATTTTAGCAGTGTTGCTCAAGAAATAAATGTTAGCCAGGTCACCAGGGGAACTCCCCAATCTTCTCTGAAGCATGCAATGGGATCTTTGACATTCACCTGAGGGAGCAGAAAGGATTAGGTGCAACAGCTTATCAAAGGTTGACACTTTGAACACAGTACTGCACTAAAGCTTCAGGCTGGATTATGTGCTTGAACTCATGACCTTTTGACTCGGAGGCAAGAGAGCTACCACTGAGCCAAATTTGACTACTATTCAAGTTAATGGATCGCTGAATTAAAGAGAATGAAGATGGAACAGTAATTTGGAAGGAACAAGGACATCGAAAGCCAAGGCAGAGGCAAGAGACCGTTGCTCGGAGCCAGCAGAGGTTGATTCGAGATGCACGTGGGGAAATGGAGAAATAACCAAAAGGAACAATCAAGGAACACAATTGGAACTGGGAGGCTAGTGGAGCACAGAATGGTGCAGATGTATACTGTAGTAGCAAAGCAACATCTAGGAAATGAAGAGCGGGTCCAATACAGAAATTAGAAGAATGGAACATTGCTGATTCAGGAGCCAGTGAAGCAGCAGGGTTAATCCAAGAGTCAAAGCAGAAGTACATGACTGTGACTATTGCTTTACAGTAACTTAAAACACCTCCCATTTTCATTAAGATTCTCAGAATTTTATAATGTTTTAGGAACTGAATACTACAAACATGTACAGAATTCAACAGGACATTTTTAAAAAGTAATTCACCCATTCACAACAACAGCACATCCAGAAATTAAATGTGTGCACAGAGATTGGAACTGCCTGATTAATCTGTCTGCCATTATAGCTTCTTGTATATATGTTGGAATTTTCTTTGATCTTAACACATCCATCATTCTGACAAAGTTGGTCTTGGCTATCTCAATTCTCCTTCGGATCTCACAATTACATCTCCCATTATTTGTGATAATGTGCCCAAGACGTGTGAGCCTTTGCACTTTTTCCAGGACATGTCCATTTATTTCAAGTGTTAAGTCTCTGCTCATCACCGTTGTCTTGATCTTCTTCACATTCATTTAGTCCATGTCCCACACTCCTTGCCTTCACTTTGTTCATAATTTCCTGTAGTGCCTTTTCTGACTCTGCAATCAGTAGTGTCATCTGCATATCTCAAGTTGTTGACATTCGACCCACCAATGTTGCAACCAAGTAGATCTTCTACGTATGGGAAGATAGCTTCAGTGTACAGGTTGAACAGTTATGGAGACATAGCACACCCCAGCACATTCCTCTTTTGATCGGGGCTTTTCAGACAGCTTCCCAGTCAAGTCTCATCACTGCTGATTGATTCCAATACAGATTCTGAATTATCCTATCATTTCCATCCATTTCTAGTTTGTTTAAGCACTTCATCATTTTCTGATGGTAGACTTCTGACAATTTATTTCTGCTTCTAAAGACTAGTCATTTCTTTCCAAAGTGGGAGAGGTGGTGTAATGGTAACGTCACTGAACGAGTAATCCAGAAGCCCAGGATAATTCCCTGGGGACAGTGGTTCAAACTGCACCACAACAGTTGTTCGATTTTAAATTCAGTTAATAAATAAATTAATTAATAAAAATCTGAAATTGAAAGCTGGTGCCATGAAACGGTCAGTCATCGATTGTTATAAAAACCCCAACTGGTTCACTTATGTCCTTTAGAGAAGAAATGGGGCAGCACAGTGGCGCAGTGGTTAGCACCGCAGCCTCACAGCTCCAGCGACCCGGGTTCAATTCTGGGTATTGCCTGTGTGGAGTTTGCAAATTCTCCGTGTGTCTGCTTGGGTTTCCTCCGGGTGCTCCGGTTTCCTCCCACATGCCAAAGACTTGCAGGTTGATAGGTAAATTGGCCATTATAAATTGCCCCTAGTATAGGTAGGTGGTAGGGAAATATAGGGACAGGTGGGGATGTTTGTTGGGAATATGGGATTAGTGTAGGATTAGTATAAATGGGTGGTTGATGGTCGGCACAGACTTGGTGGGCCGAAGGGCCTGTTTCAGTGCTGTATCTCTAAATAACTAAAATAATAGAATAAAAAAATAAATCTGTCGTCCTTACCTGGACTGGCCTACATGTGTCTCCAGACCCACAGCAATGTGGTTGACTCTTAACTGCCCTCTGAAATGGCCTAGCAGGCCACTCAGTGGTCAAGGGCAATTAGGGATGGGCAACAAATGCTGGCCTTTCCAGCGACACTCACATCCCATGAAAGAATTTTAAAAATTATTTTCACCACATGGCTAGTCAGGAAAAGAATGCCAAGGTGCTATATTTTGTCATATACGTTATATGCCTCAGACGCATCACAAAGAGACTATTGATAAGCTGAATGCATTTGAGATATGGGCATATAAAGTGGATGCTCTGTCTGTGTAGGATATGTGGAAACACTACTGAAGTGCTGGAAATGGCTGAAGAAAAAGTGGAAATTAGTGCAAAACATCAAAGAGTGAAAGATTTTGGTCATTTAGAGCAGAAGATAGACTTACAATTATTGGAAAATCAGATCGATGGAAAACGTAAGAGAAAGGGAAGCAGAGGAGAAAATGGATAACAGATATAAATGGACTGGATGCAGTTGACATATGCAGAATGTGCAAGCGCAGCACAGGGTAGACTATCCATGGCAGTCAACAATTTGGGAAGATGACACCAACAGAAAAACAAAATATTCTGGAAGAGGAGAATCATCATGTAAAAGTGTAATTCCCATAGGGAAGCCATCTTGCATCTTTCATATACTAGCTCCTTAAAACACGGTGAGGATAGTAACAAACTTCAGGGGGACATAGATTGGTGAAATGGACAGACACATGCCAGATGAATTTAATGCAGTTAAGTGTGAAGTGATGCATTTTGGAAGTAAGGAAGAATAAAGGAGAAGGAATATAAACTAAATGGCACAATTTTAAAGGGAGTGCAGGAACAGAGACTTAGGGGTAAACATACACAAATTTTTGAAGGTGGCAAGCCAAGGTAGACAAGTTTGTAAAAAAGAAAATCTTGGGCTTTATGAATATAGACAGAGAAAACAATGGCAAGGATGTTATGCTAAACTTTTATAAAACACTGGTTCAGCCTCAACAAGAGTATTATGCTCAATTCTGGGAACCGCACTCTAGGAAAGGTGTTAAGGCCTTGGAGAGGTGTACAGGAAATTCATTAGAATGGTAGGTAGCAGGGATGAAAGACTTCAGTTACTGTGAAGCTTGGGTGGTTGTTAGAGTAAAGAAGGTTAAGGAGACTTCAGAGTTGTTCAAAATCATGAATGGTTTTGTTTCCAGTGGCAGAATGGCCAGTAACTAGAGGTCGCAGATTCAAGATAACTGGCAATCCAATCCAGCTAAGACATGGAGAATTAAAAAAAAAGGAACAGCAAAATTGGTATAGTGGACAGTGAAGAAGGTTGCTTAAGGTTACAACAGGATATAGATCAACTGGGAAAGTGGGCAAGGGATTGGTAAATGGAATTTAACGCAGACAAGTGCGACGTGATGCATTTTGGGAAGTTAAACCAGGGCAGGACATATACAATGAATGGCAGAGCCCTGGGGAGTGTTGTTGAGCAGAGACACCTTGGGGTGCAAGTACATAGTTCCCTGAAAGTGGCAACACAGGTAGACAGGGTGGTGAAGGCGGCGTATGTCATGCTTGCCTTTATCGGTCAAGGCACTGAGTACAAGAGTTGGGACGTCATGTTACAGTTGTACATAATATTCGGCCGCATTTGGAGTACGTTGTGCAGTTCTGGTCGCCGCACAACAGGAAAGATGTGATTAAGCTAGAGCGGGTGCAGAAAAGATTACAAGGATGGTGCCTGGTTTGGAGGGCTTGAGTTATAAAGAGAGACTGGATAGGCTGGGTCTGTTTTCCCTGGAGTGAAGGAGGCTGAGAGGGGACATGATAAAGGTATATAAAATGATGAGGGGCATAGATAGGGTAAATAACCAGAGTCTGTTTCCCATGGTAGGGGTGACTAAAACTAGGAGGGCATAGATTTAAGGTGAGAGGGAGGAGGTTTAAAAGGGGAAATTTTTTCCACACAAAAGAATAATGGGTATCTGGAATGAGCTGCCTGAGGAGGTGGTGGAGGTAGGAACAGTAGCTACATTTAAGAGGCAAATGGACAGGCACTTGAATGAGCAAGGCATAGAGGGAAATGGAATTAATGCAGGCAGGTGGGATTAGTATAGATAGGCATAATGGTCGGCATGGACTCAGTGGGCCGAAGGGCCTGTTTCTATGCTGTACAACTCTATGACTCTAAGTTGTTATGGTCTGGAATGCGTGATAGAAACAGATTCAATAGTAACTTTCAAAAGAGAATTGGACACCTGAAAAAAGGAGAAAACATGCACAGTTATGGAGGAAAAAAAAAGGGAGTGAGACCAATTGTATCGCTCCTTATGAATACAACTGCATAAATTAATTTTATGTAGAAGCCACTCCACAGATAGGTAAGGATTTCCTGATTATAACTGCAAGAATTTTGCAGATACCTACAACCAAATCGCAAGAAAGGGCCAGAGGTCTGCAAAAGCAATCTCGCCTTCAACAGCTCCCCTTTAAACAACTACTTCTGCCTTGATGATCAGGTCCTGACAACTGCACCTGCTGTACAATGGCATACAACCAGATGACACAAACATGGAAGTCATGGAATTTGATGAATGTTATCACAACCTCACTCCATGACTTACATACTTCTGCCATTTACGATGACAGCACTTCTTTCCCCAGTCTAAAGCTTGCTAGAATTTCTAATGTAGCACTTTTGGGATGGACACCAAGTAGATCTAAGGTCCATCCTAAAGTCCTGCAACACACAGGTGCAAGGGGTGACTTCTGCTCTTCCTAACCCAGGAATCTCAGAGCCTCAGCTTATAGAGTCAGAGTCATTTACAGCATAGAAGGGCATTTAGCCCAGAGTCCATGCTGACTCTCTGTGCAGCAATCCAGACAGGCCCACACCCCTGTTCGATCCCCATAGCCCTGCAAGTTTATTTCCCTCAAGTGCCCATCCAATTTCCTTTTGAAACCATTGACTGAATCCACTTCGAGCACCACCACCCTTTGTGTGCAGCAAGTTCCAGGTCATTGCCACTCACTGCATAAAAAAGTTCTTCCTCACATTCCCTCTGCATCTCTTACCCAAAACCTTCAATCTGTGTTCCCTAGTCCTTGTACCATCAGTTAATGGGAACAGTTTTTCCTCGACTTACTTACCTAAGCCGGTCATAATCTTGTACAGCTCTATCAAATCTCCTCTCAATCTCTTTTGCTCCAAGTAGAACGACCCCACCTTTTCCAACCGGACCTTGTATCTAAAATTCCCCAACTCTCTATTTTCATAGCGCATTCCTCCTGTTGCTGCAAATCTACCTCATGGCTCTTTTCCAAAAAGTGTTTCCAAAAATTCTCAATGGGCTGAATTTTACCATAGGTGGACGGGACTTTGCCGCAGACGCAAAAGTCTGTGGCAAACCCGCTTCCGCCTAGCCCGGGGATCCGACCCGCATTTTACAGGTCCCTGGTCTTTAACTGTCCCAAGGCGAGACTTCCACCCACTTGAGGGAGGAAGTCCCAGCTCAGTGAGCTGCCGGCCAATCATCACTGGGACTGCAGCCGAGGAAGATGCCATGGAGCCGGGACTGCAGGTAAGTTGGAGTTGCCTCACCGGGGTGGGTGCGATGTGGGGGGGGGGGGGGGGGGGGGGGGTGGTGATCGGTCGTGCTGGTGAGGCAAGGGTGGTCATTTGGGGGATGGGCGTTGAGTCCCAAAGGTAGGTTGGGAGGCGGGGCGGCCTTCAATCGGGTACCCTGTAGGGTGCTATGCTATCCATGGCAGGATTGTCCTATGAGGAGAAAGGGCCCATATTCTCTGCAGTTTAGAAGAATGAGAGGTGATGTCATTGAAGCAGTCAAAACTCTTACAGGACTCGACAGGATTGATGCAGGAAGGATGTTTCCCCTGGCTAGAAGGTCGAGGACCAGGGGAGACATGGTCTCAGAAAAGGCGGTAGGCCATTTAGGCCTGAAATGAGGAGGGATTTCTTCACTCAGAGGATGGTGAATCTTTGGAATTCTCTACCTCAGAGGGCTGTGAAGGCTCAGTTGTTGAGTATGTTCAAGACAGAGGTCGATGGATTTCTAGATATTAAAAATATCAAGGGATAGGAGAATAGTGTGGAAACGTAGATCAGCTATGATCTAGTTGAATGGTGGAGCAGGCTCGAGGGGCCAAATGGCCTACTCCTGTTCCTAGTTATGTTCCTATGTAAATTCTTGGGGCGGAAGGAACGGTCGAATAGGAGTGTTCTGTTGAGATTGAGTTTGAAGTATACGTCTGTATTTAAACTGAATATGTTAACTGAACAATTGTTTCCAAATTGTAGTGTTAAGTCAGTAGTGTATAGCTTTGTTTAACTCTCGCACAGTTAAGAGTTTGTTTAAAACATGAAATGTTATGGCATAATCCTTTAATAACTGGGAATTCGACTTTTGCTTTTTAAAGGTTAACTGAGCCCAACGAGATCATAACAGTATATGTGCCATTTTAACTTCAAACACTTAATTTCGAACACTTACTTTAAAGTTGTCAATTTTCTGTTCATTTGCAAATATTTTATCCAAATCAGCGTGTAGGTCCCTGGCTGCTTTCCCAAGTCCAATCTATCCCTCCACCATTGGGTATCCGCAAGCTTGACTGGTTGGCATGGCCTTTCTGTATTCAGGTTGTTAACAAACGTGTTAGCAAAGTGCGGAGGGGTAAAACGGACGTCCCTCGTACCCCTCGCCCTGTGTTCCCACACCGGATGTATGTACGGGACAGGAACACGCGCGCGCACGCACACGTTGCAGAGTGGGGAAAAGGTAGATTGGTTGAGTTACCATAAAAAAAGGTATACAGTCTGTGGCATTTGGTGGTTTGGCTGGCTTCCAGCTTAATTCAATGGTCATGAGGCTTTTAGTTTGAAGAGGTAGATGAACGGTTCAGTAGGTCTCTTGGAGACAACGATGCAGATTATTTCCTTCAACAGGTTTCTGATTGTAGCCGAGAATGCTGGAACACGCACATACACAGGGTCTGCTCATGTCAGAGTCCAGTTGCTTCTCCTCTGCAGCAGAGGAAACACCAGCTTGAAATCACAGATGGGTGGGGATGTCACATGATAGTCAGTCAAACATAGTAGTTAGCAGTACTGCTCTGCTTGCTGAGAGAAGAGGTAGTTTCTTTAAACTTGCTGAGTCTTGGTTCTTGCTGTGATATTAGCAGACATTTCATCCCTCTCTTCACAAGCATTGCAGTGTAGGATAGTGTTGCAAATTAGGTGTTCATCGTAGCTGAAAAAGGATGACTTTGCTGGCAGCTGGTCTTTAAAAAAATTACAAATTCAGATCTCCAAGTCACTGGATTAAAAGAAAATTTTCAACAAAACACATTGGCGTAACAAAAAAGTTAGAAACAGTTGTGTTCCTAGCACTGGGCTCTTAGAGACTCCATGTAGTATGACCCCAGTCTAACATCACTCCTGTAACATTTATTGCTGTTTCCCTTCTTTCAATCAGTTTTAAAAAAAAATCCAATTCCAGGTTCAGTCTTGAATTTCCACTGCTTTCTGTTAATAGAACAGCCTTTCTTGAATAACTTTGTCAAAGGCATTCTTGAAGTACATAGAATGACAGAGGGTTCACTTCTTTAAAAAAAAAGTCAAGGATGGTGATCACAGTATCTTCCCCTTCTGGGGCCATGTCAAGTGCTACTAACTCAGTTATTATTGTACATTTAATGCTTAAAACTGCTCCTGATAAAATATTTAATAATTCATTTTAACAGCATCCAGGTAAAAATGTATTTTTGCAAATCTTACCTAATTCTTTTTTCTTCCACTTTTCGCAGCTCTGCATCCCTCTGGAGCACCCTCATGATTTTTGCCTGCTCCTCCTCCGTTAGGTGACTTAAATCAATCATCTTGTCAGCTAAATCAGACTACTTACTAGATTTATAATGTCCAAAAATTGTTTGTTACAGGATTCTTTGAAAAGAGGGATCTAGATTATTTTACATTTCATTGCCACTAATTCAGTTTAATTGTAATTATTATGGAATACTGCTCTGGTGACAGGATGGCTAACACTTAGGCAAAGTTCTGCCAATCTTTAGAGACAAGTTCAACTTCATGTTCTTTGGTATTCAAAAATAGTTTTGAAAATAAATTCTCTACTCTTATTGCTTAGGCCACAAGCTTATGAAGGTGTACTCGCTCTCAGTTGTGCCATGCATCTGGATGTCCCCAATATTCAGCAGGCTCTGAAACAAAAAAAGTAAGAGGTTTTATCACTCAGTTCCAGTTCAATTAGAGTATGAAAAAATGGCTCATTTGAATTAATAATCTCAAACGGCACTCTGCTATAAAGTTGAAGGTTCAACACTGCACAATGATTTTAAAAGTATTAATCCATACAAACTTACCAAAATAAATTCTAAATGGTATTTACAATTACTTTAAACTTATGTTTTGTCTCATTTCAGATCTTTCTGCACCACATGTCACAACTTGACTAAAACAGCAGAAAACAGACGAACTCCCAAGTTAAAGGTCTCTGTAAGCACTACTTTATCATGATGATTATGCAGGTCAGGAAGACAGTTTCCCTACACAGGGTGGAAATCTGGCAAATTTATCCTGTGGTCAATGGTAAGGAATTTAGGAAGCATAATGGCACTCCACAATAGTGAAGACATAGGCGTATCCCCAATCACATTTCTGCCAGTTATCTCCCTATTGTATAGGTTTTATTTTCCTGAACCAACATGGCTGCTAATTTAAAATAAAAACAAAGTGCTGGAAATGCTCAGCAAGTCAGGCAGCATCTGTGGAGAGAGAAGCAGAGTTAATGTTAATTCTGTTTCTCTCTCCACAGATGCTGCCTGATCGGAGTATTTCCAGCATCTGCAGAAGTTTGCTTTTATTATCGCTGTGAATTTGGCTCAGTTGGCAAAACTCTTGCCAGAGTCAGAAGGTTCTGGATTCATAGCCAATGAGCTTGATGTAGATTGATACTTCTGTGCAGTACTGAGAGTATGTGCTGCATTGCAGGAGCTGCTATCTTTTGGATGTTGTTGTGAAGTTGAGGCCCTGTTTGTCTGCTCAGGTGGACATAAGATTCTACGCACTATTCAAAGACACTCACTGTGTCTTGCCCAACTTTCCCGCTTCATGCAATACCATTAAATATCCACAGCTGGTTATTTATTCATTTGCTATTTGTGAGGCCTTGTGTGCAAATCAGCAGCCCCTTTTATCTCAATAACAGTGATGGCACTTCAAAATAATTTCATGACTTATACAGAACTTCAGGGTATTCTGAGGTTATGATAAGGCATTAAACGAAAACTCTTTCGTGAATTCATCCTTACAGATGACATGAAGTTAATTACATACACTTAAAAACAGCCCAATCACAGTAAATTAAAACAAAACACACAAAAATTCCAAATATAAACTTAATCTGCACACACCGACACCAATTACATGCAGGATATAGTTTTTATATTGAAGCAGACCATGACAAAATATATGATTTCAATAAACTTGCAAAAAGAGGCATGTAAACGGCAAACAAATTTTCAATCTATAGATAAAAGTGAAATGGCACATTTTGGTAAGAGGAATATAGAGGTCACATACTCCTTGGAAACTAAGGCCCTTATATTAAATGGGGACGTTTAGCAGTAGGGAAACCAGGAAGAATATGCTTCCCTCTGGTCCTGCCAAATTTAAAGAAGAAAATGACAGGAATTACCATTATTGGACTCCATGTTCTGGCTGCAGCCAGCCAGATTGAGGGTCAGGCTGTCTGGCTGTCAGGTAAGTAGACCTTTGTCCCCAGGATGCAGGCAGAAAGTGGTGAATTGATGCAGTGGAGGTGGGGCAGAAAATTGGGGAGAAACAAAAGCATCAACACTCCTACTCCTCCAGACCCACAAGCATTGCTAGAAAAACATTTAACTGTTCTATGCAGCTGTCTTCACCATCCTTCAGTTGCCAGGCACAGGAAACCCAAGGGGGCAGCATTAAATGTTAGAATGGAGAGAAATAAAAAAACCTGAGGCATGATGCCTCATTAAAATATTTAAATGAGAAACCCACCTCCTGGGAACAGGTTAAGTCACCCACCCCCACTACAACTGGTAGTAGGCAGGTTGGATTCAGATTTGAGATTTTTCACATCCCACCAGTGCTTATCTTGCTTTGTAACAACTCCTCGCAGGAGGTCCCAATATAAAAAGGAAGCACAGATAACCAATTGAGAGCGAGTGAGAAAACAGCACTTTTAGAATTTAAAAAAAGGCTGGGGAATGTCACAATAGGGACAGAAAAGGTGCAAAAGCCACAAAAGCCTCAGGAGATATCTGAACTCGGTGAGCAGCTTTTGGTAAAGGATGGAGTCAGATGACTACGACAGGCAAAAATGAAAAAAAAGGAAATCACTGGTGCAGATACAAGTCTGCAACAACAGAGCAAACTAGCACTTGACCCAAACTTGATGGCTGTATGGATAATGCTTCTTGGGGTTGGGTTTCCATGGTGCTCAAACAAAGGTCAGCACTGCAGCATGTCTTGGAGGGGGGGGGGGGGGGGGGGGAACAAAAAAAAAAAGGTGTCGGCCAGTGGGTGAAATTACAACAGGGACACAGATTCATGAGTATACATGCTCGCAGGAAAAACACCTAAAAATGGTTAAGAAATGGATAAACCACACGTATCTTTATAATACTGTGTGCTTTCTATGACCTCCAGGATATTCAGCACTATCTCTCAACCTAGGATCAGGAGAAGTGGGATTGGAGTACAAGAATACGGAAGTCTTGCTACAGTTGTATAGGGCTGTGGTGCTGTGAGACGGTATAGTGAAGGTTCACTAGATTGGTTCCTGGGATGGAGAGGGTTGTCTTATGATGAAAGGGTGAGTAAATTGGGCCTGTACTCTCTGAAGTTCAGAAGGAGAGATGATCCCATTGAAACACACAAGACTGAAGGAGCTTGAGACAGTAGACACCAAGAGGTTGTTTCCTCTGGCTGGGGGATCTAGAACACAGCAGTTGGGGGTGGGAAGAGTGGAAAAATCATTTAGGACTGAGACGAGGAGAAACGTCTTCACTCAGAGGGTTGGTGAATCTTAGAAATTCTCTACCCCACTGGGTTGTGAATGCACCATTGTTGAATACATTTAAGGCTGACAGAGATTTTTGGTCTCGGGGAAATCAAGGGACATGGTGTGGGCAGGAAAGTGGATTTCATGCAGAAGATCAGCCATGATTGTATTGAATGGCTAAACAGGCTCGAGGGGTGTATGTTCTTATGACAAACCCAAAAAAAGATTTAAAACCACAAAGAGCAACAATACCCGCATGCTACATTAATAAAGACAACCCATTTAGTTAATGGGAGGAGCCATCTTTGCCTAATTATGCTGGCAGTATTGTGGCAAACAAAAAGGACCAACTCAATGCTGAAAACAACAGTGGTAAAATCTCAGTTTTTAATTACAAGCAGCTAATATTTTCATCCCTATCCAGAGTGTCAAATCACAGACACATAATTCGGCAGCTGACCTGGTCCTTGTTGGAATCAATCATAAAAATCCGTAGACATGGCTACAAAAACTGCACAGCCTATACTGGTTACTTTGATATCAGTTCTGGTTCAGGTATGCTGTAATTTCCATGTCGGTTTCATTGAGATGGTCTTCATATAACAAGTAGTCTTATAATTTTAATTCCAATATAAATTTAATATTTGTTATCTGCATGGAAGAGTTTCAATCAAAACCCAAGTCTGCTAGAAAAAGAGTCATGTCCAAAGTCTGAAGGTACACAATTCAGTCTGCAAAAATCTTCACATCCTCATAAAAATGAAAATCCCATTGAAAAAACACAAATATTCTTTCACAATTATAATTTTCCACCATTTTAACAATACAAGGCTGGATATTCTATAATGGTCACATTTGGTATTGTCACGGCCAGGTGAGCAGGGGTCACAGTCGCCCCTCTTGCCCTTCCTACTATTTGACCGTAACAGGGTTTATTCCTTTTTAAAACAGTGGTTGTGCTTACCACCTCAGTAAGTGTTTTACATTTAATGTGATTGTGAAAGAACCAGACAGGTTTTCTGGAGTTTAAACAAGAAAGGCTAGTTTATATACTGAGCACTCTAAACCAGATTTTGAAAAAATAAAAAAAACCTCACATGCACAAAGATGGCTTTGAATTTCCTGCTAACAAGGGTGATCTGAATAATCAACTCTGTTAACCAAAGCATTGTCGTGGCTAAGGCTTCTTGTTAGACTTGTGGCTCCAATTCGATGTTTTGGAATGTGAGGTATTTCAGATGCAAATTATGGTGGCCATCTTGGTCATCAGTTTTTTTTTTAAAGTTGATTAAGATTTTCTCCATTAAAGGTAAAAGGTAAAACACTTACTGAGGTGGTAAGCACAACCACTGTTTTAAAAAGGAATAAACCCTGTTACGGTCAAATAGTAGGAAGTTTCCAATCAATGAATTAATATTTCTCATTTGTCATGTTGTGTTTTCTTGACAGATCCTGGAGACTTTTTTTTTAAGTTGAACTTTTGTTAAATAAAAAAAGACAAACAGTTCCCTAACCCAAATTGAGCAAAAGGATTCAGATATCACCCTGCTTTATGTAATCAAACATGTTTAGCCTCAACGTTACTTATAACAAATCATCAATATATTGAATTGATGTGGATTTCAGAAATGATCAAGAGGCCATTCATCTATTATATTGTTGTATTATCCAAAATGTCTTGGGAACCACATTGTTCAAGCATATGTATTGTCACAAAGGTTTTATTTTTTGTACTAAAATCTTGGACTTCTATGCGTTTCAAAAAAATAAACTGCAAAAAGGATGTTGCACAGTGAAAAACAACAGAGTTGAACTTTATGGGTGTTCTGAAAGGAAGTTAAACTTGTAAAAGAGCAGGAAGGTCAGCAATTTCGATGAAATCAGAGGGGCTTGACCTTTCTTCAGAGTAGCCTGAGTGACCGGGAGAGACACTGTGTCTGGATATGTGACCATGTTCAGGAAGGTGCTTTTTTCCACTTTGGACCCTTTAAAAGCCTGTGATTGGACAAAGAGTAGGCATTTTGAAATCTTTGCTTGACCTGCCTGGAGCAATAGAGAAAAGACCCATCAAAGCATCATCTCTCTCTGCAAAGGAAACTTTCAAAGGAATTCTGCATTTGAAAAGGTGGCAGATTTCTGTTGCCTCCAGTCTCTGAAGAATTTCTGCATCCAATGAAATTCCTGCTGCCTCCTGTGTTCTAAGAAAATCCTGAAGAATTCTTCTACTGCTAGAATGCTGCTTCAAAGCCCAAGCAGATCTGTTGCTACACCCCTGATGGAAGACCTATGTGACACCTACTGCAGTTAAATTGCATGAACACCTACCCATCACAGACTGTTCATCAACCTCGCCTGGAGAGACTTCAAGTGGCATCTGACCATTCGACTCTGGGACACCTCACTGTACCAAAGGCATCCGACCAGAACATTAACCTCAAATTTTTTTAAATTATTCCTTCTATTACTAAGAAACAGTTATAATCCAAAACCCCCTTTTGAAGCAGGTTAACTGTTTCTTTTTGAATGTATTTGTGTGCGCGTGCATGAGGGTTAAGGAAATAAAGTTTTTTTTCCCCCATGTATAGATTTATCTCGTTAGTAGTTAAGACCTATTATTTCTTTTCTAATAAATAATTAATGTTTGTTGTTCAAAGAAGCCTGGATTGATTTGCTTTATTCTGGGGGAAAAATACAATGTTTAATTTGGCTGGTCTTTGGTCAGTGGGAAACTTTATTTGATATGCGATGACCAAAAGGCCTGCTACCCGACCTGAACCCGATGACATATGTCGGGTTCAGGTCGGATCAGGTTGGGTTGCACATGCTCTCCCACCACCTCAGATAAATGACTTTAATGTTAGTTTACTTTTTGGACTTGAAAGGAGGCTTTGTTACAGTTATTTTAAGCTTGTGCAGGTAAGGAACAAAGTGAAAAATGGAAGATAAGTTAACTGATGGTCGGGTCGGGCATGGGAAAAAATGGAAGGACTTGGGCCGGGTTGGGCTCAGGGTCGGATGAGGTTGTCGGGCTCGGGTCGGGTCTCAATTGCAGACCCGAGCAGGCCTTTACTATAACTTGTGGAGTAGTGGGACTGAATTAACAGTGCATTACTCCCGCCTCAGTCGTAACAGTACATATAATCTCCACAGTGCCACATCACTCACTACTGCACAACAAACTGTACCATTTCACCACAAACAAAAAGATACAAGAAAATACACTCAATGCAAGCTCTAGTATCTATTTTAAAAAAGTGTGATTATTTAAGAAGTTTAGGAACCACAAGACATAAAACTTGGTAGAAGCAAGGTGTTTTGAGTGGAAGAATTCAAACCCGATGAGCGATGCAAATGCTGAATTTGATAGTGAAAAATAACCAGAATTAGTGCCAGAAAAGAAAGAAACTGTAAATCGTGCGAAAAAAAGAAATGGCCACAATGAAGACACAGTTCCAACCCATGTTGAATTGGGAGACCAGTGATGTCATGGAGCCATTTGAAAAGTTTACGTAAAAGTGCAAATTGAGATTCAGAAGAAGTTTTCTGAAAGGCAGTAGTGAAGAGGAATACGTCAGCTACAAGCTTTTGTGGACAGGAGAGAGAAGGAGCAATAGCTGTGAAATGAATGAGGATGACAGTAAAAACTCAAGACAAGATTTGAGAAATTTAGCTCATATTTTCAGCCAATGTCAAATTATCTGATCCACTGTTATGAATTACAGAGACTGAGACAGGAACAAGGTGAGCCGATTAACAAGTTAAACAAGCTCAGGCATACCTCAAAATGAGGTGTCAACCTGGTGAAGCTGCAAACAGGATTGCTTGCGTGCCAGTGTAAGCAGCATGCGATCCGACAACCAACGGATAACAAGGGACCATATAGTTAATTATAACAATTTAGTAAGGATTTAATAAGTATTTATTTTATATTAATTAACTAATTAGTGCTAGAAATGACAGTTAGAGGGGTGAAGTGCTTCACCTGTGAGATGTGGGAAGTCCGTGACACTTCCAGCGTTCCGGACGACTACATCTGCGGGAAGTGTACCCAGTTGCAGCTCCTCACAGACCGCATGGATCGGTTGGAGCAGCAACTGGATGCACTTAGGAGCATGCAAGTGGCATAAAGAGTCATAGACAGGAGTTTTAGAGAAGTGGTTACACCCAAGGTGCAGGCAGATAGATGGGTGGCCGCTAGAAGGGGCAGGCAGTCACTGCAGGAATCACCTGCGGCTATTCCCCTCTCTAACAAGTATACCGTTTTGGATACTGTTGGGGGGGGGATGGCCTATCAGGGGAAAACAGCAGCAGCCAGAGCAGTGGCACCATGGCTGGCACTGTTGTTCAGCATGGAGGGACAAAGCGCATAAGAGCAATAGTTATAGGGGACTCTATAGTCAGGGGCACAGATGGGCACTTCTGTGGACGTGAAAGAGACTCCAGGATGGTATGTTGCCTCCCTGGTGCCAGGGTCAAGGATGTCTCTGAATGGACAGGGGGCATTCTAAAGGGGGAGGGTGAACAGTCAGAGGTTGTGGTACACATCAGTACCAACGACATAGGCAGGAAGAGTGATGAGGTCCTGCAGGGGGAGTTTAGGGACTTAGGCAGAAAGTTAAAAAGCAGGACCTCGAGGGTTGTAATCTCGGGATTACTCCCTGTGCCACGTGCCAGTGAGGCTAGAAATAGAAAGATAGTGCAGCTAAACACGTGGCTGAACAGCTGGTGTAGAAGGGAGGGTTTCAGATATCTGGACCATTGGGATCTCTTCAGGGACAGATGGGACCTGTACAAGAAGGACGGGTTGCATCTAAACTGTAGAGGCACAAATATCCTGGCTGCGAGGTTTGCTAGCGTCACTCGGGAGGGTTTAAACTAGTGTGGCAGGGGGGTGGGAACCAGAGCAGTAGGACAGCAAGTGAAATAAATGAAGGGGAACTAGTAAATAAGGCCAGTAAGACTAAGAGGAAGAGCAGGCAAGGAGATGTTGCGGAGAACAGCGGGACTGGTGGTCTGAAGTGCATTTGTTTCAATGCAAGAAGTAGAACAGGTAAGGCAGATGAACTTAGAGCTTGGATTAGTACTTGGAACGATGATGTTGTTGATATTACAGAGACTTGCTTGAGGGAAGGACAGGATTGGCAGCTAAATGTTCCAAGATTTAGAAGCTTCAGGCGGGATAGAAGGGGATGTAAAAGGGGTGGGGGAGTTGCATTACTGGTTAAGGAGAATATCACAGCTGGACTGCAGGAGGACACCTCGGAGGGGTCATGCAGCGAATCAATATGGGTGGAGCTCAGGAATGGGAAGGGTGCAGTCACAATGCTGGGGGTTTACTACAGACCTCCCAACAGCCAGCGGGAGGTAGAGGAGCAGATATGTAGACAGATTTTGGAAAGATATAAAGGTAACAGGGTTGTAGTGGTGGGTGATTTTAACTTCCCCTATATTGACTGGGACTCACTTAGTGCTAAGGGCTTGGATGGGGCAGAATTTGTAAGGAGCATCCAAGAGAGCTTCTTGAAACAATACGTAGTAAGTCCAACTAGGGATGGGGCTGTACTGGACCTGGTATTGGGGAATGAGCCCGGCCAGGTGGTCAAAGTTTCAGTAGGGGAGCATTTCGGGAACAGTGACCATAATTCCATAAGTTTTAAGGTACTTGTGGATAAGGATAAGAGTAGTCCTCAGGTGAAGGTGCTAAATTGGGGGAAGGCTAATTATATTAGGCAGGAACTGGAGAATTTAGATTGGGGGCGGCTGTTTGAGGGTAAATCAACATCTGACATATGGGAGTCTTTCAAACATCAGTTTAGTTTAGTTTAGTTTAGTTTAGTTTAGAGATACAGCACTGAAACAGGCCCTTCGGCCCACCGAGTCTGTGCCGACCATCAACCACCCACTTATACTAATCCTACACTGATTTTCTTCTCCCTGCTGCTTTCACATGCGTTCAAATCCTCTGAAGAAGGAATTTTCCTCCACACAAGATCAGGGGGCAGGTTGTTCAACCTTGCCCGTCTAAGAGCGAAGTCCAAAGTACAGAAAGTCCTCATCAGAGAACTCCTCTTTGCTGACGATGCTGCTTTAACATCTCACACTGAAGAGCGCCTGCAGAGTCTCATCGACAGGTTTGCGGCAGCCTGCAATGAATTTGGCCTAACCATCAGCCTTAAGAAAACGAACATCATGGGGCAGGACGTCAGAAATGCTCCATCCATCAATATTGGCGACTACGCTCTGGAAGTGGTTCAAGAGTTCACCTACCTAGGCTCAACTATCACCAGTAACCTGTCTCTAGATGCAGAAATCAACAAGCGCATGGGTAAGGCTTCCACTGCTATGTCCAGACTGGCCAAGAGAGAGTGTGGGAAAATGGCACACTGACACGGAACACAAAAGTCCGAGTGTATCAGGCCTGTGTCCTCAGTACCTTGCTCTACGGCAGCGAGGCCTGGACAACGTATGCCAGCCAAGAGCGACGTCTCAATTCATTCCATCTTCGCTGCCTTCGGAGAATACTTGGCATCAGGTGGCAGGACTATATCTCCAACACAGAAGTCCTTGAAGCGGCCAACACCCCCAGCTTATACACACTACTGAGTCAGCGGCGCTTGAGATGGCTTGGCCATGTGAGCCGCATGGAAGATGGCAGGATCCCCAAAGACACATTGTACAGCGAGCTCGCCACTGGTATCAGACCCACCGGCCGTCCATGTCTCCGCTATAAAGACGTCTGCAAACGCGACATGAAATCGTGTGACATTGATCACAAGTCGTGGGAGTCAGTTGCCAGCGTTCGCCAGAGCTGGCGGGCAGCCATAAAGACAGGGCTAAATTGTGGCGAGTCGAAGAGACTTAGTAGTTGGCAGGAAAAAAGACAGAGGCGCAAGGGGAGAGCCAACTTTGCAACAGCCCCGACAAACAAATTTCTCTGCAGCACCTGTGGAAGAGCCTGTCACTCCAGAATTGGCCTTTATAGCCACTCCAGGCGCTGCTTCACAAACCACTGACCACCTCCAGGCGCGTATCCATTGTCTCTCGAGATAAGGAGGCCCAAAAGAAAGAACACTAATCCCATATCCCTACCACATCCCCACCTGTCCCTATATTTCCCTACCACCTACCTATACTGGGGGCAATTTATAATGGCCAATTAACCCATCAACCTCCAAGTCTTTGGCATGTGGGAGGAAACCGGAGCACCCGGAGGAAACCCACGCAGACACAGGGAGAACTTGCAAACTCCACACAGGCAGTACCCAGAATTGAACCCGGGTCGCTGGAGCTGTGAGGCTGCAGTGCTAACCACTGCACCACTTTGCCGGATTAGAATCTAGGACCAGCATGTTCCTGTGAGGAAGAAGGATAAGTTTGAAGTTTGGCAAATTTCGGGAACCTTGGATAACGCGGGATATTGTGAGCCTTGTCAAAAAGCAAAAGGAAGCATTCGTAAGGACTGGAAGGCTAGGAACAGACGAATCCCTTGAGGAATCTCAAGACAGTAGGAAGGAACTTGAGCCAAGAGTCAGGAGGGCTAAAAGGGGTTATGAGAAGTCATTGGCAAACAGGATTAAGGAAAATCCCAAGGCTTTTTATACGTATATAAAGAGCAAGAGGGTAACCAGGGAAAAGGTTGGCCCACTCAAGGACAGAGAAGGGAATCTATGTGTGGAGCCAGAGGAAATGGGCCAGGTACTAAATGAGTACTTTGCATCAGTATTCACCAAGGAGAAGGACTTGGTGGATGATGAGCCGAGGGAAGGGAGTGTAGATAGTCTCAGTCATCTCATTATCAAAAAGGAGGTGGTGTTGGGTGTCTTGCAAAGCATTAAGGTAGATAAGTCCCCAGGGCCTGATGGGATCTACCCCAGAATACTGAGGGAGGCAAGGGAAGAAATTGCTGGGGCCTTGGCAGAAATCTTTGCATCCTCATTGGCTACAGGTGAGGTCCCAGAGGACTGGAGAATAGCCAATGTTGTTCCTTCGTTTAAGAAGGGCAGCAAGGATAATCCAGGTAATTATAGGCCGGTGAGCCTTACGTCAGTGGTAGGGAAATTATTAGAGAGGATTCTTCGGGACAGGATTTACTCCCATTTGGAAACAAACAAACTTATTAGCGAGGGGCAGCATGGTTTTGTGAAGGGGAGGTCGTGTCTCACTAACTTGACTGAGTTTTTTGAGGAAGTGACGAAGTTGATTGATGAGGGAAGGGCAGTGGATGTTGTCTATATGGACTTCAGTAAAGCCTTTGACAAGGTCCCTCATGGCAGACTGATACAAAAGGTGAAGTCACATGGGATCAGAGGGGAGCTGGCAAGATCATAGAAGACAGAGGGTAACAGTGGATGGGTGTTTTTCTGAATGGAGGGATGTGACTAGTGGTTATATATATATATATATATAAAAATAAAAAAATGATTTGGAGGAAAATGTAGCTGGGTCTGATTACTAAGTTTGCGGACGACACAAAGGTTGGTGGAGTTGCGGACAGTGATGAGGATTGTCAGAGGATACAGCAGGATATAGATCGGTTGGAGACTTGGGCGGAGAAATGGCAGATGGAGTTTAATTCGGACAAATGTGAGGTAATGCATTTTGGAAGGTCTAATGCAGGTGGGAAGTATACAGTAAATGGCAGAACCCTTAGGAGTATTGACAGGCAGAGAGATCTGGGCATACAGGTCCACAGGTCACTGAAAGTGGCAACGCAGGTGGATAAGGTAGTCAAGAAGGCATACGGCATGCTTGCCTTCATCGGTCGGGGCATAGAGTATAAAAATAGGCAAGTCATGCTGCAGCTGTACAGAACTTTAGTTAGGCCGCATTTAGAATATTGCATGCAATTCTGGCGCCACACTACCAGAAGGACGTTGAGGCTTTGGAGAGAGTACAGAAGAGGTTTACCAGGATGTTGCCTGGTCTGGAGGGCATTAGCTATGAGGACAGGTTGGATAAACTCGGATTGTTTTCACTGGAACGACGGAGGTGGAGGGGCGACATGATCGGAGGTTTACAAAGTTATGAGCGGCATGGACAGAGTGGAGAGTCAGAAGCTTTTTCCCAGGGTGGAAGAGTCAGTTACTAGGGGACATAGGTTTAAGTTGAGAGGGGCAAAGTTTAGAGGGGATGTGCGAGGCAAGTTCTTTACACAGAGGGTGGTGAGTGCCTGGAACTTGTTGCCGGGGGAGGTGGTGGAAGCAGGTACCATGGAGACGTTTAAGAGGCATCTTGACAAATACATGAATAGGATGGGAATAGAGGGATACGGACCACGGAAGTGCAGAAGGTTTTAGTTTAGGCAGGCATCAAGATCGGCGCAGGCTTGGAGGGCCGAATGGCCTGTTCCTGTGCTGTACTTTGTTCTTTTATCAGATCTAAGCTCTGCAGTCCTGCCACATCTACTCGTGAATGGTGGTTGACAATTAAAACAACTAACTGGAGCAGGTGGCTCCACAAATATCCCCATCTTCAATGATGGATTAGCCCAGCACATCAGTACGAAAGATAAGGCTGAAGCATTTGCAACAATCTTCAGCCAGAAGTGCTGAGTGGATTATCCATCTCGGCCTCCTCCTGAAGTCCCCAGCATCATGGATGCCAGACTTCAGCCAATTCGATTCGTTCCATGGGATATCAAGAAATGACTGAAGGCACCGAATACTGCCAAGAATATAAGCCCTGACAACATTCCGGCAATAGTACTGAAGACCTGTGCTCCAGAACTTGCTGCGCCCCTAGCCAAGCTGTTCCAGTCCAGCTACAACACTGGCATCTATCCAGCAATGTGGAAAATTGCCCAGGTATATCCTCTGCACAAAAAGCAGGACAAGTCCAACCCGGCCAATTACTGCACCATAAGTCTACTCTAACAGTAAAGTGACGGAAAGCGTTGTCAGGGCTATCAAGCGGCACTTGCTTAGCAATAACCTGCTCAGTGATGCTCAGTTTGGGTTCCACCAGGGCCACTCAGCTCCTGACCTCATTACAGCCTTGGTTCAAACATGGACAAAAGAGCTGAACTCAAGAGCTGAGTTCAGAGTGACTGCCCTTGACATCAAGGCATCATTTAACACAGAGTATGTCATCAAGCGGCCCTCGCAAAACTGGAGTCAATGGGAATCGGGGGGAAAACTCTCCACTAGTTGGAGTCATACCTAGCACAAAGGAATATGGTTGTGGTTGTTGGAGGTCAATCATCTCAGCTCCAGGACATCACTGCAAGAGTTCCACAGGGTCGTGCCCTAGGCTCAACCATCTTCAGCTGCTTCAATGACCTTCCTTCAATCATAAGGTCAGAAGTGGGGATGTTTGCTGATGATTGCACAATGTTCAGCACCATTCGTGACTCCTCAGATACTGAAGCAGTCCATGTAGAAATGCAGCAAGACCTGGACAATATCCAGGCTTGAGCTGATAAGTGGCAAGTAACATTCGCACCACACAAGTGCCAGGCAATGACCATCTCAAACAAGAGAGAATCTAACCATCTCCCCATGAAATTCATTGGTATTAAAATCACTGAATTCCCCCACTACCAACATCCTGGGGGTAACCATTGACCAGAAACTGAACTGGTGTAGCCATATAAATACCGTGGCTACAAGAGCAGATCAGAGGCAAGGAATCCTGCAGTGAGTAACTCACCTCCCGTCTCCCTAATGCCCGTCCACCATCTACAAAGGCACAAGTCAGGAATACTCTCCACTTGCCTGGAAGGGTGCAGCTCCAACAACACTCATGAAGCTAGTCACCATCCAGGACAAAGCAGCCCACTTGATTGGCACCCCATCCACAAACAAACATTCACTTCCTCCACCACCAATGCACAATGGCAGCAGTGTGTACCATCAACAAGAAGCAGTGCAGCAATGCACCAAGGTTCCTTCGACAGCACCTTCCAAACCAACGCTCGTTACCACCTAGAAGGACAAGGGCAGCAGGTGCATGGGAACACCACCTGCAAGTTTCCCTCCAAGCCACACACCATCCTGACTTGAAACTATATTGCTTTTCCTTCACTGTCACTGGGTCGAAATCCTGGAACTCCCTTCCTAACAGCACTGTGGGTGTACCTACCCACAGACTGCAGTGGTTCAAAAAAAGCAGCTCACCACCTCCTTCTCAAGGGCAATTAGGGATGGGCAATAAATGCTGGCTTCGCCAGTGACTCCCACATCCCATGAACGAATAAAAAAAAGGTAGAACGGAGATTCGACAGCTGGGAATGATGCACATATGGTCATCGTTGTTTATTCTACATCACTGAAACAGATCACCCAGCTATCCTGGATTGAGCAATTGTGAAGAGCTGGAGCTGATCTCAGTAAACCAGGAGATGAAGGAGGCAACGAAGGTTGAAGGTAGCACACTCATGGAAAAACGCTCACCAGATCTGGTCCAAATGTATCCAGTGGTGTTTTGATTAGACGGTTGGATGCTTTAACGATTGGGTCAATGGTGATATGATACTCAAAGAAACCAGTGATTCATCCCCCATGTAAAATACCAATAGAGCCAAAAGGAAAGCTTGAAAAGAACTCAGATGGGAGAAAATAAAATGATTGCTCTGTGACTCTGGCATACAGATTGGGTAAATTTCATTATGAAAGAGAAGCCATGAATTTGCCCGAATCCCAAAAGATCTTAAAATCAAACAATAAAGAGGAATCACTACCCTACTCCAAACACTGGAAGAGATCAAGCCAGTACTGGCAGGGGCAAAAGTTTTCAGCAAGCTTGATGCCAGAAATAACTACTGGAATGTGAAGCTTGACAAGGAATCTTGGGTACATTGAAATGTCAACAGCCTTTGGACAGTACAAATTCCTGTATCTACTTTTTGGTCTTAAAGTGAGCCAGGATGTGTTCCAGCAAAATAAAAAATATAGACAAGATATATAGCAAAGGAGAAAAAGCGGGAAAAACCACTAAAATGTACAGCTGATGATATCCAGATCTATGGTGTAGCTGAGAAAGACCATAACTACCACCTATATGAAGCCATGGAGAAAACCAGAAAAGCTGGGATCAAACTAAAAACGCAGACAAATGCATTGTAAAAGATGACAGAATGCCAATGGTGCACACCTGATGGAAGTCAAGCAGAGTTCTTAAAGAGTCACAGCTATCTCAGAGATAAAGAGCTGAAAACATTTCTTGGCTTGATCCAGTACATGAGCTCTGACATGAGGTATGGAAGAACACATACCAAACCTACAAGAGCTGATGAGAAGAGGTGTTAAGAACCAGTGGTCAGAGTCACGAGGAGTTTTAGTAAACTCAAAAGTAATAATTTGTAAGACGACAAGTCTGGTCATACTTCAACGGAGCAAAGCCCACCAGTCTACAAGTAGATGCTTCTCGAAAAGAACTGGAGTGGCTGGTATAAGAAGGAAAGCCGATAGCATTCGCATCCAAAGCTCTAACATCAGCAGAGACCAGATATACCAACATTGAACGAACGCTTTTGGCAGTGGTGTATGGATGTGAGAAATTCCATACCTATCTGTGTGTAGAGCACCAGCAAGACTACAGGGGTTACCTCTTGAGGCTTCAGAGTTATAATCTTAGATATTGAAGCCAGGAAGAGAAATTATGCTAGCGGATCCCTTATCTTGTCTGATGCCACACAAGACAAAAGATTAGGTTTAAAAGATACACCAGTGAACATGACGCCACTGAATAGAGTCAAATCAGAAAACAAGACCAGTAAAGGAGTCATAGATGCTCTCAACAAGCGATTCAGAGAAGGCCGAAAAGATACAGTAAATACAACCTGTAATACTGTGGTATTGGTCACAGTTGACATCTCACTAGAAGATGGTTTTCTGCTGGCTGGATCCAGAATTATTGTACCCAAAACGATCCAGAGAGAACCTCTCCAGAAGATACATGAAGGCCACATGGGAATGGAGAAGTGTAAGCTTAGAGCCATATCAGCTGTGTACTGGATAGGCATCTACAAAGACATTGAAGAAAAATGTTGTTATCTACATGGTGTATGCCAGAAGTAGTATAGAAATACACAGCTGAAAAAAGGAGATGATGGCAAGTGAGGTACTACCTAAACCATGGCATACTGTGGGAACTGACTCATTCACATACAACCAAGAATGCTATCTTATAGGAGCAGACTATTACTCCAAGTTACCATTCATCAGAAAAAAGGTAAAAAAAGATTTGAAAGCTAAAAGTAAGAGTCCTATTTGCTGAGCAAGGAATTCGACCGACCAAATGGCATATCAAAAAAGGAGTTTGCTGAACAGTATGGATTCAATATCATAAAATCATCAATACATTACCCAAAGGAACACCGTTTTACAGAAAGACACCTCCAGCCAGTCAAGAGGACCCTCAAAATGCCGAGAACAAAAGGAACACCCAAACCCTGGTTTATTGTCAGTCACTGAGTGACACATCCCAAGGCCGACAATGAAAATTGGCTGCAGAGTTACTGAATGGCAGAAAATACAAAACAACTCTACCAAGCAAGATACTTCTTCATGGTCATTGAGAGGATTCAAGACGACAAATCACTGGTGCACAGATAGAAGGAAGTCAGCTCTTCAACAAACATGCCAAATCATTGCCAGAGTTGCTGAGAGGACAAAAATTGTGCATGTACAGAATCCAATCCTGAAAAACTGGAACCCAGCAAAAGTTGTTGGTAAAACAGAGACTCCAAGATCCTATATTAAATCGAGACTGAAACCAGTAAGCAGATTACAAGGAACAGAGACCATATCCAGCCTACATCAGAACTTGTAAGGAAGGAGAAAGTGATCAGCAACATTAAGCACAAATTCGACAACACCGGGATCAACACGTACAACACCGGCAGTATAGCATGCCAACTCATCACAGACAGGGATGACGACAACCAAATCCATGAGATGCAGGCACAACATCTTACACTGGAATGATAGTGAATGAAGTGTTCAGAATTACAAGTTTAATTATAAAAGTTGATTATAAATTCCCTTCAATTTAGCCAACAGAAAAAGAACAAATTGTTTAGAAAAGTTAACAGAAAAAGACATTGCAATTTTTTTTTTTTTTAAAAGAAAAAAAAGCAATGTTATATTGTTGGATTATCCAAAATTACTTAGGAACTACATTGTTCAAACGTATTTATATCTCCACAATGCCACATCATTCACTCCTCCACTACAACCCACATATCAAACACACATTGCATCATTCCGTCACAAAGAGCTGTGAGAAAATACACTCAATGCAAGCTCCGGTATTGGTGTATAAAGTGTGATCATTTAAGAAGTTTGGAATTGAGACAGACCACCACCTTTCTTGAAAGATACAGGAGAAGAAGCTTTACCAAATGCTGCGACAGAGTCATGAAAATTGTGCACTCACTTTCGTGATAGATATGTAACATGCACCCATATCTGCCTGCATGTTAGATATGCAATATGTGCCCATAGTGCAAAGCACAGTTTGTTACAAACTAACTTTTGTTTTAAAAAAAGACAAATTTAGAAGCTGCTACAATTGCTCTCATATTGGCCTTATGAATTTAAGAAGCTACAGTTTGCCTATTTAAATCACTTCTCCATAGGGAGTAGTTGAGCAATGGCCTTAAAAAGGGACTTAGGTTTAAAAACAGCTTCATCTTAACATCTAAAAGTGAAAACTCTGTTCCAGATTCTGTGTGAGTAACGCCACAGGACGTGTGCTAGCATGCAGATAAGCGGCCATGACTTTCAGCTCACTGTTAGATAAGAGGAATTTACACTTCCATCTTCTCCAACTTAAAAGCCAATTAACTTTCCTTCCTCTTAAGCCTTCCTATGTCATGTATTATTCTTCATTCCCAGGATTTAACCAGCTAAATGTCAACTGCAAAAAATCAAATGATTTGCAAATAATGAAATCATGAGACAACAAAGCACATTAAACGAACAACCTATAGCAGAATCTTACTGGAAACCAAGCACGTAATCACCATGAAGTGGTGATTGAAGTTTAAGTCAAATCGATAAAATATGCTTTACTTGCATTAGTTTTCCACCCTTTGCCTCAAGCCTCTATTTCTAGAAAGTGTGGTTCCGTGGATACTCGCACCATCCTTCAAGTGTGAATTAAAGAGCAAGCCCTGGGATGCTAATAATTAGTTGTTGCGGAGCCAAGTCCTGTTCCCACCCATGCATTTTGTGGCAGGGATATTCAGCAATCAGAAGTCAGAACCCAATTGAATTTTATGCTTCATTACCAGATGTTGAAGGTGAAAAGGCCAGCATTCCAGGTTAACTGCTAAGATGGCCGAATACACAAACAGATGTGGTCAGACCAGTTTAGTCACATGACTGACTGTTGGGAGTTTTTTTGAATTTGAACTCAAAGCTGTATGCTACTGGACTGGAAAAGTGCTCTCTCCTGTCTGCTCCCATCTCTTTCTCACAAGCCTCTGAATCCAATGAAGACATATGAACCCCAAGAGAGAAAAGTCTCCTACAGTTAACAAGGTTTAAGAATAATACTGGGCTCCAAAAGAAAAGCAAGACTACCTACAATCAAGGACTACAGTGAGCTCGATGCACAGTAATAAGAAACTTTTGATATTGCCTCAAATTTCTCTATTTTTTCTTGTGTTCTTTTCTGTCTCTTTTTGCATGTGCGTTTCGTGCACGCATGCTAGCATGGGGCGTGGCATGTATCCCTAGGCATTAACCGAATCAGAGTTTAAGTTTAAGGTTTAATAAATTTCACTTTTTATTCTTTAAACCTAAAAAGGTCGGTTAATGCTCATTTCTTTGTCTTATAATTGGAAAGTGGTGAACGAGGATTCACCAAGGGGGAGCTTAAAATACAGTGTGTTTAAAATTAAACCGTTACAAGAAGACCAGGTGAAGACAGTAAAAGACCCCTAGACACCTTTCTCACCCGGTTGTACAATATCTTTTGCAGTTAAAAGATATACCCAAAATAGCATTGATATAAACCCATTTTTAAAAAATTGATTTTATAAAGAGGAAAACTGTAAGCAACGATTAGTGTGCAATGCCAAAATGTTATTAATGGTCACACTGAAATGCTTACGTGGAAGTGAATATGCTTCAAAGCTTTTAATAAACTTAGTAAATAGAAACCAAAAGGCAATCTACGTCAAGGAATAATTATCTAAAAGTTAATTAGAATTAAAATAATCAAGTTTGTCTTGCGAAAAATCTGATAATTTAGCAGTCACAAGGTTGAACAGGATTAATCAAATCAACATTTATTACTGCACTTCAAGGTGGTTTAAAAAAAGGCCATCATTCATTTATACTCAATGGGCTGGATTTTGTGGTTATAATGACAGCAAAACTGTTAGCATTCACCGTCATTATAACAGTGAAACTGACTGCTTCCGGCATGCGCATATGTGTGGTTAAATGTAGAAATCCAACAGTTAGAGTCATAGTCATAGAGAGATACAGCACTGAAACAGGCCCTTCGGCCCACCGAGTCTGTGCCGACCATCAACCACCCATTTATACTAATCCTACATTAATCCCATATTCCCTACCACATCCCCACAATTCTCCTACCACCTACCTACACTAGGGACAATTTACAATGGCCAATTTACCTATCAACCTGCAAGTCAATGGCTGTGGGAGGAAACTGGAGCACCCAGTGGAAACCCAAGCGGTCACGGGGAGAACTTGCAAACTCCACAAAGGCAGTACCCAGAACCGAACCCAGGTTGCTGGAGCTGTGAGGCTACAGTGTTAACCACTGCGCCGCCCTGTTGCTGTCAGTGATTCCCTTCTCCTCCACATGGTGCATTGTAGAAGAAGTCCTTGCAAATGGAAGCCTTTCAAAAAAATCACTGAATTGATGTGAACTTGCACTTAATGCTATTAGTCTCACTGTAAAATTTCTTGACAAAAGTTAGATCTTGTTGCAAGAGTGTAACTGGGTTTTAAAATTATGTATTAAGTTCATAACTACTGTTGAATAATCTCAGACTCTGAAAAACTAAATTTTATATTTGTGGAATGTCAAATTTCTCCATTGATAAATCTCATTTAGAAATTAAGTTTATGATCATTCAGATTCTACCTCAATCCCATGTGTATGGCCCAAATTTTATTGTGTGGTGTGTAAAGTCAGTGGTTTTCACTTCCTTGTTTTTCATCTGAGAATTCTTCACTGTGAGTGATTGCTTAGCGACATTACCATTGTTGGATGCCAGAGATTCCCTTCAGCTGGCAACAGAATAAAAGTAACATCTGAAAAGATGAAATCCACGCCACAGAGTTAGCTGCCCAAAGAATTCTTCAAGATCGACAAGCACTGTCCCTTTGCCATTGACTGCAAAATCCAGGCCTTTGTCTTCATAAATGCCGTGCTGAATGGGAGTCCTGAGAGATGTTAAATTTCATTATGATGTAGATCTTCAGGACTTCACGACTTCTTTAAGAAGCAGAAAAGGGTGGTCTTCCTGATCATTCTTCAACGGTAGCAAGTCCCAATGCAGGGCAAGTTTGTGACATAGAATATAGGTCCAAATGAACAAAGAACAGTACAGCACAGGAACAGGCCATTCGGCCCTCCAAGCCTGCGCCGATCTTGATGCCTGCTGAAACTAACACCTTCTGCACTTCCGTGGCCCACATCCCTCTATTCCCTTCCTATTCATATATTTGTCAAGATGTCTCTTAAACGTCTCTATGGTACCTGCTTCCACCACCTCCCCCGGCAGCAAGTTCCAGGCACTCACCACCCTCTGTGTAAAGAACTTGCCTCGCACATCCCCTCTAAACTTTGCCCCTCTCACCTTTAAACCTATGTCCCCTAGTAACTGACTCTTCCACCCTGGGAAAAAGCTTCTGACTATCCACTCTGCCCATGCGGCTTATAACTTTGTAAACCTCTATCATGTCGCCCCTCCACCTCCGTCGTTCCAATGAAAACAATCCGAGTTTTTCCAACCTCTCCTCATAGCCAATGCCCTCCAGACCAGGCAACATCCTGGTTAACCTCCTCTGTACCCTCTCCAAAGCCTCCAAATCCTTCTGGTAGTGTGGCAACCAGAATTGCACGCAATATTATAAGTGTGGCCTAACTAAGGTTCTGTACAACCTCTGCTTCTCTCTCTCCACAGATGCATGCCAAACCTGCTGAGTATTTCCAGTATTTCTTGTTTTTATTTCAGATTTCCAGCATCTGCAGTATTTTGCTTTTATTTAAGAAAGTAGAAAAATCTAGCTGCTCATAAGCAACTTCTAATGGCTGGTATGACATTAGCAGAAGGATTGGAGCTGGTCTGTGGTCCATTCTTTCATGCTGGAAAAAAATGGTGAGGGAGTGGGAATGCCAGCCAATCCCATCACCAAAATATATATTCTTTTTTAAAAAAAGGAAAGGCTTTGTTGTGCCAAGGAGAGGAAAAGTTAAAAATGCTGAATATTACAAACATTGAGGCAGCTCAGAAACAGTGCCAGACAAAGCTGCTAAAATTTGTATTGCATTTGCACACAATGCACACCTCCATCAATACCATTGATAAGTACTGATTACTAATGGCGATTGTTTTATGTACACTTATTTTACTGGAATTGAAAAAGGAGATATCTGACCACTGTCAGAACAGACCATCACACATACATTTTAAGTGTGGAAAGCTAGCATCTCATTCCTCTATGCAATTAATAAATTGTCAGATGTCACCATCATCAACATCTTGCAACGTAAATGGCAGTCACAAAAAAAAAAATGAACACACTACAACCTCAGCCATTTAGCATTTGGATCTGATGAACAACCTTTTCCCCATTCAAACAAATGGAGGATAAAAATGGAAGCATTCTGGAAATGAAAATATATGCAAATAAACAAAATTGTCCAGTTTCATAATATCCTTAAGGTTTAATGTTACACTTTTAGGTTATCTTAAAAGCAGCCAGGATATTTCTTTTTGAGCATGCAAAGATGATCTATTGCAGATTCACACAGGGTGCAATGGACCTCTGTACTAGTATAAAATCAGGCCAGTTGGCCATCCTTTTTCATATACTAAATCTGCGTGCAATTAAAACGTGACCACAGCCTATGCTGCAGTGCCATTTTTGGTTGTGTACTAGGAAAGAATGACTACTGGTAACCAGCAAGTAAAGCAGTTGCTTTCTCAAGAATTAAAAAAAGAAAATGTTCTTCACCCTCATATTATTCCAGCAGCAAACCTCAAATCAAATGACCAATCTTCATGCAGGAAGATGTTGCCAACTTTTTGATCATGAGGGGTATCACAACTCAACCCAATCCTGTCCTCAACTGATATTGACACATTCATTTCTTGCAGGAGTCAGAGTTTTTAGAAGCAGGAACCCTGGTTGATTTCCATTTACCCTGGGACAGTTCTTCCTTATTAATCTGAATACAGATTGGCTAAAACTCAGCAGACCGGAATGAGGCCCCTCCCCCTTCCAACCCAAGACTTTTCTGGGCCAGTGTCCACTAAGCCTCAATAGACTGGCAAAAATAGAAAATGAGAACAGAAGCTAATGTTATACTTCTTTCTGCATTGCTCTAATTATAAATAGTTTAATTACAGCAAAGAAGCCGTCAGTTTACATCAAATGGTAGAAACGAGATGATACTGTGAGACACAGGCACAATACTTTACCCCAAATCCAGTAAACATAGAACACAAACTTGCTTCCCCTCTCCATGAAGGGAAATTCAAGCCATGTAGTCCAAATTCCAACTTCAAGTGCACCCTTCCATAAACTACTAGTCTATAAAGACATTCTTTCCTGGTCAAGACCTGAAACTTTAACTCTGCTTCTCTCTCCACAGATGCTGCCAGACCTCTGAGTATTTCCAGCACTTGGTTCTTATTTCTTTCCTTGGCCCCTCATTCTCCTCTCTTCGTAATTCTTGCTTTATTTTGAAAGAGCGGCAAGTTTGTGTCCCTTAATAAGAAATCAGTTACAAATAAATAATATTGATTTGCTTATTTTTCAAGTGACCTGCAGGACTGGAAATTTGGTCCTGAAGATCAGCTTACGAAACAAAAAGCATGCTTCAGAAATACATTGGAAATATTCTTATTTTTAGTGTGTTTAAGGTCTAACCAGATATACATTAACCAAAATGGAAAAGGCTTGGTACTAACAAATACACAAAAAGGAACTTTAGTACAGTTTTACAAAAAAGAGGGATAGTCAATCAAGACAGGAAAGCTTTTACAACCCATAAAGATTTTAAGGAAGCCACAGGATTTCCTGTCTTTCCTCTTAACTATTTCCTCGCTCTGCATTGACTATTAGCCATCCTTCAGGAATAAGGCATATGGAAACAAGGAATAATTTACACTAAAATCTTAAATTGAAAATGTAACAACTTTTCAGACATTGATATTTAACACTTTCACAGGTACAACTCCATAATTTGTTAATGTGGTGCAGGAGAAACTACATACATTACTGTCCTTGGCTAGAAGAAGTGAAAACTTATTTGTTCACCTACCAACATGTGTTTCAACAGTTACAAACAGCAGTTTCTTCTAGTCCAGTCTTCTCTCCTTTTCACAGGAGGATTAGATTGGAAAAACTTGTCCAATATAAAAAAAGATTCCAAAGGTATCAAAGAGCTGGATTTTTATAGATCCAACAGCTGCCTTCAGACTATATACACCTCTTCTAAATCAGAGGGAGTACAAGGCAAGCAAGCTCCATTGTTTGTATGCCAGGTCAGAATACAGGATATTGCAATTGCCAAGATAAGCACAAATAATGCAGGGCATTTTGCCTATCTAGATGATCTTTCAAAGCAACCCATGGATTCCCCGTCACAGCATGCAACTGCATGAGTGATTCAAGATTTTCTTTTCATAACCCTATCCTGGATAAGGACTTTCTGATTTCAATCTTGAACTAATGTTTTACTGGTTTGCACCTTTGTCTTCTTTCCTATAGTCATGGTTTAGCTTGAAAAAGTACTCCAGAGTAACTTTTGCTACTCCACTTAGTATCTCGCATGCCTCCACGAGGACCCCCTCCTTTCAGCTGCTTCCAGGGCAAGGGGCTCCAATTTTTTTTCTAACTTCTCCCTATGTAATTCAATTTCCTTGGCACATCAAGGGGAAAGTTCCAGTGGAAAGTACACTATGTTTCACATCTACCCCCAATGAGAACACAGCAAACAATCCATTTAGGTGGATTATCTTCTCTTGGTACACCTTTGTTGATGGCTGTGAAGGCCAATCCTTGAGAGGCAGGTTCTGCCATAAGTGCTGCACATGAAACTGCCAAGTGGCGCTAGGAGTTGTTTGTGGTGTTGCCACACTGCTGTAGCAACTCATCGTAGTAGTACACACCAGTCCACAGCATTTCGCCATTTCCCTCTTTCGCCAGCTAGTGACTCCCAAGTGCGAAAGTCAACATTTAGGACCTTCATGTCACGCTTGCAAGTATCCTTGAAGTGGCGCTGGCTGCCTCACTATACAGAAGGTCCTTTGGTATGCAACCATCTTCCAGCTTGCGGACCTGTCCGATCCACCGAAGCCACCTCTGTTTGATTAGTGCCAACACACTTGGGAGCTCTGCCTTTGAGAGGACTGCCACATGTGTGATTTTGTCCTGCCAGAATTATATCCATAATGCAGACAACAAAGATGGAAATTATTGAGCTTCTTTTCCTGGCAGCTATAAGTCACCCATATTTCACAGCCATACAGCAAGGTGCTGAGAACACAGGCCTTATAAACCATCAGCTTGGTCCCAAGGGTCAGCTTGGTGTTATCCCATGCATGTTTTGCAAGTCAGCCAAAAAGGTGGTAGCTGCTTTCGCCATGCGTGTATTGAGCTCTGCATCAAGGGACAGATTGTCTGTCACTGTGGTACCCAAGATAGCAGAATTTGCTAACCACTTCCATTGGGGTGTTACTTAGCGTGATCAAGGGTGGAAATGCAACACCTTGTCCCATGACCAAGATTTTCTTGACGCTTATAGTCAAGGAGAACAAGTTACAGGCACAGGACGGTCCATGAGTCTTTGTAGCCGAATTTCCATGTGAGCAACTAGAGCAGCATCAGCATAGAAGAGTTCTCTGATCAGGACATGGTGTGTTTTTGTCTTTGCTTCCAGCCTTGATAGAGATTGTAGAGCTTGCCATCTGACCTACTATGCAAGTAGACTCCTTCCATATCTGCAAGGAAGGCCAAGGTCAGCAGCATGGAGAAGATGATGTCAAACAGAGTGGGGGCTAGGACACAACCCTGTTTCACTCCTAAACTATCAGAAGTGGAGCCATCAAACTGTACAGTGCACTGCATGTTGTCACAGAAGGAATGGAGGAGACTGAGAAGCTTCGGTGGACAGACAATTTTTCCCAAAATCTTGCAGTGCCTCGTTCTGCTGACAGTATTGAATGCCTCAGTCAGATCTACAAAAGTAAGGTAAAAGGGGTACTCTCTGTTTCCTACACTTCTGTTGTAGCTGGTGTATGGAGAAGATCAGATCCACAGTAGACCTGCTGGCACGGAAACTGCATGGTGCTTCCGGGTATACTCTGTCTGCAAGTAAATGGAGTCTTTTAAGTATGGCCCTAGCAAAGGCCTTCCCCGTGACACTAAGCAGTGAGATGCAGTCTCCTCTGTTTTTGTATAGTGTGATGATTTTGGCATCACGCATCTCCTGTGGATGGAACAGAGCCTACCTTCCAGCAGAGAAGGAAGAGGCTGTCATAAAAGGTGTGGCAATAGATGGGTATTACGACCAAGTGAGAAAGGTGTCTCGGGGTCTTTCTCAGCCTTCACCTGGTCTTATTGTAAAAGGGCTTTGTTTTAAACATAGTGTTTTGAGCTCCCCCTTGGAGAATACTTGCTCACCACTTTCCAATTATAAGGCGAAGAAATGAGCACAAACAGGCTTTCTTAAATTTCACTTTCCTTCTTTAAACCTATTAAAACTTAAACTCCAATTTGGTAAATGGCTACGGATACACGCCACACCCCACGCTAGCCTGCATACGCGATATGCACATGCAAAAAGAGACAGAAAAAAAGAAATAAACAGAGAGGTTTGAGGCAATCTCTGAAGAGGGGTTTAGGTTACTGTACTTCGAGCTCGTGTAGTCCTTGCCTGTAGGTAGATCTTGCTTATCCCAGTATTCTTCTTCAACCTTGTTCACTGTCGGAGACTTTTCTCTTGGGGTTCATATGTCTTCAATGGATTCTGAAGCTGGTGAGAACGAGATGAGAGAAGACAGGAGAGGGGTCTTTTCCAGTCCAGGAGCAAACAGCTTTCTCTATTCAAACACTGTTTCTCCAATTTAAAACTCCCCTATAGTTAGCCAACTGGTTTGACCAGATCTCTTCTGTGTATTGGGGCAGAGACTGATTTCTTTGTTCCAACACTGTCTGCTAGTTATGAAAAAAAAATGTCTTTCCAGCCAGGGGCTTGGCAATCCCTTGTAATAGGCCACCTTTTCTTCCCAGTAACAATTTTAACATTTAATGTCCATTTGGCAAAATATATGTGCCTCAGCATTGGTGGGTGGGGCCGTGCATGACATGGGACTTTCCACGCTTGAAAGTTCGTCTGGGATTCTGTCCTTGCCCGTGCCTTTCTTGAGCTCCGGTGATGAGGGTTCTTCATTTAACTCATCCATGACAGGAAGTTGTGGGAAAGAGAGTCAAGTGCAAACTGGGGAGATGTGCGACTCACAGTAGTACAATTCACAGTAGTTTTCAGCCCAGCGGGACATCTGTTTACTTCTGTCAGTGAGCACCTCACCATCTGCTGACTGCACAGGTGGATGGGAAAATTGGGTGGGTGGGGGAGGGGCAGAAGGAAGGAAGTACGAACATCCATCTCCTTCCTAATTCAGCATTATGTCTATTGTGCAGAGCATACCAAGTAATAATTCCATTTATCCTTTGAAACACAAAAAGCGTTGATATGCAACAAGATTGAATTTCTGCCACCCTGCTGACCCAAGTCTTTCAAACAGGTTTGTACATTACATCTATTGGCATGTACAAGTATCTTATGATTTGGATTGAGGAGAAACTAGCATGACCAGTCCAACCCACAAAAATGCAATCACAGTAATGCGTGTATTCTGTGAACATTTGTTCAAGGTAAATGAGTCAGAGTTGAGTAATGGAACACATCTCCAGTTTTGCCGCATAGTATCATGATTGAGGAGCTTCAGTGGACAGCCAATTTTTCCCAAAATCTTGTACAGCCCCATTCTGCTGACAGTATTGAATGCCATACTGAGATCTACAAAAGGAAAGTAAAAAGGGTATACTCTGTTCCCTACACTTCTCTTGTGGCCGGCATACAGAGAAGATCAGATCCACAATAGATCTGCCGACACGGAAACCGCACTGCACTTCCGGGTATACTGTCTGCAGGTAAATGGAGTCCTAATTTAGTAGATTTCAGATCTCAATCAAGGCACATGGTCACAAAATTAACAGTAGTTGAACTCCAGGCAACATAAATCTTTTACTTATTCCAGCTTGACAAGATCGATTCTGATATTGAAAATATACAAACTTTATGTTTCTTGCTCTAACTGGTTTGAGCATGCTTTGTGATACACAGAAATGATGAACTAAAATGTTTGGCACAGGGGGAAAATATCACATATGCAAGTTTGAATTTTTTTGGAAGGTTAATGGAGGTTATTAAATCCATAAAGTTTTTTTGACAGATATTATGAAACACAAATTTCTATTATTTAATCAAATATGCCTTAAGGATTCACATTCAATTTGTTAATAACTTCCATACAATTTAAGTGATCCTAATAAAAAAATCCTAAATAATTTGCAGCTTGTTTGGAGCCCCTGGGCTAAGTTTCCAAACCTAGATGGTTTGTTTCTACTGGGACTGGCATTTGACAATCTTAGCTCAGGGTAAATTAGTTTTGCATAACTCAGAACAATTGCAAATTTGGTTTTCACTGAGTCAGTGTTCTAAAGCCGAGGATGTAAGTTAGTCATTACAATACAAGGCGATTGCCAGCAGGTTTCAGTCTGGCTTCCCAGTTTCTCTATAAAACAATGTCTTAATTCAAAGTACACTATTTCATAATCTACAGAATTTAAAAACTCATTTACAAGTTTTACTCTTTCCAACCTTGCTCATGATCCTATGATTCTTAACCCTTCACCTAGCCTTCTCAATTTTCAAAACAAATTGCAAAGTTTGATCTTCCAGGGAGGATAGTTAACTTTACATTGATGTTAATTCCAGTAAAGTCCTGGTCATATTTATCCCAGCATGACTACAGCAATATAAAGCATGTCTATACTTGCCAGGATTACTCATTTTGATCTGCACGTTTATTTTAAAACAAAAATCAAAACTTTATGCAAGCTTTTGTCATACACGATTTGCATCGGCACAGATCATTACCATATTTCTCCCTCTGTTACTTCCCCTCCAGCCCCAGCTCTAACCTATAAAAAGTTAATGAACAGAATACGTCTCAGCATATAAAAAGGTTAATAAAAATAAAAGATTATTGCCAAATATCCTAATTCCTACATTATCCAAGGCTTTGACTGCAATATGAAACACAAATCTATAGCACCAACTGTAAAATAAAAAATTACAAAAATCAACCAAACAAATGCTGAGACAAGACTACTTTTTCAGCTAAAGATCAGTAGAAGTTTACAAAACTAAAATATTTCAGCATAGTTCAGAGGAAATTAGCAAGAGCATTACTATTAGTGGCATGAAATTAGACTAACAGCAGAATCTCAAAGAATAAAAGCAGACAAGAAACACATCTCCAACACAACTCCCACTTATATTAAAGGTCTTTCAAATATTTAGATTGTCTCATCCACTCTCACATTGTGGAAGAGTTTTTTCCTTTAAATGTACTAGACACATTCATATACATTATTTGAAAGACATGCTAATATGCCTTAATTTGTATTGAGAGGTATATAGTTGCATCGTTGAAAATATTTGATAAGATACATTCAAACCAGGATAGAAATAGAAAAAAATCATGTGACATAGGAATATAAAAAATAGAAGCAGGAGTAGATCATTCAGCAAGATCACAGCCATTCTTATACCTCAGTTCCAGTTTCTCCATATCCCTCAATTGTCTTAGTATCCAAAATCTATCGATCTCTGGTCCTGAATATACTCAGCATTTAAGTATCCACAGCTCTCTGGGGTAGATAATTCCAAAGATTCACAATCTTGAGTGAATGTCCATAATATCGCCCAGTTTTGTCCTTGTCTCAGTTCATCTGCTGCTGAAACCCTCACTTATACCTCTAGACTTGATTATTTCAATGTATTCCTGGCAGGTCTCCCACCTTCTACCCTCTAAACTGGAGGTCCTCCAAAATTCTGCTGCCCATGTCCATCACCCCTGTGATAGCTGACCTCCATTGGCTCCCAGTCAAGCAACATCTTCATTTAAAAATCCTCATCATTGTCAAAGCCCTCTATGGTTTTGCCTCTCCCCATCTCTAATCTCCTCCAGTCCCACAAACCTCCAAGATATCTGCACTCCTAATTCTGGCATCTTGAGGAACTCCTATATTTAATTGCTCCACTATTGGTGGTCGCACCTTCAGTTACCTAGGCCCTAAGCTCTGGAATACCCTCCCTACACTTCTCCACCTCACTTTCCTCTTTTAAAAGATACCCCTTAAAAAAAAATCTACCTCTTTGTCCAAGCTTTTGGTCATCTCCTTACATGGTTCAGTGTCATATTTTGTTTTATAGTGCTCCTGTGAAGTGCCTTGCACATTTTATTACATTAAAAAGCACTATATAAATACAGTTGTTGAAGTAATTTCTCATCTCAATCCTAAATGGGTGACCCCTTACTCTGAGATAGTGACCACTAGTGCTGGACTCCCCAACCAGGGGAAACACCCTCCCAGCACCTACCCTGTCAAGTTTCTTAAGAATTTTATGTTTCAAGGAGACCATCTGATATTCTTCTATACTCCAGAGCAGATAGGCCTAGCCTGCTCAATCTCTCCACATAGGACAATCCCTTCATCCCAGGAATCAGTCTAGTAAACCTAAACTGCACTCCCTCTAAGGCAAGTATATCCTTCCTTAGGTAAGGTGATCAAAACTGCACACATACAGATCCATTATTGCAGTAGTTTAAAACCTTCTGCAGCAGTCATGACATACCTGGACAGGGATCTTTGGATGAAAGCTCCCCAATATCACAATGATACGGTTTAGGATCAGATCTAAGCTCTGCAGTCCTGCCACAACCAGCCGTGAATGGTGGTGGATAATTAAAGAACTAACTGGAGGAGGTGGCTCCACAAATATCCCCATCCTCAATGATGGGGGAGCCCAGCACATCAGTGCGAAAGATAAGGCTGAAGCATTTGCAACAATCTTCAGCCAGAAGTGCCCAGTTGATGATCCATCTCAGCCTCCTCCTGAAGTCCCCAGCATCACAGATGCCAAACTTCAGCCAATTCGATTCACTCCACGTGATATCAAGAAACGACTGAAGGCACTGGATACTGCAAAAGCTATGGGGCCTGACAACATTCCGGCAATAGTACTGAAGACCTGTGCTCCAGAACTTGCCGCACCCCTAGCCAAGCTGTTCCAGTACAGCTACAACACTGGCATCTACCCCGCAATGTGGAAAATTGCCCAGGTATGTCCTGTACGCAAAAAGCAGGACAAATCCAATCCGGCCAACTACCGCCCCATTAGCCTACTCTTAATCATCAGTAAAGTGATGGAAGGTGTCATCAACAGTACCATCAAGCGGCACTTGCTCAGCAACAACCTGCTCAGTAATGCTCAGTTTGGGTTCCGCCAGGGCCACTCAGCTCCTGACCTCATTACAGCCTTGGTTCAAACATGGACAAAAGAGCTGAACTCAAGAGCTGAGTTCAGAGTGACTGCCCTTGACATCAAGGCAGCATTTGACTGAGTATGGCATCAAGGAGCCCGAGCAAAACTGAGGTCAATGGGAATCAGGGGGAAAACCCTCCGCTGGCTGGAGTCATACCTAGCGCAAAGGAAGATGGTTGTGGTTGTTGGAGGTCAATCATCTGAGCTCCAGGACATTGCTGCAGGAGTACCTCAGGGTAGTGTCCTAGGCCCAACCATCTTCAGCTCTTCATCTATGACCTTCCTTCAATCATAAGGTCAGAAGTGGGGATGTTCGCTGATGATTGCACAATGTTCAGCACCATTCGCGACTCCTCAGATACTGAAGCAGTCTGTGTAGAAATGCAGCAAGACCTGGACAATATCCAGGCTTGGACTGATAAGTGGCAAGTAACATTCGCGCCACACAAGTGCCAGGCAATGACCATCTCCAACAAGAGAGAATCTAACCATCTCTCCTTGACATTCAACGGCATTACCATCGCTGAATCCCCCACTATCAACATCCTAGGGGCTACCATTGACCGAAAATTGAACTGGAGTAGCCATATAAATACCGTGGCTACAAGAGCAGGTCAGAGGCTAGGAATCCTGAGGAGAGTAGCTCACCTCCTGACTCCCCAAAGCCTGTCCACAATCTACAAGGCACAAGTCAGGAGTGTGATGGAATACTCTCCACTTGCCTGGATGGGTGCAGCTCCAACAACACTCAAGAAGCTCGACACCATCCAGGACAAAGCAGCCTGCTTGATTGGCACCCCATCCACAAACATTCACTCCCTCCACCACCGACGCATAGTGGCAGCAGTGTGTACCATCTACAAGATGCACTGCAGCAATGCATCAAGACTCCTTAGACACATCTTCCAAACCCGCGACCTCTACCAACTAGATGGACAAGGGCAGCAAATACATGGGAACACCACCATCTGCAAGTTCCCCTCCAAGTCACACACCATCCTGACTTGGAACTATATCGCCATTCGTTCACTGTCGCTGGGTCAAAATCCTGGAACTCCCTTCCTAACAGCACTGTGGGTGTACCTACCCCACATGGACTGCAGCGGTTCAAGAAGGCAGCTCACCACCACCTTCTCAAGGGCAATTAGGGATGGGCAATAAATGCTGGCTTGGCCAGCGACGCCCACATCCCGTGAATGAATTTTAAAAAAGGAACACCAGTGATTTACTATACACAAGTATTCCTATTTCGCAGTAGGTTATCTTATTTTTAAGTTTACAAAAAAAGTCTAAATTGCTCTGTTTCCTCGCTTTAATAACCATGTCACCACAAATAGCAATAAAAATTAGTGATTAGTTCAACATTTTTTGGTGGTGTTGGTCAAAAAAATATGTTGGCCAGGATATCTGGAGAATTCCCTGTTGTTTTCATATATTGTCGTGGGATATTTAGTACCCGGTTGAACAAACAGAAAACCACATCCTAAAGAGAACACCGACAACAGTTCAACATTCCCCTCGTACTGTCCTGAAGCGTTAGCCTTAATGCGCTCAGGCTTGGTTTCAAGTCCTACTTCAAAACGTTCTGCCTGGGGCGAGTGTTCCAATGATCAAGTCAACACATATCTGCTGATTCATTTTTTAAAGTTACCTATTTCAAAATAATGTAAGAATTTTTAAATGCTACTGCATGGTTAAAATAACACATCAGGAGAAGCTGTAATGGTAAAGTTAGAGATGAAACGGTGCCACTTCAATCTACAGATTGGTTTTGACTTCAAGGCTAATCTACAAATAGTCTTCACTGCAAGGCTAATAATCCCATTTTACGCACAACCGACATGCAGTTTAGGAAGAGTACTTGTAAATCAGTGAAGCACATCATGTCTTAAGGGCAATTCTTTCTAAAAGTCCAATGTATCATTTTTATTTTCATGTAGGTGCTTCTTGCTTCCTGTATAAACTGTGACTATTAACTAGCCTGTGAGCATTTCGATATCAAATATGTAACTTACATGTATAATATGCCTTTAATTATTAAAATAGTAAGTCACAGTCCAAAATTAATCGTCACATTTTGTTGTTCCCGTCACTGTTAATCCAAAAACCCATACATGCGTGCTAATCTCCTGCGTGCATTCCTCTACCCAACTACCAACACGACCAATTCTCATGAACGGACAAACATACAATTTAACTCACCAAAATAAACCTCGTCAAAAGACTTGCAACGCACAGCCAACACGCGAAACTTTTAAACTAATCCCCATGCTAAATACTTTACCTCCTCAAAATCAACATGCAGCAAGAATCCTACACTGATCTTGTCAACGGGGTGTTTTAAACAAAAAGTTCTGAGACGAAGGGCTGATCGATCTCAAGTCTCCACCCTACAAGCTAATTAACAGACTGCATTCCTATGACACTCACACCCAAACTATGCAAGGTCGCATGCAAACAAAGAAATGGAATCTGAAGTGGATTCTCCACTCAATGCCACATCCCGAAACAAAACCAGATAAATAAACTGTTCCAGACTGTGAAAGAGAATAACACGATGGATTTGTAATTGTTCGTCTGTAAGAATCCCATTATTTCCTTCTGAGCAGGTATTGGTTTATTTCAGTAAGATAAGAGCAAAATACTGCTGGAACTCTGAAATGAGAACAGAAATTGCCAAAAATACTCAGCGGGTCTGCCAGCATCGGGGTAGAGAGAAACAGAGTTAACATTTCAGGTTTGTGACCCTTCATCAGAACTGGCAAAAGTTAAAAATGTAACAGTCTTTGAGCAAGTGAAAGGGGGGGGGAGAGAAGAGCAAGAAGGAAGGACTGTAATAGGACAGAGGAGGGAGAGATTAAATGACAGAGATGTCATGGATCAGAATGCAAATATTTCAGGTTTTTTTCCAAGTTGTTTAGCAGCAAACACACCACCGAAGGCGGAAGCTATAGATTACTTGGTCCGATGTTTTCTCTGTTTGTTTGTGCGATGTGGGCATCGCTGGCAAGGCCAACATTTATTGCCCACCCCTAATTGCCCTTGAACTGAGTGGCTTACTAGGCCATTTCAAATGCCATTTAGGAGTCAATCACATTGCTGTGGGTCTGGAGTCTCATGCAGGCCAGACCAGGTAAGGACAGCAGATTTATTTCCCTAAAGGGCATGAGTGAACCAGAAGGGTTTATACAACAATCAACAACAGTTTATGGTCACCATTAGACTAGCTTTTCATTCCAGATTTATTAATTGAATTCAAATTTCACCATCTGTCATGGTGGGATTCAAACCCATGCACCCAGAGCATTAGTCTGAGCTCTGGATTACTAGTCCAATGACATTACCACTACACCACCACTTCCCCTTGTTTTTCCACAAGTTACATTCAAATGTCGAATAATAAAACTGGATAACGTACCAGTGTGCTAAGTTTGTTACTGCTTCTCTATATATACTAAATACGTTGCAGTAATCAAAAATTGAAAAAATGACAGGACTCTCGCTATTATTTCTTCTCTGAAACATCACTTCATGCCGGTGTAAAGAATCTCAAGGACCTGCTGCTATTATATTTCTCCAAATGGTTTCATACTCAGTAAAAGACAAGAGCTTTCAGTCCTCCACATGAGAACGTCTTCCACTTATAGTACTAGCACTGCCAGGTTGTTTTATCAGAATGAATCTCCACTTTATTCTGTTTCAACAATGCGTCACTTACATTTATATAGTGTCTTTCCTGTAAAAAAAAAATCCAAAAGCGCTTTACAAATAGATGTAAAGGAAACCTCACACGGGTGTCCCCAAATTCGATTTATTTTAATTTTGTTTACATAAGGGAGGGGTTCCAGATCAATAAGAGCCGCCAGGCTCTGCCAATGCCCCATGTAACCAAAAGGTATCTGGGACATAACCTTTCGATTTTCCCTTGCCCTGGTGGGAAATGCTTCCCCACTGATGAGAATCGCACCACTTGACACAATCCAGATTAGGAACTGAGAGCAGGACTTGAACCCTTGACCATGCCCAATCTGATAACAAATAACACTGCCAGACTACAGTATGGTGCTAGAGCAAGGAATTAAAAGTTGGGCAGTGTTACAAACTGTATCCCAGCAGGAGGGTCTTCAGCAAACGAAGGGAATCAATTTGAAAAAAGATTTATTTAAAAAGTAAAATGAAAATAGAAAATGCTGGAAATACTCAGCATGTCTGACAGCATCAATGTAGGAAGAAACAGGGTTAATGGCTGGAAGTTTACCAGCCCTTCTGAGATGGGCTGGGAGGTAGGAGGTGGGAGGGCTGGAAAAATTTCAGTGGAAGGCGTTGGGAGGGAAGCCTGATGTCTTCCAGTTATAGAGTCAGTTGTGGCATAGGAGGCCATTTGGCCCATCGAGTCCATGCCAGCTCTCCACGGAGCAATCCAATCAGTCCCACTCCCCTGCTCAATCCCCGTAGTGCTGCAAGTTTATTTCCTTAAAATGCCCATCCAATTTCCTTTTGAAATCATTGATTGACTCTGCTTCTACCACTCTCGTGGGCAGCAAGTTCCAGGTTATTATCACTCACTGCATAAAAATGTTCTTCTTCACATTCCCCCCACACGTCTTGCCCAAAACCTTCAATCTTTGTCCCCTAGTCCTTGTACTGTCAGTTTATGGGAAGAGTTATTCCTTGTCTAACTTATCTAAGCCTGTCATAATCTTGTACACGTCTATTAAATCTCCCCTCGATCTCCTTCACGTGGCTTCCGGATATTATGATGCAAACCGGCTGGCGGGACATACAAATTAGGAGCAGGAGTAGTCCACTCGGCCCCTCGAGCCTGTTCTGCCATTCAATAAGATCATGGCTGATCTGATTGTAACTTCAACTCCACATTCCCTTCTACCCCCAATAACCATTCACCCCGTTACTTATCAAGAATCTATCTACCTCTGCCTTAAAAATATTCAAAGCCTCCGCTTCCACCGCATTTTGAGAAAGAGTTCCAAAGAGTCACGACACTCAGAGAAAACATTTCTCCTGCACACACCATCATCCCAGATACTCTCACGTCAGTGGGTAGTCATGCCCGAGCAGCTGATGGAGGCAGTGACATTCAAGGCCACTCACACTTGGAGGATTGTGGGAGGCATGGCGATGCGGAGCTTCAGGCTAGTGACATGCCTACAACAAGGAGACAAATGCTGGACCAGCAGCATCAGATTCGTGAACATCTGGCAGAGTTTCCAGAGGCTATGCGCACCCATGCACAAACGATTAGGAAGCCATGCAGGCCATGAGTTCAGCCATGTTTCTGGTCTGTGTGGTCATGGCAGCCTCTACTGAGAGAGTGGTAACCCTCTTGGATCCACCCAGTGGATGCCAGAGATGGGCGCAGACCTTCATACCATCACCCCCTCCATGACCTCTGTGGAGCAACGGCTGAGTGGGGGTGGGGTGGCAAGATCCTGGAGTCACTGCCAGTTCCTCAAACTCAAGTTTTTTTTATTCTTTCATGGGATCTGAGCATTTATTGCCCATCCCTAACTGCCCTCGAGACTGCTGCAGTCCTTGAGATGTAGGTATACCCACAGTGCTGTTAGGAAGGGAGATCCAAGATTTTGACGCAGTGACAGTGAAGGAACGGCGATATAGTTCCACATCAGGATGGTGTGTGGCTTGGAGAGAAGTTGAAGGTGGTGGTGTTCCCATGCATCTGCTGCCCTTGTCCTTCAAGGTGGTAGAGGTCACAGGTTTGGAAGATGCTGTTGAAGGAACCTTGGTGCGTTGCTGCAGTGCATCTTGTATATGGTACATACTGCTGCCACTGTGAGTCGGTGGTGGAGGGAATGAATATTGAAGGTGGTGCATGGGGTGCCAATCAAATGGGCTGCTTTGTCCTGGAAGGTGTCTAGCTTCTAGAGTGTTGTTGGAGTTGCACCCATCCAGGCAAATGGAGAATATTCCATCACACTCCTGACTTGTGCCGTGTAGATGGTGGAGAGGCATTGGGGAGACAGGAGGTGAGTTACTCGCTGCAAAATTCCCAGCCTCTGCCCTGCTCTTGTGGCCACAGCATTTATGTGGCTACCCCAGTTCAGTTTCTGGTCAATGGTGACCCCCAGGATGTTGACAGTGGGGAATTCAGCGATCGTAATGCCATTGAACGTCAAGGGGAGATGGTTAGATTCTCTTTTGTTTGAGATGGTCATTGCTTGGCACTTATGTGGTGCGAATGTTACTTGCCACTTATCAGCCCAAGTCTGCATGTTGTCTAGGTCTTGCTGCATATGGACATGGGCAGCTTCAGTATCTGAGGAGTCAAGAATGGAGCTGAACATTGTGCAATTATCAGCGAACATCCCCACTTCTGACCTTATGATGGAGGGAAGGTCATCGATGAAGCAGCTCTAGATGGTTGGGCCGAGGACACTACCCTGAGGAACTCTGGCAGTGATGTCCTGGGACTGAGATGGTTGACCACCAACAACCACAACCATATTCCTTTGTGCTAGGTATGACTCCAACCAGTGGAGAGTTTTCCCCGATTCCCATTGACTTCAATTTTACTAGGGCTCCTTGATGCTATGCTCAGTCAAATGCTGCCTTGATGTCAAGGGCAGTCACTCTCACCTCACCTCTGGAGTTCAGCTCTTTTGTCCATGTTTGGACCAAGTCTGTAATGAGGTCAGGAGATGAGTGGCCCAGGCGGAGCACAAACTGAGGTTCAGTGAACAGGTTATTGCTAAGCAAGTGCCGCTTGACAGTACTGTCGACGACACCTTCCATCACTTTGCTGATGATCGGGAGTAGACTGATACGGCGCAGTAATTGCCTGGATTAGATTTGTCCTGCTTTTTGTGCAGAGGACCTATCTGGGCAATTTTCCACATTGTTGGGTAGATGTACTGGAACAGCTTGGGTGCGGCTAATTCTGGAGCACAAGTCTTCAGTACTATCGCCGGAATGTCGTCAGGGCTCATAGCCTTAGCAGTATCCAGTGCCTTCAGCTGTTTCTTGACATCCGTGGAGTGAACTGGATTGGCTGAAAACTGGCATCTGTGATGCTGGGGACCTCAGGAGGAGGCCGAAATGGATAATCCACTCGGCACTTCTGGCTGAAGATGGATGCAAATGCCTCAGCCTTGTCTTTTCCGCTGATGTTCTGGGCTCCCCCATCATTGAGGATGGGGATATTTGTGGAGCCTCCTCCTGTCAGTTCTTTAATTGTCCATCACCATTCACAAGTGGATGTGGCAGGACTATAGAGCTTAGATCTGATCCGTTGGTTGTGGGATCGCTTAGCCTTGCCTACTGCATGCTGCTTCCGCTGTTTGGCATGCAAGTAGTCCGAGTGCTGTAGCTTCACCAGGCTGACACCTCGTTTTTAGGTACGTCTGGTGCTGCTCCTGGCATGCCCTCCTGCACTCTTCATTGAACCAGGGTTAGTCCCCCGGCTTGATGGTAATGGTAGAGTGGGGATATGCCAGGCCATGAGGTTACAGATTGTGTTTGAATACAATTCTGCTGCTGATGGCCCACAGCGCCTCATGGATGCCCAGTTTTGAATTGCTAGATCTGTTCGAAATGTATCCCCCATTTAGCACAGTGGTAGTGCCACACAACACAATGGTGGGTATCCTCAATGTGAAGAAGACAGGACTTCGTCTCCACAAGGACTGTGTGGTGGTCACTCCTACCAATACTGTCATGGACAGATGCATCTGCGACAGGTAGATTTGTGAGGACGAGGTCAAGTAGGTTCTTTCCTTGTTGGTTCCCTCACCACCTGCCACAGAACCAGTCTGTCCTTAAGGACAGTTAGTAGTGGTGCTACCGAGCCATTCTTGGTGATGGACATCGAAGTCCCCAACCCAGAGTACATTCTGAGCCCTTGCTACCCTCAGTGCTTCTTCCAATTGGTGTTCAACATGGAGAAGCCCTGATTCATCAGCCGAATGGGAGCCGTCGGTGGTAATCAGCAAGAGGTTCACTTGCCCATGTTTCACCTGATGCTATGAGTCTTGGGGTCTGGAATCAATTTTGAGGAATCCAAGGGCAACCCCCTCCCGACTGTATACCACTGTGCTGCCACCTCTGCTGGGTCTGTCCTGCCGGTAGGACAGGACAGACCCAGGGATGGTGATCGTGGCGTCTGGGACATTGTCTGCAAGGTATGATTCCATGAGTATGACTCTGTCAGGCTGTTGCTTGACTCCTTTCTGGGACAGCTCTCCCAATTTTGGCACAAGCCCCCAGATGGTTAGTAAGGAGGGTTGACAGGGCTGGGTTTGCCGTCGTCGTTTCCGATGCCTAAGTCAATGCCGGGTGGTCTGTCTGGTTTCGTTCCTTAGGCTTTGTAGCGGTTTAATACAACTAAACGGCTTGCTAGGTCATTTAAGTGGGCATTTAAGATTCAACCATATTGCTGTGGGTCTGGAGTCTCCTGTAGGCCAGACCAGGTAAGGGTGGCAGATTTCCTTCCTTAAAGACCATGAGTGAACCAAGTGAGTTTTTATAACAATTGAAAATGGTTTCATGATCACCACTAGACTAGCTTTTTAATTCTAGATTTATTAATTGAATTCAAATTCCGCCATCTGCCATGTTGGGATTCAAACCCATGTCCCCAGAGCATTAGCCTGTGGCTCTAGGTTACTAATCTAGTGGCATTACCATGCCACCACCTTCCCGTATGCCACGCTCTGGAACTATGCTGATTTGACCATTGTACTGTTATATGATGAGGCTGCGAACGCAGCAGGAACAGGATGTTTAGTGTCCAGCTACCATCTGGACAGGCAGGGTACAACTTGGGGCTTTAATGTCATTTGAGCACTGTACCTGCACCTAAAACTTCGATCTGGTAGAAAAAAAAGATGTCAAGCGCTGTCTCTGATTCAGTGAGGAAATACATTACTTGGTATGTCACTGAGCCATACATTCCAGAATGGTTCATGTTCAATTTTCAGCCAGTGGTGTGTTAGCTGATTTCAGCTGGGGTAGCAGCAGGTGCACTACAGTTCAAGTCAGTACATTACAGCTAGGTAGGGAAAGAAAACATCCTACAGAATTGATACCTGTTGGAAAATGTGTGTGTGGATGCCGGGTGAGGACAGGATTGGTTTAGTTGTGTTGCTCTCATGGGTTCAGTAGCCTGTCTATATCCACAATCTAGATTTACACATGAAAATAACCACTTGACAAGGTTTTGGAGGTCAACCAGCACCCATGAACATTACAACAGCTAAAAGCAATGCCTTCATGAGACAAGTGGTCAAAAGGGGAAAAAAGTAATGAAAAACTCTAATACAAAAGTTATCTTACAGTTCATATTCCAAAAATAAGTACATAATAATTATATATGTACTAATTTATATGGAGCGTCAAATACCATAACTTCGTATTGTATTTGTGCTTTGGCATCAGCTGGTACTTGTGTTACTTTTTAAAGTATATATACTCCACCCCCATATATTGAAAGTGAAATGTTTTCCTTCCGCAATCAGAGACTTAATGAGTTATGGTTCCACTTCAGAACTAACAATCAGATGAAAGCTCCACTCAGTAATATGAGATCTGTAATTATGCCACTTCATTCTACTTGCCACTACTTGTAATCCTCACTTACGCCAAACTATTCTTCAGAAATATAAGCTCCACTTTTACTATTTGCAATGGCATGCAAAAGGCCACCTAAGAAGTTTTATTTTATTCATTCGTGAGGTATGGGCATTGCTGGCAAGGCCAGCATTTATTGCCCATGTCCAATTGCCCTTGAGAAGGTCATGGTGAACCACTTTCTTGAACCACTGTAGTCCATGTGGTATAGGTACACCCACTGTGCTGTTAGGTAGGGAGTTCCAGGATTTTAACCCAGCGAGAGTGAAGGATTGACAATATATTTCCAAATCAGCATGGTGTGTGATTTTGAGGGAAGCTTGCAGCTGGTGGGGTACCCATGTGTTCTTCTAGATGGCACAGGTTGTGGGTTTGCAAGGTGCTGACAAAGAAGCATTTGCGAGTTGCTGTAATGTATCTTGTAGATGGTATACATTGCAGCCACAGTGCACTGGTGGTGAAGTGAATGCTTAAGGTGGAGGATGGGGTGCCAATCATAGTGTCATTAACAGCACAGAAGGTGGGCATTCAGTACAATGAGTCCATGCCGGCTCTCCACGGAGCTATGCAGTCAGTTCCACTCCCTGGCTCGATCCCCGTAGCCCTGCAAATCTATTTCTCTCAGGCAGCAATCCAGCTTCCTCTTGAAGTCATTGATCGTCTCTGCTTCCACCACCCTTGTGGGCGGCGGAGTTCCAGGTCATTGCCACCCACTACGTAAAAAATGCTTCCTCATAATCCCCCTGCATATTTTGCCCAAAACTTTCAATCTGTGTCCCCTACTCCTTGTATCACTTGTCAATGGGAAAAGTTTTTCCTTGTCTAACTTATCTAAGCCTGTAATAATCTTGTACACTTCTATTAAATCTCCCCTCAATCACCTTTGTTCTAAGGAGAACAAACCCAGATTTTCCAACCTAATCTTGTAACTAAGAATTCCCCAACCCTGGAAATCTCCTCTATACCCTCTCAAGAGCTCTCACATCTTTCCTAAAATGTGGTGACCAGACAGGATGCAATACTCCAGTTGGGGCCTAACCAGAGCTTTATAAAAGGTTCAGTATAGCTTCCCTGCTTCTGTACTCAATGCCTCTATTTATAAAGCCCAAGATCCCATATGCTTTACTGACCACTCTCTCAATATAGCCTGCCATCTTCAAAGCTCAATGCACACACACCCCCAGGTCCCTTTGTTCCTGCACACTCTTAGAACTGTGCTATTAGGTATATATTGCCTTTCCCTATTCCTTCTATCAAAATGCATCACCTCACACTTGTCAGTATTAAATTCCATCTGCCACCTTTCTGCCCATTCTACCAGCCTATCTATGTCCTATGGCAGGTGGTTTGTATCATCCTCACTGTTTGTCTCACCTCCAAATTGATGTCATCAGCAAATTTTGAGATTCTACTCAGTATTCTAAGGTCCAAGTCATATTCATATATAGCTAAAAAAGCAGTGGTCCCAGCACTGACCCTTGGGGAACACTACCGTCTACCATCCTCCAGTCTGAAAAGCAACCATTTGTTACAACTCACTGTTTTCTTCCCTTAAGCCAACTTTTTATCCAATTGGACACTGACCCTCCCATTCCATGAGCCTCAATTTTGTTAATTAGCCTTTTATGTGGTACCTTATTACATGCTTTCTTAAAATCCATATAAACAGCATCCATCACATTTCCTTCATCAACCTTCTCTTTTACTTCATCAAAGAATTCAATTAGATTAGTCAAGCATGATCTGCCTTTTACAAATTCAGGCTAGCTATCCTTAATTAACTCAAACTTCTCAAAGTGTCTGTTGATATTTTCCCTGATTATTGTTTCCAAAACCTTACCCACTGCAGATGTTAAACCAACAGGCCCATAGTTGCTAGGACTATCCTTATACCCTTTCTTAAATAAGGTGTCACATTTGCCCTCTCCAATCCTCTGGCACCTCCCTCGTATCCAGGGAAGATTGGAAGATTATGGAAAGCCCTTTCGCTATCTCCATCCCCACTTCCTTTATCAATCTGGGATGCAAGCCATCTGGACTAGGTGACTTATCAACCTTAAGCAGAGCCAACCTTTTGAGTATGGCCCCCCTCTCAATTTTTATCCTATCCATTGACTCGACTCTCTACTTCTAATATCAGTTTCCATTTCCTAAGTGAACACTGATACAAAGTACTCATCAAGTATATTAGCTTTGCCCTGTGCCTCTATATTACCCCCTAATAGGCCCATTCCTCCTCTACTTGCTTACTATTTATATGCTGGAAGATGATCTTTGGGTTCCCTTTTATGTTGACTGCCATTCTATTTGCATACACTCTCTTTGCCAATCTTATTTTCCTCTTCACCTCCCCTCTCAACTTATTGTATATGGCCTGGTTCTCGCTTGATGAGTTCACCTGACATGCATCATACACCCTCTTTTTTTGTTTCATCATCTCTACTTCCCTGTTCTTGGTTCCTCTATCTTTCACCCTTGTTGGAATGTACCTACCCTGGACCTGAAACATCTCTTCCTTAAAGACAATCCATTGTTCTGATACAGCTCTTCCTGCTAGCCTTTGGTTCCATTCCACCCTGGATAGATCCCATCTCATTACATTGAAATCAGCCTTCTTCCAATCTAGACATTCTATCTTATTTTGTTCCTTTTTTTGCATTCCCAGTCTAAACCTTATAATATGATGATCACTCTTACCCACGTGTTCCCCACATACACTTGGTCCACTCGGTCCACCTCATTTCCCCACACCAGCTCCAGCAATGCCTCCTTTCTAGTGTGGCTGAGAACATACTGATTAAGCAAGTTCTCCTGAACACATTTGAGGAATTCCTTCCCCTCTTTACCCTTTGCTCTAAAATTATCCCAATCAATATTTGGAAACTAAAGTCCCCCAATATCACCACTCTATAGTTCTTGCACATCTCTGTGATTTCCATGCAGATTTGCTCCTCTATCTCTCTCTCACTATTTGAGGGTGTTACGCTTTGTTGAATTATATTTTTCTTTAATCCACTGACTGGAGATCCGAATTTATCTTTTTTAAAAAGACATCTAAAAAGAAAGGTTACAAGGATTACTTTGCCAGAAGCTCACCTAATTTGCAACACTGTATCCTACAGTGCAATGCTGTGAGGAGGGAGACGAAATGACTCCTCATATCACAGCAAGAACCAAGAAGTTTAAGGGAACTGCTTGTTCTTTTTTTTTAAGCAAGAGAGAAATACTGCTAACTGCTATGCTTTAATGACTGAGTGACTGTCATGTGACAAGCCCCTTTCCATCTGTGGTTTCAAGCTTATGTCTTTCTGCAGCAGAGAGAGGAGAAGCAACTGGACTCTGACACATGCAGACCGGAGTGGGGGCCCCTCTCTCTCCATTCCAGCTTGAAAGCTTTCAAATCCTGCCTGTTAACTGACCACCTTTGCTACAATCAGAAACCCCATTGAAGGAAATCATCGGTATCACTGTCTCCTAGAGACCCACCAAACCAGTCATCTACCTCCTCAAACTAAAAGCCTCAGGACCACTGATTTCAGCTAGAAGCCAGCCAAATCACAAAATGCCACAGACTGTATACCCCTTTTTTCCGACGGACTCTAACTCAACCAATCTACCTTTCCCCACTCTGTAACCTATTTGTGTGTGTGTAAACCTCTAGTGTGTATGTGTGAGTGAAAGTTGGCATATAGTTTATTATTTTCATTAGTTCGGTTTAGGTACAATAAAGTTAACCTCTTTCTTTGTTTAACTCATAACAAGAACCAAACATCTACTGAATTGGCCAGTACATCAACTTTAAGAAAGAATTAAATCTGTTGTGGTCAAAGGAGAGAAAAGAGGGAAGCCCTTCGACCCCTCCTCACTTGACCAGAACAGAAATTTGGGGGCTCACGTCTGGGATCAAACCCAAAGACAAAGGGAAATTGGAAGCGGGAAACCAAATTGATACCGAGCAAAAATTTACAGGTTTCCTTATGGTTTTCAGCGCTAGAGTACTAAAACGTCCACACTCGAGGCCAGTACCTTCCTAGAACAGAGTAAGTAACTAGCATCAGGTTAAAAGCCTTATCTGCTGAAGAGTTGAGGAATGTAGCTGGGCAGTTAGAGATCTGTCCAAAAACTAGGAAGCTTAAAATCCTAAAACTTATGGCCAACCATTTTAAATTGACACTGAGGAACCAGAGACAGGCATAGAACCGGAGACAGGCATAGAATCTGAAACAGACAAAGTAACATTAGCTAAGGCACAACTTGAACTGAGGAGACTAGAATTAGAATTTCAGGAAAGAGAGAAAGAAAGAGATTTCCAGGAAAGGGAGAAAGAAAGAGAATTCCAGGAAAGGAAAAAAAAAGGGAGGAAAGGGAAGAAGGAAAGAGCTTTCCAAAAGGAAAAGGAGGAAAGAGAGTTAAGGCCACTCAAACTAACTAGGGGAAGACCCAACACAACCAGTGAAGGCAGCGCAAGTGAGGGAGTTAACCCTAGCTCAGGACTGGGTGTTGAGCTCTTAAATATCTCCCAGTTGATACTAAAGTTCAATGAGGGGGAAGTGGAAGAATTTTTCATCTCTTTTGAAAAGCTTGCAAAACAGTTGAAGTGGCCAGTAGACAGCTGGATACTGTTATTGCAAAGCAAACTAACAGGAAAAGCCCATGAGGTTCATTCATTGTTGTCTGATGAGAGTTCATCAGATTATGAGATGACTAAAAATGCTGTCCTGAGTGCATACGAGCAAGTACTGGAAGCGTGCCGCCAAAAGTTCTTTACTCTCCAAATGCAGCTGGAACAAACTTACATGAGTTTGAAGGGATTAAGCAACTCACTTTCGACCAATGGATAAGGGCACTTAAGATAGAGTTCAGCTATGAAAACCTCAGAGTGGTGATCCTCCTCGAGGAGTTCAAAACTCACTTCCCCTTTCCATAAGAAACCATGTGGAGGAACAAAAGATTCCAAAAGCCAGGCAAGCAGCAATCCTGGCTGATTATATACTTATTCACAAGCCCTTACCCCAAGGGAAACCCTTCCCTAGTCATCTCCAAAAACATGAAAAGGATAGAAGGTGGGAGGGTATAGGAGGATGAACAGTCATGAGCGAGAAGGGAGAGCTGGAAACACAGGGGGCCCTCCTCAGGCCAAAAAGGAAGGTGCTGAGAACAGGATTGATGCCTGAAAACCTGTATGTTTCCGTTATAACAAGACAGGTCACCGTCGAGCTGACTGCTGGAAGTTACGGGGAAAACCCATGGGAACAGAGCAGTAGGACAGCAAGTGAAATAAATGAAGGGGAACTAGTAAATAAGGCCAGTAAGACTAAGAGGAAGAGCAGGCAGGGAGATGTTGTGAAGAACAGCGGGACTGGTGGTCTGAGGTGCATTTGTTTCAATGCAAGAAGTATAACAGGTAAGGCAGATGAACTTAAGAGCTTGGATTAGTACTTGGAACTATGATGTTGTTGCTATTACAGAGACTTGGTTGAGGGAAGGACAGGATTGGCAGCTAAATGTTCCAGGATTTAGAAGCTTCAGGCGGGATAGAGGGGGATGTAAAAGGGGTGGGGGAGTTGCATTACTGGTTAAGGAGAATATCACAACTGTACTGCGGGACGACACCTCGGAGGGGTCATGCAGCGAGGCAATATGTGTGGAGCTCAGGAATAGGAAGGGTGCAGTCACAATGTTGGGGGTTTACTACAGGCCTCCCAACAGCCAGCGGGAAGTAGAGGAGCAGATATGTAGACAGATTTTGGAAAGATGTAAAGGTAACAGGGTTGTAGTGGTGGGTGATTTTAACTTCCCCTATATTGACTGGGACTCACTTAGTGCTAGGGGTTTGGATGGGGCAGAATTTGTAAGGAGCATCCAGGAGGGCTTCTTGAAACAATAGGTAGATAGTCCAACTAGGGATGGGGCCGTACTGGACCTGGTATTGGGGAATGAGCCCGGCCAGGTGGTCGAAGTTTCAGTAGGGGAGCATTTCGGGAACAGTGACCATAATTCCATAAGTTTTGAGGTAGTTGTGGATAAGGATAAGAGTAGTCCTCGGGTGAAGGTGCTAAATTGGGGGAAAGCGAATTATAACAATATTAGGCAGGAACTGAAGAATTTAGATTGGGGGCGGTTGTTTGAGGGTAAATCAACATCTGACATGTGGGAGTCTTTCAAACGTCAGTTGATTAGAATCCAGGACCAGCATGTTCCTGTGAGGAAGAAGGATAAGTCTGGCAAGTTTCGGGAACCTTGGATAACGCGGGATATTGTGAGCCTCGTCAAAAAGAAAAAGGAAGTATTCGTAAGGGCTGGAAGGCTAGGACCAGACGAATCCCTTGAGGAATATAAAGACAGTAGGAAGGAACTTAAGCAAGGAGTCAGGAGGGCTAAAAGGGGTTATGAGAAGTCATTGGCAAACAGGATTAAGGAAAATCCCAAGGCTTTTTATACGTATGTAAACAGCAAGAGGGTAACCAGGGAAAGGGTTGGCCCACTCAAGGACAGAGAAGGGAATCTATGTGTGGAGCCAGAGGAAATGGGCGAGGTACTAAATGAGTACTTTGCATCAGTATTCACCAAGGAGAAGGACTTAGTGGATGATGAGCCTAGGGAAGGGAGTGTAGATAGTCTCAGTCATCTAATCATCAAAAAGGAGGAGGTGTTGGGTGTTTTGCAAAGCATTAAGGTAGATAAGTCCCCAGGGCCTGATGGGATCTACCCCAGAATACTGAGGGAGGCAAGGTAAGAAATTGCTGGGGCCTTGACAGAAATCTTTGCATCCTCATTGGCTACAGATGAGGTCCCAGAGGACTGGAGAATAGCCAATGTTGTTCCTTCGTTTAAGAAGGGTAGCAAGGATAATCCAGGTAATTATAGGCCGGTGAGCCTTACGTCAGTGGTAGGGAAATTATTAGAGAGGATTCTTCGGAACAGGATTTACTCCCATTTGGAAACAAATGGGCTTATTAGCGACAGGCAGCATGGTTTTGTGAAGGGGAGGTCGTGTCTCACTAATTTGATTGAGTTTTTTGAGGAAGTGACGAAGATGATTGATGAAGGAAGGGCAGTGGATGTTATCTATATGGACTTTAGTAAAGCCTTTGACAAGGTCCCTCATGGCAGACTGATACAAAAGGTGAAGTCACAAGGGATCAGAGGTGAGCTGGCAAGATGGATACAGAACTGGCTCAGTCACAGAAGACAGAGGGTAACAGTGGATGGGTGTTTTTCTGAATGGAGGGATGTGACTAGTGGTGTTCTGCAGGGATCAGTACTGGGACCTTTGTTTGTAGTATATATAAATGATTTGGAGGAAAATGTAGCTGGTCTGATTAGTAAGTTTGCGGATGACACAAAGGTTGGTGGAGTTGCGGACAGTGATGAGGACTGTCAGAGGATACAGCAGGATATAGATCGGTTGGAGACTTGGGCGGAGAAATGGCAGATGGAGTTTAATCCGGACAAATGTGAGGTAGTGCATTTTGGAAGGTCTAATGCAGGTGAGAAGTATACAGTAAATGGCAGAACCCTTAGGAGTATTTATTGACAGACAGAGAGATCTGGGCGTACAGGTCCACAGGTCACTGAAAGTGGCAACGCAGGTGGATAAGGTAGTCAAAAAGGCATCCGGCATGCTTGCCTTCATCGGTCGGGGCATAGAGTATAAAAATAGGCAAGTCATGCTGCAGCTGTACAGAACTTTAGTTAGGCCACACTTAGAATATTGCGTGCAATTCTGGTCGCCACACTACCAGAAGGACGTTGAGGCTTTGGAGAGGGTACAGAAGAGGTTTACCAGGATGTTGCCTGGTCTGAAGGGCATTAGCTATGAGGAGAGGTTGGATAAACTCGGATTGTTTTCACTGGAACGACGGAGGTGGAGGGGCGACATGATAGAGGTTTACAAAGTTATAAGCGGCATGGACAGAGTGGATAGTCAGAAGCTTTTTGCCAGGGTGGAAGAGTCAGTTACTAAGGGACATAGGTTTAAGGTGAGAGGGGCAAAGTTTAGAGGGGATGTGCGAGGCAAGTTCTTTACACAGAGGGTGGTGAGTGCCTGGAACTTGTTGCCGGGGGAGGTGGTGGAAGCAGGTACCATCGAGACATTTAAAAGGCATCTTGACAAATACATGAATAAGATGGGAATAGAGGGATACAGACCCCGGAAGTGCAGAAGGTTTTAGTTTAGGCAGGCATCAAGATCGGTGCAGGCTTGGAGGGCCGAATGGCCTGTTCCTGTGCTGTACTGTTCTTTGTTTAGTCAGTGTACACCAGACCAGTGCAGGAAAAGGGGCCCTGATGGAAAGCACAGCAGACCCGGCTGTGGCTTTAATTTCAGCAGTAAAACCCAGTAAATCTACCACTCAGAGTGTGGGAAAACTTAACAAAATCCCTGAGAGTTACCAGGATTTTGTGTCCAGAGGAAAAGTGACCCCATATACCTTGAGGAAGGTGAATAAGCCCAGAGTCATACTTCGGGATATAGGGGCCACCCAATCCTTTCTGCTGGGAAAAGGCATAACCTTTCCCCCAAAGAGCGCATTGAATGGTAGAGTGCTAGTAAATGGTATCGGAGGAAAGTATATGCCCACACCTTTATACCAGGTGCACCTGGAGCGCGACCTTGTTTCAGGACCGGTAACCATGGGGATTGTCTCTAGTTTACCAGTGGCCGGGGCGACATGCTCCTGGGTAATGATCTAGCGGGAGCGAAGGTGGTAGCTTCTCCAGTGGATTTAGATAAACCGAAAGAGGTCAGGGAGACAGAGCAGTCCCTGGCATTTTTCCTGACCATGTGGTGACCTGGTCCATGGCCAAATAAGCTCCGTCAGACGAGGAGGAACTGGTACTGCAGACTGCTAACCCTACTGGCTGGTTATCTGAAACCTTCTTTGGGAAGTTAGAGGACCCAAAGAATGGGTTAAACGAGTTTTCCTTGGTCAAGGCTCAGCAAGCCAACCCAGAGTTAAAAAAGCTAGCACAGACTGCCCAAACTGAAGATGAAGCAGAAGCAGAGGGAGTTTCAGAGTGCTATTATTTAAAGGATGAGGTGCTGATGTGGAAGTGGAGACCTCTTCACAGACCTGCAGACGAAGAGTGGACAGTGGTTCACCAGGTAGTGGTGCTGCCGAGGTACCATAGGGAAATATGGAAAATAGCCCACGTGATTCCAATGGCTGGACATGTTAGTATCAGAAAAACCCAAGCCAGGCAGTCGCTGGCCTGCCCAACTGTGTAGTGTATCTGGATGATCTGTTAGTGTACAGTGACACCTGGGGGAGCCACCTAGACCGGTTAAAAGCCCTCTTCCGAAGGTTACAATCAGATGACCTTGTGGTAAATCTTGAGAAGAGTGAGTTCGTTAAAGCTCAAGTAACCTACGTAAGGCACATTGTGAGTCAAGGGCGAGTGTTGCCCAAAGAAGCAAAGGTACAGGCGCAGATAGATTTTCCCATCCCCACGACAAGTTTGTCCTAAACCTCAGCACTATCGCCACCACACTGACAGATTTATTACAGAAAGAAGCAAAGGTAGTGTGGTCAGGGAGGTGCTCAACAGCTTTCGAGAGGGTGAAAGCCATCTTAACCAACGAACCAGTACTGGCAGCTCCAAGCTTTAACAAACCATTTAAAGTGGCATTGGAAGCTAGTGACCTCGGAGTAGCTGCCGTCCTGTTCCAAGATGATGAGTTAGGCATTGAGAGACCAACTGGATCCTTCTCCAAAAAATTAAACAAGAATCAAAAGAAATAGTCTACTGTGGAGAAGGAAGCCCTGGAACTGCTGCTGGCTCTCAAAAACTTTGAAGTATACGTTCAAAATGGATAGTGAGAGACTGTAGCTTATACCGACCACAATCCTTTGACCTTTATGGAGAAATTCAAAACCCATAATGTCAGGCTTTTTCATTGGAGCCTGCTGCTGCAACCTTACCACCTAAAGATTATCCACATGGCAGGGAAAAACAATGTGATAGCTGACACTTTATCTCAGGTTTAGCTCAGCATGGAACCATTCCAGATACAAAAAAAACTAAGTCAGAGCATGGCTATGACAGTGAGACTGGTGTGTGTGTTTGGGTGTGTGTGGACAGTTTCTTTTTACTTTGAGACCTCATTATGAAATGTTCCTGTTGTCACATTTCATTTCACGTGGTGGGGAGGTGTTACGCCAATATGCTACGTTGAATGATAATTTTCTCTAATCCACTGACTGGAGAAGACATTTAAAAAGAAAAGCTACAAGGATGACTTTGATGGCAGCTTCAGATGGTCACCTAATTTGCAACACTGTATCCTACACTGCAATGCCTGCTCATGTCTGCTCATATCCCAACAAGAACCAAAACCTAGGAAGTTTAAGGGAACTGCTTGTTCTTTTTCTTTTTAACAAGAGAGAAATACTGCTAACTGCTATGCTTGAATGTCTGACTGATTGTCATGTGACAAGCCCCTCCCCATCTGTGATTTTAAGCTTGTGTCTTTCTGCAGCAGAGAGTGGAGAAGCAACTGTACTCTGACAAGTGCAGTGGAGGCCCCTCTCTCCCCATTCCAGCTTGAAAGCTTTCAAATCCTGCCCGTTGACTGACTACCTTTGCATACTCGCGCTACAATCAGAAACCCCTTTGGAGGAAATCATCGGTATAGCTGTCTCCAAGAGACCCAGTCATCTACCTCCTCAGACTAAAAGTCTCAGGACCACCAAATTCAGCTAGAAGCCAGCTGAATCACCAAACGCCACAGACTGTATACCCGAGTGTTGTCCAACATTCGGCCTGTGGGCCAGGATCTGGCCTGCCAAAGGGTTCCATCCAGCCCGTGAATGTAATTCAGAGATGAAAAATTTCTCATTATCTTCTTATTTCAGACTCTGTATGTTTCACAGCTGACAGGTGCTGCATGAGAGCAATAACAGTGGCTTCCCAACTTCAGACAGATTCAGGGTTTCTGATCTTTTTAAAAGGTCTACCTGAAAATCCTGAATCTGTCTGAAGTTCAGAAGCTGCTGTTCCCGATGTCGGCACCTGTCAGCTGTGAAACTGACAGTGATCTTTTTTTTCATAAAAGCTGACCAACCACAAAGTTGCTGTGTTCCCATTCCCTGCAACTGAGAGAGAGAGAGAGACAGACAGAAGGGGGATAGAGAGGGGGGCAGAGAGAGAGAGAGAGGGATTGAGAGAAAGAGAGATGGGGCAGACAGAGAAGCGGACAGAGAGTGAGAGAGAGATAGGGGGGACAGAGAGAGAGAGGAGGAGGGGCAGAGAGAGAGGAGGAGGGGCATAGAGAGAGGAGGAGGGCACAGAGAGAGGGGCATAGAGAGAGAGGAGAACAAAGAGGGGGACAAAGACACAGAGGACAGAGGGGGATAGAGAGAGAGGGGGTAGTGAGAGAGAGGGGCAGAGAGAAAGCGAGAGGGCAGTGAGAGAGAGGGGGCATAGAGAGAGGGTCAGAGAGAGGCGGACAGAGAGAGAGGGGGGACAGAGAGAGAGGGGGGACAAAGAGAGAGGGGGGACAAAGAGAGAGGGGGGACAAAGAGAGAGGGGGGACAAAGAGAGAGGGGGGAGGGACAAAGAGAGAAAGAGGAGGGACAAAGAGAGAAAGAGGAGGGACAAAGAGAGAAAGAGGAGGGACAAAGAGAGAAAGAGGAGGGACACAGAATGAGGACGATACGGGGGGGGGGGGGGTGTGGAACAACAACAAGAAGGCGCGAACACAGTGAGAGTCAGAGCAAGAGATAGAGACAGAGGGGGAGACAGAGTGATCATGTTCACTCCCGACAGATGGACAAATATCTGGAATATTCTACATCATTACAAGACGTGTGCAGGCAACATTGACTTTTGTTCTTTGTATCTCACTAAATCAGTGTCCAACACAGTGATGACAAAGTAAGTCAATAAATTAATCTTCTCATTTAAAGCTTCTTCACAAACATGCACATTTGTTGCTGTTTTGATTCCTTCCTTTCTTTTTTGGCCTCCTTATCTCGAGAAACAATAGGTAAGCGCCTAGAGGTGGTCAGTGGTTTGTGGAGCAGCGCCTGGAGTGGCTATAAAGACCAATTCCAGAGTGACAGACTCTTCCACAGGCGCTGCAGATAAAATTGGCTGTCGGGGCTGTTACACAATTGGCTCTCTCCTTACACTTCTGTCTCTTTTCCTGCCAACTGCCAAGTCTCTTCGACTCGCCACACTTTAGCCCCGCCCTTATAGCTGTCTGCCAGCTCTGGCGATCGCTGGCAACTGACTCCCATGACTTGTGGTCAATGTCACAGGACTTCATGTCGTGTTTGCAAACGTCTTTAAAGCGGAGACATGGACAGTCGGTGGGTCTAATACCAGTGACGAGCTCGCTGTACAATATGTCCTTGAGGATCCTGCCATCTTCCATGCGGCTCATATGGCCAAGCCATCTCAAGCGCCGCTGGCTCAGTAGGGCATACATGCTGGGGATGTTGGCTCCCTCGAGGACTTCTGCGTTGGAGATACAGTCCTGCCACCTGATGCCAAGGATTCTCCGGAGACAACGAAGATGGAATGCGTTGAGATGTCGCTCTTGGCTGACATACATTGTCCAGGCCTCACTGCGGTAGAGCAAGGTATTGAGGACACAGGCTTGAAACGCTTGGACCTTTGTGTTCCGTGTCAGTACGCCATTTTCCACACCCTCTTGGCCAGTCTGGACATAGCAGCAGATGCCTTTCCCATGTGCTTGTTGATTTCTACATCAAGAGACAGGTTACTGGTGATGGTTGAGCCTAGGTAGGTGAACTCTTGAACCACTTCCAGACTGTGGTCGCCGATATTGATGGATGGAGCATTTCTGAGGTCTTGTCCCATGATGTTCATTTTCTTGAAACTGATAGTTAGGCCAAATTTGTTGCAGGCAGCCCCATAGTAAGATAAATATTTAATGCCTTTATGTTTCCATAATTGTCTCACTGGCTCCCCAAGAAAGACAAAAATTGTAAGGTGCCCCCTGCCCCCCCACCACCACGTGAAAAGGTTGTACAACCCTGGTATACCCCTTTTTTCTATAGATTCTAACTCAACGAATCTACCTTTGTGTGTGTGTAAATCTCTGTTGTGTATGTGTGTGTGTGCGCAAGTTGGCACGGTGTTTAGTATTTTTATAAGGTACAATAAGGTTAATCTCTTTCTTTATTAAATTCAAGAAAACCTGTCCGATTGGTTCTTTTTAGGATCATAACAAGTAAGTAAACAAACACCTACTGAATTTGCCTGTATATCCACTTTAAGAAAGAATGAAGGCTTTTGCGGTTAAACAAGGAGAGGAAAAAGAGGGAAGCCCTTCAACCCCTCCTCATGACCATAACAGGGGCCTATAGAATACCCCTACTAGCGTATTCATACCATTATTGCTCCGCAACTCTAACCAAATGGATTCTGTCCTTGCCCCTTCAAGGACATCCTTCCTTTCCAGCACTGCAATACCTTCCCTAATTCGGACTGTTACCCCACTTCCCTTTTTTCCTTCTGTATCTTTTCTGAACACTTATATTCTTGTATATTAAGCACCCAGTCCTCACCATTTTTAAACCACATTTCTGTTATTGCCGTACATCATATTCCCATACTACTATTTGTGCTTGTAGCTCACCAACCTTATTCACCATATTTTGTGTGTTTACACACATGCATTGTAATCCTGTCTTTACATTCCTCATAATCATTCTCAGTCCATTCCCATCTAATACAGAACGATTCCCTTCTCTAGTACTCTCACTCCGATCCCACCTTACACTTTGTTATTTCCAACTCTAGTGCTCGATGTCTCTTCCAATTCTCTGAGCAACTTGGTGTTCCTCTCTTTTATTATGGGTGATTGCCAGGCAGTCAAAAAGGAACAGATAGGTAGTCTCCTGGTTCCCACACTCCTGCCAAGTTAGTTTAAACCCTCCCCAATAGCACTAGCAAATTGCTCTGCAAGGAAATTTGTCCCAGCTCTGTTCAGGTGCAACCCGTCTCGCCTGCACAGGTCCCACCTTTTCCAGAAGTGGTCCCAGTGCCCCAGGAATCTAAATCCCTCCCTCTTTCCAGCCATGCATTGATCTTCACTATCCTCTTATTTATATCCTCACGTGTGTGGTACTGGGAGTAATTGGGAGATTACTACTTTTGAGGTCCTGCTTGCTAACTTCTTATCTAGCTCACTAAACTCTTTCTACAGTCCCATATCCCTCTTCCCACCGATGTCATTGGTATCAATGTGGACCACGCCTGCTGACTGTTCACCCTCCCCCCTCAGGGTACTCTGCAGCTGTTCAGTGACATCCTTGGTCCAGGCACCAGGGAGGCAACACACTATCGTGGATTCATATCTACGGCCACAGAAATGCCTGTCTTTTCCCCTGGCTATCGAAACTCCAATCACTATCGCTCTTTGAATCTTCCTTGTACTCCCTTGTACAACTGAGCCACCTGAGGAAAGTGATGGTTCATCTGGGGAGTGCAGCCTTGGCTCTGGCTGTACTCCCCAGATGAACCATCACTTTCCTCAGTATTCAGAACTAAATACCAGTTGCAGAGTGAAATGCACTCAGGGGTCTCCTGCACTACCTATCTGTTCCTTTTTGACTGCCTGGCAATCACCCATTCCCTCTCTTCCTGCATACTCTTAAGCTGTGAGGTGACCACACCTATTAATGTGCTATCCACAAAGCTCTCAACCTCATGGATGCACCACAGTGACACTAGCTGCTCAAGTTCCAAAACCCGGAGCTCAAGCTGCTACAACTGGCAACATTTCTTTCACACATGGTTATCCAGGACATGAGAAGTGTCCTGAAGTGCCCACATAGCACAGGATGTGCTTTCCCAAGGTTGGAGCAACTCTGCTATTCGATCCTCTATCTATTATATAATAAACCTTGATACTACAAATAAATTCTGCTACTAATAAACCCTACTACTACTAATACTAATAACGCTACCATTTGTAATAAACCCTATGAATAGCAATAATAAGCTTACTACTACTAATACTAAACCTAACCGATACTAATCTACCTTCCCACTATTAATACACCCTACCAATACTAAAATGCTACCAATAGTATTAGTAAGCCTTATCAGTATTAATAAACCTTATTTAAGATCAGAGATAACGCCCACCAGCTACCCACTTGTTACTTGTTATGAGTACTTAATATTTTGAATGTTTTTTTTAACTCCCAGTTGTTTAGACTCAGTCCCTAAGCAGCAATACTCACCAGCCAATCAACTCAGCGCTTTCCTGTGATGTCACAATTTGATTTTTTTTTTTCAAACTCCATTGCGGAGAGGTAGTTGGCTCCACACAGGTCCGCCACTGCCACCGCTGCTCCCGATTCCCTCCAGGAAAGTGGAAGGCCTCGAGCCTGGGTCTCTCTTTATCTGCTCCTGGTGGTTGGCTCCACGCAGGTCCGCTGCTCCCACTGCTGCTCCCGACTCCTCTGGATAAGTGGAAGGCCCTGAGCCTGGGTCTCTCTTTATCTGCTCCCAGAGTTGGCCCCACGCAGGTCTGCCGCTGCCGCTCCTGACTCCCTCCAAGCAGGCTGCTTTGTCCTGGATGGTGTTGAGCTTCTTCGCGTGTTGTTAGAGCTGCACTCAGTGAAGGAATCTGGCCATAATGAGAGGTTATAAGGTTAAAAGAGTTATTTTCCTATGAATTAGGGATCAAAAAATTAAAAGCAGGGTTCATCTTCCTAAAAGGTTAAAAAAAGTTCATGGACATGCCTCTGTGTTTAAGGGATTGCCTCATCTTTGAAATATAGAGGCAGCTTCTGATAAGAAGGATTCACTCCTAAAAGTCATGAATCTCATCATACAGTATAACATAGCTTACGTGACTGTTTGTAAAACTATCACAGTGTAATAGCTGATAAGATGACTTTGTGTGGACAGCCCTAAACCACAGTCAACTGAATTGTTGACAAAACTGACCAAACCCAAAAAACTGTATTATAATCTTGAAACTAGATAAACAAAGGGGTACAAACACACTTGCAAAAGTGGTAACACCCCCATACATAAAAAAATTAGTTATGCAACTTAGAAACAATACAAATATTGGAACCACTCTGTTTTTTTTTTAAGATTCCTGGACTTGCTCCAACATGTGTCATGGTAAAGATACTCCTATCGGGGTGAGGCGACGATAGCTCTCCCCTTAAATGGTACATAGGTATCTCGCTAAACTCTAGCCTTTTACTCGGGGATTTAAGGTAAATGTTACTTTAATAATTGATGGCTATCTTAAATATTTTACTGTAACAATATTTAGATTTAAAACTTGGATTCTCTACTAGAAACAAGATTATACTTTCTTTCTTTTCCTAGAACTATTAACTTTGCGATTGTCTCACCAACTGTGAATTGCATGTTCGATTCTTTAATAAAGTTTTATGTAATTTGGAAATTATTTTGTTTCACACAGTCTTCTGTATCACTAACTCGTGAACCCGCCTACATACATTGTTTAGTGGGGAGGAACATTACTGAGGAGAGATTCCCAGACCCTTATAATTTCCAGGTTATTATAATCTGGCTAAATCACGTTAAAAAGGCTAACTGGAGAATGGTAATATTGTCTGCTGGTTCCTTTCCTTTGAGAAGAGTTAGATTAGTTCTTCAGATCCATTCGAGTGTCTATGGGATCTGTCTTTCTCAACCTCAAGTTGAAAGTGATCATCTGAGAAGTACGCCTAATCTGGGATAGCCCCAAAAAGGGGCTAGGACTATAATCCACTACAACTCATCCAGGCAAGTGGGGAGTATTCCATCAGACTCCTGACTTATGTCTTACTGACAGTATCTAGGCTTTGAGGAGTCAGGAGTTCAGTTGCTCATCACAGAATAACCAGCCTGCTCTTGTAGCTGCAGTATTTATGTAGCTGGACCAGTTATGTTTTTGGTCAGCGGTGACCCCAAGATGTTAATGATGGGGGATTCAGCAATGATAATCAAGGGAAGGCGGTTGGATACTTTATTGTTGGAGATGGCCATTCCTGGCACCTGTATGGCACAAAAGTTACTTGCCCCTCATCACCAAGCTTGAATATTGTCCAGTTCTTGCTATGTGCATGCACAGACTGCTTCATTATCTGAGGAGCTGTGAATAGAACTGAACACTGCAATCATCAGCAAACATCCCCACTTCTGACCTTATGATGGAGGGAAGGTCATTAATGAAGCAGCTGAAGATGGTTGGGCCTAAGACACTGCCATGAGGAACTCCTGTAGAAATTCTGGGACTGAGATGATCGGCCTCCAACAACCACAATCATCTTCCTTTGTGCTAATATGACTCCAGTCCTTTCCTAAACCTCTCTGCTACTTTAAGTTGCTCGTTAAAACCTACCTCTGTCTAAATATCTCCCTATATTGCTCAGTATTAAATGTTGGCTGATAATGCTCCTGTGAAGGGCTTTGAGATGTTTTACTACATTAAAGCTGCTATATAAATGCAAATTGTGGAAATGAAGATATTCAATCAGACCATATTGATTGTTTCAGACAGGAAGAAAGATTATTTCATCACATAAATATTGTATGTAAAAGAGTCTTGGACCTGAAAGATTATGGCCTAACTTTTACTGTCAAAGTAAGTGAGGCTAGTGGTGTTTTCCAATAATTATGCGCAAATGGTATAGTAACATCAGGCGTGGAACAGAAATGCAGTAAACTCAAATATCCACAAGTTGCTTCCAAGTTGGGCCGCTCCACTGTTAGATTCACTTGCTGATTATCTCACCTTTGAAATGCATTGAATGGTATTTCCATATTTGCGCTGTAGGTATGAACTAAACTTGTCACAGAAAATCTTGTCCATTCCAGTCTAAGTACACTTTTAGCAACGTGATTTATACTAATTACTGCCAATCAACCTCTCTGACACTGAAAATAAACTATTACAAGTGCAGAGTCTCATTCTTTCAGGTTTTATTGTTGTTTAAGATTTTAAAAATGTAAAATGTTTGCCTTTCTTTTATCTCTCTTAATCCAATATTTTTTTCCCTCTCTTTATTTCTCTTATGCTGGGAGGAACTAGAAACTGCTGCTTGGCTCCCAAGGCTCATTGTCTTTGGTCCAGCGCCATGTGGTCAAGGAGATGATGTCCACTTTCAGCAGGTACATCCCGCTCAGCATGTTAGAAATGGACAAGAGGAGAAGTGAGAGCTGGCAAGGCCGTCAACACGATCAGTCTCATCAACAACAACTTGTATTTATATAGAGCCTTTAATGTAATGAAACGTCCTGAGGTGCTTCACAGGAACATTATAAACCAAAATTAGGCACCAAGCCACATAAGGAGATATTAGTCTTGGTCAAAGAGGGAGGTTTTAAGGAATGTCTTAAAGAAGGAAAGAGAGGTAGAGAGGTAGAGAGGCAGAGAGGTTCACAGAGGGAATTCCAGAGCTTAGGTCCGGTGCAGCTGAAAGTGCAGCCACGAATGGTGGAGTGATTAAAATTGGGGATGCACAAGAGGCTAGAATTAGATGAGCGAACATATCTGGGAGGGTTGTGGGCTGGAGGGGATTACAGAGATAAGGAGGGGCAATCACGAATGAATTTGAAAAAAAGATAAAAATTTTAAAGACGAGGCAAGCTTAACTGAAAGCCAATAAGGTCAGCGAGCACAGGGGTGATGAGTGAATGGGATTTGGTGCAAGTGACACCAGCAGAGTTTTTGATGACCTCAAGTGTCCAGAGGGTAGAATGTGGGAGGCCAGCCAGGAATGCTTTGGAATAGTCAAGTTTAGAGGTAAAGGCATGAATGAGGGTTTCAGCAACAGATGAACTAAGGCAGGGGTGGAGTCAGGCAACATTATGGATGTTGAAATAGGCAGTGTTTGTGACGGCACAGATTTGTGGTCAGCAGCTCATCTCAGGGTCAAATATGATACCAAGGTTGCCAACGGTCTGGTTCAGCCTCAGGCAGCTATCAGGGAGAGGGATGGAGTCAGTGGCTAGTGAACAGCATTTGCACTCAATCAGCTCAGTGTCACTGTGAGGGTAGGCTGTTATTGTGTGGTTAACAGACTGCCACTGAGGCTGGTAAACTGTCACTGTGAGGGTAGACTGTCGACCAACTACACAGTGAAAATCTACCAACCTCTGGCAAGTCTGCCAATTTCAATGGCAGTCTATTAACCGCACAGTGACATAAAAACATAGAAAATTTACAGTGCAGAAGAAAGCCATTCAGCCCATCGTGGTTGTGTCAGCTGAAAAGGAGCTTTCCAGCCTAATCCCACTTTCCTGCTCTTATTCCAGAGCCCTGTAGGTTATGGCACTTCAATTGCACATTCCAAGTTTTTTTTTGATGCACTGAAGGTTTTTGCTTCTACCACACTTTCAGGCAGTGAGTTCCAAACACCCAGTACCCTCTGGCTGAAAAAATTCTCAATTCCATATCTACCTACCCTGCTACCTTCAGGGATCTGTGTACATGAACTCCACGATCCCTCTGTTCCTCTACACTTCTTAGTATCCTACCATTTATTGTGTATTCCCTTGCCTTGTCTGTCCTCCCCAAATGCATCACCTCAGATTTCTCCAGATTGAATTCCATTTGTCACTTATCTGCCAACCTGACCAGTCCATTTATATCTTCCTGCAGTCTACAGCTTTCTTCCTCACCATCAACCACACAACCAATTATTTTATTGTCTGCAAACTTTTTAATGATGACCCCCACATTTAAGTCTAAATTATTGATATGTACCATGAAAAGCAAGAGACCTAGTACTGAGCTCTGTGGAACCCCATTGGAACCAGCCTTCCAGTCACAAAAACATCTGTCAACCATTACCCTTTGCTTCTTGCCACTGAACCAATTTGGGATCTAACTTGCCACTTGTCCTTGGACCCCAAGGGCTCTTACTTTTCCACCATGTGGGACCTTGTCAAAAGCCTTGCTAAAATCCATGTAGACTACACCAAATGTGTTGCCCTCATTGACCCTCTTTGTTATCGCCTCCAAAAATACAATCCATCTAGTCAGATATTTCTCTTAACAAATCTATGCTGACTGTCCTAAAGTAATTCATGCCTTTCTAAATGAGAATTAATACTGCCCCTCAGACTTTTTTCCAATAATTTGCCCACTACTGATGTTAGACTGACTGGCCTGTAATAACTCGGTTTATCCCTTCCTCCCTTATTAAACAATGGTACAATGTCAGCAGTCCTCCAGTCCTCCGACACCATGCCTGTAGCTAGAAGAGAATGGAAAATGATGGCCAAAGCCTCCAATTTTTCCTCCCTTGCTTCTCTTAGCAGCCTGGGATACATATCATTTGGGCCTGGTAACATCCACTTTCAAAGATGCTAAACCCCTTAATATTTCCTTTCATGATGTTTATCCCATCCAATGTTTCACACCTCCTCCTTAACTACTATGACTGCATCATTCCCCCCTTTTTGTGAAGACTGATGCAAATAAGTCTTAAGAACCAAGCCCACAGGCTGAATTTTCAGGCCCCCCACCACCCGCCAAGTTGGGAAAGGAGGCGGGGTGGGGGGGGGGTTGCCAAAAATACCCCCACCTGCTAGTCTCAGTTTCAAGATTCCCGGTGCCAGCATTGGTAACTAGGGCAGGGACAGGTATCCTGCTCTTCTCCTCATTACGGCCAAATAAGTTATTTAAAAAGCTTGTTAAGAGCTTTTGGAGGGCGAGGGGAATTTTGAAGGGGTACTTGGGTTTCCGGAGGTGTCTGTTGCAGATTTGCTGAAGGGAGGCGGGTACAGAGTGGGGAACCTGTCATGGCTGTCCCAAGGCATCACCTCAGCCTCATAAGAAGGTAATGGGGCAAAGGGGAACTCAGCATTTGGTAAGGAGGTGCCCTTGGCACTGCATAGGTGGTGGGGAGAGTTGAGACTCAGCACTCGGGGATTGAACAGTATTGTCACTCCCCTGGCATCGTGGGGGAAGAAAAGCAGGAGGCAAGACGGCCATGGACAATTGGACGGCCACCTGTCCAAGGGCTGCAGCTGGCAATTGAGGCAAGACTGTCAGAATTTGGGTCCAGTATTGATGAGAGGCAACACCCTCCACAGGAAAGGAAAAACCCCGAGCAGCAGGAGGGCACGGGAGAGGAAAGAGGGGCAGAAAGGCAACAGATGCCATATCTTTACCACAGGATCTACCGCTAAAGACAGAGCGACCTGGAGATAGCGGAGACCCTGTGCCACAGGAGATTGTGACTCTCCAGGCAGACGTTCACAGATATCTGCCACCTCGTTGCAGAAGACCTCACACCTCGCAGCACCGGTCGTCATGCCCTGCCAGTAGTTGTCAAAGTCACTGTGGCCCTGGACTTCTCTTCTGGCTCCTTCCAAGGATCAGCTGGGCACCTGAGTGGCATCTCACAAGCGGCTGCACACCACTGCATCTTGCAGATCACTGAGCCCTCTTTGTCAGAGCTGGACAGTACATTAATTTCACGACAAATGCGGCGTCGCAGGTACAAAAAGCAGTGGATTTCGTCATAATTGCTGGATTCCCCCAGGGACAGAGCTTCATCGATTGCACACATGTGGTCATCAAAGTAATCAGTGACCAGCCAGTGAGATTCCTCAACAGGAAGGGCTTCATCTCCCACAACGTCCACTTGCTTTCCTGGCAGCTGCCATGACTCATTCATCCTCTGGCAGTCCAGGCTGCTTCAGATCTTCACTCTAACCCCCAAAGTACGTGGATGGATCCTAGGGGACAAGGGATATCCCTTGAAGTCATGGCTACTAACCCCTCTAAGGGAGCTCTAGACGGAGGCACAGAGACGATACAACCAATGCCACCTGCTAAGCAGACCAACCTTTGAGCAGGCTATCAGGCTTCTGAGAATGCAGTTCCAGTGCCTGGCCTGGTCAGGTAGCACCCTCCAATATCCTCCTGCAAGGTTCTCGGCCACTATGGTGGCCTGCTGTGCTCTCCATTATGTGGCCCTTCAGAGACATGTAGACCTTGAGGACGGCGAGGCCCTGGAAGGAGACAGCTCATCAGAGGAGGAGCAGATGCAGAAGTGGAGACAGGAGAAGGCAGAAGAGGAAACAAAGGGAGATGACGCTGAAAGGAGAGGTGCCCCTGCTGCACTATGAGGTGGCTCCCTCCTCTTCCTCACAGCCTCCAGCATTAGATCCAAGCGAGGGAGGCCCTGCCCTCCAACTCTCCTGTGACGTCCCGCTTCCCTCGGTGCTATGGAAGGTCTTGGCACAATCAGCCGATTTCTCTCTTAAGACAAGCAGCAGCCTCAGCGATGGCTGCTGTGGGGAGTCTAAATCAGTCCCACACTTCATCTGACCCACCTCCGTTTCCACCGCTACTGGCTCTATTTGGATAGGGAACCCGCATCCATACAAATTAAGGGCTTACCCACATGAAAATCTTAATCAGTTTCCCATTGGAGGCAGGGTTTCTGACCCGAAAACAAATCTGGCTGCTGTTTCCCACCTCTGTGGTGAAAACTCAGCCCCACTTCTTCTGCCTCCACACACAAGTTATCTTTTTGGTCTCAAATTGGCCTTACGCTTTCCTTAGTTATCCTGTTGCTCTTTATGCATTTATAAAACATCTTTGGGTTTTCCTTGATTTATTTGTCAAAATTTTTTCATGCCCTCAGTTTGTTCTCATAATTTCCTTTCTAATTTCACCCCTGCACTTTCTATACTCCTTTAGGCTTTCTACAGTATTGAGCTCTCAGTATCTGACATTCTTTTGGGCCTCCTTATCTCGAGAGACAATGGATACGCGCCTGGAGGTGGTCAGTGGTTTGTGAAGCAGCGCCTGGAGTGGCTATAAAGGCCAATTCTGGAGTGACAGGCTCTTCCACAGGTGCTGCAGAGAAATTTGTTTGTTGGGGCTGTTGCACAGTTGGCTCTCCCCTTGCGCCTCTGTCTTTTTTCCTGCCAACTACTAAGTCTCTTCGACTCGCCACAATTTAGCCCTGTCTTTATGGCTGCCCGCCAGCTCTGGCGAATGCTGGCAACTGACTCCCATGACTTGTATCTGACATAAGCTTCGCTTTTTTGCCATGTGACACTCTACCAACCACATAGTGACAGTCTACAACCTCAGCGACAGTCTACCAACCACACAGCGACAGTCTACCAACCACACAGCGACAGTCTAGCAACCACACAGCGACAGTCTACCAACCACACAGCGACAGTCTACCAACCACACAGCGACAGTCTACCAACCACACAGCGACAGACTAATAACCTTGGCAACCGTCTACAAACTGAAGCGTAACCAAGTCAGGCTGAACACTGAGCATGACATACACATGTGCTTGTTGAAGATACTGCCATGTCTTGACAGAATTGTAGCTCAACACCTCAACAAGTTTCACATTAAGTAAATAAGCCAAAAATAATAAATATATATGTTTAATTGTATAGCTCATTTTATACAGTAAAAATACTTAAATTGTGTTATGGGGGTCTGTGGAATTTTATAACATGGGAGGGGAGCCTCAGAAACAAAAAGGTTGAGAACTCCTGATGTAGCAGGATGACATATTTTCCCTTTTGGAAGAAGTCAGGAGAATGTGGCAAGCATTGCACATGATTTCCAATAATCAGCAGCACAATTAGGATCTAACTGTTAATCCTAGGCATAGTATCCCTTTAATGGCACATCCAAGAAAGCAGATTTTGGTTCAAGGAGACTCCGTCTGCTTCTAGAAATTACTTTGTTGCCATGAGCAAAAGACAAAAGTTTTGGGAGAACACTTGAACAATAATAATCAATTTAAGCAGATTGCCAGATTCTATTTTAGACTTGACCTGTGAAGTTATAGAACTCCATCTGGATATCTGATCTGTGCTGCCAAGTGACTCAGATTTCAAGCTTGCTTTTTAGAGTCTGCCTTTTTAAAACAAATTCCTCTTTAGTCTATGTCATGATCAGAACCTTGTCAATTGTTTTCACCCCATTTTTCTCCTAAATGTATTCATTTATTTTTGGATATGGTTCCATGTTTGCTGGGCACTATCTAATACCTCTGCTGGTAGACATTATGGATGTGTGAGCCTGGACAGTATTGGTCAGGTTATGTGACCATGGAAGTTTGGGCAGGGCGGGGGGGAGGCAGGGTACAGCTAAGTCCATCCTGCCCTTATTTAGCTCCATATTCACACACTGAACGGTGATCCAGAGCAGCAGCCCTACTATATCCTGGCATTGAGATAAATCTCTATACCTCTACCTTGGCTGAGATCAACTAACTCAGTACAGACCAGGAATCAAACCTGGGATCTTCCTACTCTGCATGACTCAATTACTCAATGGATAAACATTTTAGGCTAGTTGGGTGTCCAACACCCCTTTTTAAAATTCAAAGAATGGCCCTGTGATTCCACTGAAGTACTACTGGACTTCCACCTCCTTGGCAAAAATTTAGCCCTTAGGATTAGTAAGCACAGACTAAAATGAGCATCACCCTAAACTGATCAATAAGATAATATTGGCAAGCTCAATAACTATCGGAGACTTGCCCATATGTCAACCCTTGTGCCATGTCTCTGAATCTTCCTAGAGTCTTTCCAGTAATTGTTGTAAAGTATGTTTTCTTTTTCATTTCACTTCAGATTATCTTATTGCTCAGTTTAGAGTGATGCTCACTAATCCGAAGGGCTAAATTTTTGCCAAGGAGGTGTTTGCGGGCCAGAAATGGATATGGATATGGATACCTGATATGGAGATGGGCTCCCTGTCCAATTAAAGCCCATGGGGACAGGAACAGAGATGAGTCAGATGAAGTGTGGGACTGACTTAGACCCCCCCCCCCCCCCCCCCCCCACGGCAGCCATCACTGAGGCTGCTGGTTATCCTGAGGGAGAGATTTGGGGTTTGTGCCAAAACTTCCTACTGCACCAGCGGGAAGTGAGATGTCAGAGGGGAGCTGAAGGCCTAGCAACCGGGGCAGGACTGCCTCTCAGTTCATTGATGAGAACCTGAATCTCATGTTGGAGGTCTTGAGAGGAGGGAGGACTTCTTCCCCGAGGGTAGCAGGAGATCGCCACTAGCCGAAACCAAAGAGGCATGGATGCAGATTGCTGCCACCGCTAGCAGCAGAAGCAAGACAAGAATCTTTTTCGGTCTCTCTACTGCTACTGGGGAAGCTATCACCTTCGCCCCCGCCAGATCATTACCTAGGAGCAGGTCGACCCCATCCACAGGCAAACTAGGGACAATCCCCACCCTCACTGCTCCCGAAACTAGGTTCCACTTCAAGTGCCCTCCGATACCATTCACTACCATTCTTGCATTCACTGCACTCTCTGGGAGAAATGCCATGCCTTTTCCCAGCAAAAGGGATCTGGTGGCCCCTGTATCCCTGAATTTGATGATGGGCTTGCTTGCCCCACTCGAGAGGTATGGGTTTACTCTCCCTTTGGATACAAAGTCCTGATAACCTTCAGGGATCTTGTTAAAATTTTCCTGCACCCACAATAGTATATATGTTTCCTGGGTCTTACTGCTGTTGTAGTTAAAGCCACAGCCTGCTCTGCTGTGCTTTCCATCAGGGCCCCTTCTCCTGCACTGGTCAGGTGTGCCCTGATTAATCCTGCAGGCTTTCCTCGCAGTTTCCAGCAGTCAGCTCAGAGCTGAACTGCCTTGTTACAGTGGAAACACAGAGGTCTCCAGGTCTCACTCTACTCTCAGCATCATCTTTCTTGGCTTGAGGAGGGCCCCTGTATGTCCAGCTTTCCTCTCACGCCCAGGACTGTTTGGGCTCTGATCACCCTCTCACCTTTTATCCTTTTTGGGGTTGTGGGAGTGACTAGGGATGGGCTTCCCTTGGGGTACGGACTTATATATGAGAGCAAATTCATCAGCCAACACTGCGACCTGCCTGGCCCTGTGAACCTTTTGTTCCTCTATGTGGGTTTTTATAGAAAGGGGAAGAGACTTTTTAAATTCCTCGAGAAGAATCACCTCTTTGAGGTTTTCATATGTGGGTTCGGAATTTCTGATGTTATGCTTCCAGCAGTAGCTCATATGCCCCAAGGATAGCATTTTTAGTCAATTCATAATCTGACGAACTTTCATCTGGCAGCAATGAATAAACCTCACTGGTTTTTCCTATTAGCTTGATTTGTAACAATAGGGTCCAGCTCTCAGGTGGCCATTTCAACTGTCTTGCAAGCTTTTCAGATGTGACAAAAAATGTTTCCACATCTCTCTCATTGAACTTTGGAATCAACTGGGAGAACTTTAGGAGCTCATCACACTGTCCTGAGCCAAGGGTAGCTTCCACACTGGCCATGCTCTCACTGGGGTTACCTTGTCACTCCCTAGCTAACTCAAACCACCTTAGCTCCCTTTCCTCCTTCTCCTTCTGGAAAATGATCTCTCTTTCCCTCTCCTCTCTCTCTTTCCCTCTCTTCCAATTCAAGTTTCCTCTGTTCCAATTGTATTTTAGCTAACATTATCCTGTCTGAGTTTGAATCCAACTCGGTTTCTGAATCTTCAGGTTCAAGTGAAAAATGGTTGGCCACAAGTCTCAGGATTTCCGATTTCTTAGCTTTTGTACAGAAGGTAATCCCAAACTGCCCAGCTACATTCCTCAACTCTTCCATAGATGGGCCCTTTAACTTATCCCAAGTTATTTCACCCTGGCTTGGGAGGTTTCTGACCTCGGATGCAGACATGTTAGTACTCTAGCAACAAAAACCACAAAAAAAAACTGTATTGAAGTTTCTTTTTTTTTGATAGGGATTAATTTGGTTTCCCACGTTCAATTTCTCGTTTGTCTGTGGGTTATGATCACAGACGAGAGCCTCCAAATTTCTGTTACGGCCAGGTGAGGAGGGGGCTCAGACTCCCCTTTTGCCCCTTCTCTGGTTTGACCACAACAGGGTTTATCATTTTTTAACAAAGTGATTGAATTTACCACCACAGTGAGCATTTGCTCCTGTTCCTCTAATATAATTGCCAAAGAACCAGACAGGTTTTCTTGAGTTTAAACAAGAAAGATGTAAGTTTATTACTCTTAACACTCTAAACCGGTTAAAATTACAAAATACACTACACAGTCACACACACATTCACACAAGAGTGACACACACACGCAAATACATTACAGAGGGAAAACAGATTAGGTAGTTGGAGTAGAGTCTGGAATAAATGGAATTTAAATACGGTATATCAGTCCCAGAGTCCTTAGCTGAAATTGTAGCCCTGAAGTCCTTGCTGGGCTATGTGCATGGTTGCGGGCTTACTTCTCAGGCTCTGGAAGGCAGAAGAGGGGATTTGATTCTTGTCCCCTAGTTGCTAGCTGTGGTAGTCTGTAGGCTCGAGGCTTTACTAGTTGCTGCCGGGTCTTCTCTGGATGGCTTTTCAGTTACTACTCTCTGCTTTCTGTCTGACAAAGCTTACAGTCTCCCCAGAGCTGTACAAGCAGTCACATGACATTACCAATGTGGTTTCAATGAGGTTCTTCTGAAATCTTCTCTGAGATTCAAGGCTGTACCCCTCAAGCTGTCCAATCACACTTGGTGGGGGTTGGCTCTTTCAAAGTCAATGGATGTTGATGGCCCCTGACGACTGTGATAAGGCCATTTCAGGTAATTTAATCAGAGCGCAACTCATTGTTCTGGCTTGGTTGAGTCAGTCATATTGTCTCCAGTCTAATCTTTTAGTGTTTCAAATGTAAATTGCAGTGGCCATCTTGGCTGCCAGTTTACTTTTTTAACAAGTTATTTGGAAGAATTTCCAGTAAAGGTCCAAGGCAAGGTGCCAACCAATTAAATTAGTATTTCCCATTTGGCATGTAGGGTTTTCAGGATAACCCAGACTGGGCTGAGGATGTCAAGGAGGAAGATAAGGGTACCACCCCTTACTGGGCACCCTCATCATCCTCGGCATCCTTGGCTCCTCTGACTGAAGGACCATGTGTAGCAAGGCTGTGATGGAGGCTGGCCCTGCAATGATGCAGGTGCAGCAGCTTCTGGAGATGCCCCATTGGCACCTCCATGATGAGGTGGCATCTTAGCCACAAACCGAGATGAGTGAGCAGGCTGCCTCCACCTTCTCCGAGGCCACAAAGAAAGCACCACGTAGCAGTGGTCGAGTGCAGGGGCCACTGCACAGTGAGGAGCAATAAGTGGATCATTGGGTGTCTTCTTACTTTCTCTGTGAACTGCCTTCCTCTATTTACAAAGAACAAAGAAAAGTACAGCACAGGAACAGTCCCTTCGGCCCTCCAAGCCTGCACCGATCCAGATCCTCTATCTAAACCTGTCGACTATTTTCTAAGGGTCTGTATCTCTTTGCTTCTTGCCCATTCATGTATCTGTCCAGATACATCTTAAAAGACGCTATCGTGCCCACGTCTACCACCTCCGCTGGAAATGCATTCCAGGCACCCACCACCCTCTGCGTAAAGAACTTTCCACGCATATCCCCCCTAAACGTTTCCCCTCTCACTTTGAACTCGTGACCCCTTGTAATTGAATCCCCCACTCTGGGAAAAAGCTTCTTGCTATCCACCCTGTCTATACCTCTCATGATTTTGTACACCTCAATCAGGTCCCCCCTCAACCTCTGTCTTTCTAATGAAAATAATCCTAATCTACTGAACCTCTCTTCATAGCTAGCGCCCTCCATACCAGGCAACATCCTGGTGAACCTCCTCTGCACCCTCTCCAAAGCATCTACATCCTTTTAGTAATGTGGCGACCAGAACTGCACGCAGTATTCCAAATGTGGCCAAACCAAAGTCTTATACAACTGTAACATGACCTGCCAACTCTTGTACTCAATACCCCGTCCGATGAAGGAAAGTATGCCGTATGCCTTCTTGACCACTCTATTGACCTGCGTTGCCACCTTCAGGGAATAATGGACCTGAACACCCAAATCTCTCTGTACATCAATTTTCCCCAGGACTTTTCCATTTATTGTATAGTTCACTCTTGAATTGGATCTTCCAAAATGCATCACCTCGCATTTGCCCTGATTGAACTCCATCTGCCATTTCTCTGCCCAACTCTCCAATCTATCTATATTCTGCTGTATTCTCTGACAGTCCCCTTCACTATCTGCTACACCACCAATCTTAGTGTCGTCTGCAAACTTGCTAATCAGACCATCTATACTTTCCTCCAAATCATTTATGTATATCACAAACAACAGTGGTCCCAGCACGGATCCCTGTGGAACACCACTAGTCACATGTCTCCATTTTGAGAAACTCCCTTCCACTGCTACTCTCTGTCTCCTGTTGCCCAGCCAGTTCTTTATCCATCTAGCTAGTACACCCTGGACCCCATGCGACTTCACTTTCTCCATCAGCCTACCATGGGGAACCTTATCAAACGCCTTACTGAAGTCCGTATATGACATCTACAGCCCTTCCCTCATCAATCAACTTTGTCACTTCCTCAAAGAATTCTATTAAGTTGGTAAGACATGACCTTCCCTGCACAAAAACATGTTGCCTATCATTGATAAGCCCATTTTCTTCCAAATGGGAATAGATCCTATCCCTCAGTATCTTCTCCAGCAGCATCCCTACCACTGACGTCAGGCTCACCGGTCTATAATTACCTGGATTATCCCTGCTACCCTTCTTAAACAAGGGGACAACATTAGCAATTCTCCAGTCCTCCGGGACCTCACCCGTGTTTAAGGATGCTGCAAAGATATCTGTTAAGGCCCCAGCTATTTCCTCTCTCACTTCCCTCAGTAATCTGGGATAGATCCCATCCGGACCTGGGGACTTGTCCACCTTAATGCCTTTTAGAATAACCAACACTTCCTCCCTCCTTATGCCGACTTGACCTAGAGTAATCAAACATCTATTCCTAACCTCAACATCCGTCATGTCCCTCTCCTCGGTGAATACCGATGCAAAGTACTCGTTTAGAATCTCACCCATTTTCTCTGACTCCACGCATAATTTTCCTCCTTTGTCCTTGAGTGGGTCAATCCTTTCTCTAGTTACCCTCTTGCTCCTTATATATGAATAAAAGGCTTTGGGATTTTCCTTAACCCTGTTTGCTAAAGATATTTCATGACCCCTTTTAGCCCTCTTAATTCCTCGTTTCAGATTGGTCCTACATTCCCGATATTCTTTCAAAGCTTCGTCTTTCTTCAGCCTCCTAGACCTTATGTATGCTTCCTTTTTCCTCTTCGCTAGTCTCACAATTTCACCTGTCATCCATGGTTCCCTAATCTTGCCATTTCTATCCCTCATTTTCACAGGAACATGTCTCTCCTGCACACTAATCAACCTCTCTTTAAAAGCCTCCCACATATCACATGTGGATTTATCTTCAAACAGCTGCTCCCAATCTACATTCCCCAGCTCCTGCCAAATTTTGATATAGTTGGCCTTCCCCCAATTTAGCACTCTTCCTTTAGGACCACTCTCGTCTTTGTCCATGAGTATTCTAAATCTTACGGAATTGTGATCACTATTCCCAAAGTAGTCCCCTACTGAAACTTCAATCACCTGGCCGGGCTCATTCCCCAACACCAGGTCCATTATGGCCCCTTCCCGAGTTGGACTATTTACATACTGCTCTAGAAAACCCTCCTGGATGCTCCTGACAAATTCTGCTCCATCTAGACCTCTAACACTAAGTTAATCCCAGTCAATGTTGGGAAAATTAAAATCTCCCATCACCACCACCCTGTTGCTCCTACATCTTTCCATAATCTGTTTACATATTTGTACCTCTATCTTACGCTCACTGTTGGGAGGCCTGTAGTACAGCCCCAACATTATTACTGCACCCTTCCTATTTCGGAGTTCTGCCCATATTGCCTCACTGCTCGAGTCCTCCATAGTGCCCTCCTTCAGCACAGCTGTGATATCCTCTTTGACCAGTAATGCAACTCCTCCACCCCTTTTACCTCCCTCTCTATCCCACCTGAAGCACTGTATAAATGATGATACTTTAAGCCACACATCTGGACTCCTTTTATTGCTTCTGTGACAGGAAAAGTTGTGAAAGACATAACGGGATCCTCACTGGTGGCAACTCAATAGATATTCCAGGCTGCGACTCCCATACATGTGTTAGCACAGGGATCTCAGACTTCCTTACATGTCATGCCCCTCAATCTGAGTCAGAGGGGCTCAGTTGAAACATTCCTGAATCAGGAGATCCCCGACATTCATGGCATCCTCACGAGCCCTACACAGAGCCAACTCTTTGTGCAGCCGGGGCACTTCTCTGATCAGCATCATCTCCCTCTGCGTCCACTTCCTCCTCCTCTGTCCTTCTCCCCCCTGATGAGCTGTCTCTTTCTAGGGCCTCACCGTCCTCAAGGTCCACACTTCTCTGGAAGACCATATTATGGAGAATGCAGCAGACCATCACAATGACCAAGACCATTGCAGGGTGGTATTGGAGAGCAACACCTGACTGGTCCAGGCACTGGAATCACATCTTTAGAAGCCCAATGGCCTGCTCAACAGTGGTCCCAGTGAGTAAGAGGCTTTGGTTGTATTGCCACTGTGCCTCTCACTGGGGCTTCCATAGAGGGGTGAGTAACCATGTCTTCAAGGGATATTCCTCATCCCTGAGGATCTATCCATTTACTTTTGGGGGAGGGGATGGAATGAAGATCTGAGGCAACATGGACTGGGGGAGGCTGAAGGAGTCATGGCAGCTGCCAGGAAAGCGAATGTAAACATGGAGGAAGCTCTTGTTTGGTGGCAGACCAGTTGAACGTTTAGGGAGTGGAAGCCCTTCCTATTGATGAATCTGACTGGCCGGTCCTAGGCGCCTTGCTGGCCATATGGCTACAATCGATGATGCCCTGCACCTGGGGGAGCCCTGCACCTGGGGGAACCCAGCAATGGCCTACAAGGCCATGTCTGTCATGCAATTAATGTACTGTCTAGCTCTGGCGAAGAGGGCATCAGTGACCTGAGAGATGCAGTGGTTTGCAGCCATTTGCAAGATGCCAATAAGGTCCACAGCTGAATGATAGAAGGAGCCAGAAGCAAAGAAGTTCAAGGCCACAGTGACTTTGACGAATACTGGCAGGGCATGGTGAAAAGTGCTGCAAGGTGTGAGGTCTTCGGCAATGAGGCTGCAGATGTCTGTCACCATCTACCTGGAGGGTCGCAGTTTTCTGCGGTACTGGGTCCCGGTCATCTCCAGGTAGCTCCATCTTTGATGGTAGATCCTGTGATGAGGGTATGGCCTCCATTGCCTTCTTACCCCTCTTTCCTCCCCCATGTCCTCCTGATGCCTGGCATTCCACCCTTCCAGCAGAGGGTGTTACCCCTCATTGCCAGTGGGCCCAAAATCTGACAGTTGTGCCCCATTGCCAGCTGCAGCCTTTCTTTTGGACAGGTGGCCACCCTATTGTCCTTGGCAGCCTTGTCCCCTGCTCTTTTGCCACTGTGATGCCAGGGTAGGGGGAGAATGTTGACCCCATTCAATGCCCGAATGTTGACTGCCAACTCTCCCTGCCACCTTTGCACTACCAAGGGTACCTCCTTACCAAATGCTGAGTCCTCCTCTGCCCTGCTGACCCTCTTATGGGGCTGGGGTGATTCCCTGGGGCAGCCATGACTGGTTCCCCACTCTATACCTGCCTCCCTACAGCTGATCAGCAACAGACAGCGTGTGTAACCCAAGCGCCCTTTCAAAATTCCACCCTCCAACTCTAACAGGCTCTTTATGAGCTTTTGGGGTACTTTCATTGACCTTAATCCCCCTGCCCTAGTGAACATTGCCAGCACTGGGAAATGGTGTCTCGAAACTGGCATGCCTAGGAAAATTCCACACCCACTAATGAAGCCAGTCCAACATCAACTAGAAGACATGACCAGGATGGGAGTCACCTACAGAAAGGTGTTCAGGAATGGTTCAAGTTCCTAAACCTAACGGTGATCTTTGCATTTGTGTAGAGTTAACTTAATAAGGCTGTGGCAAACAAGCTCATCCGATGTCCTCAGTGGACGAAAGCTTGGTAAATTTATCCAAAAGTACTGTCTTCACAAAGCTCGACACAAATAGTGGCTTTTGGCAAGTTCCATTAGATAAGAAGTCAAGGTTATTGACAACCTTCATTACTCCGTTTGGAAGATTTTGTTTTAACCGTCTACCATTCAGTATCATGTCAGCACTGGAAATATTCCAAATAACTATGTCGCATATTCTACAGGGCCTAGAAGGTGTAATATGCCATATGGATGACATCTTAGTTCACAGTGAATCCACTGAAGAACATGACCTGAGAATTAGAGCAGTTTTGAATCATCTGCAGAACCAAGGTCTAGCATTTAATGAGAAGTACGAGTTTTCAAAAATGTCCATTCATTTTTTAGGGCACGTTGTCAGCAACAGCGGCATAATGGCAGACCCGCAAAAGACAAGAGCCGTTAGTGAAATTCCACTTCCTACTTCTGTCCAAGAAATTCATCATGCTCGGATGCAAGATGAAGAATGCATCTATATCCACCAATATTGCAAGCAAGACTGTCCGCAGCAGAGTCCCAGTGGTAAAAGGATGAAAATCTTCTTTGAACACAGAAGACACTTTACTAAAGTGGATGATTTGTTGGTATATGACAAGAGACTGGTGATTCCAGAGTCACTCCAGCTAGATATCTTGGAGAAATACCCCAGGGTCATATGGCATTACTAAATGTAGAGAACGGGCTCAGGCCGTTTAATGGCCAGGAATATCGGAAGACATAGAAGAAATTATTTCAAATTGCCAGGTATGTGCAGTGCACAGACAGGATCAGAGGGAACTTTTTATTTCGATCCAATTCCCAAACAGACCATGGGAACGTCTGACAAAAGATCTATTCATATTTAACGAAAAATCCTACCTGATTGTCATCAACTACTTTTCAAGGTGGATTGAGGTTAGACGATTGTACACAACGACAACTGAAGCAGTTATTCAAGTGTTACCAAGAAATCTTTGCAACACATGGTATACCTGACCAGATAGTGTCCAATAATGGAGCACAATTTGCAAGCGACTACTTCACACACTTTGCAGAAAACTGTGGATTTGTACATCTAACAAGTTCCCCTAGATAGCCACAATCTAATGGAGAAGCTGAGCGAGGAGTCAGACTATCAAAGCTTTGTTAAAGAAAAATCATGATTTTCAAACAGCACTTCTGAAAGACAGAACTACTCCACTGCTATGCGGATTAGCACCATCAGAAATGTTGATGGGAAGGAAGCTCAAAACACAATTTCCAATCCTACCCAAAAAGTTACTTCCAGGACTACAAGTCCAGGATTATCAGAGAGTTCAAGACAGTTAAAAGTCTTAAAGAAGACAACAAGCCTATAATTATAATAAGAAATACCATACCAGGAACTTACCGAAGTTGACAGAAGCACAAAAGGTATCAGTACGAGATCAAAGCAGAGAAGGAGTAATTGTCCAGAGAGATGAGAATCAACAGTGACCTTATAGTATGTTCTGAAGTATGTACTAAATAAGAAGAAACAGGAGGAATCTTAGGAATCTTATTCCTATTCATCAAAGATGTCAATCAGTTATACATTTGGATGTATCCGATGCTGAACCTGAAATTCAGAAAGCACCGGATACTACAAACTTCAATGAAGGCTGTCCAAGTCAAGAGACAAGAGTTCAGAGAAAGACTTCTAATCTTCCGCAACTGATGAAAACAAGATCAGGAAGAGTTGTGAAACCTGCTGACAGATTGAATCAATTATATCAGAGACGTGGGGGGAGATGGAGTAGTATATAAAAATAAATATAAGTGAATGTATGTTGTCATGCAGACCCCCACCTGCCAAGAATGAGGCATATTGATTTTGTCATATGAACATTGGCTTTAAGCTGTTGCGGGAGTGAAGAAATGACTGATTTGAAGATCAGCAGACACTTGGCTGGAAAAACATTTGCATACTAAGAGCCAGTGCTTGGAGAGACAAAGGAATTGATCACTGATTCAATTAACAGAGATTGATCTGACAATGGTTCCACATCTTATCGGTAAGAGATAGCACTACACCACCACCCCCCCCCCCAACCGAGAGCTTTGAAATCCACAAACCTCACAGGAGAGACTGTTCCCTAATAAAGGAGCTAGTCACATAACTAACCTGCTGGGCAACCTGGGGTTTTTTGAATTATGACACAGAGAAAGGAACAAAAGGCAGTATGCAACTGAAGCTGAATCAAGCAAGTCTCTCGCCTGGCTGTCTCTCTCGCTTTCTCCCAAGCCACCGAACCCATGGAAGGTGCATAAATGGCAACAGAGAAAAGACTCCTACATCAGTACAAGTTGAAGTGTGAACTGGGCCCCAAAGAATTGCAAGACTTACTGGCAACCAAAGACTCCACATTGAACTTAAAGGACTGTAACTACCAGATATTGCCTCAAACTTTTCCCCTTTATTCCTTCTACTTTTTCTGTCTCTACCTGCGTGTGGGTTTATCACGTATGCATGCTAGCATGATCGCGTCGCATATTTGTAGTCATTAACCGGATTAGAGTTTCATGAATAAACTTCTACCTTTCTTGTTTAAATATAAAGAAACTTGTTTGATTTCTTTGCCTTAAAATTGGAGCAGTGAACAAGGATTCACTGAAGGGGGAGCTGAAAACACGGTGTTTTAAAAGTAAACCCTGTTACGGTTAAACCAGGCAAAGGCTTATTCTAGGAACCCCTAGAATCCTTCTCACTTGGTTGTAAAAATTTGGAGAATGTTACGACTGAGGCGGGAGGAGTGCACTGTCTTTCTCTAGTTCCACTTCTCCACGGGTCTCAACATATATTTAAATGTCTACCCAGTTCCCAATACATTTCAGAAATAAATTCACAAACCAGGGTTTCTTCAATAAACAACAAAATTATTAATTTATTATGAAACAAGACATATTCAGTGAAGATGCAAAGCATTAACACATAGATTGAAATATGAATGTTCCCTCTGAAATTAGCCCAACACAGACAGACAGGCCCAACACAGACAGACAGACACAGACACACACAGATATCCCGGTTAAAGAAAAAATAAAGAGGTTTTCTCTGCAGAGACCTCTTTACAAAAAAGACAAAAAATACTTTGGCCAAATACTTGTTAATTTTTGAAGGAAAAGGAGAAGATATGGAATGATATCGGTTGTCCCTTTATTCTGGTGTCCCAAAAACATGTGGACGGCTGTCACTGGGATCTCTTTGGAGCAGTTCTCTTCAGGCAATGTCAAGGATTAGTCTGGCAGGCTTTCCAGGTGAAATGTGACACCAGGAGTTTCAGCTATCGCACACTGGATTCTCAGGGTTTCTCAGTGAGGTGGAGAAAGGATGAACTGGTATCTTCTCTCTTAGCAGGCTGACCCCCAACTTACTCAAAGCAATCCAAAACAAAACCAACTCTTGACCACCATAAATCTTGACATGTTGCTTCTCTGTAAACAACTTCCCCTAGTCACCAAGGCTACTGTTGTTTATTTAGCTTAAGACATGTGACATCCAGTAAGGGTTGTTTTTAAACAAAGCTACCCAAGTCCTTCCAGTGAATTAAAAAAAAACCAAAGTCCAGCATCTATGTAATTTCTTTAGTCCTCCAAAGGAATCCATTTCCACAATTTTGAAACAGGAGTCCTCACAAAATATTAAAAAAAGGAAGTACTTTCATAACAACACTTTGGGGGAGATATAGCAGAAAGGTCACAAAGGGTTAATGTGAAAGTGTAAATAATGCCTCCTACCATGATAATGTAAGAGATCACATGTGAGAGAGATTTGAAGAGAGATGCAGTGTGGTTCAGAGGAGTCACACAAACTGGTGTGAAGCTGTACATAGTTGTAATGTAATAAAGGTTAACATTCCAATTACTCCAGATTAAGGAATCTCTCTAAACTAGACTAATTAAAGTGGCAACGCATCAAACGAACATACAACATGAAGATGTGATAATTTAAAGAGAGAGGAGAAGGCAAGAGAGCAAGATAACAATAAGGGTAATGATAATCAGAGTGTTGCAGGAAGGGACAGAGTGTACAAACCTAAGAGTGCGCCAGCAGATAAGGATAGAGGTTGTGAACTAAAAGACAGGGGGGAGGGTTCAGGTGAAGGGAGATTTAGAAATCCAAAGAGAAAGGTTGTAGCATCAGAACATTACCCGCGTTGTGGGTAAAGACAAGCAGAATGGGACAAGAGACAGAGAGTTTAACAAAATTTGTATAATCAGCCAATAAGGTCACTGCAGAGAATATAAGTAAAAAAAATTAAATTAAAAGGTTCTTTATCTGAATGCACAAAGCATTTGCAATAAGACAGATGAACTAGTGGCACAAATAGAGGCAAATGATTTAGATCTAATCACCATTACAGAGACATGGTTACATTGTGATCAAGGTTGGAAAATAAATATTCCAAGGTACACAATATTTTGGAAAGACAAGACAGAATGGCAAAGGAGGAGGGATAGCCCTGACAGTAAAAGATGGCATTAGGACATTAGTGAGAAAGGATCTGGCTTCAGAAAATTATGAAGTAGAATTAGTATGGGTGGAAATTAAGAACAGCAAGAATCAGGTGGAAATAGTTTACAGGCTCCTAATAGTAGTTATACCATTGGACAGAGCATTAAGCAAGAAATTATTGGAGCTTGTAACAAAGGCAAAGTTATAACTGTGGAGGTATTTAATGTTCACATAGACTGGGACAATGAAATTGGCAAGAGTGGTCTAGAAGATGAATTTGCAGAGTGTTTTCAGGACACTTTCTTGGAGCAATATGTTGTGGAACTGACTAGGGATAAAGCTATCTTTGATCTAGTATTGTGTAATGAAGCAGGGTTAATCAGTTATTTTACAGTAAAACGATCTACCGGAAATAGTGATCATAATACCATTTAATTCCATGTTAAGTTTCAAAGTAACATGTTCCAATCATAAACAAGAATCTTAAAACAAAGCCAATTATATAGGTATGAGGGGAGAACTAGCAAAAGTAAATAGACTAAAAGGTATTATGCTAAATGAACAGTGGGAAACATTTAAAGAAACAACTCAAAATGTTCAACAAAAAAAATACATTCCATTGAAAAACAAACACTCAGCCAGAAAGACATCCGTGGCTCACTCAGGAAGTTAAGAAGAGTATTAGATTAAAAGAAGAGGCTTACAATGTTGCAAAAAAGAGTAACAAGTTTAAGGATTGGGAGTGCTTTAGAAACCAGCAAAGGGCCACCAAAAAGTTGATAAAAGGGAAAAAAATAGAATGAGAGTAAACTAGCCGGTAATATAAGAACAGATTGTTAGAGCTTTTATAGGTATGTAAAAAAGGAAGAGAGTAGCTAAAATAAACGTTGACGCCTTAGAAGCCAAGACAGGAGAAATTATCATGGGGAATGAGGAAATGGCAGAGGCATTGAACAAATATTTTGTGTCTGTTGTAGGGTATTCCCAAGCGCAGAGGCACCTGCCGTAAATATCATAATGTTAAAATATTATTTGAGTAACCAGTAACATATAATCTTAGTGAACAGTGAGGAGGTTGCAAAGCACCATGGGGCTCAGTTAACTTGACCACATTCCACAGGAGCTGAATAATCCAATCTCAAACAAAAGCTAATTAAATGAAAAGCAGACGTCCTTGTGGAATGCTGACAAAGGTACCAGCCTGTAACGAGGTTAAGATAAGGTGGGATGCGTTCATGAGAACCAAGGATGATAGATAAGGGGGAATGGAAAACATCATGGGTAATCCCCTATCTGTGTATGGGCTGCCGGGTGGGGCGGGCACGCGGGACTGCCAACCCGACCAGCACAGTTAAGAATGACATATATATCCCTGTCCCCGGAGACACCATGAAATTGTTGGACAAATTGCCACTCCTAAAACCTCGTAGTAGTAATGCAATTTTTTGGCAGAAAATTAAAGAAATGCAGATTTGTCACAACCTCCACAATCGGGATATTGCAGGGTTAGTCCGGACTAAAATGCCTGAGATCTATTAGGAACGGTTACAGGCAGCCCACCGGGACAGTACCTGGTGCGCGGACCTGGCTGCCGACCAACAACAACAGGAGCAAGATCTAACCGCCTTTAAGGCTGACGTAACGACCACCTTAGGCCAGGTCCCCGTAAACTGGAATTCAATAGTAGGAGTGACCCAGAACAAAGGGGAGGGAGCGCAGGAATATGGAACTAGGAAATTCGAAGCTTTCCTAGCGCACAGTGGCATGACAAATGCAGATCGACAAAATCCAGCTTTTCTCCAGTTATATAAAGATGGGTTAAGCCCCGCGCATCAGGCGATATTGAAAACGGGCTTAGTAAATTATAATAATTATAATGATTTGGAAAATTGGGCCACCGCCGTAGATAATCAGCAGAAATCTAAAATAGCTACCCTCCTGACAGAAGCGTGTAAAGCAGCTCCCGTAAAAACAACTGAAAACTGCTTCAACTGTAACAAACCGGGACACTGTCGCGCCGAGTGTAGAGCCCCAAAGCGTGACGGCCGTAAAAGGTGCGCAAACTGTAATAAAATGGGAGATGAGATAAAGGACTGTTGGGCAAAGGGGGGCGGACAGGAAGGAAAGGGACCCCGGCAGGAACATGGGAAGGGAAACAACGAGACAGTCACAGATACCAGCAAAATGAGTAACAAACAGTTGCTGGACATCATCCAGCAGTTGACCCGACAACAAGCCTTGCCCCAATGAGTGGCATCGGCCCCCGGCCAGGGACCTGATCCCCGTATGTGGATTGATGCATTGTTAGGGGGCCGGCGATGCGATATGTTAATAGATACGGGAGCATCGGTATCCCTAACTAACCTCGACTTGCCCACTACCCGACATTCTATTACGATACAGGGAGTAGGGGGCAGTAAAGTCATAGCTCGCAAAAGTGAAATGCAGATATTAGAGATTGAGGGCATAATGTTACCGGTCCAGTTTTGGGTGTGTCCAAACCCAGAGGGTACGATACTGGGTATGGATCTACTCAGAGAACTGGGCACGATAATAGACGCACAGAAAAGACAAATAACCTGGACAACCAGAAAGGGACACAAAGACAAGATTACCGGGAAATGGGTCCCATTGAAGAATGTAGCAGTGGTAGACAGTATTAATACCTTGGCTAGAGACTGGACTGAAGATGGGGTATTGGGAGCAATATGTCAAGCCATACCTGGGGTCTGGGCTAAGAATAAACAAGACTGTGGTCTCATCAAAACCACGCCCGAACGGATTGTCAGGCAGACACACCCAGCCCACAAACAATATCCCATCAAAACGGAAGCCATGCAGGCAATCGAGGAAATAATCAAGTCTCTCGTGGAACAGGGCATTTTACGACCCACAGTATCAATTACGAATTCCCCAATGTGGCCAGTTAAAAAACCTGATGGGAGCTACCGGTTAACTATAGATTATACAGCCCTAAATAAAATAACCCCTAAAGAGCACCCTATCGTAGCTAGCCCAGCCACTATCTTCAATGGTTTAAATCCGAAACATCAGATTTTTACAGTCCTCGATATTGCAAATGGATTCTGGTCAATCCCATTGGACCCCGAGTCCCAGGAAAAATTTGCCTTCACATCAAAGGGCAAACAGTATATCTGGACCAGGCTTCCGCAGGGATTCCACAATAGCCCAAACATTTTTCACCGAGTCATGAGTAGGACTCTGGAAAAATGCGACCTAACCCCATATAACAGTACGATCTTACAGTACGTAGATGATATCCTGATAGCATCAACGACTAGCCAGGGACACCTGGGGGCCCTGACTAGAAAAGTCAGGATTTAAAATCAATCCAAGAAAGGCACAGATCGGCCAGACCCAAGTACGGTACTTGGGGCACGACATAAGTCAGGGAACTAAAACTCTCCCCGGCGATCGTAAGACAGCAATTGCTAACATGCCCCGACCTGTGACCATGCGGGGGGTACGGCGAGTGATGGGCTTGTTTAATTACTGCTGGAATTTTATCTCCCAATTCGCCACCCTGGCAGAACCTATCCAACGCCTAGTGAAAGGGGGAAAACCAGGGATGGAACAAGTGGAATGGGGAAAGGAGCAGGAGGAAGCATACAGTAAATTAAAGACAGAGATGCTGGCAGCCCCAGCCCTCAGGCTGCCAGACATGACAAAGCCATTTCACATCTATTAAGATCTCGATGCTGTAGTAACTCAGGAAAGGGGAGGAAAGATGAGACCAGTGGCATATTATTCCACACAAGAGTCCCCGGTAGTTAGAGGGCTCCACCGATGTGTAGCCGCCCTTGACTGCGCAGCTTGGGCAGCAAAGGTAAGCAAGCCCATCACCATGTCCGGACAATTGGTCATACACACCAAACATACCATAGTAGAGTTATTAAACACCAGGAGGTTGAAAACAGTGTCTGACGCACGACGGGCCATGTGGGAGGCAGTACTACTACCTAAAGACCAGTCGATAAAAATCATCAGAGACACAGGACTTAACCCAGCTGAGGGGATGATAGCTGAGGGGGAGCCACACCAGTGCCAGATAGAAATAGATCAGGAAGTAGAGGGAGAAATAGCAGACGAACCCCTCACCGATCCCGATATGACCCTTTACGTTGACGGATCCCGACGATATATAAATGGACAGTTCTGTACAGGGTGGGCCGTGGTAGATCAGAATGGTACAGTCCGCCTACAAGGAGGACTGGAAGGAACAATATCTTCCCAGGTCGCTGAATTAGTGGCCTTAACGGAGGCCTTGAAATTAGCAGAAGGAAAACGCGTAAATGTATTTACCGACAGTAAGTATGCATTTGGGGTAGTACACGATTACATGATCGCATGGAATAGACGGGGGTATATAACATCCGGAGGGGGACACATTAAACACGAGAACGTGGTTCGAGAATTAGTGGAAGCAGCTAAGCGCTCAGCTGCTGCAGCCGTGATAAAAATCAAAGCGCACCAGAAGGTCGAAAGTAAAGAACAACAGGGGAATATGCTAGCAGACCAGGCAGCTCGGAATACCGCAGAAGTGGCTGTGCCACAGGTTATTCCAGTAGCCGCGATAGGACCAGAGGAATTAAGTATTAGAAGGGTGCAGGAAGAGGCTGACCCTGAGGAACGATCTCGATGGGAACGCCAAGGGGCAGCCATGGGGGAAGATGGGGAGTGGCGAAAGGAGTTACAAGTGGTCGCCCCATCTTCCATACAGACTGAAATACTCAAATTATATCATGAACCCGACCATACCGGACGTGACGGAATGCTGAATCGCCTGACTAGAGATTGGTGGTGGGCCGGCATAGGGAGAGACGTAGCGAAGCATTGCCAACATTGTATAATATGCGCATCAAACCCGACCCAAGGGTCCATGGGAGAACCTGCAGATTGACTTTACAGGACCTTTACCTAACAGTAGGGGGAAAAAGATATTGTCGGGTAATCATTGATCAATTTACTCGGTGGGTCGAAGCATTCCCCACCCGGGATTGTGGGGCATCCACCGTAGCACGAATCCTTGCATTTGACATAATACCACACTGGGGGGGAGGGCGGGGGGTGCCACTCCAGATTGACTCAGACCAGGGCACCCACTTTACAGGACAGGTCATGAAACGAGCCTGTGGGTTACTGGGAATCCGACAACGCTTTCATATCCCCTATCATCCACAAAGTTCAGGAATGGTAGAACAAATGAATCACACTTTAAAAACGGCTATAGCAAAGGCCATCTCTGAGACTGGGAAGGGGTGGGTAGACGTCTTACACTGTATACTGATGAGGCTCAGAGCCACGCCAAATCGAACAACAGGACTGACCCCCTTCGAACTTATGACAGGGAGGGCTATGCAACTTCCTGAAAATATTACAGTAGGCGGGAGGATATGGCACCCATGCGGGATCGAATCAGGCAGTACATAAGACAAATGGATTCACAGCTGAAAGAATCACGACAGGAAGTAAGAGATCAGCAGGTTATACGGGACCTAGAGATACAGAACAAGGATAAAGTTGACAAGCCCACACCCCAAGTAGGGGATAGGGTTTTGGTACGGGTCACCCCCGAGCAGGCGGGATTCGCCCCAAAGTGGACCGGACCGTACAATATTATCATGACGAGTGATACCTGTGCATGTGTCGATATGAAAGGGAAGGGCCGGTGGAAACACTGGTCCCAACTGAAAAGATATAATCATGGGGACGATGGCTGAGCTTGAGATAGTGCCCATCATGGAGACCACCTGGTATGCTGAGTAATACTAGGTGTGGCGGGATACATTAGAGAATGGAATGTTCGGGGGACTGGGGGTGATAGTAATATTAATCGGAATCTGGATGATATTCGAATGGACCACCGCACGGGCCCGGGCAAAGCGCGCTGTAATACAAATCCACCGACGGTACCGACCCGCACTCGACGAAATAGAGATGGTGCAGTTATAGAATTTAACCCTTAACCACAGAGATTTTCGGCCCGTACAGGCAAGGAAACGAGTAGACCTAGAACTAACACCTGGTGACGACCAGGTCATTCTGTTTGAACCCCCAGATTAAGAATCCAAAGCGATGAAACAACGGTGGATATTCCAGCTCTGGGGGCTCGTGATACTGGGGACCCCAAGATCAACACGAGCACAAAGGAATGCTGACGCATTACTGGAGCTACAACAAACACAGGAGGAACGTAACTACATGAACTATGGAGCTTTGTATAATTTCACAGACGGTATATGTATCCCAGCCGCCAAAGACTGGAGTAAAGATAGAACTTATTTTAATGCATGGCCACAAGTTCGCTCAGGAAAGGATAAAATATGCATACAATATTCTACTGATGCAACAAGAGTCAGCTGCATTCGGCGAAGAACAGTAAAGAAACCTGATGGGTGCACGTTCGGAATATTATGCGCCCCATCCGCCCAACCTCAGCCCCTGACTACCTATAGGGAGGGGGTGGGTGTATGTGGCTACTACGAAGAGGTGGGGGCCGCAGCGTTATCTTTGAATGGATGTTCCCCCCCACTCCGACGCCACGCCCCATAATAACCATCACGCCATCTTAGGACTTGTCATGCCCCACAATTACCAAAGGGCCAGAGAACGGAATTGTGCTTTTTAACGAAGGTGAAATATTATATGATAATGTTAAACATGAAATTGTGCCTGTTCTGATCAATATCTCCGGAATACAAATGCCGAGATATTGTACAGAACAGGCAAGAAATATGTATAGTGTATTAGGTAAGGTTGTAATGCAGCAGGCTGCCGATGCCATGGGTGCCACTAGATTCCGAGGTCAGGATCAGCTTTATAGAACAAAAAGGGGAATAGTTAACGATGTTGCTACCGGAGTCAATACTGGTACTTCCGTCATAAACTCACTGGACATACAAGGTCTACATGAAAAGGTAGAACGACTTAAAGGATTAATGAAGGAACTCTTAGAGAGAGCCAAAGAAAATCAGACGGATGAGGCTAGTCTGGGAGAAGAGGGCATGGGAATACAGTTAGATGGAATTACGATATTAGAAGCCCACGCCAAAACCATCAATCACCTCATAGAGAAAAGGAAGATGCCGGTAAACTAAGGCAGGGACAACTCTGCCACGCTTATGCTTATGGATGGTGGGACAGATACGACACAATCTCGATCAGATCCAAAGGGGGGAGGTGCCCGACTGGATAGACAGCTCACATTTAGCTCGACTAGCAGAGGGGAAAGGGAAACTGGACAACTGTACGCTGAAAGGACTTACCAGAGTATATCCAGTGATCCCAGACTGCGAATTGGGCAAAGTTACCGGAGTGGGGGTAGTCCTGTTGATCCCTGTAGTCACACGGGATTCTGGGCCATTTCCCTACTACCAATTGAAAAATATTGGAGTTGTACGGGGCAACACCTCCCTTCGATACTATCTAACTGAAGGCTCTGCCATACTTAGGAATAACACACTATATGGAATTTCCCTTACGGGATGCAAGCAGAGGGGAGATATTACAGTATGTCCCCACCCGGTGGGACAGGGAGAATTGGATGAATGTGGGTTTAATCGAAGGTTGTGTCGTAGAGATCATACCTGCCCCAAAGCATTTTGCAAGAACAGGCTACGGAGGTAAAGGGAAATACTGTGTTTCCACCACAGACAGTTCCTACCGCTACAATAATCTACAATGCCCTATCCCATTTTCTAATTTTTGCTTTATGCTCTTACGACCAGTCACTATAGGGCAAGCCCGAATTATCCAGGTTCGGCGTAGAGGTACCAAGATCATTAATGTCACTGATTATCTCCATGACCACCTACAGGATTACAAAGAACCAGAACCAGTCCCCATCCCACACCTGGCCGAAGTACTAAGGGAATTAAGGCTCAGGGTGGGCCAATCCGTAAAACTCTACCACCAACTGCAGACAAAAATCAAAAAGTTAGAGAAAGATACGGACTCAGAATTGCAGGACCGGAGTTGGTGGGAGAAGATCTGGGATTGGGGGATGAATGTGAACATCCACCCCTGGATTCGGATAGTTTCTCATGTGCTAGTTGGAGTACAGTTGATACTGGCCATAACAGGGGGCATACTGGCCTGCCGATCATGCAGGCGATATGTGCAGCGAAGGAGGGTGAAAACTCATGCAAAAGCAAGACAGACAATTTGTCTATCCAGGGGAATAAGTCATTTGGATCACATTAATGTGATATAGTACGACCGGAATTCCTGAAATCACGTGACTGACCAGCACGTCCGAGGCAGGGAATACTGGGCGAGTTTCAAGGGTTAAAAAAAAAACAACAACAATAAATAGTGTCGGTTGAGAAGACTAGGGTTAGTCTCTTACCGAAAGGGGGGATTGTTGTAGGGTATTCCCAAGCGCAGAGGCACATACCGTAAATATCATAATGTTTAAATATTATTTGAGTAACCAGTAACATATAATCTTAGTGAACAGTGAGGAGGTTGCAAATCACCATGGGGCTCAGTTAACTTGACCACATTCCACAGGAGCTGAATAATCCAATCTCAAACAAAAGCTAATTAAATGAAAAGCAGACGTCCTTGTGGAATGCTGACAAAGGTACCAGCCTGTAACGAGGTTAAAATAAGGTGGGATGCGTTCATGAGAACCAAGGATGATAGATAAGGGGGAATGGAAAACATCATGGGTAATCCCCTATCTGTGTATGGGCTGGTCATGCAGCCCCTCTATGCCTAGTAACCGCTTCTATTGGCTTTAATAATCAATGTATATAATCTATAATTGTTGTGATTGGACCATGTCCGGCCGGGATGGGCTGAGTAACTGTTTGAAAATGTATAAGTATGGATGATTTTCCTTTGTTCAGTGGAGAGGCATCTGGACAGCCCAGTGACCTGCTCCCCGCTGGCGTAACTAAATAAACTGTTTGACATTGGAGCAGACCTGAGTGTCGAGTGATTCTTCTAGATTCATTCCCGCTAACAGTGTCTGTCTTCACAGTAGAAGACACAAGTTTCATACCAGAAATGGATGGTAACCTAGGGGCTAAAAAGAGTGAGGAAAAAGTATTGGAGAAACTTAAGGGACTATAATTTGACAAATTCCCAGGACCTAATGCCCTACATCCTAGGGTTCTAAAAGAGATAGCTGCAGAGATATTGGATGTGTTAGCTATGATTTTCCAAAATTCCTTAGATTCGGGAACAGTCCCATCAGATTGGAAGTTGGCAAATTTAACAAAGTTTTTCAAGAAAGGAGGGAAAGAGAAAACAGTGAAACACAGGCCAGTTAGCCTAACATCAGTCATTGGGAAAATGCTGGAATCTAAAGTTAAGGAAGTCTTAATAATGCACTTAGAAACGCAAAGTATGATTGGAACAAGTCAATATGGTTTTATAAAAAGAAATCCTGTTTGACAAGTTTATTAGAGTTTTTTGAGGATGTAACTAGTAGGTGATTTCAAGATGGCTCCTGGGCTGGAAGCTCCCTAGGAAGCTCCCTTGCTGTTCAACTCTATCCATGGCCATCTGCTCCCATCCCTAACGTTTTCTCCCCCAATCTGCCCTCTTAAACTGTTTAAATTCCCCTGGCTCTTTAAATCAGTTCATTTTAGCCCTATCTAAAAGTTAACAGTTAGTTTAGTGTATGTTACCTGGGCCCACTGCCCTCCCCCAGCCACACCTGCTCTTTGTTTTCTCAATGAAATTGATCCGGATGAAACTGACGAGAACAGCTGCCGATACTTTAATCTCCGATCCTGCTGTCTTCACAGTCCAGAGTGTCTGCAGCCACGGCATGCGGTAAGTCCATTGAGGTGAAGAAGGAGCTGCGGGACCCGAGAGAAGTCCTGTGAAAAGGTGCCCCGAACACCCAAAACATCCACGAGCGGCCCCCCCGGCCGCAACTTCAAAGCGCCCGCGGGAGATGGCTCGGAGAGCATCTGCAGCGCACTGTCGGCAATGCTGCATGCCTTTATTTAAACCACTGCAAAAAAAAAAACCCTTAGCAAATGTAACCACCTCTAAGTCTGCCAAATGATGCTTCACCTCCCGAAGGACGTGGATGAGCTTTCCGGACGTCGATGGTGGGCACTGAGGAAATGGCTTATTACCTGCACCAGATTCCACCCCCCCTCCCCCCCCCCTTTACCCCCCTTCCACCCCCCCCACCCCCGTCCCCTTCCCTGCTCCACCCTCTCAGCTCACCCCCTCACAACCCCGTCCCAGCCCGCCCCCCCCGCACCATCTTCACCCCGCACCCCCTTCCCCTGCACCCCCCCCCCACCCCCTCCCTCTACCCCTCCCCCTTGCATCCCCTCCTCCCACCGGCACCATCCTACACCTGTGTAGGGGCCCCAACAACCCCACTGCCTTGTGGGCGTCTCGGGAGAGACCAAGGCTAAGGGAGTAAACCCTAACAGAAAATCCGGAGCGGAACCCCGTAGGCGGTCATGTGTCACCTTTGGCATGTTTCCGGCAGTTCCTGCAGCCATACTGGTGCCAAACGTCGTGTCCTGCACTCCTTTGGACCCCACCAGAAAGGCCGAGAGGGGGGTTTTGACAACTGGGCAACTCTCAACCTCCATAAATTTGCCCAGGCATGCGCCATGGAGAGGTCACTCCATAGTTGCCTCACAGCGACTGAAACAACACGGAAGGCAGCAGTTACGGGTTATAAGTCCAGATAAATTGGCGTAGAAACTGGGCGCCACGGGTTGCCTTTGTCGGTGGGAGAGGTCATTGCACCTCACTGGACAGCTACCGCCCGCCTCAAACCGGGCAGCCCCCGGTCAATAAGGTTCTGTCCCGCCACAGTCTGCCTGCTTCAATGGGTGCTTGGAGCTCAGGGTCATTGCCCGAAAGGTGGACTGATACACCGCACCAAACAACATGAAAAAAGGAAAGAAGGTACCAGCCCTTCGCTTTGCAAGCTGGAACGTCAGAACTATGTGTCCTGGCCTGTCGGAAGACCTTACACAAATCAACGATTCTCGGAAGACCGCCATCATTAACAACGAGCTCAGTAGACTCAATGTGGACATTGCAGCACTTCAGGAGACTCGCCTCCCCGCGAGTGGCTCTCTAGCAGAGCAAGACTACACCTTCTTCTGGCAGGGCAGGGATCCTGAAGAACCAAGACAGCATGGAGTGGGCTTCGCCATCAGAAACTCCTTGCTCAGCATGATAGAGCCTCCCTCAAATGGCTCGGAACGCATACTGTCCATCCGACTGCTCACCACCTCTGGTCCAGTACACCTACTCAGCATCTATGCTCCAACACTCTGTTCCGCACCTGAAGCTAAAGACCAGTTCTATGAACAACTCCATAACATCATTAGCAGCATCCCCAACACCGAACACCTATTCCTGCTGGGGGACTTTAATGCCAGGGTTGGGGCCGACCATGACTCATGGCCCTCCTGCCTTGGGCGCTATGGCGTTGGAAGGATGAATGAGAACGGGCAGAGACTGCTTGAGTTGTGTACCTATCATAACCTCTGCATCACCAACTCGTTCTTTCACACTAAACCCTGTCACCAGGTTTCATGGAGGCACCCAAGATCACTTCGTTGGCACCAGCTAGACCTCATTGTCACAAGGCGAGCCGCCTTAAACAGTGTTCAAATCACACGCAGCTTCCACAGTGCGGACTGCGACACCGACCACTCCCTGGTGTGCAGCAAGGTTAGACTCAGACCAAAGAAGTTGCATCATTCCAAGCAGAAGGGCCACCCGCGCATCAACACGAGCAGAATTTCTCACCCACAGCTGTTACAAAAATTTCTAAATTCACTTGTAACAGCCCTTCAAAACACTCCCACAGGGGATGCTGAGACCAAGTGGGCCCACATCAGAGACGCCATCTATGAGTCAGCTTTGACCACCTACGGCAAAAGTGCGAAGAGAAATGCAGACTGGTTTCAATCTCATAATGAAGAGCTGGAACCTGTCATAGCCGCTAAGCGCATTGCACTTTTGAACTACAAGAAAGCCCCCAGCGATTTAACATCCGCAGCACTTAAAGCAGCCAGAAGTACTGCACAAAGAACAGCTAGGCGTTGCGCAAACGACTACTGGCAACACCTATGCAGTCATATTCAGCTGGCCTCAGACACCGGAAACATCAGAGGAATGTATGATGGCATGAAGAGAGCTCTTGGGCCAACCATCAAGAAGATCACCCCCCTCAAATCTAAATCGGGGGACATAATCACTGACCAACGCAAACAGATGGACCGCTGGGTTGAGCACTACCTAGAACTGTACTCCAGGGAGAATGCTGTCACTGAGACTGCCCTCAATGCAGCCCAGCCTCTACCAGTTATGGATGTGCTGGACATACAGCCAACCAAATCGGAACTCAGTGATGCCATTGATTCCCTAGCCAGCGGAAAAGCCCCTGGGAAGGACAGCATTACCCCTGAAATAATCAAGAGTGCCAAGCCTGCTATACTCTCAGCACTACATGAACTGCTATGCCTGTGCTGGGACGAGGGAGCAGTACCCCAGGACATGCGCGATGCCAACATCATCACCCTCTATAAAAACAAAGGTGACCGCGGTGACTGCAACAACTACCGTGGAATCTCCCTGCTCAGCATAGTGGGGAAAGTCTTTGCTCGAGTCGCTCTGAACAGGCTCCAGAAGCTGGCCGAGCGCGTCTACCCTGAGGCACAGTGTGGCTTTCGTGCAGAGAGATCGACTATTGACATGCTGTTCTCCCTTCGTCAGATACAGGAGAAATGCCGTGAACAACAGATGCCCCTCTACATTGCTTTCATTGATCTCACCAAAGCCTTTGACCTCGTCAGCAGACGTGGTCTCTTCAGACTACTAGAAAAGATCGGATGTCCACCAAAGCTACTAAGTATCATCACCTCATTCCATGACAATATGAAAGGCACAATTCAACATGGTGGCTCCTCATCAGAGCCCTTTCCTATCCTGAGTGGTGTGAAACAGGGCTGTGTTCTCGCACCCACACTTTTTGGGATTTTCTTCTCCCTGCTGCTTTCACATGCGTTCAAATCCTCTGAAGAAGGAATTTTCCTCCACACAAGATCAGGGGGCAGGTTGTTCAACCTTGCCCGTCTAAGAGCGAAGTCCAAAGTACGGAAAGTCCTCATCAGAGAACTCCTCTTTGCTGACGATGCTGCTTTAACATCTCACACTGAAGAATGCCTGCAGAGTCTCATCGACAGGTTTGCGTCTGCCTGCAATGAATTTGGCCTAACCATCAGCCTCAAGAAAACGAACATCATGGGGCAGGATGTCAGAAATGCTCCATCCATCAATATTGGCGACCACGCTCTGGAAGTGGTTCAAGAGTTCACCTACCTAGGCTCAACTATCACCAGTAACCTGTCTCTAGATGCAGAAATCAACAAGCGCATGGGTAAGGCTTCCACTGCTATGTTCAGACTGGCCAAGAGAGTGTGGGAAAATGGCGCACTGACACGGAACACAAAAGTCCGAGTGTATCAGGCCTGTGTCCTCAGTACCTTGCTCTACGGCAGCGAGGCCTGGACAACGTATGCCAGCCAAGAGCGACGTCTCAATTCATTCCATCTTCGCTGCCTTCGGAGAATACTTGGCATCAGGTGGCAGGACTATATCTCCAACACAGAAGTCCTTGAAGCGGCCAACATCCCCAGCTTATACACACTACTGAGTCAGCGGCGCTTGAGATGGCTTGGCCATGTGAGCCGCATGGAAGATGGCAGGATCCCCAAAGACACATTGTACAGCGAGCTCGCCACTGGTATCAGACCCACCGGCCGTCCATGTCTCCGTTATAAAGACGTCTGCAAACGCGACATGAAATCGTGTGACATTGATCACAAGTCGTGGGAGTCAGTTGCCAGCATTCGCCAGAGCTGGCGGGCAGCCATAAAGACAGGGCTAAATTGTGGCGAGTCGAAGAGACTTAGTAGTTGGCAGGAAAAAAGACAGAGGCGCAAGGGGAGAGCCAACTGTGCAACAGCCCCAACAAACAAATTTCTCTGCAGCACCTGTGGAAGAGCCTGTCACTCCAGAATTGGCCTTTATAGCCACTCCAGGCGCTGCTTCACAAACCACTGACCACCTCCAGGCGCGTATCCATTGTCTCTCGAGATAAGGAGGCCCAAAAGAAAAAAGAAAACTAGTAGGGTAGATAAAGGGGAACGAGTAGATCTACTATACCTGGATTTCCAAAAGGCATTCAATAAGGTGCCACACAAAAGGTTAATAGGCAAGCTAAGGGCTCATGGATTTGGGGGTAATATGTTACCATAGATAAAGGATTGGTTAACAGACAGGGAGCAACATGTGGGCTTAAACGGGGCATTTTCAAGTTGGCAGGCAGTGAATAGTGGAGTGCCGCAAGGATCAGTGCTGGGGCTCAACTATTTACAATCTATATTAATGATTTTGATGAAGAGACAGAGAGTAATGTATCTAAGTTTGCTGATGATATAAAGGTAGGTGGAAGGGTAATCTGTGGGGAGGACACAGAGAGGCTGCAAAGAGATAAAGACAGGTTAGGTGAGTGGGCAACATGATGACAGATGGAGTATAATGTAGGGAAGTGTGAAGTTATTCACTTTGGTTGTAAGAATAGAAAAGCAAAATATTTTTAAAAGGTGTGAAACTTGTAAGTGTCGATGTTCAAAGAGACTTGGGTGTGCTTGTACAAGGAAAGCAGAAATTTAGCATGCAGGTACAACAAGCCATGAGGAAGGCAAATAGCATGGTGGCCTTTATTGCAAGCGGATTGGAGTACAGGAATAAAGAACTTTTGCTACAATTGTACAGCATTTTGGTGAAACTATGTCTGGAGTACTGTGTGCAGTTTTGTTCTCCACATTTAAAGAAAGAATGTACTTGCATTGGAGGCGGTACAGCGAAGGTTCACTAAATTGGTCCCTGAGATGAGGGGGTTGTCCTATGATGACAGACTGAGTTAATTGGGCCTATATTCTCTGGAGTTTAGAAGAATGAGAGGTGATCTCATTGAAATATACAAGATTCTAAAGGGGCTGGATAGGGTAGACACTGAGAAATTGTTTCTGCTTATAAAGGAATCTAAAACGTGGGGCACAGACTCAGGATAAGGGGCTGAGCATTTAGAGTCATAGAGAGAGAGATACAGCACTGAAACAGGCCCTTCAGCCCACCGAGTCTGTGCCGACAATCAACCACTCATTTATACCATTTAAGATTGGGATGAGGAGAAATTACCTCACTCAAAAGGATGGGAATCTTTGGAATTCTCTATCCCAGAGGGTTGTGGATGCTCCATCGTTGAATGCATTTAAGGCTGGGATAGACAGATTTTTGGTCTCTCAGGGAATCAAGGGGTATGGTGAGTAGGCAGGAAAGGAATTGAAGCCAATGATAAGCCACAATCATATTGAATAGCAGAGCAGGCTCGATGGGTCATATGGTCTACTCCTGCTCCTATTTCTTGTGTTCTTAACTATGAGTGCAAGACGAAAAGCTTTGACAACCTGTCTCTATTTTCAGCAATACTCAAATGTTTAATGTAGAAAATGTCCCAGAGGAGTGGGCAAAGCAAAAGAAAAAAAGTGGTGTGACCAAAAGCTTGTTCAAAGAAATGAGCTTTAAGAATGTTGTGAAAGGAAGAAACCGAGGTGGAAGGAGGGGAATTTCAGAGAGTGTAATCCAGACAGCTGAGGGCAGAGCTGTCAATGGTGCATAACAGGTCAGAGTCAGATTGTATTTTCCCCCCTTCCCTCACCACAACCTTATTCTTTGTGCCTTTCTCCTTTCAGATATCCAAAAACTGCAACCTGGCTTTGCAGTGGTGGAAGAGAAAGAGGTGGAAGAGCAATGAGACATCAGTGAAGAAGAAACACCATCACTCTATTTAACATTTGCAGCCACCAGCTCAGATACTGGACACTGTGTAACTTAGAGGATAGCACATAGGCAGCATCTGCACGTGGTGAAACACCGAGCAAAAGTAGCAGACGAAAGGCAGGGGACAAGGATCGCACAGGGGCCAATTCGCCAGACGGCAAGGTCGCACATGCATTTTGCTGCAGAGGACTCAGATGGAACAGGATACAGAAAAAAGCTGATGGGCCTGCAGGATGAAATGCTTAATGCATTGGGAAGCCTGCCAGAAAACCTGTGTGCAATGTCAAAAAACATGGAGGAGTCTGGCACCAACTGGGAACAGGGCTTTGCACAGATCCTAGAGCCTGTACTTTCTGGCATGGAAGTGGTGGTCAACTCTATCAACACACTTGGGGATCCAACGATGATATAGCATTGCTTGGCCTATGTCTCAATTTCTATTGCAGCCCAACGTCCAAATGATGCAATGGAAGACAAAACTGCTGTTATGCGAGCTCAGCTTGTTGCTATCATGTTCAGATTGCTGTTATCATGGCGCTGGATTCCAATCTCCCTTGCAGACACCGAGACCCCAAACCCTCTTGCAGAACCCCCAAGACCCCGAATCCCGTTGCAGAGCCCCCGGGACACTGAACACCCTTGCAGAGACAGAACAGAGGTGTTCCGCAAAGTGGTCACCCAATCTGCATTTGGTCTCCCCAGTGTCGAGCAGACCACATTGTAAGAAGTAAATACAGTATACTAAACTGAAAGAAGCACATGTAAATCGCTGTTTCCCCTGGAAGGAGTGTTTGGAGCCTTGGGCGATGAGGATAGAGGAAGCAAAAGGGCAGGTATTGCATCTCCTGCACTTGCATGGAAAGGTGCTATCAGGTGTTGGAGGTGATTGGGGAGTCAACCAGGGTGTCAGGGACGGAATGGTCCATTCAGAATGCTGAAAGGGAAGAGGAGGGGAAGCTATGTTTGGCGGTGGCATCACGTTGGAAGTGCCGGAAATGGCAGAGGATGATCCATTGAATACGGAGGCTGGTGAGGTGGAAGGTGAGGTCAAGGGGAACCATCGTAGTTCTGGAAGGGAAGGAAAGGGGGTGAGAGCAGAAGTGCAGGAAATGGAATGGACACAGTCGCGGGCCCCTCAACCATGGTGGGGGGCAATCCTCGGTTGAGGAAAAAGGAAGACATATCAGAGGCATTGGCATGAAAGGCGATGGAGAGGGAGAAACTAGGAGAATAGAATGGAGTCCTTACTGGAAGCAGGGTGTGAGGAAGTGTCATCGAGGTAGCTGTGGGAGTCAATGGGCTTACAGTGAATATTTGTGGATAGCCTATCTCCAGAAATGGAGAGAGAGAAGTTGAGGAAGGGAAGGGGAGATGGACCATGTGAAGGTGAGAGAAGGGTGGAAATTGGAAGCAAAGTTGATGATGTTTTCCAGTTTAGGGCGAAAGCAGGAAACAGCACTGATACAATCATCAATATAATGGAAAAAGAGGTGAGGGAGGGGACCTGAGTAGGACATATCCCACAAAAAGGCAGGCATAGCTAGGATCCATCTGGGTACCCACAGCAACACGTTTTATTTGGAGGAAATGAGTTGAGTTAAAGGAGAAATTGTTCAGTATGAGAACAAGTTTAGCCAGGAGGAAGGGGGTGGTAGTAGATGGAGATTGGTTGGGTCTCTGTGCAAGGAAGAAGCGGAGAGCCCTAAGACTGTCCTGGTGGGGAATGGATGTGAAGAGGGATTGGACATCCATAGTGAGGAGGGGATGGGTAGGGTCAGGAAACTGGAAACTGTTAAAGTGAAGGAGGGCATCGGAAGAGTCACAAGTGGGAATAGACTGAATAAGGGAATAAAAAAGTCGAGATAGGAAGAAATCAGTTCATTGGGGCAGGAGCACATTGAAATGATAGGTTTACCAGGGCAGTCCTGTTGTTGGATCTTGGGAAATGGATAGAAGCAGGATGCTTGCAGTTGGGGGATAATAAGGTTGTAAGCCATAGAAGAAAGATCGCCAGAGGAGATGATGTCAGTGATAGTCCAGGAGACAATAACTTGATGTTTGGTAATGGGGTCATGGTCCACGGGGACATAGGAGGAAGTGTAGGAGAGATGGCGTTCAGCCTCTGCTAGGTAGAGGTCAGTATGCCAGACAACAACAGCACCATCCTCATCGTCATCAAACCTGCCGATATTAGGGTTGGACCTGAGAGAAGGGAGTGCAGCAAGTTCAGAGGGAGATAGGGTAAAGTGAATGAGGGGAGCAGAGAAATTGAGATGGCCAATGTCATGCCAGTAGTTTTCAAAGATCAAGAAAGGGTGGTCCAGGTGGAGATAGGTCCATTGTGTGGGGGGAGAACTCCTTGCCAAAGAAGTGGGCATGAAGGCGAAAGCGACAGAAGAAGAGCTCAGATTGTGTTGAGCTCGAAATTCGTTGAGGTGGTGGCGTAAGGGGATGAAGCTGAGGCCTTTTCTAAGGACAGATTGTTCAGAGTCAGAGAAGGGAAGGTCAGAGGGTATTGTGAATGGACAGCAAGAGGTAAGATTAGAAGAGATGGGGTGAGAGGGAAGTGAAGGGGTAGAAAAATCTGGAGAGCTCTTGATACCCATGAGTTGTTGGAGCTTGCAATTCTTCACACCTGAAAGGAAGATTAAAAAGTTGTAAGGCATCAGATGAGATGAAGGATGAAATGAAAATGTGGGCCAGGACAGATTTGATATAGAGTGAGTTGGTGCTGCTGAAGGGAGAAGTTAAGAGTGTGCATGTGGCAGCAGATTGAGTGTGGATTTCCTGTCTTAATGTTGTCTCCCAGATCTCTTCCTGGCTTCAAGTAAATATCAGGCCTTCAACTCAGATATGCATTTCAGTGGAATGAAAAGAAACAGCAACACCAAGTAGGAAGTCAAAACAGGAGCGCATTCTGTATTTTGTAAGAGTTAGGAGTGCTAATGCATTAAACTTTTCAAGGAATTTGTTATCAGTAAGCACATTTCATTTTATTTAGTAAAGTCAGTTATAGCAATAATGTCATAGGTCAGTAAAAATTATGTTATCAGATATATTTAAATAAATATATATAATACAATATATTCCTTGATGTTATTGTGTCTTTACCAAGGTAAAGGGATACTTTATATGTTTCACTGTCAGTATCTAATATTCCCTGGTCAAGCAAAGCACAGCCAGATACACAGTGTTTGCCTCAGCTACATTCTTTAATCCTAAATGCCAAATTCCCAAATCAGACATGATCCTGACTTGGACATATATCTCTGAGCCTTCATCATCACTGGGTTTAAATCCTGGAATTCCCCATCTAACTTCACTGTGGGGACATCATCCCCACAAAGACTGCAGTGCTTCAAAGAGAAGGCCCACCACCACCTTCTAAAGGCAACTAAGGTTGGGCAATAAATGCTAGCCTTACCAATGTCACCCACATGGTCACTCCTTGGATCTCTCTACATCCACAGTAAATTCCTGTGGATGTTGTTTGTCAAAGTTGCAACCTGATTCAATTAAATGGGCTCAAACTTTGTTAAAATACTGCACATAGGAATTTGGGACGAACACATTAATCAATATGCTAAAAATAGTACTAAGAGGAATCTCAGAGCGTGGTAACTCAATGTTAAATTCTGGACATACATGTGCTCTGGATCTGTTCCCAATAGGAACTGAGTTGAGACTACTTGAGTACATTACAGCCTCCAGGGAGAAACAAAAATTACTATTTAATGTTTGCTTGTGTTGAATCCACACCCAGATTTTGTAAATGTAAGGATAGCATGCTAATCCACAGTGCAATCTAATTCCTTGTAGTAGGTTATTCCTAAAGAAAATATGTGGGGTCAGTTGAAGAGTGTGGAGATTAGGATCCTTGATTCAAAATCCTCTGGTCATGTATTGAAGTCCCACTTAAATTCTCCAGTCGATTACTGTGCATTTTGTTATTTCTATGTTCTGTTTTCTTGTGCCGTAAAAGCAGTGTTTTACCAACAGGATTCAAAATTAATATACGCCCAAAAAAACTGTATTCATATTGACAGAAACTGGAAATCCTTTCAGAAAGGTTAGTTTAATAAAAATACAATTTTGCAGCCTATATTCTGAATCATTCATGTATAGATTAAGGACTCACAGGATTAAATATAGGCATTGATAATGTGTGGTTGGTGCTGGTAGCACATCTAATGTAGGAATCTTGTATGAACGGAAACCTGAGGCATGCTATGCACCTGGTTCGTATGTTGCATCATTATTCTGCTGGTAAGTACTTGTAGTGTTGGGTTCATTAAGGTATATATATTTATATTAACTGCTGGTCCCAACACCACAACATTCACAACACCTGAATAACAATGCACTCACAAAAATCATGCTGACTTCTTCTTTCTGATTGGAAGTTGCTTCAGGGTCTTGCAAATTGACTCAGCAACTTGTCTGCTTATTTTTTCTTGGCTTTAACAAGTTGTAACTTTGTTAAAACTACATCCAATCTCTTGTTTATCAATTGGCCAGAGCTTTAGTAATACCTGTGAGCTACTGAGCAATCCACACTCTGAAAAATTCAGAGAAAGGATCAGGAGAGGCATGTAAGGCAAGTGTATTTATACCTTAGGTATTCAAAATTAAACTGCCCTTACACTATTATCTGTTCAGAAAATTTACAAGTAGAGACTTCTATTCATAAGGGAGACTCTGAAATACACAGGTTCCTACTAGATCTTGAATCCACTTCATGGGTACAGACAGGTCTGTCGGTGGTTGCAAAGCTGAACAATGCGTTGAATTTATTTTGCTACTAGTCTTTCCAAGCAACAGCAGGAGATATTTGTCCATTCTTAGAATCAGCAATGCACAGCTGCATCATGCAGATGACAAGTGCATTGTTTGCCTAGGCCAGGGATTTCTTCTGTCATAATATGAAGTAACCATGCACTTTTCCCTCCTGGGTGGATTCCTCAAAGTACAGGCAATACTGATGGGTTGCACATGATCTCCTAGACCAATATCATTCCCTTTTATGGACAAAAAAATGGTTCAACTTTATGAACGTGCAGATGATTTGTGGTTGTAGGGACAGAATCATGCAGATTAATGCCCAATACTCTAATTTCTGCCAATATATTGTATGGCCAGGAAGAATGGATGGATCGATAGCTGATAATGGACTAATGCTATCCACTAGAAGCCTGGCCTGCATCTTCTTTAAGACACCAATGGGCAAGATCTGAAGAAAGACATAATGACCTACAAAGAATTGCCAGACTCTTTGTGCAGCAGATCATTAGGATATAAAAGCAAAGATTCAGACGCCCAGGAAGTCTTGCCCAACCAAGGCACCAAATTTACTGTAGCCAGCTGCACCTTCCAAAACTTCACCCTGGAAAAGGGGCATTAGCATGGGACAGGCAATGGAAGACAGCCAGCCTCAGAAAGTCGCAAAAGAGAATCCCAAAGTGGAGCCACATGCGATATCTGCATAACCAACCCAATTACTGAGCAAGAGTCTTTGGCAACACTGTTAGTTAAGTGGCTGTATTATATAGTGCACAACAGTTATCTGCACATGTTGTCCTGCTACAGTATTAGATCCTTGCAATAACCCTCAATCTTCCATTAGAGCCATTGAATTATCACTGCATTTTGCCACACCTAACTTATTCTGTCTCATCCTAAATGAACTCCCAACACATATCAGAGTGACAATCAATCCAAATTTTATTTACCATTACATTTCCTAGTGCATGTGTATTCTGTGTGTTTTACTGTAGGGACAGTATGTGGCATGTGTGTTCTACTTCCTAATCATGTACTCCATATAAGTGTTGCCCTAGTGGGAGGGGAATTGATGTGGTTGACAGCTGCATAATAGTCACCTCTATGGATTGAGATGGTCCAGTACCTCCTTACGTTGGGTCAGTAAATGGTCCTGCAACTACGTGGGCATGGGGTACTGCTGTGGTGTCTAGCTGGGCCTGCATGCTTTCTAGAGTCATTTCAGTGGTGCAAATAGGTGGCACAAATGTGGAGTTACTCTGCAAGACATCGTCTGTGCCAGTTCCTGCCATCCCTTTTTGCGAGGCACTCCTCAGTCTGGCCAATGTTCTGTGTGGGAGTAGACCAATGGGCAGCAGTAAGATTGTTCAAACTATGCATTATGATTCTCTCAATCTGCTTTCCCAACATGGTGCTGCTGTGGAACACATGGTCCATGCAGCCCAAGTCAGAGGGGTTGTTATGGAAACTATGTTGAACTAAGGGCCTCAGACAAGGAGAGGGTTCCACTGCAGATTGTCCTGGAAAGATTACAGTCTCGGTATGGTCTGCAGATTGGTCATATTCTGATGCATCACTGCTCAGTTTAAGGTTGTGGATTCATCAATAGATACCCACAAACTTTGTAGGATTCTTGGCACACCATCAAATGACTACATTAAGTGGTGATGGCAAGCTATTTGTAGGTGGCCTCTGAGAAATCCAAACCTCTAGGCTCTGCAGCTGAAGAAGGCCTTGAGCTCAACCGCTGGCAAACAAATGGCACCTCCTTAATTGCCAATTCCACTTCTCCTGCTCACTCATGCTCAGGAATGCACCAGAAGCTCCCTTCTGCAACTAAGTGAACCTCCTGAATAGATGCGTCATTGTTGCTGCTTGCCACAGTTGGAGTGATGATGCAGGATTCTATTAGGTGCTTTGTCCAGGGTGGACAATGGGCTGTGCCGCTGCTTACTCTGGCACCTAGATAAACTGTTTGGTGCATTCCCGGAGCATCATGCACTATGCACATGGAGTGCAATATTATGCAAATGAACAAACCTTCCATTATACCAGGGACTTGCCAAACTGTGATATGCATAGACATCTCTGGGGGGTACACAGGAGAAATTGTCTAATGGGGGATTTAAGGTCCAGTGCAAACACTTAACCATTTTTTCCTCAATTTTTAATTCATCAACTTTTCATTGTGCTTGTGTGTAAAGAGATAAAAAGTTAGGACGCTTTTCAGTGGATGTTTGCACTACCTGTTGTATTTTTCCCAAATGCAAGAGCACACAGCATGGCCCTGGGATGGTCTGCTGACTTTTGCACAGTGGGTGGGAAAGCAGATGTCAGGTCTCTCTGCCATTTTCTGTCAGCAATCCCCTCAGCCCAGTCTTCGAGCTTCCCAGCGCAGCAAGCTCTTCTTCTTCCAAACTACTTAGAGCCGGCAGGGTCACCTGAAGCAACACCCGGCAGGAGGAAGCCATCACCTTCAGTTACCTGGCCTTTTGCCTGGCGATGCGAGAAAAGCTGCCAACCACTGGCAGTTTCTTGAGACTTGGCTGTAGATGTACTTGGGAAGTCTGGAAGAGTAGGGGCTCAACTGCTCCAGATTGCTGAGTTCAACTACCAGCTCCAGGAGACCACCAATCTCCAGGCTGGCTCCTTTGGAGAGCCTCTATACCTGAAAGGAGCCTGGTTCCTCCGGGATTATGCTGTTGCTGATTGATGCAAAGGATCTAAGAGGAGCTGCTGAGGCTGATTGATTCCTGGGAGGTACCATATGATGCTGGGTGAGAGACTTTGCTGAAAACTTCACTGATTTAGGTAAGAAGTTCAGAGTTTTCATACTTTTTAAAAAATAACTCCATATCACAGAATCAAAAAATTACATGTATTTCAACAATGGGATGTTAAATGATATTTAAATTTTATATAAATATGTACATGATGGCACCAACCAACATTTAAAGGATTATTGTATTAATGAAAAAGGTTTACTTGATTTGTGGGCAGAAACAACCCAATAACCTGAATACCAAGTTCAAACAAAAGCTTGCATTCATATAGCATCTTTAACATAAAGTGTCCCAAGTGACTTCAGAAATGGAAGTTGGCAGGGAAAGGATTGTGGGCCATGGAGGGAGGGAGTAGTAGGCAATGATCAAAACTTGACCAAAAAGATGGATTTTGAGATGACATTTAAAAGGAGCAGAGACTGGTGGACATGCTGAGGTTAGGGGGTGAGTGCAGTCAATGTGCAGAAAACAGCATACAACTCAAAATATCAGCTATCACTTCAAACATTATGTGCCTATGCTCAGCCAAACAGCCTCATCGGCCACATTAATGGTGAGTAGTACTATTAAGACCTTGTTTAATTTGTATATGTGTATTATAATTTGTATATTTTGTTCAAAGATTGGGCATTAAAGGGGTTATAATATACAACTGGTATGTTGGTGGAGTTACATGGGCAGCTGGTAGATTTGGAAGTAGGTATGCAATAAGTAAAGTTTGGGAACCTCTACATTATACAATGCTAAGAATGCTACAGGTGTGCACAGTATGCAAAAAGCAGATGGCCTGCTGCCATTGCACTGGAACTACATTATCAGCCTCATAAGATTAATTCAAGGTAAAACTGATTTTGCCAACAGGAAATTATGCACTTATTTCCCCCTGTAAACCTACAAACATTCCAATGAAACAGTACAATCAAGTGAAAAACTATTCCTGTTAATGTAACAAAATGTTTCTGTTTAATCCAGTTTGTTAACACCGTGTGTAAAGTTGAAAATAATTTGCATGCCTTTATTTCGGAAGTATTTGGATGTGTTGATATTTCAGGGTGTGACTACAGTGCAAGCTACAGCAATGAAAAAGGAGTCATATAATACACAACTTTAAAAACATTCACAGAAAACTGGCATACATTTTCCTGTTGTCCCATATATATAGCTAAACCCAGGTCTTAATTTTATGTGTGTCATGAATGTTTTAAAACCTATGCACAGATAAAACAATACCCTGCTTCCATAGGCTGATAAAAAGAAGTACTTGTTACCTCTGAAATGTACAGTGGAATCTTGTTATAACTGAAGGGTTAGTCAGACAAAAATGTGTTCAAACCGGAAATACACATACAGAATGGTTCTACGTATACCGAAAACAAAGCTGGGCTTGGTGAAGATTTAGTTATTTTAGGAATTTGCTTATCTGATACTGCATGCAGATAAATCCAGCTGGTTTTAGAAACAATCTTCAATGCAACAAAAATAGCATGTTTAGTCAAATATTTATTAGCCTCTTAAGGAAAGTATAACCAATTTTGTTTTCCTTTGTTATACATCCAATAATATTACTCTATAATTTCTAGTTTTACTATATTAAATATGACTAGTATCAATATAACTGATAACATTTCAACTTCTGAGATTTGTCTTGCACCAGAAAACAGGAGAGGAAAATAAGATCAGATGAACACCTGACAGACTAGTAACAACTAGAAGGCCCCAAATCAAGGTGGATGACTATTAAAAATTTTCCAATATACTCTTATTGCTCTCTTTGGTTTCCTGTAGGCCTTACTCAGCCCTTCCAATCTGAGGGGTTTCCAACATAAGCCCACAACAGCTTCTTGGGAGATTCTCACGTCACGGTGGCCCTGGAGCGCAATCATAAAAAACAGAAGCGGAAGGCTGGGAATGTGCCTCCCACTTTATTTACATCTGAACATAGGACATTCACCAATTACAGACAGACATCCAGCACTGAACCTGGGCAAAAAGTCTCATAAAGCTTGATGTAGTGTAAAGAGAATGGATACAACATCAACAACCTGCATTTACATAATGCCTTCAATGTACAGAAATGTACTACAGCATAATCAGACTAAAATGGAGACCGAGACAAACAAAAAGATATTACGATGGGTAGCTGAAAGTTTGGTTGAAGAGGTGGGCTTTAAGTTGCGTCTTAAAGGAGGAGAGGAAGGATGACAGGTGGATAAGTTTTGGGAGAGAATTGCAGGGTGTGGCGTCTTAAGCACCGAAAAAGACATCTGCCAATGGTGGGGTAAAGGGTGTGGGTTTGCACAAGAGGCCTGAGACAAAAGGAATGTAGCTTTCTCGGAGGGTTGTATGGATTGAGGACGCTACAGAGATAGGGAAGGAGAGGCCATGAAGGGATTTAAACACAAGAGTGAGAATTTTGAAATTGAGGCATTGGGCAGGTCAATGACTGGTTCGTGAGCAAAGGGCAAATGGGTGAGCAGGATAAGATAAAGGCAGCAGAGTTTTGGAGGAGCTGAAGTTTATAAAGTGTGGAGGATGGGAGACTGGACAGGAAATCATTGGGATAGTCAAGTTGGGAGATGTCCAAACTTCTAGTTACCCATCGTGATAGCTCCTTCTTTGGCTGCATGTCAATCCTTGTCTGATTATGCTCCTGTGTAGTCCTTTGGGATGTTTACTACATTATGGGCACTATATAAATGCAAGTTGTTGTTGAATGAACGCAGAAGGAATTCAGGTTACATAGATATGGCTAGGATTACCTGAGAAATGTTCTGATTTTAAACAGAGGACAGGGAGTTGACAATGGGGTTTGTGTTTATTTTTGGGCAGCCAACCAGTACAGCAAACTAGTCAGCTGCCCATTCCGCTGGTGAAGAGACCCTTGTTATTGAGAGGCTCCTGAGCAACATGGCGCCAAACAAGCCTTCTGACACTGTTTGCCAGATTGAAGCTTGAAAATTGGGCCAGAGCTGCCACGAAGAAGGTAAGTTGTGGGGGAAAGGGTTGTGATTGCCAAGGTTGAAGGTCCTGGGGTGGCGGCCTGGATTATTTCTGCTCTCCTGCACTTATCGGGCCCACAGAAATAATTGAACACTTACATACAGAGGGCCTCTTATCTTCCGTCGACCATGGAACTGAAGGCAATCAGGTTCTGCTTACCACACGAGTTAGAAGCAGAAGTAGGCCATTCGGCCTGTCGAGCCTGCTCAGCCATTCAATAAGATCATGACTGATCTGTTTCTGTCCTGAATTCCACACTCCCATTTACCCTCGATAATCTTTGATTCCCTTGCCGAACAAGAATCTATCTACCTCCGCTTAATAATACCACCTCCACCAGTTCTGAGGCAGAGAATTCCAAAGTCGCACAACCCTCTGAGAGAAAATAATTTCTCCTCGTCTCTGTCCTAAAAGGGCGGCCCCGAATTTTAAAACAGTGCCCCCTTGTTCTGGACTCACCCACACAAGGAAACATCCTTTCCACATCCACCTTGTCAAGACCATTCAGGATCTTATATATTTCAATCAAGTCTCCCCTCACTCTTCCAAATTCCAGTGAAAACAAGCCCAGTCTGTCCAACCGTTCCTCATAAGATAACCCGCTCATTCCAGGTATTAATCTAGCAAACCTCCTCTGAACCGCATCCCACAGCCTTCCTTAAATAAGGAGACTAACTGCACACAGTATTCGAGATGTGGTCTCACCAATGCCCTGTATAACTGAAGCATAACATCCTTACTTTTATTTTCAATTCCTCTTGTAATAAAGGGTAGCATTCCATTAGCCTTCTTCACTACTTACTGTACCTGCATACTAACTTTTTGTGACTCATGCACTAGATCACCTAGATTCCTCTGCACCTTGGAATTCTGCAGTAGTTCCCTGTTTAAGAAATACTCTGCTTTTTATTCTTCCTGCCAAAGTGAACAACTTCATATTATACTTCATCTGCCAGATTTTTGCCCACTCACTCAACCTATCCAAGTCGGTTTGCAACCTCCTTATGTCCTCTTCACAACATGCTTTCCTACCTATCTTTGTGTCATCTGTAGATTTAGCTACCATGCCACTGCTCCCCTCATCTAAGCTATTGATATAAATTGTAAAAAGTTGAGGCCCCAGCAAAGACCACTGCAGGACTCCATTCGCCACCTCCTGCCAATCAGAAAATGATCCATTTATGCATACTCCATGCTTTCTGCCAGCCAGCCAATCTTCTATCCATGCTAATATGTTACCTCCTACACCCTGAGCTCCTACTTTGCGCAATAACTTTTTATGTGGCGCCTTGTCAAATGCTTTTTGGAAATCCAAGTACAGTACGTCAATGGGCTCCCCTTTATCCACAGAGCATGTTACTCCTTCAAAGAACTCCATAAACATGATTTCCCTTTCACAAAACCATGCTGACTATTCCCGATTACTTTGAGTTTTTCTAAGTGCCCAGCTATAGCCTCCTTAATGATCGATTCTAACACCTTCCCACGACAGACGTCAAGCTAATTGGCCTATAGTTATCTGTTTACTGCCTCCCCCATTCTTGAAGAGGGGGGTTATATTTGCTACTTTCCAGTCTGATGGAACCTTTCCAGAATCTAGTGATTTTTGAAAAATTAACACCAACGCATCTACTACTTCATTAGCCACCTCTTTTAAGACCCTAAGATGAAGCCCATTAGGACCCAGGGACTTGTCAGCCCGCGGCTCCATCAGTTTGCTCAGTGCCGCTTCCCTGGTGATTGTAATTTCACCAAGTTCCTCTCTTCCTTCCACCTCCTAATTTAGAGCCATTACTGGAATGTTTTTTGTATCCTCTATAGTGAAGACAGAAGCAAAATATCTGTTCATTTTATCCGCCATTTCCTTATTATCTACTATTAACTCCCTATTTTCACTCTCTACATGACCCAACACTCACTTTACTTACTCTTTTCCTTTTTAAATACCTGTAGAAACACTTGCTATCCGTTTTTACATTTCTAGCTAGCATCCTCTCATACTCTTAATTTCTTTCTCCTGATTAACCTTTTAGTCATTCTCTGCCGTTCTTGATATTCAGACCAATCATCTGACCTGCCACTCATCTTTGCACAATTATATGCTTTTTCCTTAAGTTTGATGCTTCCCTTAACTTCTTTGGTTAATCATAGATGGTGGGTCCTCCTCTTAGAATTTTTCTTTACAGTAGGAGTATACTTATTCTGAGTATTCTGAAATATCCCCTTGAATGTATGCCACTGCTTCTCTATTGATCTATCTCCTAACCTAGTAACCCAGTTCACTTCAGTTAGCTCAGCTTTCATGCCCATATAGTCGCCCTTATTTAAGTTTAAAATACTAGTCTTAGACCCACTCCTCTCTCTTTCAAACTAGATGTAAAATTCAATCATATTGTGGTTGCTGCTACCTAGAGGTGCCTTTACTCTGAGATCATTAATCAACACTGTTACATTATACAATACCAAGTCTAATATAACCTGTTCTCTGGTTAGTTCCAGAATGTGCTGCTCTAAGAAACTATCTCAAAAGCATTCTATGAACTCCTCATCCAGGCTACTATTGTCAATCTGATTTTCCCAGTTTATACGTAGATTAAAATCACCCATGATTATTGCTGTCCCTTTATCACAAGCACTCAATATTTCTTCCTCTATACTTCGTCCTACATTGTGGTTACTGTTAGGGGACCTGTAGACCACTTCCACTAATGACTTCTTTCCCCTACTATTCCTCATCTCCACCCAAACCGATTCTACATCCTGATGGAAGGTCACTGACCTGAACTGTTAACTCTGCTTCTCTCTCCACAGATGCTGCCAGACCCACTGAGTATTTCCAGCATTTCTTATTTTTATTTCAGATTTCCAGCATCTGCAGCATTTTGCTTTTATCTGCATCCTGATCTCCTGAACAAAGGTCATCTCTAACTATTGCAACAATGTCACCCTTGATTAACAGTGCTGCCCCTTCACCTTTTCCAAGCTTCCTATTCTTCTCTAATGTCATATACACCTCAGTATTCAGGACCCAATCCTTGTCAGCCATTACAGAGATGTGGCTGCAGGCTATCAGATCATATTTATTTACTTCAATGTGTGTTATCAGTTCATCTACTTTGTTATGAATGTAACATGAATTCAGATACAGAGCCTTTCGTTTTATCTTGTTATTTTTGTAACATATAGTCTTGGCTGTTGGTGTGTTATTAGGTTTTTTCTCTCTGTCTCTTCCTGCCATCTCTGACCTTCATTTCCCATATTACTATTCTGCTCTCCTGCCCTAACTCTATCCTTTGGTTTGCTACATCTACCTAGGCTTGATCCCTCACCCGCACCACCCCACCCCCCCCAACTTTTTGGTGTAAAGCCCTCTCTACTTCCCTAGTTATATGGTTTGCTAGAAGACTGGTCCAGCACGGTTCAGGTGTAGACTGTCCCAACAGCACAGCCCCCACATTTTTCCCAGTACTAGTGCCAGTGCCCCACAAACCGAAACCCACTTCTCCCACACCAGTCTTTGAACCACGTATTCATTTCACTAATGTATGTGCCCTCTGCCAACTGGCACAGGGCTCAGGTAATAATCCAGAGATTATTACCCTTGAGGTTCTGCTCTTCAATTTGTTGCCTAGCTGCTCATACTGTCTAAGCAGAGCCTCTTTCCTGGTCCTACCTATGTCGCTGGTACCTACATGGACCACGACAACTGGATCCTCCACCTCCCACTCTAAGTTCCTGTCCAGCCCTGATCAGATGGCACCAGGTAGGCAACAAAGCCTTCTGGACTCATGCTCTCAGCTGCACAGAACAATGTCAATCCCCCTCACTATACTATCCCCTACTACCACTACAATCCTTTATGCCTCCCCAACTTGAATGGTTTCCTGTACCACAGTGCCATGGCCAGTCTGCTCATTCACCTTGCAGACCTCACTTTCATCCATACAGGTTGAGAGCACCTCAAACTTGTTTGACAATTGCAAAGTCTGAGGCTCCTCCACTGCTGTCTGCTTGGTCCCTTTACCTGCCTCACTCACGGTCACATCCTCCTGTCCCTCACTACATACCAAAACAGATGACCCTGTTCTAAGAGGTGTGACCGTCCCTCTGGAATAGTGTCCAGGTATTCCCCCTCCCCTCCACCACCCCCCACCCACCCCACCCAATGTTGCACAGTGTTTGCAGTTCAGCTACCAGATCAATAATCCTGATGCAGAATTCATCTAGCTGCTTACACTTTCTGCAGACGTGTTTGTCCTGGATCGCCTTGGCATCCAGGAGCTCCCACATACCACAGCTGCAACATAACACCTGTCCTGCCATTGTTACTTATGTTGTTAGTTAATTTACTTTAATTACTTTCTTAATTAACTTAGAGTAATTCCTACGTATCGTTGAATTTACTGTGCTTATTAAATGCTAGTAGCACCTTCAACTAAAGTTATACTTTTCTTGATTACCCAGATATGTAGACCTTCCTACTGGTAATAGACCTTACCAATGCCAATAAAGCTTGCCAATTCTAATAAACCTTACTATTAGTAAGCCTTACAAATACTGATAAATGCTAATAATACTTAATGCAGCTTATGTATTAAGTTGTCTGAATTTGAGCGAATACACTCCCTGCTGGTCTCTCTCGCTCACTCTGTATGATAAATTATCAAATCCACTTCAGTTTTTAGTTTATATACCAATGAATCAATCAAGTCTTATTTTATGTTTGATTGAGATTACATTAAAAGTTTACCAGTATACTCACCCCGGCCGCTGTCTGTTTCCCTGTTCTCTTTGTTGACTAAGATGTCACTCTGACATCACTTTTCGATTGTTTTTCCCCCTGCTCCCGCGTTCTCTCTCTCTCCGGCCTCCAACATCTTGGCGCGCTTTTTCAATCTCTGCTCCTGCCGTTCTCTCTCTCTCTGGCCTCCGATTTCTTGGTGTGCTTTTTAAATTATGGTGAAAACTTTACGTTCCAACAACAACTGTTTTTTTCTGCTAACTGTACGCAAGAGGAATCTCTCTGCTAGGCCACCAGGAAATGTCTGACTATCTCCGTTCTCTCACAAGATAATCCTGGATGAAGGAAGTTATTTGGTCGTGTTTGAATCCATGTCGCCTTGTTCTAATCTTACAGTTTAGCTTGATTTTCCACTTTTCCATTCGATTAATTATCTTATACTCCTCTACAAAATTACCTCTCAAATGTCTCCTTTCAGGCTGAAAAGCTCAAGATTTTCTCCAGCCTTTCCTTATAATTCAGACCTTTGGCAGTAGGAATCAGCCTTCTGGCTCTTCCTTCTATTGCTGCCAGCACTTGAATGTCTCCCTTTTGTTTCAGCAACCAGAACTGGACACAGTATCAAGGTTTCCTCTGACCGGCGCATTACACAGTTTTATCTGAACTTCCTCTGACTTGTATTTTTACTGTGTAAGGACTCGTTTCAAGGTGTTCCTTTTGGTAATTTTCTCATGTCCTGTCTCACAGGTGGCAGTCAAACTCTGGTACCTTACCATACTGGCTCTCCTGCATGCCTCGAGTGTTGTGGAAGATATCTCAACTGAACCAAATTCTACTCACACCCAAGATCCTCATCAATGAGCAATAGCATAAATCCAGGTTGCTATTCCCCTCCCTAACCCTGGGCACTGAGCCTGTTCATTGTAGTCATAACTACGAAAATAAATTGATCCAGAAAGAGAACTAGGGATAACTGTTGATCATCATTTATTAAAGGAGCACGTATCGTGCAAGGTGACAACAAGGAAAGCAAATTGCATAGGGCCATTGAGAATGTATTCTGCAATAAATGTGCCATCTGTTGATTGTCATTTACAAACATAAGAACATACGTTTGTTCATACGAGCATACGAATTAGGAGCAGGAGTAGGCCTCTCGGCCCTTTGAGTCTGCTCCGCCATTCAATAAGTTCATGGCTGAACTGATTATTCCACACTTCCACCTACCCCCGATAACCTTCCACCCCCTTGCTTATCAAGAATCTATCTACCTCTGCCTTAAAAATATTCAAACACTCTGCTTCCACTGCCTTTTGAGGAAGAGAATTCCAAAGACTCACGACCCTCAGAGAAAAAATTTCTCCTCATCTCTGTCTTAAATGGGTGACTCCTTATTTTTAAACAGTGACCCCTAGTTCTAGATTCTCCCACAAGGGGAAACATTCTTTCCACATCCACCCTGTCAAGACCCCTCAGGATCTTATATGTTTCACAGGCTATACAGGCTTTAACCTTTCCTGAATACCAAAACCATTGGCCCTGATCATTACTGGCAGCCAATTTTCAGCAGATGTGTTTAGGTGTTACTCTCTGCAGCAAAAAAGAGGCACAGTGTATTTTAATGCCCAGGCCTCATATAAATCTCACTGCTCCAGAGGCCACCTGCAGAGCAGCTACGTGTGTCGCTGGGCTGTCCCGTGAGAGCCCCTATATCAGGAGGAGTGGATGAGATCACAACAGGGAAACCTAAGATTTCTTTGTGGGACCAGGAAGAACAGGAGAGAGAAATAATTCTTTTTTAATTTTCAATTTACTTTTTTCGGCCCCGATCCACTTCTGTGTTGGGTTGGCTTGGTAGGCAACGCACTGCTGTTTATCCCCCCACACCTCCTCACAAGAATTTCAGTCAAGTTCTGATGACAACATCAGGACCTGACTTATTCATAGAGTCATAGAGAGATACAGCACTGAAACAGGCCCTTCGGCCCACCGAGTCAGTGACGAATCCTGCTGGCCTAAGGCGAGTGTCTTTGCCACCTGCTTAAGTAAGCAGGTTAAAATACAAACCTGGCAACTCCTGGGTGGGTGTGTAACTTGAGAAATTGTAACTCCCCACCCACTGGTTTCCACCAAGTGGGTAGGGTTAAAATCACCCTATTGCCTCTAATTAAAATGGGTACTACTCATTTTATTTTGATAGGCCCCAGTTAAGAGATTTATGGCAAGGGTGATGGTGCACAAAATTAAAAGCATTGTGACCACATGGATAGAGAGATGGTTGGATAGAAGAAAGCCAAAGGTTCATGGTTAAAAAGCAACTTACTCAATTGAAAGGGTATGATGAGTGATGTTTCGCAGGTGCTGGAATTAGGACTGCTCTTGCCTACTATCAATACTAAAAGTCTTGCAAATAGTGTACTCTTTCTGTAAACTCTTTAGTTTCCATCACATTTTAGAAGTCAAAAGAATGTACCCTCTTATACATCATAAGCAAAGCCCACGGGAGATTTGTTAGTATAGAATAAATCATCATCAGCTGTCCCTCAATTCAAGGATGATGTCTACTCAAGGTTGCTAGTTTCTGCCGTGGCTTTTCAGGTGACTGAACAGGCCAATTCTTGACCCGCAAAGCTTTGGGCACATGGGGCAGGACATCCCACGAGGTCGTGGGATCCAGAGTGCAGGATTTGCTTCCTTTTCTTTCCTTCTCTTCCGCCGCCCTGCCTCATCATTAAGATGTTTGGACTCAAAGCATGATGCAGCTTGATGGACACATTGTCGCCATTTTGAGCAATTGGCAGCAAGCTCCTCCTATTCATCAATGTCAATGCTGCCGCACTTCAAAGAGAGCTTCAGAGTGTCTCTGAAGCATTTTCTTTGTCCTCCCCTGGAATGCTGGTCACTTGAGAGTTGAGAAAACAGGACCTGGCGGAGGAGACAGTTTTTGGCCATCCAGACACAGTGTCCAGTCCATCGAAGCTGGTTTTGCCGGAGTTTTGCCTGAATCCCTGTGGAGCTGGCTTCAAGAAGGACACAAGCGTTTGCTCGATGGTCCTCCCATTGAATCCAGAGAATGCGGCAGAGGCCGTGCTGATGGAATTCCTCTCGTGTTCTTATGTGTCGCTGATACACAGTCCAGGTCTCACTGCTTTACAGGAGTGTGGTGACAACAATTGCTCTATACACTAGGACTTTTGACTTGCGGAGGTCTTTGTTATCAAACACTCGCTGCTGTAGTTTGTAGAAGGCTAAGCTGGCGCAGCTGATCCAGTGTTGGATCTCCTCGTCAATGGTGGCCTTTTGAGAGAGGTGGCTGCCAAGATATGGGAAGTGCCCAACATATTTCAAAGTCTCTCCTTCAACAAATATGGGAGGGGGGATATTTGGATGAACAAGTGTGGGTTGATATATGAGTCTTGTTTTGGCAACATTCAAGGACAGGCCAAGTCTCTTCTATGTAGAATTGAAGAGACCAAGAGCGGCTTGCAAATCTGGTGCAGTGTGGGCAACGACACTGCAGTCATCCACAAACTGTATCTCATGTATGTCGATGGTGATCAGTTTAGTTTTGCCACGGAGGTGACTGAGGTAAAAGAATTTTCCATCTAGCTAGTATTTAATACCAGAGGGCAGCTGATCTTTCACGAGGTGAATAGCCACTGTCAGGTAGACTGTAAATAGTATGGGGGCTATCACACAGCCTTGCTTGACCCTGGTCTGGATTTCGAAGGCACCTGTTTCAAGTCTCCCACTCAAGTGAGTGGGAGATCTATAGATAAATAGGAATCCAGGCAACAGTAACAAATATTTGCTGCTGATTCCAAAATGGCGATATGGCAAATTACAACAAGGATTGTGGAAGACCGCAGGATGAGGAAGATAGATTAGCAGGATGGGCAAACAGGTGGCTGATATATTTCAAATGTAAAATAATATATTTTGGAAGACAGAATAGGGAATGGAAATACCTTGAGTAGCAAGATATTAAATAAAGCAAATATTTTTTCTGTACAGGCATGCAGTTCATTAAAGGAGGCAGTCCAAGTAGATAAGGCCATAAAACAAGCAAACAGAATTCTTGGTTTTGCATTTAAAGACATAGGATACAAAAACAAGGAGGCAATCTGGAGTTTAATCTGTGCGTGCGCCACAGTTCGGGTATTATGTGCAGTTTGGGCACCCCATTTCGGGATGGACAATAAAAGTAATGGAAAATGTGCAGCAAAGATTCAATCGGATATTACAAGGGATGAGGGATTATAGTTAAGAGAAACTTGAGAAGTTAATACTTTTTGAACTATATCTTTGAAGGTTAAGAGGGGATGTGATAGACAGCATCTGGATTATGACAAAGTACATTGTGATAAATGCTTCCACTGGTCGCTGAGACTATAACAAGAGATTATCATAAAAAAAGTTAAAAGAGAAGTTAGAATTCATCTTTAAAACACAGAATAGTTAGAATGTAAAGTTTTCTGTCATACATCATTGTTGAAGCTGTCAAAATATTATTTAACAAACAATTTAGTTGCTCACAAAAACAGGAATTTTAAAGGATTGAGGGAATGAGCAGAAAAATAAGATTAGACCAAGTGACTCATGGAAAATAAAATCACTGGCACAGGCTGATGGACAAAATTGCCTTTTTGTGCTCCTAAGATTTTAAGAAAATCTGCAAAATTTATGAAGTGCAAACCAGATACAAAAGACCTGATTGTGTGATTATGACAAAAATGGAATCTGACTGGCCTTTGTTGCAGGCTTGCCTGCACTGGCAGGTCAGAGGACAAGCCATGTTCAATTTTGCAACTTGCCATTGAGAGTTTGACCCTGTAGCACAATTAGCTGGGAGCATAAATCCAGAAAGGCAGGGGCTTTTAAAGGGTTGGTGTTCACTGTAACGGGGAGCTTGTAGTGGTAGTACAACGTTTACTAATTGCTAACAATGGTACTGCATTTCTAACTGCAATGCTGAAGGTCTCAAAAACAAGGATTCAAGCTATTGACTGTTGTCAAATTTCATTCAATGTGCACAAATCTGGCAGGTTGTTCAGCCAGCTTCCTCAATTTTGCTGCAGGTCTCTCTCATCTCGGCTGGTCTCCCCGTCTGGGTACTTTCAGCGCTTTCTTTACCATTTCTTAGCTGGCTATTCGCAGGACTCCCTAACTCTTCTTGGCTTGTCTCATAGAGCATTACCAATGATGTTCCAGCTTTGAAGATTAGTGCCACATTCCTCCAACATGTGTCTTACTCTGCTGCTTCTATTCACTCATCCTGCCTTTCTCACAATGGCTCTAAATGGAACTCCACATCAGGTTTTGCATCGATACTCATGCTCAGCCTAGTCTTTGATCCACAGCTTTGTACTCTGCATTTCCTTCTTCAAAGGCTGGTTTATTGGTTTTCTAATTCCTCTACCCAGGACTCACTGCTCTTGAGTTTTTTGCCTTTCGCTTTCCCTCAGCCTTCCTACTTCTTATTTTACTGCCAGTGCCTTACTTTCTCCCATACACACCCGTTCACTTCCCCAGTATTTCTTGCACATCTGTTCCCTCCCTAATTTTTACATTTTTTTCCCCAAAATATACTTTAATTCATAAAAATCTGTAAAAAATACATTACAAAACAGTTCAAAACAGCACCAAGTTGACAATACAAAGAGTGCAAAGGAGATCAGTTTCCTTCAATACAGAAGTGAGTTGCCTCACAACCCTTCCATTTTATTTTACATGCCATGTACATTTTGCAGCATACCCATATTTTCTGGATCCAGCCCCTCAGTTCACTTTGGTGGGGGGGACCTTACACAGTGGTCTTTCCCCATTGAGCCTTTGCCACGGCTGCCCCAAGCTTTAGTGCGTCCCTCAGCACATAGTCCTGGACCTTGGAATGTGCCAGTCTGCAACACTCGGTCATGAACAACTCTTTGCGGTGGAAGACCAGCAAGTTTCAGGCAGACCAAAGAGCGTCTTTCACTGAATTGATGGTCCTCCCGCAGCAGTTGATGTTTATCTCGGTTTGCGACCCTGGGAACAGCCCGTAGAGCACAGACTCCTATGTTACAGAGCTGCTTGGGATGAACCTCGACAAAAACCACTGCATCTCTTTCCACACCTGCTTTGCAAAGACACATTCCAGAAGGAGGTGGGCAACAGTCTCTTGCCCACCACAGCCACCTCAAGGGCAGTGTGCGGAGGGGGTGAGACTCCGGGTGTGCAGGAAGGATCTGATGGGGAGGACTCTTCTCACTACCAACCAAGCTACATCTTAGTGCTCGTTTGAAAGTTCTGGTGATGAGCCATTCTGCCAAATGACTTTGGCAGTCTGCTCAGGGAACCATCTGACAGGATCCATCTCCTTTTCCCGTAGGGCCTTGAGGACATTCCGTGCAGACCGCTGCCTGATGGATTGGTGGTCAAAGGTGTTTTTCCGTAGAAACATTTCCACGGAAGATAGGCACGGTCCAACTGGATGGAGCGTTCCGCGGCAATGTGACCAGGCCCATCCTTCACAATACCGGAGACAGATAGACAGAACCTCAGCAAGTAGTGACACTTGGTGTTTGCATACTGGGGCTCAATGCACAGCTTGATGCAGCCGCACACGAAGGTGGTCATCACGATGAGGGTGACATTGGGTACACTTTTCCCACCCTTATCCAGAGGTTTGAACATCGTGTCCCTCTGGACCCGGTCCACTTTGGATCCCCACATGAAGCGGAAAATGTCTCGGGTGACCGCCACGGCGCAGGAATGGGGTATGGGCCAGACCTGCGCCACATACAGCAACAATGTGAGCGCCTCGCACCCAATGACCAGATTCTTACCCACAATGGAGAAAGATCGCTGCTCCCACATGCTCAGTTTATGGTGTACCCTGGCTACTCGCTCCCTCCAGGTTTTGGTGCATGCCCCGGCCCTTCCAAACCAGATGGGTTTTTACAACAATTGATGATAGTCTCAGTAATGGTGCCATGAAACTAACTTTCAATTCCAGATTTTTATTAATTAATTGAATTTAAATTCCACCAGTTGCCATGGTGGGATTTGAACCTGGGTCCCCATTAACCTGGGCCTCGGGATTACTAGTTCAACAACATTACCACTACATCACCACCTCCCCTATTGTGGCACTAAAGAATTTATCATTACATTGCAACTTTGGCACATTATTAAACTGTGCATTATGAGACAGATTTGTGTGTAGATTGGTGGACAAAAGAAAGAATCTAATCAGAGTTGTTGTTGTAGCCATAGTCCCAGAGGACCATAGATATCTCACTCCATTAGAGAGACAGAGAGACAGACAGTTGCCAAAAGAAAAGCCATATTGCAACTGATTAATGAGCGAAAGCCAAAGAAGGAAAGAGAAATTTTTTTTTCACTAATGGGATGTGAATGTCATTGGCAAGGCCAGCATTTGTTGCCCATCCCTAATTGTCCTTGAGAAGGTGGTGATGAGCTGCCTTCTTGAACTACTGCTGTCCATCTGGTGTATGTACACCCACAGTGCTGTTAGGAACGGAGTTCCAGGTTTCTGATCCAGTGTCAGTGAAGGAATGGAAATATAGTTCCAAGTCTGGATGGTGTGGGGCTTGGAGGGGAACTTGCAGGTGGCGGTGTCCCCATGTGTCTGCTACCCTTGTCTTCTTGCTCGTAGAGGTCACGGGTTTGGAAGGTGCTGTTGGAAAAAGTTTGGCAAGTCGCTGCAGTGCATCTTATAGATGGTACAAACTGCTGCCATGATGCACCTGTGGTGGAGGGAGTGAATGTTTAAGATGGTGGATGGGGTGCCAATCAAGCAGGTTGCTTTGTCCTGAATGGTGTTGAACTTCTTAAATGTTGTTGGAGCTGCACTTAACCAGGCAATTGGAGAGTATTCCATCACACTCCTAACTTGTTCCTTGTAGAAGGTAGTCAGGCTTTGGGGAATCAGGAGGTGAGTTACTTGCTGCAGAATTCCCAGGCTCTGACCTGCTCTAATAGCCACAGTATTTATATGGTTGATCCAGTTAAGTTTCTGGTCAATGATAAACCCCAGGCTGTTGATTGCAGTGATGGTAATGCTATTGAATGTCAAGGGGAGGTGGTTGGATTGTTTCTTGTTGGAGATAGTCATTGCCTGGCACTTGTGTGGTGCAAGTGTTACTTGCCATTTATTAGTCCAAGCTTGAATGTTGTCCAGGTCTTGTGCATGCGGACATGGGCTGCTCCAGTATCTGAGGAGACACGAATGGTACTGAACACTGTGCACTCATCAGCGAATATCTCCACTTCTCACCTTATGATAGAAGGAAAGTCATTGATGAGTTTTCAGGTGGGATAGAGAGGGGGATAAAAAAAGGAAGGGGTGTAGAATTATTGGTTAGGGAATCAATAACAGCTGTGAGGAGGGATGATATGCTAAATGAATCATCAAATGAGGCCATATGGGTGGAGATCATGAATAAAAAAAAGGGGCAGCCACACTACAAGGAGTGTATCATAGACCCCCAAATAGTGAGGGAAAAAGAACAAATATGTAAGCAAATATCTGAGTGCAAAAACTATAGGGCAATAATAGTTGGGGATTTCAACTACCCTAATATCAACTGGATACAAATAGTGTGAAGGGCACAGAGGGCTCAAAATTCTTGAATTGCATTCAAGAGAACTTTTTTAGCCAGCATGTAACAAGCCCGACGAGAGGGGGTGCAATTCTAGATTTAATCTTCGGTAATGAAGCTGGGCAAGTGCCTGAAGTTGCAGTGGGTGACCATTTTGGAGATAGTGACCATAATACAGTTAGTTTTAACATAATCATAGAAAAGGACAAAGATAAAATAGGAGTAAAAGTTCTAAGTTGGGAGAAGGCAGATTTTACGAAACTGAGAAGTGATCTGGCGAAAGTAGACTGGATACAGCTACTTGAAGGAAAATCAGTGGCAAACCAATGGGAGGCATTCAAAAGCAAGATTCTACAGGCACAGTGTAGGCACGTCCCCACAAAGATAAAAGGTGTTGCGGACAAATCTAGAGCCCCCTGGTTATCGGGAAGCTTACAGGGATAAGTTAAAGCAGAAAAAGAAAGCTTTTGACGATCACAAAAAACTTAATACTTTAGAAAGCCTAGAGGAGTATAGAAAGTGCAGCGGTGAAGTAAAAGGGAAATTAGAAGGCAAAGAGAAGACATGAAAAATTATTAGCAGGTAAAATCAAGGAAAACCCAAAGATGTTTTACCAGTACATTAAGAGCAAGAGGAAAACTAAGGAAAGGGCAGGGCTTATCAGAGATGTACACGGGAACTTACACATGGATGCAGATGATGTGGGCAGTGTTCTTAATGAGTTTCTTTGTTTCTGTCTTCACAAAGGAGAGGGATGATGCAGACATTGTAGTAAAAGAGGAGTGTAAAATATTAGATACGATAAGCATAATGAGAGAGGAAGTACTAGAGGGTCAGATATCCTTGAAAGTGGATAAATTTCCAGGGCCAGATGGATTGCATCCCAGGTTGTTAAAGAAAGCCAGGGAGGAAATAGCGGATGAGCTGAGGATCATCTTCAAATCCTCACTGGATGCGGGCGCGGTGCCAGAGATTTGGAGGTCTGTGAACGTTGTACCATTGTTTAAAAAGGGTGCGAGGGATAAGCCAAATAATTATAGTCAGTCTGACCTCGGTGGTGGGTAAATTAATAGAATCAATTCTGAGGGACAGGATATACTGCCACTTAGAAAGGCACGGATTAATCAGGAATAGTCAGCATGCATTTATTAAGGGAAGGTCATGCCTTACTAACTTGATTGAGTTTTTTGAAGACGTAACAAGGAGGATTGATGAAGGGAGTGCAGTGGATGTGGTCTACATGGATTTTAGTAAGGCATTTGACAAGGCCCCGCATGGCAGATTTGTCAGAAAAATGAAAGGCTGTGGGATACAGGGGAATGTGGCAGGTTGGATCCAAAATTGGCTCAGTGACGGAAAGCAAAGGGTAGTAGTCAACAGATGTTTCTGCGAATGGAAAGCGGTTTCTAGTGGCGTTCTACAGGGCTTAGTGTTGGGACCCTTGCTGTTTTTGGTGTATATTAATGATTTGGACTTAAATGTGGGAGGGGAAATTTGCTGATGACACAAAAATTGGCCATCAGTTAATAGTGAAGAGGATAGCCATAGACTCCAGAATGACATCAATGATTTGGTTGAGTAGGTGGAAAAGTGGCAAATGGAATTCAATCCAGAGGAGTGTGAGGTAATGCATTTGGGAAAGGCAAATAAAGCAAGGGAATACACAATAAATAGGAGGATTTTGAGAGGGGTAGAAGAAGTGAGAGACCATGGAGTGCATGTCCACAGGTCCCTGAAGGTGGCAGGACAGGTAAATAGAGTGGCAGGACAAGTAGATAGAGTGGTGAAGAAGACATATGGAATGCTTTCCTTTAATGGCCGAGGTATAGAATACAAAAGCAGGGGTGCAATGCTGGAACTGTATAAAATACTGGTTAGGCCACAGCTGGAGTATTGTGTACAGTTCTGGTCAACACATTACAGAAAGGACATAATTGCTCTGGAGAGAGTACAGAGGAGATTTACAAGAATGCTGCCAGGGCTTGAAAGTTGCAGCTATGAGGAAAGATTGGATCGGCTAGGGTTGTTTTCATTACAATAGAGGAGGCTGAGGGATGACTTAATTGAGGTGTATAAAATTATGAGGGGCCTAGATAGAATAGACAGGAAGGACCTGTTTTCCCTAGCGGAGAGGTTGATTACCAGGGGGCACAGATTTAAGATGATTGGTAGAAGGATTAGAGGGGAAATGAGGAAAAACTTTTTCCCCCAAAGGCTGGTGGGTGTCTGGAATTCACTGCCAGGAATGGTGGTGGAGGCAGAAACCCTCAACTCATTTAAAAGGTACCTGAACATGCACCTGAAATGCTGTAACCTGCAAGGCTATGGACCAGGTGCTGGAAGGTGGGATCAGATTGGGCGGCTAGATTTTTCAGCTGGCACAGACATGATGGGCTGAATGGCCTCCTTCTGTGCCGTAAAGTTTATGTGGTTCTAAGCAGCTGAAGATCGTTGGGCCTAGGACATTACCCTGAGGATATCCTGCAAGGATGTCCTGGGGCCTAGATGTTTGGCCTCCAACAACCACAACCATTTTCCTTTGTGCTAAGTATAACTCCAACCAGTCGAGAATTCCCCCCCCCCCCCCCCCCCGCGCAGATTCCCATTGACCAATTTTGCTAGGGCTCCTCGATGCCATATTCAGTCAAATACTGCCTTGATGTCAAGGGCAGTCACTCTCAGCTCACCTCTTGAATTCAGCTCTTTTGTCCATGTTTGGACCAAGTCTGTAATGAGGTCTGAAGCTGAGTGGCCCTGGCAGAACCAAACTGAGCATTAGTGAGTAGGTTATTGCCATGTAAATGCCACTTAATAGCACTGTTGATGACACCTGCCATCACTTGCTGATGATTGAGAGTAGAATCAATGAGGTGTTAATTGGCCAGATTGGATTTGTCCTGCTTTTTGTGGACAGGACATTCATAGGCAATTTTCCACATTGTCGGGTAGATGCCAGTGTCTTAGCTGTAACGGAACAGCATGACTAGAGGCGCAGCTAGTTCTGGAGCACATGTCTTTAGTACTACTGCTGGGATGTTGTGAGGGCCCATAGACTTTGCTGTATCCAATGCTTTCAGCTGTTTCTTGATATCACGTGCAGTGAATCAAACTGGCTGAAGATTGGCTTTGGGGAATCGGGAGGGGAGTTACTTGCTGCAGAATTCCCAGCCTCTGACCTGCTCTTGTAGCCACAGTATTTATATGGCTGGTCCAGTTAAGTTTCTGGTCAATGATAAACCCCAGGATGTTGATGGTGGAGGATTCAGCGATGGTAATCCCATTGAATGTCAAGGGGAGATGGTTGGATTCTCTCTTGTTGGAGATGGTCATTGCCTGGCAATTGTGTAGTGCGAATGTCACAGTGATGTTGGGGAGTGCATGAGGAGGCAGAGATGGATCATCCACGGCACTTCTGAGTGAAGATGGTTGCAAATACTTCAGCCTTGTCTTTTGTACTGAGGTGCTGAGTTCTCCCATCATTGAGAATGGGATTGTTTGTAGAGGCTACTCTTCTGGTTCTTTCCAGTTAATTGTGTAATAGACAGATTTCTAGTCTCAGGGAATCAAGGGATATGGCAAGTGGGCAGGAAAGTAGAACTGAAGTCTAAGATCAGCCATTATCGTTTTGAATGGCGGAGCAGGCTCGATGGACCATATGGTCTACTCCTGCTCCTATTATTTGTGCTCTTGTGGAGTTGGAGCAGTGATCAGTCATGTAATCGATGATGGCTAAGAGAAGACTATTTCATTTGCATTTCCTACCCTAATCAAGAGTGAACGTAACTATGCACAGATAGAAAAGGAAGCGCTTGGAATCATCTTTGGAATTAAAAAGTTTCACCAGTTTTTGTTGGCTAGAAACTTTACACTAGTAACAGATCATAAACTCTAATAGCTATTCTGGGACCAAAGTCTGCAATACGGACAATGGCACGGTCAAGGTTGCAGCGGTGAACTGCACTTCTCTCACAGTATGACTACAACATCGAATTTCGCAGTTCAAAGGAGAATGCTATCGCTGACCCACTGTCACATTTGCCACATGAAGACTCAGAAGTTGGCTGAGTTGTAGATGATGACTTTCCAATCACTAACTGAAATTGCAGCTGAATCTCAGGACTCAATGTTGAAAAGAGTGTACGAACAGACATAATTTGACCAGTGTACAGTTTTGGAACTGAAACCATTTCACAATTGTCACGATGAGTTGTCATGTGAACAGGGTTGAATTAAGTGGGGTCATAGAGCTGTAGTAGTTAGTTCTCTGAGAGATACGATTTTGGCAGAACTCCATACTGAACACACAGGAATAGTCAGTATGAAATCCATAGCTAGAAGTTTTTTGCTTGGTCTAGCCAGTGATGTGGAATCATTAGTTAGAAGATATACTATCTGCCAAACCTGTAGAAATAAGCCGCCAAAAACTCCTTTGTAATCGTGGTCATAGTCGAATCAACCATTTCAAAGAGTCCATGTGGATCACATGTGTCGCACTCATGAAAGGGACAGTTATGAACTAAAGTGAAGTAGAATAATTATGAACTGTAAAAATGAACTGATGAACTAAACTCCAAAAAATGGACATACTTTTGCTGCAGACTTCGCTGAAAGACAGAACAGAAAGCCAGCCAGCCAGGAAGCAGAAGGTCCATTCCGGCCAAGACGACATTGCCTGCAACATCTTCAAAACTACAGAGGCAGAGACACTGCAAGGTAACCTTGAAAACTCCCCACCTGAGAAATTGCAGCAGGCTTCTCGCCGTCAAATCTTAACTAGAGGAGTCTGCAATACTTCAGTGAACCAAGAAAAGGAACACCAAGCCTGCACCTGGTTAAAAATTTCCTCCCGGAAAACCAAGAAGGTTTCAAAATGAACTCCTTTTACAACAATTGGACTTAAATGCATGCTATCCGCTAATCTCTACCTTTTCTTGTGTGTGTGCATGTGTGAATGGATGAGGTTGCGAATATTTTCAGGTATTTAATAAATTAATTATTTACCTTTCTTTTAATCCTACAAGAAAACCTGTCGTTCTTCTGTTTATTTGACCACTAAAACACTCAGGGACTAAAACAATATTTTTTATAAACATTGTCTATGGTCAGATGAAAAGCGGAAGTCATCCACGCCATCTCCCCCTAGTCCGTCACACATGATACTGGCAAGGGATGAACCAAAAGATGAGCATGATCCACTTGATCATGAGCTCATGTCAGAGTTTGAAACAGTTCAGAATTCAGTGTCTGAAGTACCAATTTTTGAGAAAGAAACAAGATCTTCTCAAGGTTCTGAACCTAAACCAAGCAGTCCAAAACCTGACCACACCAAAATCTGTAAGGAGATCAGAAAGACTTTTTAAACCTGTTATTGAACTTGATTTGTAAACATAGTTCATTGTAGAGAAAAATATTTTTCTTTTGAAAGGGGAAGCTGTGTAATGTAGTTGTATAATATGCTAATAACATGACATCATGACATAAATAAACACTTCCTTGAACTAAAATAAAAAGAAGAAATACTGGAAATACTCAGCAGGTCTGGCAGCATCTGTAGAGAGAGAAGCAGAGTTAACTTTCAGGGCAGTATCCTTTCATCAGAACTGGCAAAGGTTAGAAATGTAATAGGTTTTAAGCAAATAAAGCAGGGGTGGGGCAAGAGATAACAAAAGGGAAGACATTGATCGGACAAGGTCACAGAGACTAACTGACCAGAAAGTCATGGAGCAAAGGCAAATGGTATGTTAATGGTGTTCTGAAAAACAAAATGTTAGTGCAGCCTTGGCCCAAAGCGCCAACATGAAAAAAAGAGTGGGCAGGCACATGGCAAAAAAAATGAATCAAACTCGAAAAAAACCCCTGAAGTTATTGAACTCAATGTTCAGTCTGGCAGGCTGTAGCATGCCTAATCGGTAAATGAGCTGCTGTTCCTCGAGCTTGCGTTGATGTTCACTGGAACTCTGCAGCAAGCCCAGGATGTGGGCATGAGAGCAGGGGGTGTGTTGAAATGGCCAGCAACTGGAAATTCGGGGTTATGCTTTCGAACTGAGCAAAAGTGTTCACAAAGTGGTCACCCAATCTGCATTTGGTATCCCCAATGTAGAGGAGACCACATTGTGAGCAGCGAATACAGTATACTAAATAGAAAGTACAAGTAAATCGCTGCTTCACCTGAAAGGAGTGTTTGGAGCCTTGGATAGTGAGGAGACAGGAGGTAAAAGTGCAGGTAATACACCTCCTGCGATTGCATGGGAAGAGGACAAGGTGTTGGGGTTAATGGAGGAGTGGACTAGGGTGTCGCGGAGGGAACGATTCCTTCGGAATACTTCCTTGAATGACCCTTGCTTGGTGTATATCTTGTCTGTTGTGCCACCCAAATATATCACACTAATAAAAAAGTGTTCTAAGATAATGAAAAAAATGCAGGATCGCTTTTAATGCCTTTGATTCTTTACTGAAGTGGTTGCAACCGTGTTTTTTTTATTCCTGGAGACTCCAGGGCAATCCTGGGGCATTGATAAGCTTTGGGATTTAGCAGTCCTCAAATGAAATGCACATTCTATTTATAAATTTAATATATAATCGATACAGATTGCAATACAAAACGCTGCAGAAGTACCAAATAAACCAAACCTTTTTTTAAAGAAGCATGCCCGAACCACTTCCGAAATGGCAACTACACCACTGGCTTCAACAGTCATTCATGGCATCAACAATATACAGTTTTCTTACCTGTTACTTCCTGTTACCTACTGTCCAACAGTAAGACGGATTTAAATCTATATTTAGGAAAGACAACGATGTTGACAAATTTTATTTTGAGTCTTGGCAGCCCTACCCCACCTTTTGCTTTGGTTGCTCAAGGCTCCCCTCCAGTGACAGTGTTCTGCCAACAGAAGTCGCTGTCGGCCGCAGTCCAGAATTTTCTTTGCGATTAAAATTTGGTTGGTTGCGATTGTTCGACCAATCCAGGGGTGCATCCTTGCGTTGCCCATGGTTACGGCTTCAGGTCCAGATCCAAACAAGAGGCTCGACCCAAAGTGAAGGCTGCTTGGGGTTCCTCCATCTTATCCTTATCACCAGGTAGGTGTGTTGCTGCTCTTTCCGCAGTTAATACGGGTAACGATTGGCATCCTGGCAGTTAGCGCCCCAGGACAAATTCTTATTCTTCGAGGCCTTCATTCAATTAATTGTCAACTTTGACCTTGTGAGAGCAAGTGATTTTTCCCCCCGAAATAAAAGCAAAATAAAAGCAGATGCTGGAAATCTGGAAAAAAAACAAGAAATACTCAGCAGGTTCGGCAGCATCTGTGGAGAGAGAAACAAAGTTAACGTTTCAGGTCAGTGACCTTTCATCAGAACTGCCTTTCCTGCCAATGAGTTTTCCTGGTCCGGTTCTTCTAATCCCCTTAAATGGGATAATAGTAGAAAGCTTTTCTGTAATTAAAGCAGAAAATGCCTCAGTAGGTCTGGGGCTATCTGTGGAGAGAGAAACAGAGTTAACGGCTGGAATTTCATGCCCCCCCCCCCAAAAGAGCCAGCTGGTGGCGGGGGAGGGCATAAAATGGAGTGGGAGGCGCGGGGGCCCTTCCTGACATGCTGCCCTTTCCACTGCTATTTTACACGGGAAGACAGCGGCGGGAAACGGCCACCAGCCACCACATGGATTTTACCGTTGACAGGCAGGCGGCCCAGGCCTCAGAAAAGCCACCTGACTAAATTAGGTGGCTTTCTGACAGCCTGGGGGGCCCTCCTGATCGGGCACCCTGTGCCCAATGGGGGCCCCCCCTGTTGCCCCAACTACCCCCAACATGGCCCATGCCCTCCCCAATCAACCCCACTTGCCTCGCCAGCGCCTGACCGAACACCCATGGTGAGGATCCGAAAACCTACCTTTTTCCGGGGCTGTCCTTCCTCTTCATATGGATCTGGGTTGCAGCCCCAGTGGTGGCCACCGCTCCCAGCACTGCTGGGACTAAGAACTGCTGGCCTGCTGATTGGCCGACAGCTCCATTAAGCGGGATTTCCTGCCTAAGACTAATTAACAGCCTGTGGGGACCATAAAATCTTGACTGATCCCCAGGCCCGGCGGAGGTGGGATTACCACCGACTTTTCGGTCGGTTGGATGGCCCCCGTCCGCCATATGAAAAATTCCAGACAACGTTTCAAGTTGATGACCTTCGTCAGATCTGGAAAAAGTTAGAGTTTGTTAGCGGGAATGAATCTGAAAAAATCACTCGACACTCGGGTCTGCTCCAAATGTCAAACAGTTTATTGGATTATGCCGGCGGGGAGCAGGTCACTGGGCAATCCAGATTCCTCTCCACCTGAACAAATGAAAATCAGCAATACTTATACCGTGTCAAACAGTTACTTAGCCCATCCTGGCTGGACACGGTCCAATCATAGTGATTATAGATTACATACATTGATTAGTGGAAGCAATGAAATTGGTCACCAGGCGTTGGGGGACTGCGTGACCAGCTGATGGACAGCTAGGGGGTTACTCATGATGTCTTCCAAACCCCCTTATCTACCGTCCTTAGGTCTTATGTATACATAACATTTTGTCTTAACTTTGTTACAGGCAGGTATCTTTGTCAGCATTCCATAAGGGCATCTGCTGGAGGCTGCTTGATTAGAGATATTCCGCTGAATGAGCCTTTTTCTGTGTGAATCAGCCCTTATAAGGAATGTAGTCAAGTTAGTTAGCTAAAGCCCATGGTGCCTTGCAAACATTTCATTGCTAGCCAGAATTATATGTTGTTGGTTATTTGTATAATATGTATTGCAGGTGCCTCAGCCCTGGGAATGCACTTCAACAGAGATGTAACAGGTTTTAAGCAAATGCAGAGGCAGGGAGAGGGAGGAACAAAACATAATGTCAGTGATAGGGTGGAAGGCAGGAGCGATTAAATCACAAAAGGGATGATGGTGCAAGGCAAAAGAGGGTAGTAATGAACCAAATAAAGCAACAAAGGAGCAGTCTAGAGGTGTAAATAGGAAAGCAGAATTATCACCAACCGTTGCTGTCTAAAAACAAAACAAAGAAAAACACTAGATAAACAAAAAAGAGTATATAAAGAAAGATGTATCTTTAAAAATGAGTCAAAGGTTAGGATCTGAAATTGTTGAACTCAGTGTTGAGTCTGGAAGGTTGTAAAGTGCCTAATTGAAAGATAAGGTGCTGTAGTTGGTGATGTAGTGGAAATGTAACTGAACTAGTAATCCAGAGGGCCAGGCTAATGCCATTGGGACACGGGTTCAAATCCCATCACGGCAGCTAGTGGAATTTAAAATTCAATTAATTAATAATATTCTGGAATTGAAAGCTCATCTCAGTAACAGTTTCAAGGCACCATCATCGATTGGGAAGGAAGTCTGCCATTCTTACCTGGTCTGGCCTACATGTGACTCCAAACCCACAGCAATGTTGTTGACTCTTAACTGTCCTCTGAAATGGCCTAGTAAGCCACTCAGTTGCCAAGGGCAATTGGGGATGGACAACAAATGCTGGCCTTGCCAACGATGCCAACATTCCATGAAAGAATATAAAAAAACCTCAAGCTTACGTTGAGCTTCATTGGAACAGTTTAGGGGACAGAGAGATCAGAGTGGAATTGGAGGTGGAGAATTAAAATGACAGCTTGCTACCTTTGTTTTTTAATTCTTGCCATTGCTCCTTTTTTTTTTTACCCCTACCTTTGCCCAGCTGATGTTTTGTGTATGTTGACTCATTACCTGCCTCAACTGCATTCCAGGTCCAGTAACTTTGAAAGAATGCATTGTGATGGTGACACCCTTTCCACTGAACTATTATAATAACAATGTTAAGTCGTTCAAAAATCAAAGTTGGCAGAGCAACAAGAATTGCTTGTGTTCCAATCTCTATACCTTTAGTGGGCTGCAGAAGGATTTGTAGGTGTGTCACATGTATTGCACCTACAATGGCTTTGTTCTACAGTTCTACGGCAAGTCAAAGCCATTACAACAAAGTTGTGATGGTTAAATATTGCCAACAGCTTGGAAAAACTGGCCAACATTTTCAAAAAAGCTGACAATTCAAAAAGACATACAATACTTAATAGACTAAGTGAATAGGCAGAACTGTGGCAAATGGATTTCAATGTAGGCAAATGAGAGATCATTTTCTTTGGATCTAAAATAGATAGAATGGAGTACTTTGTAAATGATGAAGTGATGTCACAGCTATACAAAGCCCTAGTTAGACCACACCTGGAGTACTGTGAGCAGTATTGGGCACCACACCTAGGGAAGGATATACTAACCTTGGAGGAAGTGCAGCGTAGATTTACCAGAATGATCCCTGGACTCGAAGAGGTAAATTACAAGGTTACACAATGTTTTCAAGAAGTTAAAGAGAACAGATAGGGTAGAGAGAAATTATCTGTGCTGGTTGGGAAGACTAGGACTGGGGGCATAGTCTAAAACTTAGAGCCAGACTTTTCAGGAGTAAAGTTAGGAAACATCTCTACCTGCTCTTTTCCCCAAACCCTTGTTATTTTTAAAATATTTATCCACTTTCCTTTTAAAAGCTGCAATGGATCCTGCTTCTATGGCTGTTTTTGTCAAACACTTTAAAAAAAATTGTCCTAACCTCACTTTTCATTTGGTGATTTTCTTAAATTTATGTCCTCTAGTTGTTCACTCACGGACCAATAGAAATAGTTTTCCCTGATTTATCTTATCAAGTCCTCTCTTAAATTTGAATGCCTCTATCAGACTTTCCTTGTTCTAATGAAAAGAGCCCAAGTTCTCCAGTTTCTCAGAACAGAAGCCCCTCATTTTCTGGTATCATTTAAGTGATTTTCTCTGCAACCTCTTCATGATTCTGATATCTTTAGATTAATCAGAGAACTTTGGGTATTTCTGTATATTATATGAATCCTGACCAGCATGGTTATGCTATTAATATTTGAGAAAGGCATTGGTTGTTAACAATTCAGAAATCCAGCAGCAACTTTTCAAAATAAGACTAAAAAGCAACCAGCTTTTTACCTGTGCCAACACAATAGGTTGCAAAGCCACAGCACCAATGATAAAGACAATTATGCTTTCTCTATTAGGCTCTAATTTTATTTTCTTATGCAACATATGTCAGTGGCACCTCCAATGTAAATTGAAAGATAATAATTTGAATGCTGGTAAATATAAAAATATAAGGTAATTGCGAAAACTGAATGAAAATGAGCATTCCAGAAAGGGCTATGCTAATGAATTTATTTGTGCGAAAAAGGTAAACAAAGTAGTTTCCACTGAACTATGAAGTTACCCTTAAGGGTTTTCAACCCCCTTTGAGTCTTGTAAGTGCCATTTAGGTTGACCAAGTCATCAAACAAAATCAAATTAACAACAGTGCCCCGTTTCTTTAACCTATTTGGCAACCTCAAGTACAGAGAATGAAATGGGCTGGGAGATAGTTGAATACATTGAACACCACTGAAATGTTATGGACGCTATTTATCCTGAGGTTACTATTAGATCGGTGCATCATGGGGTAATCTTGGTATAGCACATAAATTTTTAATTCTCGCAAATTTCTACATGCAAGCGCAGACAGGTGAGCAGTGGCCCAGGTTTCGCAGTCAGCGGCAAAGGAACAGCGCTCACCGTTCGTCTTGCTGACAGTGGCCACAGGGATTCTGTGGGCTTCTCCGTAAAGATTTACTCTAACCCACCATGTTTTCCAGCACACTATAGGGGATCGGTAGCATCTGTAAGCAAGAAACAGTGAGGCTCTTCAACCAATCGGATTGAAGAATTGTCATTGAGGCACGCAGAGTCCAAATCAGGAAATACAAATTAGATTTAAATTTTAAAAAGTGAAATTAAAAATTGGGAAATACAGATGGGATTAAGGGAGAGGGATAAAAGAGACAGGAAAAAGTAAACATAAAACATACTTTTTAGAAATCTCCAACCCTAATTTTCTTGTAAGGGAATGAGACTCCACAGTTGTAAAATTAATTTTTCTGGGCCAGATAGATTATTCAGTAATTATCACTTAACTCCTGAATGCACCAGCCTTAAACTTTTCAGCTGTTTTTAGTGCAGAACTAGTAAGGACATGCAGCAAGGTCACTCCTTTGCAGTCATTTCAATGCCGAGTCTATCGACGAGGATTGCAATGGCGCACCCGTTGGAGGAGCAGGGTGCCTCTGACAGCCACTTCCGGATTTTTGCATTCAGCTGCGCATGCGAGTACACCAGAAGTTGGGGTACTGTCCAATTTATCCCTTAATAACAATGAGCTCTGATACCCTCATTGCTATCACCATAAAATCCAGGTCAGTGTGTCTGAAGTGATAATGTCCGTGCCAAACGCAGATGGTTGGCACCTATGTGGTAATGCATCATGTCTATCTTGACTGCATAAATGTTTGTAGTGAGTAACACTGGGCTTGATTCCATAAGAAAGTGCAAAGGCCAATAAAGCACCAGCAATTTTTTAAAAAGCACCATTTCACTCTCACACTTAATGAAAACATCTAAAATGTTCAATTATATCATTGCTTTGTAACATAATTAAAATGTATCAAAATAATTGAGTTGGTTGAACTTCATAAAACATGGACCAAAATGTGATTGGGACATTTCAGAATAGATCTGTTCACATTTAATTATGTCATTAGTTTGTTGTTTAAAAGTCTGGGCCTGAATTCAAGATTTTGTATGACTTTCAAATAAACCCAACCAATAATTCATCTCTGTAATTCTTTTTGAAAATTTAGGAGATTAATTTCTCTTAACTAAGCATTGTTTAGAATCTCCATTCACAACTCACTGTGTCGACTGAAATCAGAATAGTAAAAATTCCAACCTCCAAAAGGATCACATGGAGTGCAGCAATTTTGTTAGACTTAAACTGACTGCAAAGTAGTAGTGATCACCAGAATTGCTACGTCAGTGTCAAAAATACATTGCTCTGCCAGCACCTATTTATTAAATGTTTGATCTCATACTGTTTTCACATTGATTATTGTCGGATGTCAGATGCTGACAGTTTAGCCCTACACAGGATTTCTCCAACTGTGACATTTAAACATAAAATCCACTGAACCATTAAGTTACCTACCAATATACTGAAGGTCTCCAGTCCTCTCTGTAAACTAAAGTACAATGAGCTGCAAGACTGTTGTATACATTGTACAAAAATGGCTCATTTACTGAGGATACTATTATGCTGGTATGTTGTGAGGCGTTGGAATGTTTATTTTTCTTTATTCTTTCACAGGATGTGTGAGTCACTGGCTAGGCCAGCATTTATTGCCCATCCCTAATTGCCTTTCAGAAGGTGTTGGTGAGCGCCTTCTTGAACTGCTGCAGTCAATGTGGTGTAGATACTCCCACAGTGCTATTATGAAGGAAGTTCCAGGATTTTGACCCAGTGACAGTGAAAGAATGGCGGTATAGTTCTAAGTCAGGATGGTGTATAGCTTGGAGGGGAACTTGCAGGTGGTGGTATTCCCACACATCTTCTGCCCTTGTCCTTCTAAGTGGTCGAGGTCGAAGGTTTGGAAGGTGCCGTTGAAGGAACCTTGGTGAGTTGCTGCAGCGCATTTTGCAGATGGTACACACTGCTGCAACTGTGCATAGATGTTGAGTCCCATGCATTTCCAGGTCCAGACTGTTATGAATGTTGGACTTTGTAACATATGTATTTTTAAAGTTTAAGATGGAGTCTGAGAAGTCAGGTGACCTCACATCTGTTCTGCTTCAGAACAAAACAGAGATCTTGGTTACCAGGACAACAGAGAACACAAAGACTTTTTGAAAAACAGAGACTGCAAGGGCGTAACACCTGAAGAACAATGGGTTTTACCCTCCCAGACTTTCGGATTATAAAAAGGAGTCATTGATTCTCAGGATGCAAATATACCAGACAGCTGTTAACACCTGGGAACATTGGGAGGTCCAGATGGCTCTGTGGAAACAAGATTTCTGGACTTTGCATATTCGAAAAGGACAAAGAGCTATTGACTTGTGATTCCAGATCAATTTAACATTTTCTGAAGGCAGACAGGCTGTACAGAAGACCAGTGGTGGCAGCCTCGGAGCAGGCTGTAAGAAAGGAAGTCCACCAGTGGTAGCAGCCTTGAGAGAGAGGAAACACCTGCTCTTGGAAGCCTGATACAGTGAAAGGCTGCGAATATCTGAACCTGTTTTGAAAGTTGATGTTTGCGGAGAAGTAAAAGCCCCAACAGGATCTCCAGGAATCCCCTTATTCACGGACTTCCAGATTGAAAATGCTCAGAGAAGTGAGTGAAGAGGACATTGATTTCAAAAAGGTCTGGGAGATCCAACCCATTGCAACTGAGAGGAGATTAGGACTTTTAACTGCAAAGATTTTGCCATCAAAGAGAAATGTGTAACGTATAAGTGTGGTGTGAGGTTTTCAAGTATTTTAATAAGTAAAGAAAATACTTTTCTTGGTAATTTGGGTTATTAGCTACTTATAGAGTAGTATTTAGTTAATGGGGATTTCTTTTAGCTTAGTTGTTATAAAAGAAGTCTTAAAATGTGAAATCTTGCTGTGTAATCCTTTAGATTGGTATGGGGGCTCATACCTTGCATTTTAACGTTAACGATCTCACTGAAGTCGTAACAAGACACTGCTCATACCCGCAAAATGTGTTGGTATCTCGGAGGCTACATTTGGTTCTGGAAATTATATAAATGGTAGTCATGACCATGACAAAAGATCTAATTGGCACTGTTTAATTTCTGTTCTTCAAATACTCCCATCAAAAGAGTAATCTGACATTTATCCATATATACAAAAATACAAAGTTGACTGGCAGGTAAAGACTAGCTGGTTTATCAAGCCTGCATCACATCTCATGATGACTGGAACATCATGACTAAACATATCTATATAGATATACATAACTGAATTTCCTCTGCCACTTTGTGGGGAATGCCTCGCCTTCCTCTTTGCTCACCTGAGATCAGGAACTTGCTGTGTGCATAATTATGAACATAAATCAACTTGGTAGTTCAACGACTGCATCATTCTTCCTCTGCTTTTCTTATACCTTTTCCTTTTTTATTGTCTGTTTATCTTGTTGGCCTTTCATATTCCATTTTCTACATTGCATATTCCACTCTGATTCCTGCCTTTTGACTTTTTCTGCATTTTGCTTTGGCTTATTTAACTTGATTTTTTTGGGTTTTTTGTGCATTCTTTTGGAAGCTCATGCTTTTGCCTATCTTTGATTTTCACTTGAGGGAGGGGGAGGAATTGGACCTTGTTTTTGCTCATTTTTCAGGCAGAAAATGGGGCCAGAAATGACCAAGTTAGCAGCTCAGTGTCACATTCCTGAATGGTGAGGAAAACCATCCAATATCATATTGGTTTAGGCTCTCTTTAAACTTCTCTGGTGGACACCTGAAACAAACAGTAGCCTAATCAAAATATGGTAATATTGCACTTGATTCAGGATGCTTTTGTGAAATAGGAGTCTGGAAGCAGCTTATTCATCACTTCTTAACCCCACCTAGCAAAACATGACACTAACAATCAGGAAGGAGGGTGCAGTGGCGATGTTTAATGAGACGTTTCCCTCCCTTAACCATTAGATTAGGCTTTATAGGCTACATCTGGGCCAGTTTTTTTTGGCTATCCTTTTTTTTTGCTGTTCACTAGTTTTGGAAGGAGTTCTGAGAGATTCTACAGTCTTCTTTAGGATTTCAGCACTCTCTTGGAAGATTGCCTGTGCAACTGCCAAAAGAGGAAGAAGAGCAGTAGCAGCAGGGAAGGTAGCACAGAGCTGGAGAGGCTGCTAGAAGAGGGTGCAGGAGGCATTGCAACTATCATAGGTCTTCAGGAACTATCATAGTGTAAATCTGAGTTCTTTTTGCCTTCAGTCTGGTTCAGTAAATATACCGAATCGGATGTGTAGGTAAAATCAATTACTTTATTTGCGCAGTCGCCAGCGGACTTACTCTGAGAACAGCGGCACTGACTCCACCAGAGTCTGTCGGGTCCCCCCCGCAGAGTAAGTGAAGTTTGTGATACAGGTACTACTGTTTATACATTAAGATTCATGCCACACCTCCTTGTTTAACCAATCAGTGCGGTACAATTCGACTTCACCCACATGGTGACATGCAGTACATCTGTTACTGAGGTTACAATACACTCCATTCTCAATACATACTTGTTACTAATAATATGTTGTTTTGTACCAGCAAGATAAAAGAAAGCGGGCAAGCAAGCTAATTAGCAAGAGCATAGGGATCATCAATAACCATGCTGGTCTCACTCCCTACATGGATCATTAGTTCTGTTTCTACCTTGTGACAAGTAATTGTGGAGCATCCTGCTATCTCTATTAGGTGTACATTCCTGAGTGTTTTGTGCAGTCTGCAGCTACAAGTAGTGGCAGCTCACGAAGATAAGAGGGGCCTAGCACTCCTTATCACTCACACAGGGATGGACATCATTTGATTCACAGGAGTCCATTTGTTCCAAACCACAGGGAGTCACACAATCAGGCCATAAAGAACAGATGTCCTTGCAATTACCAGTGTCGGCTAGTCTTTACAGTCTCACACGCTCTGCCTTTACTTTTAACTATTTCATTGTGGTTTCTGCCACTTAAAATCAAAGCTCAGCAAAGCTACTATTCCTAACTTGGCTATATTTCCCATTAAGCATAGTGCCATGCCTTTCTGCTCACTTCCACAATAGCTGAACATGACACAAGCACTATGTCAAGTGGATCTGCTTCAACTGGGAGGCAGTGATTGAACTGTATCATGTGATGAAGTAAGAACCAGGGTGTGTATAGCTCTGCCCATGATCGTGAAGGTCACAGTAGCTTTAAACTTTTATACATCTTGGTCACTCTAGACTCCATCATGGGACATCTACAAGCTTGGGCTAATAAGTGGCAAGTAACATTCGCGCCACACAAGTGCCAGGCAATGACCAACTCCAACAAGAGAGAATCTAACCATCTCCCCTTGACATTCAACAGCATTACCATCGCTGAATCCCCCACTATCAACATCCTAGGGGCTACCATTGACAAGAAACTGAACTGGAGTAGCCATATAAATACCGTGGCTAGAAGAGCAGGTCAGAGGCTAGGAATCCTGCGGCGAGTAACTCAGCTCCTGACTCCCCAAAGCCTGTCCACCATCTACAAGGCACAAGTTAGGAGTGTGATAGAATACTCTCCACTTGCCTGGATGGGTGCAGCTCCAACAACACTCAAGAAGCTCGACACCATCCAGGACAAAGCAGCCTGCTTGATTGGCACCCCATCTACAAACATTCACTCCCTCCATCACCGACGCACAGTGGCAGCAGTGTGTACCATCTACAAGATGCACTGCAGCAATGCATCAAGGCTCCTTAGACAGCACCTTCCAAACCCGCGACCTCTACCAAATAGAAGGACAAGGACAGCAAATTAATGGGAACACCACCACCTGCAAGTTCCCCTCCAAGTAACACACCATCCTGACTTGGAACTATATCGCCGTTCCTTCACTGTCGCTGGGTCAAAATCCTGGAACTCCTTTCCTAACAGCGCTGTGGGTATACCTACCCCAAATAGACTGCAGCGGTTCAAGAAGGCAGCTCACCACCACCTTTTCAAGGGCAATTAGGGATGGGCAATAAATGCTGGCCTGGCCAGCGTCGCCCACATCCCATGAATGAATTTTTAAAAAAATTAGTCAGTTTCTTGTGCACACTTCCATCAGACAGGTAACAGATGCACAATTTGCAAAGCAGTTAGAATTCAACACCTTTCTCCATGGAAGCTGCCTGGCAACATGAAACAGCCTAGGAATTCAACAGAATTGCTCAATATCCACAGGTGCGGTGGGTGTCATAGACTTCACCCACTGCTGTGCCTCAGCATGTGCATTGCTGTGCATGAGAAAAGAATGCAGGTCTGATGGGAGGCTCTGAAGCCCCTATCCTAGCTCTCCTTCAGGCTTTAAAAAACTGAAAAGATATCGGACTGCAGAACCAGGATGGCAGCAGTTTTAGCTCCCATCGAAGCTGTCTTCATGGGCTCCATCACAATGGGGTCCCCTGGAATGCTCGTAGATCTGATCACTTTTTTTCTATGGTTGGCTGCATTATCTCTCCTATGCGTGAAAACCTTCGATAAATGGAGCTGGACTTCTCCATGCTTTCCAACATTGTGCATAAACTTATTGGCAGGCAGGCCAGTACACGTAGATCCTTGTGTATTGCCATCAGTCTTATGTAGGCTGGGCCCTCAAACTCTTTATCTGTACCCTCTGCAGCAGGGCTAGAATGTGAGCTATCCCCCGATGGGCTGCTTCCTGTGCCTTCTTGCCTCCTGTCCTTCCTTCTGCGCACTAGTAATGGGTTTATCTCCCAGTGTAAGTCCCTCAATCTTATTCTCTGAGCTGCAAAGGGTGCCACTGTCTGAGATGGTGTCTGTAAAGTTAAGGTCAAGTGATACTTCATCTTTTATTTACCTTCTTCCTCTGCTCCCTCAAGGCCCTGTTGAGCTTTCAGACCCAAAATGTATCGAGGGATTAAGGTCGCCATTTAGTGACAAAGGTAAACAGAAGCTGATGTGTGGCTTGTCAAAGCAGCAATGTTTGGCCGTGCATTGTATGAGGAAATGATGGTAAGGTGCTCCAGTCCATCAAATCATGCCTTCTAATCTTGTTCGTTCCAATAGTTCTGACATGCCCTCTACCCACTATGTCTTTATCTATGTAATGATATGATCCACCAATGGGGCAATATATGGATGAACCCTGTCCCCCCTCCTGTTTTTACCTGCTCCCTTATATTACATGTCAGTTTAGCCTGCAAGAAAGAAAGTAGTATGTTAGTTGTGGCCTAAAATGTTATCTTAAAGATGTGCACGTCAGGGTTTGATAGACGGCACAGGTGTGAGGAGGTGAGGGAAATAATGCTGAGGACAGTAGTAGGTGCAGGGCGTTGCAGTAGCAGCAGAAGGAGGTGGAGTGAGGTGTGCTGCAGTGATTGGAAGAGGTTGATTGGGGAGGGAAAGATTGTGAGCAATGTTCCCTTTAAGTTGCACGGCCACGCAGGAACTTGAAAGTGTGCGCAGGCCATGCACAGTCAGCCCCTTTAAGTTACCGCTTGTGCACAGGCACATAAAAAAATTTAAAGGGGCCACACACTTAAACAAATCACCTGCACACTCCAAAAAAAATTAGAGGGTGCATTGGTTGTAAGTGGGAACAAAAAAAGAAAGATTTGCATTCATACAGTGCTGGGGATAAAGGGAGTGCAGGCCTCAGCAGAAAGTAATAAGTGATCTAAATTAGGAATCATACCCTGGGTGGGAAAAAGCAAACACTTAACAGAAGGAGTTCAGATGAAGGGACGGATAGTTAATGTATTTACTTTTGTATTTTTACACTTGCACTGCTTTACTGCTGGGCATTGCTTTATAGAGTAACACAAGTTTGCATTGTGAAAAAACTTACAAATGGACATTACTTTGAAAAATATTTATTACAGTAACTTCCATTTTGAAGTGAAAATGGCAAAGAAAAAGAAGGACAGCAAAGGAAGTAATGAAGATAAATTGACTTTGGCAGAAGCTTTTCTGAAATTTCGGTAAGTACATATATCTTCAAGTTGATAGTGTTATTTTAATTTGCAGCAGTCTTTATTTTTTGAATCAGACTCCATTTATGATCTTTTTGCCAATCCTTTTTTTTTTGTTCTTGCCATGCACTGTCCCTAGCTGGCCTGTTTTAACTCCCTCAATCACTTAACAGCTTCATACAGTATTCTTTCTTTTCTTTTGGGCCTCCTTATCTCGAGAGACAATGGATACGCGCCTGGAGGTGGTCAGTAGTTTGTGAAGCAGCGCCTGGAGTGGCTATAAAGGCCAATTCCACAGGTGCTGCAGAGAAATTTGTTTGTCGGGGCTGTTGCACAGTTGGCTCTCCCCTTGCGCCTCTGTCTTTTTTCCTGCCAACTACTAAGTCTCTTCGACTCGCCACATTTTAGCCCTGTCTTTATGGCTGCCTGCCAGCTCTGGCGAACGCTGGCAACTGACTCCCACGACTTGTGATCAATGTCACAGGATTTCACGTCGCGTTTGCAGACGTCTTTAAAGCGGAGACGTGGACGGCCGGTTGGTCTGATACCAGTGGCGAGCCCGCTGTACAATGTGTCTTTGGGGATTCTGCCATCTTCCATGCGGCTCACATGGCCAAGCCATCTCAAGCGCCGCTGACTCAGTAGTGTGTACAAGCTGGGGATGTTGGCCGCCTCGAGGACTTCTGTGTTGGAGATACGGTCCTGCCACCTGATACCAAGTATTCTCCGGTGGCAGCGAAGATGGAATGAATTGAGACGTCGCTCTTGGCTGGCATACGTTGTCCAGGCCTCGCTGCCATAGAGCAAGGTACTGAGGACACAGGCCTGATACACTCGGACTTTTGTGTTCCGTGTCAGTGCGCCATTTTCCCACACTCTCTTGGCCAGTCTGGACATAGCAGTGGAAGCCTTACCCATGCGCTTGTTGATTTCTGCATCTAGAGACAGGTTACTGGTGATAGTTGAGCCTAGGTAGGTGAACTCTTGAACCACTTCCAGAGCGTGGTCGCCAATATTGATGGATGGAGCATTTCTGACATCCTGCCCCATGATGTTCGTTTTCTTGAGGCTGATGGTTAGGCCAAATTCATTGCAGGCAGCCGCAAACCTGTCGATGAGACTCTGCAGGCACTCTTCAGTGTGAGATGTTAAAGCAGCATCGTCAGCAAAGAGGAGTTCCCTGATGAGGACTTTCCGTACTTTGGACTTCGCTCTGAGACGGGCAAGGTTGAACAACCTGCCCCCTGATCTTGTGGAGGAAAGTTCTTTCTTCAGAGGACTTGAACGCATGCGAAAGCAGCAGTACAAGATGAAAGAAGGCATGCCAATGACCAGGGCTAAGATTTTATGAGTCCCGCAGCATTTCCAACAGCGGAACCGGAAGTTGGTGGAACTTCTGCTTCTGACATTTTTTCCATTTCGCACACAATTTTACATGCAAATCAACATTGGGGTGACTGGCATGAGAGACACGTGCGATTATGCGGCAGGGATGGACTTTCATTGGTAGAACCCTGCCATTACGCAGTCAAGCACCATGAATGCCACGGCTATAAATCATTCTGTGTTCCAAGCCTCAAGGGTCAGCAGTCTTCAGATGGTCTTCAGATTTACCTCAATTAAATCATTTACTTAGTTTTAACTGCTTTTTTCTTTGTTAATTTGTCAAACCCAGAACCAACATGCCATCATTTGTTTTTGACTACAGCAAGAGCTAAAAATACGTCAGCCAGCAGGCAGCGTCCTGCCCCATGGTTCAGTGGTGCTTCCCTGCAGGTTCTCCTCCAGGCCGTCAGGGGAAAGGCAGGAGGTCGTCTTCCCTGCAGATGGAGTCAGACGACCCTCCCCCCTGACCAAGGCAGCTGGTTGGAGGTAGCGGAGGAGGTAACAAATCGTAGGGTTACACGATTAACCTGGGTTCAGTGTCGGAAGCATATCAATGACTTGCTCAAATTGGCGAGGGTAAGTTGTTTTGCCAAAGCTGTTCGATTGTTTTTCTCCCTGGTTCCATGTGTTTAAGACAGAAGGCAGACAAGGCGTGCAGACCTTCCACACCACCCCCCACCCCCAAAACTGTACAAAGTTTAAAGGTCAACCCTTCCCACCATCCCCTACACCCATTACGTATATTTGACCCCGCCACTACCCCCCCCCCCCCCCCACCAACTTCCGGTTCCGCTGTTGGAAATGCTGCGGGACTCATAAAATCTTAGCCCTGGTCATTGGCATGCCTTCTTTCATCTTGTACTGCTGCTTTCGCATGCGTTCAAGTCCTCTGAAGAAGGAATTTTACCTTACCTCCTACCCCCTCTCCACCAGTGTGGCGCTGTGTTTCCGCGGACGGGGATTTGAAGGCGCAGGAGTGCCGGCTGCTGTGCTGAAGATCACGGCGGACCCTCAAGATCGCAGGTTTTTATTTTATTCATTCATGGGATGTGGGTGTCACTGGCTAGGCGAGCATTTATTGCCCATCCCTAATTGCCCTTGAGAAGGTGGTGGTGAACTGCCTTCTTGAACCACTGCAGTCCATGTGGGGTAGGTACACCCACAGTGCTGTTAGGAAGGTAAGTCTGTTTAAATGTATTCATTTTATTAATTTGAATATTTTAATTGCGGTCCTGTTGCCTAGTGGTGGGGAGGCTACCACGGAGCCTCGCTGTCGCCAGGAGGATCAGGCCAGGCCCCCACAGCGTCGCCGTCCGTGGCGGGCCTCATCTGGAGCCATCTTCAGGTGCCCCCGCCCCTCCCCCCTCCACCCCCCCCCCCCCCCACCACAACCACAACCACAGAACCCAACATCTGGGGGAGAACAAAATCCAGCTTTGTGTGGGTGGGGTAATGCCTTTATACAGGACAATATTTCCATGGAGACGCAGGTTGCTTTCAAAGTAGCTGATAGCAGACAGGCCGTTAGGCACATCTCCACTGCAGGTTCATGTGCTGTTGTCAGAAGAGCCTTTCTTTTCCATGACAGTGATAAATAAGAACTCCGCCGTATGTGAACATATTTGGAGAATGTGTTTTTTTCTCCTCTCCGGTTCCTTCATGAAGTGCCTCAGTGTTGCCTGAAACATGCAAATATGAGGTTCTCCCTGATGTCCCTTGCATGTCTTTCCATGGCCCTTATATCCATTAATGGCATCATTTACATTGTTGTCCTCCTCTTCGCCTTCTTCATAGTCATCCCCATCTGAGGAAGACTGGTGTTGCTCCTGTTCCTCTGTGTGCAAAATGTGACCATGTCTAATTGCCTGGCTGTGCAAAGCACAGCAGACAACGATTACTCGTGTGAATCTCCGTGACGCGTACTGAAGAGCCCCTTCAGACTGGTCAGTGCAACGGAAGCACATTTTCAACATGTCAATGGTGTGTTCGATGATGGCTCTGGTGGACACGTGAGCAGCATTGCATCACTCTTCAGCCTCAGTCCATGAATTTGTCACTGATGTGATCAGCCATCTAAAGTGGTGGCACCAGGGAGTGCCGGAGAATGAATGCGTTGTGATTGCTGCCAGGATAATGAGCATACACCTGCAATATACATTTGCGGTGGTCACAGACAAGTTGGACATTGAGCGAGTGAAATCTCTTCTGCTTTATGAAGTCCCCTGGCTGGCTTGCAGGAGCTCTGATGACCACATGGTCAATGATTCCTTGGACCATGGGGAACCCAGCGATGGCGCTGAAGCCTCTGGCTCTCTCGGCCTGACTATCCGCATCAGTTTTAAACTTGATGTATTGGTTGGCCCTCCTGAATATGCCATCAGTTACAACATTTATGCAATGATGTGCAGCTGATTGGAAGATGCCACACATGTCTCCTGTGGCAGCCTGGAATGAGCCTGATTCGCAGAAGTTATGGGCAACTGTGACCTTGAGAGTTACCAGCATCAGATGGCCACCCACACAGTTGGAGATGGCCTCTGCTGCCATCATTTCGCACAGAGATACCACAGTCGCTCGTGACATGCGCAGTCTTCTAAGACACTGGCATTCAGACACTGGCACAAGCCTCCCTGTTCGGTAGTCTCTTCTCACAGGTCTTTGATCCCGGTCCACTCTGTGACCTTCTGCCCCTCCTCCATCACCAAGCTGCATCTGCAAGTGGCAGAGGTCGCTGTTGCCCTTGGTCACTTGTCCACCTGTCCCTCCTTCTCAGGTTCTCTTCCTCACTGGAGGACCCTCCTCCAGAATGGACAATGCTCATGACAGCAGTGTGCCAAAAATGTAACGAGGGAGAGCTTTGTACTGATTGCTGCGAGGAAAGGCAATTCCACATCCCTGTCAGAAATCTCCCCAGCTATGGCCCTGCGAGGAGGATCACTCGCTCAAGTGAGCCCTGGTGAGCCAGCAATATCAGCTCAGAACTTTAACTCCAAGTTAAAGACACAAAGCTCACAAAAGCAATACCTCAACGCCTTAATTGGCAGCACCATTGATGCTCATTTAAACCTGCCGAGTCTCCAACTGCCTTCCCCCCCACCCTCCCCAACAAGTGTGGCTTGTACACCTACTGTAAAATGGCGTGGGGCACATAAGATTGGAGTCTATTTCCTCTTTAATTACCTCAATTGGCCTTAAATTGGCTTTATTCAGATGGCAAGTTGAGTTTCCATCTCACCTGTCGTCCAGCGACCGTAAAATGGCATTCCGGTGTCATGTCACTGGGGACCCGATCCGATGTCACCACCCGCCATTTTGTGCTCCACCTGCCTCCGAGGTTTCTCAAGATAAAATTCCAGCCCAAGACTTGAGCACAAAAATCAAAGCTGACAATCCAGTGCAGTGAGGGAATGCTGCATTATCAGAGTTGCCGTCTTTTGGATGAGAAGTTAAACCAAGGCTCTGTCTGCATTCTCAGGTGGACTTGTTTGAAGATGCCCTGGCCAATATTTACCCCTCAATCAACATCACAAAAACATTATCTGGTCATTATCACATTACGTTTTGTGAGAGCTTGCTGTGTGCAAATTGGCTGCCACATTTCCTACATTACAACACTGACTACACTTCAAAAAGTACTTTATTAGGTGTTGTCATGTAAACCCTACATACCAAATGGGAAATATTAATTTCATTGGTTGGAACCTTGCCTAAGACTTTAACTGGAAATTCTTACAAATAACTTTTAAAAAAAAAAAGTAAACTGGCAGCCAAGTTGGCCACTGCAATTTACATTGGAAACACCAAAGGATTAGACAGGAGACAACACGGTTGACTCAACCTAGCCAGAGCAATGGTGTTCTCTCTAATTAAATTACCTGAAATGGACTTATCAACATGGTCGTCAGGAGCCATCGACACCCATTGACTTTGAAAGATTCTTGAATCTCAGAGAAGATTCCAGAAAGACCTCGTTAACACCAGAAAGAGGTTTGGTAATGTAATGTGACTGCATGGGCAGCTCTGGGGAGACTTTAAGCTTTATCACACAGAAAGAAGAGTAGAGTAACTGAAAAGCCATCTCTCTCGCTCTCCAGTTAGACTGCCACAGTCAGCAACTCTAGGACAAGGATCAAACCCCCTTCTTCTGTCTTCCTGAGCCCTGAGAAGCAAGCCTGCAATTATGCACATGGACAAGCGAGGACTACAGTTTGAACTGAGGACTCGGGGACTGATGAACAGTATTTAAATTCCATTTATTCTGGACTCTACTCCAACCATCAAAGCTGTTTTCCCTCTGTAATCTGTTTGTGTGTGTGTGACTCTCGTGTGAATGTGCGTGAATGGGTAGCGTATTTTAGTAATTTTAACCTGTTTAGAGTGTTAAAAATAATAAACTTGCATGTTTCTTGTTTAAACTCAAGAAAACCCGTCTGATTGGTTCTTTGGCAATTATATTAAAGGAACAGGGGCTCACTGTGGTGGTAAGTTCAATAATTGTAAAAAGGATAAAGCCTGTTGCAGTCAAACCAGAGAAGGGGCGAAAGGGGGAGCCAGAGACCCCTTCCTCACCTGGCCGGAACAGTATAAAGCAATTTGTGATGTCCTGTGGATGAGGTTAAGTCCCCAACTTCTCCCCATTTCTTACTAGCATCCAAACACACCTCCATTAAACCAGAAAGTGTGTCCCTTGGAGCCAAGTTGCGTTCCTGCTCTAAAAATCTCAAATTTTCACACCTCCCTCCCCCACCTCCATTCACCCCATTCATTCTTGGGGGAATAAAATTCCCACCCCCCCACCCCATTGCTTCTGCTGGTGCTTTTAGTGAAATAATTCTTTATTGAATTTATTTTCCTTGTTAACATTAGGAAAATAAAACACTAGGGTTCCTGGATGACAAAGATCTCCTTTCCTTTGCATAGAAAACAAACCTTCCGTACTCAAACAGTTTTTATGTATTAAAAACCAAAGCGGTAATGGCCTTGAGACTAGTTTTTTCCACACTTTTTTCATGTGATCTAAGTGATATTTCAGCTCTCTTGCAAAGAATCTATATTCATTACAAGTCAAAGTTTACAGATGCTCTGAAATGTAGAACAAGGGCAGCAGACGCATGAGCATAAGGAGTGTGAGTAGACCATTCGCCTCCTTGAGCCAGCTTCACCATTCAATACAATCATGGTTGATCTTCTATCTCAGATTCCCTTAGAGATCAAAAATATATCAATCTCAGACTTGGATATACTCAATGATGGAGCTTCCACAACCCTCTGGGGTAGACAATTCTAAATATTCACAACCCTCTGAGTGAAGAAATTTCTCCTCATCTCAATCCTAAATGATTGGCCCCCATGTTCTAGATACCCCAGACAGGGGAATCAACCTCTCAATGTCCACCTTGTCAAGCCTCTTCAAAATCTTTCTCTCTCCCCAGATGCTGCCAGACTTGCTCAGTATTTCCAGCACTTTCTGTTTGTAGATCTTCAGAATTTTGTATGTTTCAATGAGATTACCTCTCATTCTTTTAAACTATAGAGAATATAGGCCCAATTTACTCAGCTCCTTGTCAGAACACAAACCTCTGATCCCAGGAACCAATCTAATTAACTTTTGCTGTACCGCTTCCAAGGCAAGTATATCCTTCCTTCAATATGGATACCAAAATTGTGCACAGCACTCAGATTTGGTCTCACCAAAGCCCTATGCAAGACTTCCAACATGCTCTTTGTCTTCCTAATTGCTTGCTTTACCTGCAGGTTGTCTTTCTGTAGAAAGTTCCTTGCAAGTGCACCCAATTCTCCCTGAACATCAACATTTAAAAGTTTCATGCCTTTTAAAAATATTCTGCTTTTCTGTTCTTTCTACCAAAGTGAATAACCTCACACTTCCCCACTGAATATTCCATCTGCCACTTTGCTGCCCATTCACTTAACCAGTCTATATCTCTTTGTAGCCTCTTTGTGTCCTCCTCACAGCTTCCTTCCCATCTAACTTTGTATCATCAGCAAACCTAGATACATTACTTTCAGTCTCTTTGTCTAAGTTATTAACAAAGATTTTAAGTAGCTGAGGCCTGAACATTGATCTTTGCGGCACTCCACTAGTTACCTGCCAAGTTAGCCTGCCAACTTGAAAATGCCCCGTTTATTCCTGCTGTCTGCTTCCTGTCCATTAACCAATCCTCTATCCATGCTAACATATTAACTCCATGAACCCTTATCTTGTGTATTAACATTTTGTGTGGGACCTTATAGAATGTCTTTTGGAAATCCAGCTATACTACAATTACTAGTTCTCCTTTACCTACTCTACTAGATACATCCTGAAAAAGCTCTTAATAAATTTTTCAAACACTATTTCCCTTTCATAAAACCATGTTGACTTTGATCTTACTATGATTTTCTAAGTGCATTGTTAGGACTTCCTTAATAATAGATTCCAGCATTTTCTTGACGACTGATATCAGGCTAACTGGCCAGCAGTTCCCTGTTTTCCCTCTCCCTCTTTTCTTGGATAGCAGAGTTATATTTCCTAACTTCCAATCTGATCGGATCATTCTAGTATCTAGGGAAGTTTTGAAAATCATAACCAGTGCATCCACTATCTCTGCAGCTGCATCTTTTAGAATCCTTGGATGTCAGCCATCAGGTCTTGCGGATATGTTGGCTTTTAGTCCCTTAAGTTTCTCCAATGTTTTTCTTCTGCTGATATTAATTACCTTAAGTTCCTCACTCTTATTAACCCCTGGACTGCCCATTATTTCTGGTATGCAATTTCTGTCTTCTACTGTGAAGACAGACACAAAATATTTGTTCAACGTCTCTGCCATTTCCTCATTCCCCATGATAATTTCTCCAGTCTCCGCCTCAAAGGGACCAACGTTTCCTTTAGCTACTCACCTTTTTATATACTGTAAAAGCTCTAACAATGTTTTCATATTCTTGACTAGTTTACTCTGATATTCTATTTTTTTCCCTTTTTATCAACTTTGTGGTTGTCCTTCACTGGTTTCTAAATCACTCCCAATCCTCAGGCTTACCAATATTCTTTGCAACATCTAAAGACTCTTCTTTTAATCTAATACTATCCTTAACTTCCCTAGTAAGCCACAGATGGGTCTTTCTTGCTGAGTTTTGTTTTTTGGAATGTATTTTTGTTGAACATTTTGAACCATTTTAAAAAATGTTTCCCACTGTTTATTTACCTCCATACATTTTAGTCTATTTACCCAATCAACCTTAGCCAGCTCCCCTCTAACACCTATGTAATTGGCTTTGTTTAAGTTTAAAATTTTTGTTTGGGGGGTGGAGTCTGTCGTTTTCCAACTTAATATGGAATTCAATTGTATTATGATCACACAGTCTCAGGATAAGGGGCTGGTCATTTAGGACAGACATAAGGAGAAATTACTTCACTCAAAGGATTGTGAATCTTTGGAATTCTCTACCCCAGAGGGTTGTGGATGCTCCATTGTTGAATACATTTAAGGCTGGGATAGACACATTTTTGGTCTCAGAGAATCAAGGGGTATAGCGAGCGGGCGGGAAAGTGGAGTTGAATCCTAAGATCAGCCATGATCGTTTTGAATGGTGGAGCAGGCTCGATGGGTCATATGGTCTACTCCTATTTCTTGTGTTCTTTTGTTCCCAGAGGCTTTTTTTTACTATGAGATTACTAATTAACCCTGCCTCATTGCGCAATACTAAATGTAAGATAGCTTTATCCCTAGTTGGTTCCACTATATATTGTTCCAGGAAACTGACAGGAAAGCATTCCAGAAACTCATCTCCTTGACTTCCTTTGCCAATTTGATTTGTCCAGTCTATATGAAGATTAAAGTTCACCACAATTATTATATTGCCTTCGTTGCAAGCTCCAGTTATTTCTTGCTTAATGTTCTGTCCAACTGTATAACTACAGTCAGGGGCCCTATAAACTACTCCCACCAGTGTTTTCAGACCCTTGTTATTCTAATCTCCACCCATATTGATTCTACTTCCTGATCTTCTAAGCCAAGATCCTCTCTTACTAATGTCCTCTATGTCATCATTTACCATCAAGGCTTCTCCTTCTCCATTCTTTCTGTCTTTTCGAAACACTGTGTATCCTGGAATATTTATTTCCCAGCCTTTGTTACCTTGTAAACATGGGCCATATTTTCAAAGTGGGGTCAGGAACCTGACACCCTAATGGATTCCAGGACCTGACCCCATGCTTCAGCTGTGTCATTCTTGCGATGCAATCTTTGAATGCTAATGCCCTAATTGGGCAGGAGGTGAGCTTGCGCTGAACGCCTGCGGGAAGCAGAAACTGACTGCCTGGTGCCAGTGGTAAAGGCAGGCAGGTAGCCATATTGGGGGCTGCCGCTGCCTTGCCAAGGAGAGCAGACAGCTCATGGAAGAGCCAGGATGATGAAGATGGAGAGAAGTGGTCATGGACGCAAAGTGGAGGCACAACGCTCAACTTGGCATTGGTTGGCCCCTCAAATTTTGTTTCAACACACATAGAAACAAACTTTCTTTTGCCCCGCGGTGACCCCGACAGCTGTACAGTAACATGTACCAGACTGGTCAGGATGGTCGAAATCAGATTTAAAAATTGCCTTCCTGAACGCCCCAGTCTCTTAACAAATTCCTAAAGGAGCTTAAAGGGCCGTTAATTGGCTGCTTGCATGTTCCTCATTCCCTCTCACTTGCCCGCCCCCACCCCCCCACCCCCAACCGTGCCAGCACTTTGAAAATTTGAAACTGTCCCAGAGGTATTGGGATCCTGAGACAACCTCTGGAACTGCGATTTTCAAACGGTGTCCACGTCAGATCCCAACCCAGTGGCCCTTTGAAAATACAGCCCCAAATCTCTGCAATGGCAATTAGATCTAAAACATTTGGGTTGGATTTTCTCTCAGGCAGCTCATTCCAGAACCTAACCACTTGCTGCGTTAAAAAATATAATCTTCTTGTGTCACGGTTGGTTCTTTTGCCATTCACCTTATATTGGTGGTGTCCACTGCTCCTCGACCCTTCCCTCAATGGAAGCAGTTTCTCTCTATTTACTCTGTCCAGACCCCTCATGATTGATCAAATCTCTCAACTTTCTCTTCTCTAAGGAGAATAGCCTCAACTTCTCCAGTTCATCCACATAACCGAAGTCCTTCATCCCTGGATCTACTTGCTGTACTCTAACATGTTAGCACAATTAGCATCTCTGGCAACAGAAAAAGAGATCACCCTGATCTAGACGCAGGACAGGGGGTGCAGACTCCATCCTATATTAGACCTTCATTTTCTAAAACAAGAGAAATTCAAGATGGCCACACTACCACAAATTATCCTGATAGTGTGCCCAGACCTAAATAGTTGACATGGATCTAAAGGATGCATAGGGCAGTATTTTGGGTTTAGGGTCAAATGGGGGTCCCGACCCCGCACTGTGTTGGGAGCAGTGATCTAGCAGTACTTTTCCCTGAATTAGCCCAGGGCAAGCTCACTATCCAATTAAGGATGGCGGGTGGTCTCTCGAAGCTAGAGGATTAATAGGAGGCTCTCTAGCACGGAAGGAGCTTATGTCTGCCATCTCCAGGTAAGGGTGGGAGAGGACGCTTCTAGCAAACACGATTTCTGTCTTGGTTTTTGGAATGAGGAAATCTACCAGGGCTTGCACTTTTGTTGCCCTTTACAACACTCTACCTTGGCTTACAATGTGGCCTAAATAGGTTACTTTGGCTTTGGCGATTTCACCATGTGTTTCCTGTGAATTGTTCCCAACCTCAGCACCTGAGCTGCTCCCTTAACAGACCTGCTAAAGAAAAGTACAAAAGTGGTGTGGTTAGAGCAGTGCCTGATACCATTGAAGGCAACATTAACAAATGACCCAGTATTGGCAGCCCCAAATTTCAATGAACCTTTTAAGAGGGCTGTTGACACTAGTGATTTTGGAGTGGACGCTGTTTTTCTCCAAGATGATAATTCAGGCTTTGAGAAACCAATTAGCTATTTTTCAAAAAAACTAAGCAAACATCAAAAGAAATATTCCACCATAGAAAAAAAAAGCATTAGGGCTCCTCCTAACTCTTCAACATTTCGAAGTCTATGCAAATAATGGACACAAAGAGATTCAAATTTACACAGACCACAACTCACTCACATTCCTGGAAATGTTCAAAGTGAAAAATGCCAGGCTTTTTCGATGCAGTTTACTTCTCCAACTATTCAACCTTAACATTTTTGCCACGTTGGCTACTAGATGTGCCTTCTGTAGACCTCTTAGGACTTGCCATAAGTGATTTAAATGGTCTTCCCAGCTGTTGCTGAAAACTATCAAGTCATCGAGGTAAGCAACACAGTTGTTTAAACCAGCTCCAAACTTGTTCATTAATCTTTGGAACATGGCTGGGACATTTATCAGACTGAATTGCCTTACTTTGCACTGAAATAAGCCATTGGGCATGACAAAGGCTGAGATTTCCTTTCCCTGCTGGGTCATTGGAACTTGCCAGTATCCTTTTAATAAATCTATTTTACTGATGATTCCTATTTGGTCTATGCAGAGATTGAATATGAGTCGGTTCTTGTAACTGCATTGACCTTGTGGTAATCAATGCTCTGCTCCTCTACTGCTTTTACTGCCTGGCACACACTGGTCTATCCGGTTCCCGACTGTGGTATCTTTTTAACATGATAGCATTGCACAGTTTCTTTTCTTCCTATCGGGTGTATTAATGAAGTAGTTTACATCGTTCACCCTTTCTCCTACACTATATGGGCCTCTGAATCTGGCTTTTGGAGGTTCGTCCTGCAAGGGTAACAACACCAGAACTTGGTCTCTTGGTTTAAATTCATGGACTGCAGCTTTCTTATCTGCCTGCCTTTTTGTTTTTTCCTGAGAGGTTTTGAGGTGTTCCTTTGCTACCGCAGAGGCTTGGAAAAGTCTTTTCTGGAAGGTGGACACATAATTTAGTAATGAGGTTTCGTCCTTTTGATCTAGGACCTTTTCTATGATTAATTTTAGGGGGCCTCTCACCTTACGTCCAAAAATCAATTTGAAGGGGATAAAACCTGTGGATTCATTTGGGGTATCCCTGGGAGCAAGCAGCAAGAAAATTACTCCTTTGTCCCAGTCGTAGTGGTATTCATAACAATATGCTCGAAGCATATAAGTGTTGGTACCGTTCAGGGCCCCTTGCGATTGTGGTGATATGCTGAAGATTTTAGCTGATCACTACCAAGGCTTTGTAGAACCTCCTGGGAACATGTGGGGCATGAAATTGGTTCCCTGATCGGACTTTATTTCTCTGGGGAGTCCGTATCTGATGAAAAACTGGGTTAACTGCTCAATGACAGCTTTGGCAGTAATTTTCTTCAAGGGTATGGCTATTGGGAATTGGGTGACTGTAACCATGATGGTTAAAAGGTATTGATTAGCTGTTATGGTTTTGGGTAGGGGTCCCACACAATTGATTAGAACTCAACTGGAAGGTTCCTCAAAAGCAGGAATGTGGAGCAGGTTTGATTGTAGCTTGTTGTTTCCCAACAACACCATATCTTTGTGGATTTGTGGCCAGTAAAAGTGTTGGCTAATCTGGGCCTAGGTCTTTCAGATACCCACATGCCCAGCCACAGGGATTTCATGGGCAATTCGCAGAAACTTTCTGCGATATTGAGGGGAACTACAATTTGGTGAACTACTGTCCAGTCCTCCTCTCTAGGTCACTGTGGGGTCTCCACTTCCTCATTAGGATTTTATTTTTAAAATAGTAACACTAGGCAGTTTCTCTGCCTCTGCCTCAGAATAAGCTGTCTGTGCTATCCTTTTTAAATCCGAGTCTGCCTACTGGGCTTCAGTTAAGGAGGGTCTACTGTATATCCCCCCCTAATCTCCAAAAAATGTTTCAGCCAACCAGACCTCTGAGTAATCAGACAGAATTACTGGTTCAGTTCTCTCTGGGGGAGCTTGCTTGGCCATGGACTTGGTTACTACACAGGCAGGAAAGATTGCAGGGACTTCCTTCTATATTTGTTCTGTCTCCCTGGCCTCATTTGGCTGGTTTAGAATATTACAGCGCAGTACAGCGCAGACCAATGGGTCTCCTAGCACCTTACCCCCAGCCAAATCATTGCTAAGTAGCAAATCTATTCTGGCCACAGGTAGACTAGGAACAATCCCTACAGTAACCGGTCCAGAAACTGGGTCGCACTGCAAGTGGACCCAATACAGTGGTACAGACATGTATTCTCACTCAATCCTTTTTACCAGAACCTTCGCTTTTAGCGAGCTGTCTGGTGGGATGATCATTCCTTTACGCAGCATGAGGGATTGAGTGGCCCGTGTGTCTTAAAGTAGGACAATGTGTTTGCCTGTCTCCCTAGAGGGGTATGGGGACACCTTTCCCTTTAAAACAAAATCCTGATGGCCTTCATGAATTTCCTCTACTTCTCCAGTACCTACGGCAATATTTTTTGCAAGGTTCCTTACCATAGTTAGGTCTGCCTGGCTACCTCCTTGGGCACCCTTTTCTTGGCTAGCCATTGGCACTCCTAAAAAGTTAACTGGCCTTCCCTTTAACTTCTAGCAGTCAGCTTTCACATGCCCTGTTTTACTGCAAATAATTGGAACACACAGGTCTGTGGAAAACATTCCTCACCTCTGCATTTTCTTTCCTTACTGGTGGAGGGCTTCATGCATTCTCACCTTTTGTTCCCCCTTCACTAACACCCCATCTCATCACTTTTCCATCAGCTGTCCTTTTTGAATCTCTGGGAATTATATGGAAAGATTTTCCCTGTGAAAAGGTTTAGGAGTAAGCTCATAGTCATCTGCCATGAGTGCAGCTTCTCTAACTCTTGTAATTTCTTGCGTCTCAATAGGGTTCTTCTGTTAATTGGGATGTTATTGTTAAATTCTTCTAATAGAATTACTTCTCTCAAATTTTTGAGAGGTCTAACTTTAACTTTAGAGATCGTCTCCAGCGATCAAAAGTTATATGTTTAATTCTTTCAAGTTCAGTAAAAGTCTGGGCAGGTCTTTTCCTAGTGTTTCTAAATTTCTCTCAATAGTCTTCGGGTACCACTTCATACATTTAGAATTGCCTTTTTAGTTTATTCGTAGACAGAAGGACTCTCTTCTGACAACAGAGAAAAAGCTTTGTGAACCCAACCTACCAATTCGTCTTGCAGGAGGATCGTCCACGGTTCTTTTGGCTATTTTAGTCTATTAGCTATTTTCGCAAAGGAGAAGAAATAAGACTCTACCTCCTCCTCAGTAAATTTTGGCACTAGTCTTGAGTATCTCATGTTGTCAAAATTTTGCTCCAAATTGGGGATAATATTTGAGTTGCTGGTGGTATTCTTACCTTGTGCTTGCAGCCTTTCTACTTGTAGCCTGTTGAAGTCAAATCTTCTTGCTGCTGCCTCTCTTTCCTCTTTATCCTTCTGAAACTGCAATTCTACTTTTTGCATTTCTAAGTGAAGTCTAGCTAGGAATACTTTTTCAGACTCAAGATTCTATTGTTAGTACCAGGTGAGAAAGGGGATCTAGGGTTCCCTCTCAGCCTTCACCTGGTCTTAATTTTAAATATGCCTTTTTTTTTTTTAGCTCCCCCTTAGTGAATCCTTGTTCACTAACTTCCAATTATAAGGCAAAGAAGCTAGCCAAACAGGTTTTCTTAGGTTTAAAGAAAAAAGGTTGAACTTTATTAAACTTAAACTCTAATTCGGTTAACTGCAACGAATACATGACGCGCCCATGCTAGCATGCATACGCGATACACCCATGCAGATAGAGACAGAAAAGAGCAGAAGAAATAAACCCTGGTTCTCCAAACTCCCTAGCTTTAAATGCGGCCATGTCTTTTATTTCTAGTACCGTAGAGAAGAAATGAAGAATCCAAGAAAACCTGTTTGTTTAATTTCCCACGGTTTCCGAGATTAATTTTCCTTCTGTTTTCAAATCTCTCGTTTAATGTGATGTTTCAAAAATCCAGGCTGAGAGCCCTCAATTGTTATGGACAGATGGATAACGATGTGGCTTGTTTCCACTGGTCACCTCCCAACTGACCACAGGTCGTGATTTTGTTTAAATTAGTGTTTCATCTCCTGTGTTTTGTTGGCCAAATAAACAGACAGTGACTGGTTTTCTTGTGAGTTTAAAATAGAAAGTTAAATACTTATTATACAATATTCACCCAAAATGTTCACAACACCATCCGTGCATGCATTCACTCTCTCATGCACACTCATGAAAAGATAGATAGAAGGTAAAGGATAAGGGGCATTAAAAGTTCAAGGTATAAGTGTGCTGTTTTCAGGGAAAACCTGTGGGCTCATCTTAGAAAGTAAGTTTGAAAGTTGCAGTCCTTTTTGTTGCTTGCCTTGCTCTTTCTGGGTTGTTGAAGTCTCCTAGGAGTCAACATTTTAGTTCGAAGACGGTGCTAGTATTTCTTAGTGCAATTTTCACAGGTGGAGGAGTTGTTCAAAAGGCATTCTCTTATTTCTCTGCTGCAGTTGGTTGCCAACTAGTCTCAGCATTGTTCAACTGTCTTGCCTAGAATTGATCTCTCTCTCTGAGCTTTGTGCTAGAATTAAAGATGGCTTTCAATGTTCTCTCTGTGGCTGGAGATCCCAGACTGATGATATTGATGTTCTGACGACTTGATGTCTAATGACTCCCTTTGTTCTTCAAAAAGACTACCTTTGAAGGTAAATTCATAAAGTGTTAGTTTCACCCATGTGACTTTAGGCTTTCGGTTCTTCAGGGGTTACACAATGGCTTCTGATCTCAACCTATTTTGATAAGATGAGGGATGGTCACACCTTATTGTAGTGATTATAGCTGGGAATGGAGTGTTTGCTAATGCCTTTGTTTTAGCTCGCTTTGTGGACAGCTCACATCCATGTGTGATGAGCTGTTTAACTTCAATGCAGATGGGGTTACTGAGTTTCAGTTCTGGCACACGTGGATGTATACTTCAGTGCAGGAGAAGGTATGTGTCATGTGACTTTGTTCTCCATTTTGTTGAAGGCAAGTGTTTAAATTGTTCTGTTTTTTATAACTCTTCAGTTTATTTTGTATTTCCAGTGCTCCACTTCCTGTGAGCGTGACAGTATTCTTACTGAAGGGCAGATGTTGCACACATTGTTCTTTGCTGAGGTTCAAGTACGAAGATTGCTCCCTGAACACTCTGGGCTGACATGGCCTCCTGCTGAAAGTCCTTCTCCCTCTCCTCTTCTTCCCTCTTTCAGCAGCTTGTCCTGCTCATAGAATCATTGCAACACAGAAGAAGGCCATTCGGCCCATCATGCCTGTGTCGGCTTTCTGCAAGAGCAATTCACCTAGTCCCAAACCCACCCCCCCAAGCCTTTTCTTTGTAGCCCTGCAAACTTTTTCTTTTTAGATAACTGTCCAATTCTCTTTTGAAGGCCTCAATTAAATCTGCCTCCACCACACATTCAGGCAGAGCATTCCAGATCTTAACCACCCGCACCCTCATGTCGCCTCTGATTTTTTTGCCAGTCACCTTAAATCGGTGAATCCTTCAGCCAATTGGAACAGCTCCTGCTTATCTACTGTCTAGAACCCTCATGATTTTAAACACCTCTATCAAATCCTCTCTTAATCTTCTCTTCAAGGAGAACAGGCCCAGCTTCTCCAACCTATCCACCTCGCTGAAGTTCCTCATCCCTGGAACCGTTCTTGTGAATCTTTTCTGCACCCTCTCTAATGCCTTAACATCCTTCCTAAAGTGTAGTGCCCGGAACTGGACACAATACTCCAGGTGAGGCCGAACCAGTGTTTGAAATAGATTGATCTTAACTTCCTTGTACTTGTACTCTATGCCGCTATTTATAAATCCCTGGATCCCTTATGCTTTATTAACTGCTTTCTCAACCTACCCTGCAATCTTCAACGATTTGTGCACATAAACCCCAGGTCCCTCTGTTCCTGCACCCCTTTTAGAATTGTACCCTTTAATTTATATTGCTTCTACTTGTTCTTCCTACCAAAATGTATCACTTCACACTTTTCTGCATTAAATTTCACCTGCAACTTGTCCACCCATTCCACCAACTTATGTCCTCTTGAAGTCTGTAGCTATCCTCCTCACAGTTCACGATACTTCCAAGTTTTGTGTCATCCGCAAATTTTGAAATAGTGTCCTATACACCCAAGTCTATGTCATTAATATGTATTAAGAAAGGTAGGGGTCTGAGTACCGAACCCTGGGGAGCCCCACGATATACCTTCCTCCAGTCTGAAAAACAACTCTTCACCGCTACTCTGTTTCCTGTCGCTCAGCCAATTTTGTATCCATGCTGCTACAGTCCCTTTTATTCCATGGGCTCTAACTTTGCTAAAAAGCCTATTATCTGTCACTTTATCAGATGTCTTTTGGAAATCCATGTATACACCCCATCAATCGCATTACACTCATCAACCCTCTCTGTTACCTCATCAAAAAACTCAAGCAAATTAGTTAAACACAATTTTCCCTCAACAAATCCTTGCTGGCTTTCCTGAATTAATTCGCATTTGTCCAAATGATGGTTAATTTTATTCTGAATTATCATTTCTAAAAGCTTTCCTACCACTGAGGTTAAACTGACTAGCCTGTGGTTGTTGGTCTTGTCCTTACACCCTTTTTTTGAACAAGCATATAACATTTGCAATTCTCCAGTCACTCTGGTACCCACTCTGTATCTAGGGAGGATTGGAAGATTATGGCCAGTGCCTTTGCAATTTCCACCCTTACTTCTCTCAGTATCCTTGGATGCATCTCATCCGCTCCTGGGGACTTATCAACTTTAAGTACAGCTGGCCGATCTAGTACCTCCTCTTTATCAATTTTTAGCCCATCCAGTGTTTCAACTACCTCCTCTTTCAGGGTGACTTTAGCAGCATCTTTTTCCTTGGTAAAGACAGATGCAAAGTACTCATTTAGTACCTTAGCCATGCCCCCTAACTCCATGCATAAATCTCTTTTTAGTTTCCAATCAGCCGTACTCCTTTTACCACCCTTTTGCTATTCGTATGCCTATAGAAGACTTTTAGGCTCCCTTTTATGTTAGCTGCTAGTCTCTCATGCTGTCTTTTTGCTTCTCTTATTTGCTTTTTCACTTCCCCTCTGAACCTTCTATATTCAGCCTGGTTCTCAATTGTATAATCCGCCTGACATCTGTCATATGCACCCTTTTTCTGCTTTATCTTACTCTCTATCTTTTTCATCATCCAGGGAGCTCTGGATTTGTTTGCCCTGCCTTTTCCCCCTCATAGGAATGTACCTTGACTGTACCAAAACTATCTCCTCTTTAAAGGCAGTCCATTGTTCAGTTACAGTTTTGCCTGCCAGTTTTTGATTCCAATTAATTTGGGCTGGATCCATTCTCACTGCATTGAAGTTGGCTCTCCCCAGTTAATTATTTTTACTCTGGATTGCTCCTAGTCCTTTTCCATAGCCAACCTGAACCTTATGATGTGATGTTCACTGCCCCCTAAATGCACCCCTACTGCCACTTGATCCACTTGTCCCACCTCATTCCCCCAAACCAAATCCAGCAATGCCTCTTTCCTCATTGGTCTGGAAACATGCTGATATAGAAAATACTCCTGAACACACTCTTAAAAACTCTTGCCCCTCTCTGCCCTTTAAACTATTACTATCCCAATCTATGTTAGGATAATTAAGTTCCCCATTATAATGACTGTATAATTCTTGTATTTCTCTGTAATTTCCTTGCAAATCTGTTTCTCTATCTTTCCCAGTAGTTGGTGGTCTATAGAATACACCCAGCAACGTAATGGTACCAATTTTGTTTCTTAGCTCTAACCAAATGGATTCTGTCTTTGACAGCTCGAGGACATCCCCTCTCTTCAGCACCATAATGTTCTCCTTAATCAATACTGCTAGCCCTCCTCCTGTCCTTCCTTCCCTCCCTTTCCTGAACACCATGTATTCAGGAATATTTAGTATGCAGTCCTACCCTTTTCTGAGCCAGGTCTCTGTTATCGCCACGACATCATATTTCCACATGGCTATCTGTGCCTGCAGCTTATTTATCACACTCTGCACATTCATATACATGCACATTAAACCTAATTTAGACCTTATTACATTTCCTCTTACTCTGACCCTACCAAATACCTTATTCTTTTTTACTCCAATACCATCTGTGTTTTTCTCTCTAATATTCCCTTCTGGTTCCCACACCCCTGCCAAGTTATTTTAACCTCTCCCCAATAGCACTAGCAAATTGCCCTGCAAGGACATTGATCCTGACTCTGTTGAGGTGCAACCCGTCTGGCCTGTGCAGGTCCCATCTACCCAAGAACTCATCCCAATGTCCCAGGAATCTAAAGTCCTCCCTCCTGTACCATATCTCCAGCCACGCATTCACCTGCTCTATCCTCCTATTTCTATACTCATCAGCACGTTGCTGGGAGTAATCCGGAGATTATTACCTTTTGAGGTCCTGCTTGCTAGTTTCTTTCCTAGCTCCCTAAAATCTGCCTGCAGGACCTCATCCCTCTTTCTACCTATGTGGTTGGTGCCAATATGGAGCACAATGCTGCCTGTTCACCCTCCCCCACTCAGTGCTCTGCAGCTGCTCTGGCACCAGGGAGGCAACAGACCATCCTGCATTCATGTCTACAACCACAAAAATGCTGTCTGTTTCCCTAACTATCAAATCCCCTATCACTATTGCCTGTTCAATCTTCCTCCTCTTCCCCTGTACAGCTGAGCCAGCTGTGGTAACATGGACTAGACTCTGGCTGCACACCCCAGAGGAACCATTACTCATACCAGCATTCAAATGGAATACTGGTTGGTGAGTGAGATGCTGTCAGGGGACTCCTGCACTACCTGCCTGTTCCTTCTTGACTGTCTGGCGGTCACCCATTCCCTCTCTGCCTGCATACCCTTAAGCTGTGGGGTGACCACATCTATAAACATGCTATCCACAAACCTCTCAGTCACGCGCATGTGCCACAGTTGCTGCTCAAGCTCTGAAACCTGGAGCTCAAGTTGCTGCAGCTGATAGCACTTCCTGCACTTGTGGTTGAGAAGTGTCCTGGAGTTCCCACATGGAACATGCTATGTACTCCAGGCGTCCAAGCAGCCCTGTCATACCTCAATTTATTAGACTATTAAATTCATTACTTAAATAAAAGAACAAAATAGACTCACTAGCTACTCACCAACCAGCTACTTTTCCTCTGCTGACCATGCTTTGTTTTATGGGGAAATTAACTGATTAACTCTCTGTGCTTGGAGAACTCTCTATTCATTCTCCAAGCCATGCTGTACTTCAAGGAGAATGTCGACGAGTGCACCCATGTCTGGGAGTAGCTGGTTTGTGCAGAAACCTTGAAGTCCACCAAAAAGTCCTTCAGCACCTTCCCACACCATTTGCAACTTGAAACGACCATAGAAAGTACAAAACACGTAGAATCATAGCAACAGCCAAAAGAAATCAAACAACAACTAATCTAACATTCTGAAGGGGGAGGGTGAACAGTCAGAGGTCGTGGTACACATTGGTACCAATGACATAGGTAGAAAGAGGGATGAAATCCTGCAACAAGAATTTAGGTAGCTAGGTAGCAGACTAAAAAGCAGGACCTCAAACATTGTAATCTCTGGATTACTCCCGGTGCCATGTGCTAGTGAGTATAGGAATTGGAGGCTAGAGCAGATGAATGCGGGGCTGAAGAGATGGTGCAGGAGGGAGAGCTTTAGTTTCCTGGATCACTGGGTCTGTTTCTGGCGAAGGTGGGACCTGTACAAGTTGGACGGGTTGCACCTGAAGAACGGGACCAACATCCTTGCTGGGAGGTTTGCTAGTGCTGTTGGGGGGTGGGGAGTTTAAACTAATTTGGCAGGGGGATGGGATACAGAGTGGAGGTACAGTGGCGGGTGATGCACAGTCAAATATAGAAGAGAAACTGAGTCAGCCTGAAAGGCAGAGCAAATATAGACCTGTTAAGGTAAAAGCAAATAATGCAAGGCTGGATTGCATCTATTTTAACGCAAGGAGTCTTACTAGTAAGGCAGATGAATTGAGGGCGTTGATTAACACATGGAAATATGATATTATTGCTATCAAAGAGACTTGGTTGAGGGAAGGGCAGGACTGGGTATAGAATCTTCAGGTGTGACAGGGGAGGGTGTAAAGGAGGAGGTGGTGTTGCACTGTTGATCAAGGAGTCGATTACTGCAGTAAGGAGAGATGAGATCTTAGAACATTCCTCAAATGAGGCCATATGGGTAGAACTTGAAAACAAAAAGGGGGCAATCACTTGGCTGGGAGTGTACTACAGGCCTCCAAACAAACAGGGAGAGATAGAGGAGCAGATATGTAGGCAAATCTCAGAGAGGTGTAAAAATGATAGGGTAATAATAGTAGGGGATTTCAACTTATCCAATATCAACTGGGATAGTCAGTGCAAAAAGGCTTAAATGGGGTGGAATTCTTAAAGTGCATACAGGAGAGCTTTTTGAGCCAGCATGTAGAAAGTCCTACAAGAGAGAGGGCGGTACTGGACCTAATCCTAGGGAATGATACCGGCCAAGTGGTAGTAGTGTCAGTGGGGGAGCATTTTGGGGATAGTGACCATACTCTAAGATTTAAAGTAGTTATGGAAAAGGACAAAGAGGAACCGGAAATAAAAGTACTGAATTGGGGGAAGGCTGATTTCAATATGGTAAAACAGGACCTGGCCAAAGTGGACTGGGAGCAGCTACTTGTAGGAAAGTCTACATCAGACCAGTGGGAGTCATTCAAAAAGGAAATAGTGAGAGTTCAGGGCCAACATGTTCCCGTAAATCTCCACTTGGAGAGTCAGCGATTAATCAGGGATACTCAACATGGCCTTGTCAGGGGGAGATCGTATCTAACAAACTTGATTGAATTTTTCGAGGAAGTGACTAGATGTGTAAATGAGGGTAAAGCAGTTGATGTAGTCTACATGGACTTCAGTAAGTATTTTGATAAGGTCCCACATAGGAAATTGGTTAAGAAGATAAGAGCCCATGGGATCCAGGGCAATTTGGCAAATTGGATCCAAAATTGGCTTAGTGGCAGGAGACAGAGGATGATGGTTGAGGGTTGTTTTTGCGATTGGAAGCCTGTGACCAGTGGTGTACATAATGTTTGTAATGTATATTAATGATTTAGTCGTGAATATAGGAGGTATGATCAGTAAGTTCGCAGATGACACGAAAATTGGTGATGTCGTAAATAGTGAGGAGGAAAGTCTTAGATTACAGGTTGATATAGATAGGCTGGTAAGATGGGCGTAGCAGTGGCAAATGGAATTTAATCCTGAGAAGTGTCAAGTGATGCATCTTGGTAGGACCCTAGGAAGTACAGAGGGTCAGAGGGACCTTGGTGTACTTGTCCATAGATCACTGAAGGTAGCAGCACAAGTAGATAAGATGGTTAGACAGGCATATGGAATACCTGCCTTTATTAGCCGAGGCAAAGAATATAAGAGCAGGGAGGTTATGTACAGTTCTGGGCACCACACTACAGGAAGGATGTGATTGCACTGGAGAGGGTGCAGAGGAGATTCACCAGGATGTCGCCTAGACTGGAGCATTTCAGCTATGAAGAGAGATTGGATAGGCTAGGGTTGTTTTCCTTAGAGCAGAGAAGGCTGAGGGGGGAGCTTTTTGAGGTATACAAAATTATGAGGGGCATTTTTAGGATAAATAGGAAGGAACTTTTTCCCTTCGCGGTGGGGTCAATAACCAGGGGGCATGGATATAAGGTAAGGGGCAGGAGGTTTAGAGGGGATTTGAGGAAACATTTTTTCACCCAGAGGGTGGTTGGAATCTGGAACACACTGCCTGAAGAGGTAGTAAAGGCCAGAACCCTCACAACATTTAAGAAGTATTTAGATGAGCACTTGAAACGCCAGAGCATACAAGGCTACGGTCCAAGTGCTGGAAAATAGGATTAGAATAGATAGCTGCTTGATGGCCGGCACAGACACGATGGGCCGAAGGGCCTGTTTCTGTGCTGTATAACTCTATGACTTTATGACTCTAACCTGAAAGTAGTTAATGATCTTTTTAATAAGTGCTGGTGGTGGTCTCCGTCCTGCTGCATGTTCAGCTGTGCGAGGTTAAGAGAGGGCGTTGACTGAAGTTTTGTTCCAAAAGGGCATCACTGGTGTCAAATCAATGTTGCACACTGATTAGCATTATGACCTGCCTACTCTCTCTACTTCTGGTGGACGTTCATTGCATGCGTATTAAGGCCTACACCGAGCTCATCTTTTACTGCAAAATTCATTACTGCTTCCAGTTGCAGATTAAATAAATCAGGCATCAATGTGCATTCTTGTCTTACCCCAACTGTTGATCTAAACCATTCTGTTAGTTTCCTATCCACTTAACAGCACTCAGGTATTTGTTATAGATGTTTTCTATCAGTCTGACAAGTTTCTCAGGAATTCTGTACACACTTATGATATGCCATATTCCTTCTCATTATGTACTGTTGAAGGGAAGATGTAGTTGTAATATTTTCACTAAAATTGGTGCAGCACTACAATAAAAACAAAATACTTGCATTTATATAATTTGTAATATCATTGCTGGAATGTCTCGAGCAACTTCATACAATTAACAATTTTTAGAATGCAGTGACATATGTAAGCAAATATGCAGTGGAGCTTTAATGGAATTTGTACAGTGGAATCCAATTAGCGATTTGTGCTGCAGAACTTTGGTCAAGTGCTTCTCTTGAATAATGCATGTTACTGTATATTGGATGGAGGGTGATAGTATGTACAATACATTGAACATCTATACTTTTCACAAATCCACTCAGAAGCTAAATCTTTGTTTAATCACTTTAAAATTGAAAAATTTGCTCTCTCAAATACCACCCAGTCCTAAAATATTGATATTTTGAGATTCTAATATGAATGAAACATTGAAGAAGTGTTTGAACTTGTATTGTCAGTAAAAGCAAAATGGTTATTTATTGACAGCTGTGGGAAAGAAGATAAGGCTGAATGAGGAGTGATGTTATGTTGTGCTTGTAATAGGAACATTGGCTAGAAGGACGTTAAAAATAAGGACTAGGTTTCCACCCAATCATAGTCTAGCACACATTAACACTTTAGTATTTGTTGTGGTAATGGTCATTTATCACATGAGAAAAGTCAAAACAAATCGTAGAGTTATGTGTTATGTAACACCTGGGGCTGGATTTTACCAGCCTGCATGAGGGGTCCGGAAACGGTAGCAGAATGTGTCGGGAGGGGCGCCCAACATCTTCCCGCCACCACGGGATTTATCAACGACAGGAACATTAATGGCCTGGCCGCCTGCCAACTGGAAGCCAATTAGTGGCCACTTGCCGCCCCCATCGGCATTTTACCGGCATCAGGAGGTGCCGTTGCTGTTTCGGGTGACCACCAGGTAAACCGTGGCAGCCTCCCAGAGGGTTCTGTTGGGAGGGGAGGCCATCCTTTATGACCATTCCATGGCCCATGGAGGGGACCCCCCAGTGGAAATGGCCCTGGCACAGTGAAAAGAAAACTTAACTGGCCTTTGAGGACGCCTCAATGGTGGTGAGCAGCTGACCCTCTGGTTGGGCCATCAGCTTTGAGAGGTGGGCCATCATCCTCAATTGGACCGCCTTCACAGCAGCCACCTATTAATTGGCTGCCGCCAGGAAAATGCCACCTAGGGTCCTGTTCTGGAGCAAGATAAGGAACGGCTTTGAGTTATATAATCAGACATTTGATTGTACCTTTTAGGATTCCACTGATCTCTTAATATAAAACAATGAATAAATCTACATTACATATTTCTTCACAAGAGTATTCACACTTATGTCACTTCAGTTAAACATTGTGAAAAATAAAGCCATCATATTTAGGTCATGTCGCCAATTCCAGCCCCCACCCTGGCCATTGTCTCAGATTAAAGCCAATTGTTTGCAACCTCACTGTCTCATTTCACCCTGAACTGTGCTTCTGACCCCACAACCTCTCCACCCCTACTACTGAATCCTCATTCATGCTTTGTTTCCTCCAAACTTCACTATTCCCATCATGAAGGGTCACTGACCTGAGACGTTAACTCTGCTTCTCTCTGCGCAGATGCTGCCAGACTTGCTGAGTATTTCCAGCATTTATTGTTCGTGTTTCAAATTTCCAGCATCTGCAGTATTTTGCTTTTAATTCACTATTCCCATGCTTTCTTAGCCGGCCTCCCATCATCCACCCTTCATTGACTTCAGCTGATCCAAAACTTTGATGCCCATATCATAACTAAGTTCCCTTCACTCTTCACCCCTGTGCTCTCTGACTCTCCGCTGCCTTCAATTTAAAATTCTCATCCTCATGTTCAAATCCCTTCCCTATCCCTTTAACATCTTCCTGCCCTACAGCACTCCAAGAACTCTGTTTTCCTCCAACGCTGCCTCTTGTGCATCCTGCCCTCCCTTCACCTCAACATGCCTTCAGCCGTCTAAATCCTAAACTGGGAAATTCCCTCCATAAATCTCCACTTCTCCATCTTTCCCTCCTTCTTTAAACCCATCCTTAAAGTCTATGTCTTTCACCCCATCTGATGTCATCTTCTTTGGCTTGGTGTCAATTTTTGGTTGATTCCACTTCACTGAAGCCCTCTGGGACATCTTTCTACATTAAAGGTGCTATATAATTGCAAGTTGTTGCAGTTCTGGTTTGCAATTGTGAGTTTCTGACTTCTGAATTATCAGATATTTCTCATTTTCTGCATAAATTTGGTATAACATTGTTCACGGTTATACAAATTGAGTCAGGAATTGGTAACGTAAGTGGTATTTACATGGGATTATATTTCCTCTTGAATCATGCTTGTAAATGAGACTGGAGAGATGGCTACATTTTTTTCCAGCACCATCATCTGATGCTACCCGTGGAGCTATCTACACTTAGCCTCAATGCTACTTCAGTAAAAAAAACTGTTTAACTGTGTTGAATTTGTTAACTATTAATATTATTCTTAGATTTCAGTTAAAAGAGAAGGCTATTGAAAAATTCACACATGAAATACGACTGCTTGAAGAAATGAATGCACGATCCAGAGAACAAGTACGGCACTGAATCATGAATAAAAGCTATTGTAATAGATTAAGGATCTTTTGTGAACCTTGCTACATGACAAAGACATAATTCACCAAAACAATTATCGGCAGGAAAAATATGACAGAAAAATGCAGTAAAAATTAACTGTTAACATTGAGCACATTAAAATTCAGTCTAATCTTTGCGTTCAGATTGCTAATGAAACTGCTGAGGTAATATTGTAACACAGTGGCCGCTGCATAATTTGGTTTATTGCAGCCTGTCCCCCTTAACAGACTTGTTCCACGTGGTGTTGTTTCAATTGACATATGAATATTTGGATTAGAATAAGAACACAAGAGCACTGTAATTTGTGACCCTGCCATGTATCCAAGCTCTTGTATAGTATGAGAGTAGTATATGGAGTGATGGCATGAATCAAAACCCACGATTCAATCCTTTAACATTAAAACAAATGGGGATGAAAATTTATCAAAAGGGAAAATACATTCTTTGTCACCAGTTATCCCTTTGTCTCACACCTAACCAGGTTTATTGTACTGGTGACATCCCACTTATATTTTTCTCCTTTACAAACCTGGCATGCACACTTGCATCTGTAGTTACTGCAAAACAAAAATAAACACTAGGAGCCCAAGAAATTTTACCCCACCTCTACTCTGAGATCTCTCATTGAATCCAACTTTTGGCCTTCAATGCACTACCACATAACATATTCTGAGGCATAAGGGAAGCATAAAAAGTAGTCATATGCATCTTGCTAGTTTTATTTGTATAAATCAACATTTCCTTTCCACTAAGTAGGATTACAGCATGAGTAAAGCAGAGAAAAAAATGCTACAATCATCAAAAATTACATGAGGCTTTCTAAAATTTCATTAATAACTGCACAACTATGATGCCTGTCTTTCTGAAATTTGAAGTGTGCTTCTCTTATGCTAAAAGTGATATAATTAAATATATTTGACAATTATGCACAAATAATTCAAAGTAAACTCTATAATAACAAACTTCACAGGTACAATTATGAAGCACAGACATTTACAGCACAGAAGGAGGCCATTTGGCTCATCAAGTCCATGCCAGCTCTCCTCAGAGCCCCTCTGCTGTCGGGAACATTGGGGGGGAGGCAGTGAAGATTGGTGCGGCAGAGGCCTGCCACCGACCCCAACAGCGATAGGCCCCATGCCGATCTCGGTGGCAGTGGCGAGGCCTTGTGGTGGCTGCCCCACCGCTTGGTGATGGGACCCCCATTTAAATATGTAAACTAATTTACATACCTGATTTAATGAGGGTCCCGCCACCTCCTTAATTGCTGCATTGATCTTCATTTGGGCGGCCGATAAGGCCGCACCTTCGAATCCCTGTTCAGGGAAACATGGCGCAACACCTGTGGGGAGGTGTAAGAAGGATTTTTTTCTCTGTGCGTGAGGGGGGAAGCGGGGTTAAAATGCTGCAAATTGGTCAGGGGGTGCTGGGAAGGGGTAAAGGGCAAGGTGCCTAACTTTGGGCGGGGTGGGGGGGGGGGTGCGGTGACAGGTCAAATTTTAATTATCTGAATTCCAGCAGGGAAAAAGGCAGGAATGTTGTGATTTGCCATTGCTGGGTGGGAGAGTGCATGGTACGTTTATTTTATTTAGTTTTCGGAAGCTTAAACTTACCTGACCCTTTAAATTTTAAATGTGCATTGAGGGCTGTAAGCCCTTTAAAAATGGCACCGGTGCCTGCACATTGGTGCCGGACGCCGTTGCCTGTGGCAGCCCGCCCGCCCCTGCACCACATCGCGGGGAACGGGCGCCGCGGCCATGCATTTGAAATCGTGGCGGATCCGTGATGCAGTGCCCATGCAGGCGGGCCAAATTTTTTTATTTGGCAGCAGACTCTTAAAATGCAGCCCATGCAGTCAGTGCCCTCCCTGGCTTGATCCTCATAGCCCTGCAAGTCTATTTCTCTCAGGTGGCCATCCAACTTCCTCTTGAAGTCATTGATCATGTCTGCTTCCACCACCCTTGTGGGCAGCGATTTCCAGGTCATTACCACCCGCTGCATAAAAACGTGCTTCCTCATATTCTCTTTGCATCTTTTGCCCAAAACTTTCAATCTGTGTTCCCTAGTCCTTATACCATTTGTTAATGGGAACAGTTTTTCCTTGTCTAACTTATCTAAGCCTGTCATTATCTTGTACACTTCCATTAAATCTCCCCTAACTAAAATCCTCCATCCCTGGAACCATTCTGGTAAATCTGCTTTGTACCCTCTCAAGGACCCTCACATCCTTCCTGAGGTGTGGTGACCCAAACTGGACGCAAAACTACAGTTGGGGCCTAACCAGAGTAAATTAATCATCTTAAAATGGAGAATAAATTCTTAATTTCAATATATAAATGAAATTATGTAATAGGTTTCTCTCTAAAATTCCAAGGGAGAAACATTTGTTCACATACCCCCACTTAAAGCAGCGCTACGCAGACTTGAACAGATTCCCCAGAAGCAGACAGTGCCTCGGGCCACTACCTGCATGACTCATGCAGGTTTCTCCATTGATATCATTGAAGAAACCAGCTTGAAGTGTCATTACGTGAACGTATTTCTCCCCCAAATATCTATTATACAGCAAAAGTACTATTTAGTTGAATATATCGGCTTACTGTTCAAATTACTGACTTTAATTAAGTGGAAACTTTTTAAACAGATGACCAATGAGACTATTTGAGTCTTTTTACTAATTACTTCCTCGCCAATGTTCATCCGATCCCTTTTCTCAAGACATGAACTCTTTACTAAGATTCATGGGTGCTAGATGCCCTCCAGTATCTCATTCAGACTGGTCTATTATTCACGTCTGAGCATTAGCAGTGCATGTTAGCCGGCCATTCAACCTTGTGGTCATTACAGTTAAACCCAATCCTATCCTCACTCAATGTGAACACATCTGCACTTCTAGCAGAGATGGCTGGGTAATAATTGGGATTGCAAGCTCAATATAACTCTGATATTGAAGCCAATTTTAGCATCCTTATTTGCACTGCAGTTGAGAACAGCTAATTCAGTGCAGACTGGGGATTGGAGTTGAAGCTTAAAATCAGCCATGATTGTACTGAATGGCGGAGCAGGCTCGTTGGGCCATATGGTCAACTCCTGCTCCTATTTCTTGTGTTCTTGTGCTCTGCATGATTCATCTGTTCTACTCATCTCATCCTATCTTAACAAATGTTGCATGTACATTTTGTCATGTAACTGACACTGTTATTTTGTCTGCATTGAGACTTAAATGATTAATTAATAATTGTGATGCACTTTGCACTTTATGGGGGGGAATGTTATGTTGGCGGCGGGGGTCTCGACATCGGGGGGAAACCAATGCCAAGAACCCCACAACCTCTCTTCTACGGAAGGCCCACCAAACTTAGTGCCAATCAGGCACATAACTGGACAGTGGCGGGCCTTCCATCAGATTTAGGACCCTGTTGCCAGAAGTCCCAGCCTTGCAGAGTTGTCGGCCAGTCAGAGGCAGGCAGCTGCAGCGCCACCGCGGGGGTGGTGGCTGCTGCTGTAGCTGCAATGACCAGATACCTAGGAGTGGTGCTGGAACCAGGCTTAAGGTAGGTCAGGGTGAGAGGAGTCTCGCGGGATGGGGGTGTAGGGGGTCGGCAGCAGGGCACGGGCATGGCCCTCAGCAGGCCCTGTCCTTCTCGATGCCAGGTCCATCATTCAGGCATTAAGTGCCTTTCAACGATATTTCAGAATACTCAGAATACGTATATTCCTACTATAAAGAAAAATTCTAAGGGGAGGACCCGGCATCTGTGGTTAACTAAAGAAGTTAAGGAAAGCATCAAACTTGAGGAAAAAGCATATAATTGCGCAAAAATGAGTGGCAGGTCAGATGATTGGTCAGAATATAAAAAATAGCAAAGGTTAATCAGGACAAAGAAATTAGAGTATGAGAGGAAGCTAGCTAGAAATGTAAAAACAGATACCAAGAGTTTCTACAGGTATTTAAAAAGGAAAAGAGTAAGTAAAGTGATTGTTGGTCCTCCAGAGAGTAAGAATAGGGAGTTAATAGTAGATAATGAAATGGCGGATGAAACTAACAAATATTTTGCTTCTGCCTTCACTATAGAGGATATAAAAAGCATTCCAGTAATAGCTGTAAATCAGGAGGTGGAAGGAAGAGAGGAACTTGGTGAAATTACAATCACCAGGGAAGCGGTACTAAGCAAACTGATGGCGCTGCAGGCTGACAAGTCCCTGGTTCCTGATGGGCTTCATCTTAGGGTCTTAAAAGAGGTGGCTAATGAGGTAGTAGATGCGTTGGTGTTAATTTTTCAAAATTTGCTGGATTCTGGAAAGGTTCCATCAGATTGAAAAGTAGCAAATATAACCCCTCTATTCAAGAAGTGGGGGGAGGCAGAAAACAGATAACTATAGGCCAATTAGCTTGACATCTGTCGTGGGGAAGGTGATAGAGTCGATCATTAAGGAGACTATAGCTGGGCACTTAAAAAAACTCAAGGTAATCGGGAGTAGTCACCATGGTTTTGTGAAACATAAATCATGTTTAACCAATTTATTGGAGTTCTTTGAAGGCATAACATGTGCTGTGGATAAAGGGGACCCCTTTAACGTAGTTGGATTTCGAGAAGGCATTTGAAAAGGTGTCACATAAAAAGTTATTGCACAAAGTAGAAGCTCATGGTGTAGGGGTAACATATTCGCATGGATAGAAGATTGGCTGGCTGGCAGAAAACAGAGAGTATGAATAAATGGGTCCCTTTCTGATTGGCAGGATGTGATGCGTGGAGTCCTGTAGGGGTCTGTGCTGGGGCCTCAACTTTTTACAATTTATATCAATGATTTAGATGAGGGGAGCAATGGCATGGTAGATAAATTTTCAAATTGTTATGCGTCTGTTATACAGGGCATTGGTGAGACCACATCTCGAATACTGTGTTCAGTTTTGGTTTCTTTATTTAAGGAAGGATGTAAATGCATTGGAGGCGGTTCAGAGGAGGTTTACTAGATTGATAAGCTGGACTGAGCGAGTTGTCTTATGAAGAGAGGTTGGACAGACTGGGCTTATTTTTACTGGAGTTTAGAAGAGTGAGGGGAGACTTGATTGAGGTATATAAGATCCTGAACAGTCTTGACAAGGTGGATGTGGAAAGGATGTTTTCTCTTGTGGGTGAGTCCAGAACAAGGGGGCACGGTTTTAAAGTTAGGGGTCGCCTGTTTAGGACAGAGATGAGGAGAATTTTTTTCTGTCAGAGGGTTGTACGACTTTGGAACTCTCTGTTTCAGAAGTTGGTGGAGGAGGTAGATAGATTCTTGTTAGGCAAGGAAATCAAAGGTTATCGGGGGTCGATGGGGGTGTGGAATTCGAGACACAAACAGATCAGCCATGATCTTATTGAAAGGTGGAGCAGGCTCGAGGGGCCGAATGGCCTACTTCGTGTGTTCGTATGTAACGAGGGACATTCCCCCCCCCCCCCAAACCCGGAGCCATAAAGCAGACTGCACGGTTTTTCGGTCTGCGGTGAGAAGAGGGCCTTAATTGGGGGTTAATTACCCAGTCAAGGGCCTTAATTGGCGGCGGGGTGGGAGGGCCACTCAAAGGCCTTCCTGCCCTGGAATAAATTTCGTCAGAACCGGGATAGTAGCAGGGTCCCCCCCCCTCACCCTATTTATTTATTTAGAGATACAACACTGAAACAGGCCCTTCGGCCCACCGAGTCTGTGCCGACCAACAACCGCCCATTTATACTAACCCTCATATTCATCTCATATTCCCTACCACCTACCTACACTAGGGGCAATTTACAATGGCCAATTTACCTATCACCTGCAAGTCTTTGGCTGTTGGAGGAAACCGGAGCACCCGGCGAAAACCCACGCGGTCACAGGGAGAACTTGCAAACTCAGCACAGGCAGTACCCAGAATCGAACCCAGGTCCCTGGAGCTGTGAGGCTGCGGTGCTAGCCGCTGTGCCGCCCCATTTTATTTTATTTTATTTTATTTTATGCTCTCTTTGCCTCCAAACCTGCCGCGGGGGAGAGCATAAAATTCCACCCTATGAGTTTTACTTCAATCATCAATCGTGTTTTTAGAACCACATCTGTTCCCTTCCCTGCTTATGCATTCACTGCACCAGACACAATTACTGCTCTTAAACTGGTTCTTTACGTAAAAGTAGCCTGTGAGGTCTTCTTTTTTTGCATCTGTTCATGTCTAAATGGTGAGAGATTGCAGAGCTGTGAGATGCAAAGAGATCTGTGTGTCCTCGTGTATGAATCGCAAAAGGTTAGTATGCAGGTTCAGCAAGTAATTAAGAAAACTAATAGAATGTTATCGTTTATTGCAAGGGGAATTGAATACAAAAGTAGGGAGCTTATGCTTCCATTATACAGGGGACTGGTGAGACCACATCTGGAGTACTGTGTACAGTATTGGTCTCCTTATTTAAGGAAAGATGAAAATGGGTTGGAAGCAGTTAAGAGAAGGTTTACGAGACTAATGCGAAGATGATTCTCGACAGGGGTGAGAGTAACAGGGTAGTTGTTATGGGGGACTTTAACTTTCCAAATATCGACTGGAAATACTATAGTTCGAGTACTTTAGATGGGTCAGTTTTTGTCCAGTGTGTGCAGGAGGGTTTTCTGACACAGTATGTAGACAGGCCAACCAGGGGCGACGCCACATTGGATTTGGTACTGGGAAATGAACCCGGCCAGGTGTTAGATTTAGATGTAGGTGAGCACTTTGGTGATAGTGATCACAATTCAGTTAGGTTTACCTTAGCGATGGGCAGGGACAGGTATATACCGTAGGGCAAGAATTATAACTGGGGGAAAGGAAATTATGATGCGATTAGGCAAGATTTAGGATGCGTAGGATGGGGAAGGAAACTGCAGGGGATGGGAACAATCGAAATGTGGAGATTATTCAAGGAGCAGCTACTGCGTGTCCTTGATAAGTATGTACCTGTGAGGCAGGGAGGAAGTTGTCGTGCGAGGGAGCCGTGGTTTACTAAAGAAGTTGAAGCGCTTGTCAAAAGGAAGAAGAAGGCTTATGTTAGGATGAGACGTGAAGGCTCAGTTAGGGCGCTTGAGAGCTACAAGCTAGCCAGGAAGGATCTAAAGGGAGAGCTAAGAAGAGCAAGGAGAGGACACGAGAAGTCATTGGTGGATCGGATCAGGGAAAACCCTAAGGCTTTCTATAGGTATATCAGGAATAAAAGAATGACTAGAGTTAGATTAGGGCCAATCAAGGATAGTAGTGGGAAGTTGTGTGTGGAATCAGAGGAGATAGGGGAAGTGTTAAATGAATATTTTGCATCAGTATTTACAGTAGAGAAAGAAAATGTTGTTGAGAATACTGAGATTCAGGCTACGAGGCTAGATGGGATTGAGGTTCACAAGGAGGAGGTGTTAGCAATTTTGGAAAGTGTGAAAATAGATAAGTCCCCTGGGCCAGATGGGATTTATCCTAGGATTCTCTGGGAAGCTATGGAGGAGATTGCAGAGCCTTTGTCCTTGATCTTTATGTCGTCATTGTCGACAGGAGTAGTGCCGGAAGACTGGAGGATTGCAAATGTTGTCCCCTTGTTCAAGAAGGGGAGTAGAGACAGCCCTGGTAATTATAGACCTGTGAGCCTTACTTCGGTTGTGGGTAAAATGTTGGAAAAGGTTATAAGAGACAGGATTTATAATCATCTTGAAAAGAATAAGTGCATTAGAGATAGTCAGCACGGTTTTGTGACGGGTAGGTCGTGCCTCACAAACCTTATTGAGTTTTTCGAGAAGGTGACCAAACAGGTGGATGAGGGTAAAGCAGTGGATGTGGTGTATATGGATTTCAGTAAGGCATTTGATAAGGTTCCCCACGGTAGGCTATTGCAGAAAATACGGAAGTATGGGGTTGAAGGTGATTTAGAGCTTTGGATCAGAAATTTGCTAGCTGAAAGAAGACAGAGGGTGGTGGTTGATGGCAAATGTTCATCCTGGAGTTTAGTTACTAGTGGTGTACCGCAAGGATCTGTTTTGGGGCCACTGCTGTTTGTCATTTTTATAAATGACCTGGAAGAGGGTGTAGAAGGGTGGGTTAGTAAATTTGCAGATGACACTAAGGTCGGTGGAGTTGTGGATAGTGCCGAAGGATGTTGTCGGGTACAGAGAGACATAGATAGGCTGCAGAGCTGGGCTGAGAGATGGCAAATGGAGTTTAATGTGGAAAATTGTGAGGTGATTCACTTTGGAAGGAGTAACAGGAATGCAGAGTACTGGGCTAATGGGAAGATTCTTGGTAGTGTAGATGAACAGAGAGATCTTGGTGTCCAGGTGCATAAATCCTGAAGGTTGCTAACCAGGTTAATAGGGCTGTTAAGAAGGCATATGGTGTGTTAGCTTTTATTAGTAGGGGGGTCGAGTTTCGGAGCCACGAGGTCATGCTGCAGCTGTACAAAACTCTGGTGAGACCGCACCTGGAGTATTGCGTGCAGTTCTGGTCACCGCATTATAGGAAGGATGTGGAAGCTATGGAAAGGGTGCAGAGGAGATTTACTAGGATGTTGCCTGGTATGGAGGGAAGGTCTTACGAGGAAAGGCTGAGGGACTTGAGGTTGTTTTTGTTGGAGAGAAGGAGGAGGAGAGGTGACTTAATAGAGACATATAAGATAATCAGAGGGTTAGACAGGGTGGATAGTGAGCGTCTTTTTCCTCGGATGGTGATGGCAAACACGAGGGGACATAGCTTCAAGTTGAGGGGTGATAGATATAGGACAGATGTGAGAGGTAGTTTCTTTACTCAGAGAGTAGTAAGGGCGTGGAACGCCCTGCCTGCAGCAGTAGTAGATTCGCCAACTTTAAGGGCATTTAAGTGGACATTGGATAGACACATGGATGAAAATGGAATAGGGTAGGTCAGATGGTTTCACAGGTCGGCGCAACATCGAGGGCCGAAGGGCCTGTACTGCGCTGTAATGTTCTAATTTAATTCTAATACCTGGAATGGGCAGGTTTTCTTATGAGGAAAGGTTGGACAGGCTCGGCTTGTTTCTGCTGGAATTTAGAAGAAGTAAGAGGTGTCTTAATTGAAACATATAAGATCCTAAGGGGTCTTGACAGGGTGAATGTGGAAAGGATGCTTCCTCTTGTAGGAGAATTTAGAATTAGGGATCACTTTTTAAAAATAAAGGGTTGCCCATTTAAGACAAAGATGAGGAGAAATTTTTTTCTCTCAGAGGGCCGTGAGTCTTTGGAACTCTCTTCCTCAAAAAGGAAGCAGAGTGTTTGAATATTTTTAAGGCAGAGGTAGATAGATTCTTGATAAGTAAGGGGGTGAAAGGTTATTGGGGGTAGGCGGGAATGTGGAGTTAAGGTTACAATCAGATCAGCCATGATCCTATTGAATAGCAGAGCCGGCTCAAGGGGCTGAGAGGTAAAGGCCTGCTTGGGTCTGCAAAAAAAAACCCGACCCAAGCCTGACAGAACCACATCCAACCCGAGCCCGATCCGTGTCCTTCCATTTTTTCCCTTTCCCAACCCGACCCGACGCGACCATCAGTTAACTTACCTTCTGTTTTTCACTTTGTTGCTGATCTGCACAAGATAAAAATAACTGTAACAAAACAACCTTTCTAGTCCAAAAATTAAATTAACAGCGGAGCCACTTACCTGTGATAGAGTGTGTCCGGCCTGACCCGACCCGACCCGAGCCAAATGACAGACGCGGAAGTGCAACCCGACCTGACCCGAACCCGACACATGTCGTCAGGTCCTGTTGGATTCGGGTCGGGTAGCAGGCCTTTACCAAGAGGCCTACTCCTCCTAATTGGTATATTTGTGGCACAGATATAAACCTGTCATATGCACAAACAGTGAGCATAAACTTGCATTCTCACTAAATTTGTGGCACAACATATTGGAACACTATCTTGTCACCCTGATAAACTTTCTTCTTAAACTTAGTTTTATTATTTCTGTGAGTGAGGAATTACTGTTTTTCCTGAACAGTTTTTTGCCAGTAGTTTTCTTTGTCTATTTGTCACTTCAGAGTGACTACCTTTGACATCAGGGCAGCATTTGACCAAGTGTGGTATCAAGGCGCCCTAGTCATAGTGAAGTCAATGGGAATCGCTCCATTGCCTAGAGTCATACCTAGCACTAAGGAAGCTGGTCATGGTTGTTGGAGGACAACCATCTCAGCCCAAGGTGTCAGCTTTGATTTTTGTGCTTAAGTCCTTGAGTGGGACGTGAAACCACAACTTACTGACTCAGAGGTGAGAGTGCCGTCAACTGAACCGCTGCTGATGTTAACTCAGCTACTGCTGATGCACATGTCTAACAATGTCAGTACCAAATGCTCTTAAAACAGATATGGCATAGTTAGATGCAAACTGAAACATTATTAAAACAAAACAAACTCAATTTTAAAATAATTTTTGTTGGGGAGGGGGGGTGGAGTTGACAGGACGGGACCAAGCAGAGTTCTGTATCATTTTGCAATGATGATATCACATACAGATATGTTTGATACAATCTACATCATTACATTATATTTCTGTACAAACAAAAAAAGTTTGGCAAATACATTTTCATGCTCTGTACCAATGCTGTTTTAATATCGAATTTATCTGCATTTTTATTAGAATGAACTGTTGAAGAAGGAGCAGAAGGAACAAATCAGAATACTAGTCAGAAGGGCCAAGGAACAAGAGAAAGATCTGGAACGCAAAGAGAAAATCAACAATGAGCAAGTTGAAAAGGCCATGAAAGAAAACTTGGAGCTAATTAAACAAAACAAACAACAAGTACAAGGTATTAGCAATGATATTAGCTAAATTCCTTTTTCAAGACCTTTGATAATCACTTACATTTTCATCAGCTACAATGGTTCATGTATAAACCTTCTTCAATTGCAGTGGGTTGTGTATAAGCCATATTTTACATATTCTGGTGAGTTTGCACTTCAGTATTCAAAGAAACAGTTACTCACATGCAAACCTGGACACTTACTCTGTGGCATTGTCCTATCCATTCTTAATTCTTGCATAATGTTGACATGTTCACTTTTAATTTTGCAATCTGACAAGTGACAATTTTTCAGGCCCTTTAGCAATGGGCTGGGAGGCAGGAAGTCTGGCAAAATGGTGCAAAAAGGCATTGGGGGGATGCCCAGTGTCTTCCCACCACCATGCCATTTTGCCAGCGGCAGGAAGTTGGCAGAATGGCCCCTGTTGGGAAGCTAATTGAGCCACTTGTGGCCAATTAAAACCACTTCCTGTCTCTGCAGGCATTTTGCCCATGTTGAGGGGGGTGGGGGCTTGGGGCCCACCGTTGCATGGAAAGACTGCACAGTGAAACCTGGCAACCTCCCAGCAGGTTCTGGGATGTCCCTCTTACACTCCTTTATGGGCACTCAATGGCCCACACAGGGGGTCCCCTGGCGGTCGATCTCACGGCAGTGGCACCACCAGCGCTTAGTAACCACCCCAACCCTCCAATTTCCAGCAATGGCCCCTGCTAGTGGGATGGTCTGGCCACCACCGGCAATATAACTCCCCCAGTCTGCCACCGGCCAAAGCGGGGTTGCCTCCCGCTTTCAGTTCTGGCGGCGTGTCCTCCACAAAATTCAGCATCTGATCTATTTTGGCAAGCCTTAAAAAGAAATTGTCATGTTTCTTCATTACACAAATAATATGGATGTATTGAAATGTTTATATTACCATTAGTAAGCACTTATACTGATATTCTAGTTATCGGTCCCCTTTATAATTCTATGTAAGTGAGTGCATTTTACATTAGTTAAAATTGGGCTCATAGTGTCAGAACAAGTCCTGAATCTAAAGGCAGGACCTGCTCTGACACAAGAGTGAAGCAAAGTGAAAATCCCTGAAAGAGGGTGTCTCACTACCTTTCACTTTGGAGTCAGTTTCCATTTTCTTATATTTTTACATCATTGTTACATCTCCAACCCAAAACATTCATGTCTAAGGTTTTAAGATTCCAAATTAGCTTATCTTTTGAACAGTAATATTAGGCAGTCCAAATACTATTAAGCAGTTGCACAAATAAACTAGGCACACACCCAGAACAAAGTACAATACTCCTACTTGTCAGACATTGCAGATGACGTCAGACACTGAATGCATCAATCACATACATTATAATAGCAAAATTAGGTTAAACATTGGGAATTACAAGTACTTGATTCTGAAATGTTTCGCAATTTCTCAGATTGCTTACTGACAATATTTCTAAATAAGATTAGCTTTTCTGTGGGTCACTGACATTCAGCATTCAGTTATTCCTCTGAAAGATAAAACGTACAACTTCTTTCTTTTAGTAAGCCGGCTGATGAGTGCTTTACCTCCCACTGAGATACTCAGCTACATTTCTGAGGATGGCCTTAACAAGTCAACATCTGTGGTCCATTGTCACTGTCCGTGGCTGTTGTCATCTTTTGGAAGCACAGAAGATGCAACACCTTCCCTTTCAACTTCTCCCTTCCCACTGTCCAGGTCCCAAACATTCTTTCCAGGTGAAACAGAAATTTCCTTGTACTTCTTTCAACTTGGTGTTCTGCATTCACTGCTCACAATGTGGTCTTCTCTACACTGGGGAGACCAAACGCAGATTGCTTTGCAGAACACCTCCATTCAGTCCGCAAGCATAAACCTGACCTTCTGGTCACTTGTCATTTTACATCTCCACCACACTCCACTCTGACCTCGGCCTCGTACACTGTTCCAATTAAACTCAGCACAAGTTTGAGGAACAGAACCTCATCTATCGATTAGGCACTTCACACATTTCCGGACTCAAAATTAAGTTCAACAATTTCAGATCATAGTTATTGCTCTCATTTTTCTGGATAGCAGGATTGATGGAGTCCATGTGTGCAGACTGCTGTCTGAACAGTTGACCTGTTGAATGTATTGCTAGGTGCAGTGACCTTAGATTCAAAGCTTGTACTTTTTCTGTGTCTGTCCTTTACTGGAAAATGAAACTGAAAGCTTTGGGGTTCTGCGGAAATCAGAACTCGATGGAACCAGGTAAACAAACAGTTATATGATTAGCGGTGTGACCAGAGGCATGAGACTGGAGCTCAGTTTACAGTTTACAAGATTGCATACTGCAGTGTTGAAGCAAGAAACAGACGTTTTTTCCAAAAAAAACAAGCTGCTGTGATTAGAACCTGTTTTCTGGGAGCTGGCCCTTGGAAAATACGAGTTGCTCCGGCTGTTTTCGGTCCCATAAAAAGTTACTAGTAGAACCACACCATCAACACTGTTGTGAGCAGGGCCGAGATTGTTAGCGAGGCGAAAAGACTAAATCATTGAAGGGAACACTGCAATGCTTGCTATTGACGAGAAAGCATCACATCTGTGTCTGCATTTTGCAAGATGGGATCTGGAGATCTCCCTGAAATGCTCAGAGATCTGAAGGACTTTGTGACCGTAACTGGAGCTATCTTTGCTGAGAGGACTGCTCAGAAGATACGTGAGATCTAGCTTTGTTGCATCTGATAATTAACGTGTAATCTTTAAGCTATATTTTATGTATGGACTGTGATTTAACTGTTAGTTCATGTTTAATTTATGTTGTTTTGGTTTGAGTGTCATTGTAAAATTTATAAAAGTGAAATCTTGTCCGTTTCTTTTCTTTTCCAAATTGGGATTGGTCAGTGGATTGGATTCTTTTGGCTTGTAATCTCCACAGGGATCATAACACAGGTCCTGGTAACGCAGAAGAAAAATACTGCAGATACTGGAAATCTGAAATAAAAACAGAAAATGCTGGAGATACTCAGCAGGTCAGGCAGTATCTGTGGAGAGAGAAACAGAGTTAATGTATCAGGTCAATGATCTTTCATCCAGCATTTTCTGAAAGATCATTGACCTGATACATTAACTCGGTTTCTCTCTCCACAGACACTGCGTGACCTGCTGAGTATTATTTCCAGCATTTTCTGTTTTTATTTCAAGTACTGGTAATGGTTCTACTGTTGCAATTTACACCTGCTCTGGATCCATGTTTTGTTTCTTTATTGTCCCATTACCATTCTTTTTTGCCTCACACCATCATCCCTTTTGTAATTTAATCACTCCTGCCTTTTACCCTATCACAGTACTTCCCATTTGTTCCTTTGTTGCTTCCCCCCCATGCTCCCCACATTCTTTCCCTGGCTTTGTATTTGTATTTGTTAAATCTTTAACTCTTTCAGTTCTGATGAAAGGTCATTAATCTGAAATATTGGGCTGCACTTTACGAGGGGAGTTGGAGCCCTGACATAGGGGTTAAAAGCAGGTCCCGACCCCATTCTTGCTGGCAGAGGAACCTGCTCGGCTATTTTACCACAGGCAGTCTTGTAATTGGCTGCCTGTGGGCCCACCATCCAATTAAGGATGGTAGGCAGGCTGCTGATGCTGCTGGCCTAATCAGAAGGCCAGTAGCTCTCAAGCCTCAGTAGTGCTATTGGGAGAGGTGGTCACTGCTGAGGTATGCAGGAGACATCTGAGCCGTCTGACGAAAAGAATGTTTGACGACAAAGACCTCAAACTTGGCACCAAGCTCATGATCTACAGGGCCACAGTGTTACCTGCCCTCCTGTGTGTGTCGGAAACATGAACACTGTACAGCAGACATCTCAAAGCCCTGGAGAGATATCACCAGCGGTGCCTCAGCAGGATCCTGCAAATTCAGTGACAGGACAGGTGCTCCAATATCAGTGTCCTCTCTCAGGCCAGCATCTCCAATATCGAGACACTAGTCATGGTTAGTCAATTATGCTGGGCTGGCCACATCGTCCGCATGCCTGACACAAAACTCCCAAAACAAGCTTTCTACTCTGTGCTCCGTCATGGCAAGAGGCTACCAGGAGGGCAGAGGAAATGATACAAGGATGTCCTTAAAGCCTCCCTGAAAAAATGTGACGTCTCCACCGATTCGTGAGACTGTCTTGCCCGAGACTTCCCAAGGTGGAGAAGAAGCATCCGCGAAGGTGCCAGCCATTTCAAGCAACAACGACATGTCCAGGCTGCGACCAAGTGCAAACAGTGGAAGGAGAGTTCGGAATTTCGAGCATCCCAATCACTTGCCTCACCAAACACCACCTGCCCTACCTGTGGCAAAGTGTGCAGATCCAGAATTGGACTATTCAGTCACCTAAGGACCCACAACCCTGGAGTGGAAGAAAGTCATCCTCGTTCCCAAAGGACTGCCTAAGAGAAGAGCTCCCTGCTATTTTACCACCTCCACCACCACCCCCCCCCCTCCACCCCACCTTCCAGGGGCTAGTAAAATCCTGGCCTTTAACTCTGTTTCCCTCTCCAGAGGTGTTGCCTGACTTCCTGAGTGTTGACAACACTTTTTGTTTTTATTTCTGATTTGACCCTGAGATGAGCTTTCAATCACATATCTGAGCTGTCACTAAGAATGCCTATTTTGATCTCCGTAACATCGCCTGTCTTTGCCCCTGCCTCAGCTCTTCTGCTGCTGAAACACTCATCCACGCCTTTGCTACCTCGAGACTTGAATATTTTAACACACTCCGGGCCAGCATCCCACATTCTACCCTCAGGAAGTTAAGGAGAGTATTAGACTAAAAGAAGAGGCTTACAATGTTGCAAAAAATAGTAGCAAGTCTGAAGATTCAGAATGTTTTAGAAACCAGCAAAGGGCCACCAAAAAGTTGATAAAATGGGAAAAAATAGAATATGAGAGTAAACTAGCCAGCAAGATAAAAACAGATTGTAAGAGCTTTTATAAGTACATAAAAAGGAAGAGAGTAGCTAAAGAGATGTTGGTCCGTTAGAGGCAAAGACAGGAGAAATCATCATGGGAAATGAGGAAGTGGTAGAGGCATTGAACAAATATTTTATGTCTGTCTTCACAGGAGAAGATACTAGTTCCATACCAGAAATAGGCAGTACCCTGGGGCTAAAAAGAGTGAAGAAATTAAGGATATTGATATCAGCCGAGAAAAAGTATTGGAGAAACCTGAGGGACTAAAATCTGACAAGTCCCCGGGACCAGATGGCCTACATCCTAGGGTTCTAAAAGAGATTGCTGAAGAGGTAGTAGATGCACTGGCTATGATTTTCCAGAATTCGTTAGATTCAGGAATGGTCCCATCAGATTGGAAATTGGCAAATTTTACACCGCTTTTCAAGAAAGGAGGTAGAAAGAAAACAGGGAACGACAGGCTAGTTAGCCGAACATCAGTCATTGGGAAGATGCTGGAAACTATTATTAAAGAAGTCTGAACATTGCACTTAGAAAAGTGTAGTATGATTAGAAAAAGTTAGCATGGTTTTACTAAAGGGAGATCCTATTTGACAAATTTATTAGAGTTTTTTGAGGATGTAACTAGCAGGGTAGATAAAGGGGAACCAGTAGATGTAGTATACCTGGATTTCCAAATGGCATTCGATAAGGTGCCACATAAAAGATTAATAGGAAAGATAAGGCCTCATGATGTTGGGGATAATATATTAGCATGGATAGAGGATTGGTTAACAGACAGGAAGCAGAGAGTAGGCATAAATGGGGCATTTTCAAGTTGGCAGGCAGTGAATAGTGGGGTGCCACAAGGATCAGTGCTGGCGTCTCAGCTATTTACAATCTATATTAATGACTTGGATGAAGAGACAGAGAGTATTGTATCTAAGTTTGCTGATGACACAAAACTTGGTGGAAAGGGGAGGATATAGAGAGGCTGCAAAGAGATATAGACAGGCGAAGTGAGTGGGCAACAAGATGGCAAATGGAGTATGATGTCAGGAAGTGTGAAGTTGTTCACTTTGGTCGTAAAAATCGAAAAGCAGAACATTTTTTAAAAGGTGTGAAACTGGTAAGTGTTGATATTCAGAGAGACTTGGGGGTACTCGTATAGGGAACGCACAAAGTTAACATGCAGGTGTAATAGGCTATTAGGAAGGCAAATGGCATGTTGGCATTTATTGCAAGGAGATTGGAGTACAGGAATAAAGAAGGCTTACTTCAACTGGACAGGGCTTTGGTGAGACCGCACCTGGAATACTGTATACAGTTTTGGTCTCACATTTAAGAAAGCTCATACTTGCGCTGGAGGTGGTGCAGCGAAGATTTACTAAATTGGTCCCTGGGATGAGGGGCTTGTCCTATGCTGACAGGCCGAGTAAATTGGGCCTATATTCTCTGGAGTTTAGAAGAATGAGGGGTGATCTAATTGAGACATGCAAGATTCTAAAAGGGGTTGATGGGGTAGAAGCTGAGGTATTGTTTCCGTTGGTCGGGGAATCTAGAACACGGGGGCATAGTCTCACTATAAGGGGCCAATCATTCAGGAGGAGAAATTACTACACAAAGAGTTGTGAATCTCTGGAATTCTCTACCACAGGGGGTTGTGGATGTTTCATTATTGAATACATTTAAGGCTGGGATTTTTGGTCTCACAAGGAATCAAGGGATATGGGGAGCTGGCAGGAAATTGGAATTGAAGCCCAAGATCAGCCATGATCATATTGAATGGTGAAGCAGGCTCGATTGGCCATATGGTCTACTTCTGCTCCTGTCTCACCTGTTCTTGTGTTCTTGTACCCTTCCTATACTTGAGGTCATCCAAAACTTTACTGCCTGTGTCCTAACTAGCACCAAATCCCCTTCACCCATGTGAACCTACATTGGCTCCCGGTTAAACAATGCTTCAATTTAAAAATTCTCATCCTTGTTTTCAAATCCCTCCACGAACAGGCCCCTCCCTTTCCCTAATCTCCTCCAGCCCTACAACCCTCCGAAATATCTGTGCTCCTCTAATTCTGTCCTCTTGAGCAACCCCAATTTTAATCACTCCACCCTGGTGGCCAAATCTTCAGCTGCCTAGGCCCTAAGCTCTGGAATTCCCTCCCTACACCTCTCTGCCTCTCTACCTCACTGTTCTCCTTAAAGTCTACCTCTTTGACCAAGCTTTTGGTCATCTGTCCTAATATCTCCTTATGTGGCATGGTATCATATTTTATTTTATAAAGCCTCTATGAAATGCCTTAGGACATTTTATTATGTTAAAGGCACTACATAAATACAGTTGTTGTTGTCGTTGACTGTAGTGTGTTTCAGAATGGCTAGCTGAGCTACAAAGATTAGCATTGACATGAAGCTAAAACCAACTTGTAGCCACACAAAATTTTGTACCTTAGGTGTCCTTTCTGGTTATAAATGAGTTTAATGTCACAGTTCAATTATAATATCCTAGCCCATTATCTTTTGCATAGTAGCTCCTCCTTGAAGACAAAGCTTTATGTTTTAAAACATAAATATTAACTTTTCTGCTGGTATAAAGTTAGTTCATCAGTTTAGATGGGAGCAGTGAGAGGTACAGCGTGGATTTCCATTGGTTTCCTATCATTTCACACAGTATCACTTGATGACAATGCAAAGTTGCTGGCATTTTCAAGCGTATAAGGTAAGTTTTTATTTCACAGTATGTAATCTCAATCTCAGAGAGGTGACATAAATGACTGGAAAATGGGAAGGTTCATAACTTTGGATGCATAAGCTGTTGGGAGAGCACACAAAAAGCACACTTTGGGGTTGAGTTTCCGTGGGAGGGTTCTCCTAATCATCCACCATAACATGCTCTTTAATCAAATGCAAGGTCAGCAAGAGCCACTTTGGAGAATTTAAGCTTTTCTGTACCTCACTGAGAAAAATCACATGGAATTTCTATTCAGAGCCTGTTACTAATCATATGTCTGATAACAGCAAAGAGGAGAACTATACTTGCAAATCTACTTCACATCTTTATGACACAGCAACTCATTAGGTGGGGAATACCAAAGCCAATTTGTCTTGCTATCTGAAGGTACAGTTAATGAGGTTATTTTGTTTTTAAGTTTTCAGAGACAGTCTTTTCTGCCCTCCCCCAAATTCTTTTTATTTCTCGCTCAATCACCACCTCTCGCCTTGTAAAGAATTCTGAGATATTCCCTTAAATGATGTGTTGTATAAAAACCTTGCGTATACGTAAGCACCGTGAACTAGAGAAAAATTTTAAGGTGCTTCGCAGAGATGCAAAGGAAACCGATACTGAGAAATGGAGGGCCCTCTTACGAGATTTACCAAAAACTTAATCATAAAGGTGGGTTTTAAAGAGGGCTAAAGGAGGAGAAGGAAGTAGGGAGGCAAAAAGGTTTAGGAATACTAGAGAATGAGAACTAAGTGACTGAAGGATGCTAATAGAGAGGCAAAGAAAGGGAGGATGCTCAAAAGGCCAGTGTTAGATGAGCAAGGAGTATGGTGGGTAGGTTGTAGTGCTCAAGTAGCAATTTAAATCTGAAAAATTGGGTGATTAGAAGTCAGTACAGATCAGTGAGGCCAGATGTGATAGGAGCGTGACTTGATCTGGGTTAGGATGTGCTGAAGGACAAGAATGGGAGGTCAGTTATAAAGAGTAATGGAGATAATTTTAAGTTTTTATGGTAGTGTAAAATGTGCAATGAGATCAGCCACCCCTTGAAATCAATACAAAAGAAAATTGGAAGAGCAATTCCTGCGTCATGTGGGAACATCAGCATACTTCATGGCTCTTGGGGGATATGTGTCTCCAGCTGCTTGAGCTCAGGATTTCCGTGCTTGAGGGGCAGCTGCAATCACTGTGGAGCATCAGGGAGCAGGAGAGTTTTCTGGATTGTACATTCCAGGAGGTGGTCACCCCACAGGCAGTGAGAGTTCAGGGTAGCAGATGGGTGGTCATCCAGAAGAGGAGGAAGTGACAGGAAGTGCAGGAATCTTCAGGGTGTGTGCCACTCTCAAATTGGTATTCAGCATTGAAGACTGGTTGGAGTGACAACTTTTAAAGAGTGCAATCCAGACCATGGCACCAATGGGCAAGGAGGGAATAGCAAAGAGTAGCAATGCAGTCATTATAGTAGATACCATAGTTAGGGGGTCAGACAGGCATTTCTGTAACCATCATCGTGAGTCCAACATGGTATATTGCCTCCCTGGTGCCAGGGTAAAGGAAAGCATGGAGAGGTTACATAATATTCGACAGGGGTAAGGGAGTGAGCCAGAAGTTGTGGTATACTTTGGCATAAATGACATAGAGAGCAGGTATTGAGGTCCTAAGGTCATGTTTTCAGGATCCAGGGAGGATGTTAAAAAGTAGGACGTTGAAGGTTGAAATCTCTGGATTACTCCCAGTGCCATGCACGAGTGAGAATAGAAATAGGAAGAGAGGCAGGATCAATGCATGGCTTGGGACATGGTACAGGAGGGAGGGCTTCAGATTCTTGGACCATTGGGACAGTTCTGGGCTAAGAGGCACCTATTCAAAAGGAACAGGTTGCACCTCAACAAGACTGGGACCAATGTCCACCCAGCGAGGTTCACTAATTTGGTTGGGAAGGGTTTAAGCTAAATTGGCAGGGGCATGGAAACCAGCATATAGAAGTAAATAAGAGGAATAGGGTGCATAAATGAGTGAGAGTACTAGAGAAGGAAATAGCACCATATTAGATAGGAGCAGACTAAGAAGGACTACAACGAATGCAAAGACAGTTTTACAATACATGTATGCAAATGCACAAAGTGTGATGAATAAGATTGGAGAGCTATGAGCACAAATAGCCTTGTGGGAATATGATGTAGTGGCAGTAACTGCAACGTGGCTTAAAAATGATGAGGGCTGGGCACTTAATATTCAAGAAGACAAAGTGTTGAGAAAAGATTGGGAAGGAAAAAAGGGAGGGCAGTTGGCAGCACTGATTAGGGAAGACCTTGTCGTGTTGGAAAAAGAGGATGTCCTTGAGGGAACAAAGACAGAATCCATTTGCTACTGGGGGTATTCTATAGGCCTTTGAATAGTGAGGGAGAGATAGAGGAGCAAATCTGCAGGGAAATGACAGAGAAGTGAAAGAAAAATAGAGTGATGATATTGGAGGACTCTTTTTTTTATTCATTCATGGGATGTGGGCATCACTGGGAAGGACAGGATTTATTGCCCATCTCTAATTGCCCTTGAGAAGGTGTTGAGCCGCCGCCTTGAACTGCTGCAGTGAGGTAGGCACACCCACAGTGCTGTTCGGAAGAGTGTTCCAGGAATTTGACCCAGCGACAGTGAAGGAAAGGCGGCGATATAGTTCCAAGTCAGATGGTGTTTGGCTGGGAGGGTAACCTGCAGGTGGTGGTCTTCCCGTGTATCTGCTGCCCTTGTCCTTCTATGTGGCAGAGGTTGCGGGTTTGGAAGGTACTGTCGAAGGAGCCTTCGTGAGTTACTGCAGTGCATCTTGTAAATGGTACACACTGCTGGCCCTGTGCGTCAGTGGTGGAGGGAGTGAATGTTTGTGAATGGGGTGCCAGTCAAGCGGGCTGCTTTGTCCTGGATGGTGTCGAGCTTTTTGAGTGTTGTTGGAGCTGCACTCATCCAGGCAAGTGGAGAGTATTCCATCACACTCCTGAATTGTGCCTTGTAGATGGTGGACAGGCTTTGGGGAGTCAGGAGCTGAGTTACTCAAAGAACAAAGAACAGTACAGCACAGGAACAGGCCATTTGGCCCACCAAGCCTGCGCCGATCTTGATGCCTGTCTAAACTAAAACCTCCTGCACTTCCGGGACCGTATCCCTCTATTCCCATCCTATTCATGTATTTGTCAAGATGCCTCTTAAACGTTGCTATCGTACCTGCTTCCACCACCTCCCCCGGCAGCAAGTTCCAGGCACTCACCACCCTCTGTGTAAAGAACTTGCCTCGCACATCCCCTCTAAACTTTGCCCTTCGCACCTTAAACCTATGTCCCCTAGTAACTGACTCTTCCACCCTGGGAAAAAGCTTCTGATTATCCACTCTGTCCATGCCACTCATAACTTTGTAAACCTCTATCATGTCGCCCCTCCACCTCCGTCGTTCCAGTGAAAACAATCCGAGTTTATCTAACCTCTCCTCATAGCTAATGCTCTCCAGACCAGGCAACATCCTGGTAAATCTCTTCTGTACCCTCTCCAAAGCCTCCACGTCCTTCTGGTAGTGTGGCGACCAGAATTGCACGCAATATTATAAGTGTGGCCTAACTAAGGTTCTGTATAGCTGCAGCATGACTTGCCAATTTTTATACTCTATGCCCCGACCGATGAAGGCAAGCATGCCGTATGCCTTCTTGACTACCTTATCCGCCTGCATTGCCACTTTCAGTGACCTGTGGACCTGTACGCCCAGATCTCTCTGCCTGTCAATACTCCTAAGGGTTCTGCCATTTACTGTATACTTCCCACCTGTATTAGATCTTCCAAAATGCATTACCTCACATTTGTCCGGATTAAACTCCATCTGCCATTTCTCCGCCCAAGTCTCCAACCGATCTATATCCTGCTGTATCCTCTGACAATCCTCATCACTATCCGCAACTCCACCAACCTTTGTGTCGTCCGCAAACTTACTAGTCAGACCAGCTACATTTTCCTCCAAATCGTTTATATATACTACAAACAGCAAAGGTCCCAGCACTGATCCCTGCGGAACACCACTAGTCACAGCCCTCCATTTAGAAAAGCACCCTTCCACTGCTAGCCTCTGTCTTCTATGACCGAGCCAGTTCTGTATCCACTCGCTGCAGGATTCCCAGCCTCTGGCCTGCTCTTGTAGCCATGGTATCTATATGGCTACTCCAGTTCAGTTTCTGGTCAATGGTAACCCCCAGGATATTGATAGTGGGGGATTCAGCAGTCATAATGCCATTGAATGTCAAGGGGCGGTGTTTACATTCTTGTTTGAGATAGTCATTGCCTGGCACCTGTGTGGTGCGAATGTTACATGCTACTTATCAGCCCAAACCTGTATATTGTCCATGTTTGCTGCATTTCTACATGGACTGCTTCAGTATCTGAGGAGTCGCAAATGGTGCTGAGCATTGTGCAAATATCAGCAAACATCTCCACTTCTGACCTTATGATTGAAGGAAGGTCATTGATGAAGCAGCTGAAGATGGTTGGGCTGAACACTACCCTGAGGAACTCCTATAGTGATGTTCTGGAGCTGAGATGATTGACCTCCAACAACACAGTGGCACAGTGCAGCTTCACAGCTCCAGGGACCCGGGTTCGATTCTGGGTACTGCCTGTGTGGAGTTTGCAAGTTCTCCCTGTGACCATGTGGGATTTCGCCGGGTACTCCGGTTTCCTCCCACAGCCAAAGACTTGCAGGTTGATAGGTAAATTGGCCATTATAAATTGCCCCTAGTGTAGGTAGGTGGTAGGGAATATGGGATTACTGTACGGTTAGTATAAATGGGTGGTTGTTGGTCGGCACAGACTCGGTGGGCCAAAGGGCCTGTTTCAGTGCTGTATCTAAATAAATAAATAAACCACAACCATCTTCCTTTGCATTAGGTATGACTCAAACCAGCAGAGAGTTTCCCCCTGATTCCCATTGACTCCAGTTTTGCTAGGGTTCCTTGATGCTATACTCGGTCGAATGTTGCCCTGATGTCAAGGGCAGTCACTCTTACCTCAGCTCTTTTGTCCAGGTTTGGACCAAGGCTGTAATGAGGTCAGGAGCTGAGTGGCCCTGGTGGAACCCCAAATTGAGCATCACTGAGCAAGATATTGCTAAGCAAGTGTCGCTTGATAGCACTGTCGACGACACCTTCCATTACTTTACTGATGATCGAGAGTAGACTGATGGGGCTGTATTAGGCCAGAATTTGTTCTGCTTTTTGTGTACAGGACATACCTGGGAAATTTTCTACATTGCTGGGTAGATGCCAGTGTTGTAGCAGTACTGGAATAGTATGGCCAGGAGCGTGGCAAGTTCTGGAGCACAAGTCTTCAGTACTATTGCCGGAATGTTTTCAGGGTCCATAGCCTTTGCAGTATCCAATGCCTTCAGTTTCTTCATATCACGTGAAGTGAATCGAATTAACTGAAGACTGGCATCTGTGATGCTGGGGACTTCAGGAGGAGGCCGAGATGGATCATCCACTCGACATTTGTGGCTGAAGATTGTTGCAAATGCTTCAGCCTTATCTTTTGCACTGATGTGCTGGGCTTCCCCATCATTGAGGATGGGGATATTTGTAGAGCCACTTCCTCGAGTTCGTCATTTAATTGTCCATCACCATTCACAACTGGATGTGCAGGACTGCAGAGCTTAGATCTGATCCGTTGGTTGTGGGATCATTTAGCTCTTTCTATCGCATGCTGCTTACACTGTTTGGCACGCAGGTAGTCCTGGATTGTAGCATCATCAGGTTGACATCTGATTTTGAGGTATGCCTGGTGCTGCTACTGGCATCCCTCCTGCACTCTACATTGAACTAGTGTTGATCCCCCGGCTTGATGGTAATGGTAGAGTGGGGGATATGCCGGGCCATGAGGTTACAGATTGTGGTTGAGTACAATTCTGCTGCTGCTGATGGCCCACAGCACCTCATGGATGCCCAGTTTTGCATTGCTAGATCTGTTTGAAATCTATCCCATTTAGCACAGTGATGGTGCCACACAACACGATGGAGGGAACCCTCGATGTGAAGACAGGACTTTGCCTCCACAAGGACTGTGCAGTGGTCACTCCTACCAATACTGTCATGGACAGATGCATCTGCGGCAGGCAGATTGGTGAGGCTGAGCTCAAGTATGTTTTTCCCTCACCACTTGCTACAGACCCAGTCTAGCAGTTATATCCTTTCGGACTCGGCCAGCTCGGTCAGTAGTGGTGCTACCAAGCCACTCTTGATGATGGACATTGAAGTCCCCCACCCAGAGTACATTCTGTGCCCTTGACACCCTCAGTGCTTCCTCCAAGTGCTGTTCAACGTGGAGGAGTACTGATTCATCAGCTGAGATGGGGATAATCAGCAGGAGGTTTCCTTGTCCATGTTTGACCTGATGCCATGATACTTCATGGGGTCCGGAGCTGATGTTGCGGACTCCCAGGGCAACTCCCTCCCAACTGTATACCACTGTGCCACCACCTCTGCTTGGTCTGTTCTGCCAGTGGAACAGAATATACCCGGGGATGGTGATGAAGGAGTCTGGGACATTGTACGGTATGATGGTATGATTCCGTGAGTATGAATATGACAGGCTGCTGAATGACTAGTCTGTGGGACAGCTCTCCCAACTTTGGCACTAGTCCCCAGATGTTAGTCAGGAAGACTTTGCAGGATTGACAGGGCTGGGTTTGCCATTGTTTTTTCCGATGCCTAGGTCAATGCCAGGTGGACCGTCTGGTTTCAATCCTTATATAAAAACAAAATACTGCGGATGCTGGAAATCTGAAATAAAAACAAGAAATGCTGGAACCACTCAGCAGGTCTGGCAGCATCTGTGGAAAGAGAAGCAGAGTTAACGTTTCGGGTCAGAGACCCTTCATCGGAACCCTTCATCAGAACTGGCATCCCTCCTGCACTCTACATTGAACTAGTGTTGATCCCCCGGCTTGATGGTAATGGTAGAGTGGGGGATATGCCGGGCCATGAGGTTACAGATTGTGGTTGAGTACAATTCTGCTGCTGCTGATGGCCCACAGCACCTCATGGATGCCCAGTTTTGCATTGCTCGATCTGTTTGAAATCTATCCCATTTAGCACGGTGATGGTGCCACACAACACGATGGAGGGAACCCTCGATGTGAAGACAGGACTTTGCCTCCACAAGGACTGTGCAGTGGTCACTCCTACCAATACTGTTATGGACAGATGCATCTGCGGCAGGCAGATTGGTGAGGCTCCGATGAAGGGTCACTGACCCGAAACGTTAACTCTGTTTCTCTTTCCACAGATGCTGCCAGACCTGCTGAGTGGTTCCAGCATTTCTTGTTTTGGTTTCATTTCTTGTTGACTTTGTAGCGGTTTGATAGAATTGAGTGGCTTGCTAGGCCATTTCAGAGGGCATTTGTGTCAACCACATTGATGTGGGTTTGGAGTCACATGTAGGCCTGACCAGGTAAGGACAGCAGATTTCCTTCCCTAAAGGACATTAGTGAACCAGATGGGTTTTTACAACAATTGACAATGGTTTCATGGCCATAATTAGACTAGCTTTTAATTCCAGATTTTTGTTTATTGAATTCAAATTCCACCTTCTGACGTGGTGGGATTCGAACCCATTTCCCCAGAGCAATACCCTGGTCTTTGGGTTACTAGTCCAGTGACAATACCACTGTGCCTCCCAAATTAATTACTCAAATATCGATCGGGATACTGGGAAAGGAGGGAGGAAAAGGAGCTGGAGGAATTTCTAAATGTGTTCAGGAGAACTTTCTTAACCAGTTATGTTCTTGGTCCATCTAAGAAAGAGGCATTGCTAATCTGGTGCTGGGGAAAAAGGCAGGCCAAGTGGACCAAGTGTCTGTGATGGAACACCTGGGTAAGAGTAATCATGGTATCATATTGTTTAGATTAGCAATGGAGAAGAGGAAGGAACAATGTAAAATAGAACTTTAACATTGGAAGATGTCTAACTTCAATGGGATGAGAGGGGATCTAGCCAGGGTGAAATGAAACCAAAGAGCCATGGGTGATCTTTAAGGAGGAGATGTTTCAGGTACAGGCTAGGTACATTCCAACAAGGGCAAAAGATAAGGGAACCAAAGCCAGGACTCCTTGGATGACAAGGGAGATAGCGAATATGATGAAACAAAAAAAGATAGTGTATGATGCATGTCAGGTGAATTCTTCAAGGTAGAACCAGGCCAAATACAATAAGTTGAGAGGAGAGTTGAAGTGGAACATATGACTGGCAAAGAGAGAATATGAGAATCGAATGACAGTTAACATATAAGGGAACCCAAAAATCTTCTACCAGCATATAAATAGTAAGTGGGTAGTAAGAGGTGGGCTGGGGCCTATTAGGGACAAAGAAGGTGATATACACTCAGAGGATCAGGGCAAGGCAAGAATACTTAATGAGTACTTTGTATCGGTGCTTACTCTGGAAGAGGATGCTGACAAAATATCGGTAGAAGCAGAGATGGTAGAGCTAATGGATGAGGAGAAAATTGATAGACAGGATATACTGGAAAGGCTGGCTATGCTTAGAGTGGATAAGTTGCCTGGTCTGGATGACTTGCATCCCAGTTTGCTAAAGGAAGTGGGAGTGGAGATGGCAGAAGGGCTTGCCATAATCTTCCAACCTTCCCTAGATACGGGCAAGGTGCCAGAGGACTGGAGAGTGGCAAATGTGACACCCTTATTCAAGCAAGGGTGTAAAGACATTCCTAGTACTACATGCCGGTCAGATTAACATCTGTGGTGGGTAAAGTTTTGGAAACAATAATTGGGGAAACAGTCAACAGGCACTTGGAAAGGTTTGAGTTAATTAGGGAGAGCCTGCACGAATTTGTAAAAGGCAGATCATGCTTGGCTAATCTAATTAATTTTTTTGATTAAGTAACAGAGAAGGTTGATGAAAATAAAGCAATGGATGCTGTCTATATGGATTTTAAGAAAACTTTTGACAAAGTACCACATAAACGGCTCATGGAATAGAAGGATCAGTATCAGCTTGGATAAAAATTTGGCTTAAAGACAGAAAACAGAGAGTCATGATAAGTGGGTGCTTTTCAGACCAGAAGATGTTATACAGTGGACAGTGGTGTTCCACAAGGTTCAGTGGTAGGACCATTACCTTTTTTGATATCCTTAAATGACTTGGATATTTGCCTATGATACCAAACTTGGAGCTGTGGCAGACGATGCGGATGATACCAATCAACTGCAACAAGACATAGGTGGGCTAGGAGAATGGACAGACAAGTGACAGATGGAATTTAATACAAAAATGTGAGGTGATGCATTTTGGCAAAAGGAATAGGAAGAGGTAATATAGACTAAATGGTACAGTTCCAAAGAGTATACAGGGACAGAGAGACCGAGGGGTTCATGTGCATAGATCTTTAAAGGTGGCATATTGAGAGAGTAGTTAGCAAAGCATATGGGATCTTGGGCTTCATAAACAGAGGTTTTGAGTACAAAAGCAGGGAGGAATGGACCCTGTGCCATTATGACTCTATGACAGCCTATATTAGGTGCCATTCCGATGTTATTGCTATTACTGAGACTTGGTTGAGGGAAGGGCATGATTGGCAACTAAATATCCCAGGATATCGATGCTTCAGGCGGGATAGAGAGGGAGGTAAAAGGGGTGGAGGAGTTGCATTACTGGTCAAAGAGGATATCACAGCTGTGCTGAAGGAGGGCACTATGGAGGACTCGAGCAGTGAGGCAATATGGACAGAACTCAGAAATAGGAAGGATGCGGTAACAATGTTGGGGCTGTACTACAGGCCTCCCAACAGCGAGCGTGAGATAGAGGTACAAATATGTAAACAGATTATGGAAAGATGTAGGAGCAACAGGGTGGTGGTGATAGGAGATTTTAATTTTCCCAACATTGACTGGGATTCACTTAGTGTTAGAGGTCTAGATGGAGCAGAATTTGTAAGAAGCATCCAGGAGGGTTTTCTAGAGCAGTATGTAAATAGTCCAACTCGGGAAGGGGCCATACTGGACCTGGTGTTGGGGAATGAGCCCGGCCAGGTGGTTGAAGTTTCAGTAGGGGACTACTTTGGGAATAGTGATCACAATTCCGTAAGCTTTAAAATACTCATGGACAAAGACGAGAGTGGTCCTAAAGGAAGAGTGCTAAATTGGGGGAAGGCCAACTATACCAAAATTCGGCAGGAGCTGGGGAATGTAGATTGGGAGCAGCTGTTTGAAGGTAAATCCACATGTGATATGTGGGAGGCTTTTAAAGAGAGGTTGATTAGCGTGCAGGAGAGACATGTTCCTGTGAAAATGAAGGATAGAAATGGCAAGATTAGGGAACCATGGATGACAGGTGAAATTGTGAGACTAGCTAAGAGGAAAAAGGAAGCATACATAAGGTCTAGGCGGCTGAAGAAAGACGAAGCTTTGAAAGAATATCGGGAATGTAGGACCAATCTGAAACGAGGAATTAAGAGGGCGAAAAGGGGTCATGAAATATCTTTAGCAAACAGGGTTAAAGAAAATCCCAAAGCCTTTTATTCATATATAAGGAGAAAGAGGGTAACTAGAGAAAGGATTGGCCCACTCAAGGACAAAGGAGGAATGTTATGCTTGGACTCAGAGAAAATGGGTGAGATTCTAAACGAGTACTTTGCATCGGTATTCACCGAGGAGAGGGACATGACGGATTTTGAGGTTAGGAACAGATGTTTGATTACACTAGGTCAAGTCGGCATAAGGAGGGAGGAAGTGTTGGTTATTCTAAAGGGCATTAAGGTGGACAAGTCCCCAGGTCCGGATGGGATCTATCCCAGGTTACTGAGGGAAGCGAGAGAGGAAATAGCTGGGGCCTTAACAGATATCTTTGCAGCATCCTTAAACACGGGTGAGGTCCCAGAGGACTGGAGAATTGCTAATGTTGTCCCCTTGTTTAAGAAGGGTAGCAGGGATAATCCAGGTAATTATAGACCGGTGAGCCTTACGTCAGTGGTAGGGAAGCTGCTGGAGAAGATACTGAGGGATAGGATCTATTCCCATTTGGAAGAAACTGGGCTTATCAGTGATAGGCAACATGGTTTTGTGTAGGGAAGGTCATGTCTTACCAACTTAATAGAATTCTTTGAGGAAGTGACAAAGTTGATTGATGAGGGAAGGGCTGTCGATGTCATATACATGGACTTCAGTAAGGCGTTTGATAAGGTTCCCCATGGTAGGCTGATGGAGAAAGTGAAGTCGCATGGGATCCAGGGTGTACTAGCTAGATGGATAAAGAACTGGCTGGGCAACAGGAGACAGAGAGTAGCAGTGGAAGGGAGTTTCTCAAAATGGAGACGTGTGACCAGTGGTGTTCCACAGGGATCCGTGCTGGGACCACTGTTGTTTGTGATATACATTAATGATTTGGAGGAAAGTATAGGTGGACTGATTAGCAAGTTTGCAGACAACACTAAGATTGGTGGAGTAGCAGATAGTGAAGGGGACTGTCAGAGAATACAGCAGAATATAGATAGATTGGAGAGTTGGGCAGAGAAATGGCAGATGGAGTTCAATCAGGGTAAATGCGAGGTGATGCATTTTGGAAGATCCAATTCAAGAGTGAACTATACAGTAAATGGAAAAGTCCTGGGGAAAATTGATGTCCAGAGAGATTTGGGTGTTCAGGTCCACTGTTCCCTGAAGGTGGCAACGCAGGTAAATAGAGTGGTCAAGAAGGCATACGGCATGCTTTCCTTCATCGGACGGGGTATTGAGTACAAGAGTTGGCAGGTCATGTTACAGTTGTATAGGACTTTGGTTCGGCCACATTTGGAATACTGCGTACAGTTCTGGTCGCCACATTACCAAAAGGATGTGGATGCTTTGGAGAGGGTGCAGAGGAGGTTCACCAGGATGTTGCCTGGTATGGAGGGCGCTAGCTATGAAGAGAGGTTGAGTAGATTAGGATTATTTTCATTAGAAAGACGGAGGTTGAGGGGGGACCTGATTGAGGTGTACAAAATCATGAGAGGTATAGACAGGGTGGATAGCAAGAGGCTTTTTCCCAGAGTGGGGGATTCAATTACTAGAGGACACGAGTTCAAAGTGAAAGGGGAAAAGTTTAGGGGGGATATGCGTGGAAAGTTCTTTACGCAGAGGGTGGTGGGTGCCTGGAACGCGTTGCCAGCGGAGGTGGTAGATGCGGGCACGATGGCATCTTTTAAGATGTATCTAGACAGATACATGAATGGGCAGGAAGAAAAGAGATACAGAACCTTAGAAAATAGGCGACATGTTTAGAGAGAGGATCTGGATCGGCGCAGGCTTGGAGGGCCGAAGGGCCTGTTCCTGTGCTGTAATTATCTTTGTTCTTTGTATCACCAGATTTACACTGTCACCAAATGTTAAAATTACCTGCATAAGGTCTGGAGGGTACAAATGTATACTAGTCTGGTTCAGCATAAAACAGTGGCCAGGGAGGGGGATAGAGTGGTATCGTGGGTATGATATTTGTAGTGGAGTCGAAAGATGACGATCAGCCTTCCCAAATAAAAACAGAAAGTGCTGGAAATATTCAGCAGGTCATACAGCATCTGTGGAAAGAGAAACAGAGTCAAGGTTTCAGGTCTGTGACCTTTCATCAGAACTGTCCAAGGTTAGAAAAGAATTAGGTTTTAAGCAAGTGAAGGCGGGGGGTCGTTGCTGGGGAAGAGAACAAAAGGGAAGGGGTGTGATAGGGCAGAGGGCAGGAGAGATTAAATAACAAAGCTGTCATGGGACAAATGCAAAGAGCATGTTAATGCTTGTGGTGAAAGACAAATGTTATGACCAGGTGAGAAAGGTGTCTCAGGGTCTTTTACTGTCTTCACCTGGTCTTATTGTTAACAGGGTTTAATTTTAATTTTAAACACACTGTGTTTTGAGCTCCCCCTTGGTGAATCCTTGTTCGCCAGTTTCCAATTATAAGGCAAAGAAATGAGCACAGCCAGGTTTTCTCAGGTTTAAAGAAGAAAAGTGGAATTTATCAAACCTTAAACTTAAACTCTAATTCGGTTAATGCCTACAGATACGCGCCGCGCCCCACGCTAGCGTGCATATACGATACGCACATGCAAATGGAAACAGAAAAGGGCAGAAGAAAAATAAAGTTAAAAAGTTTGAGGCTATCTCTGAAGAGGGGTTTTTACTGTGCTTCGAGCTTGCTGTTGTCCTTGATTGTAGGTAGTCCTGCTTTTCATTGGGGCCCAGTATTCTTCTCAAACCTTTTTCACTGTCGGAGACTTTTCTCTCTTGGGGTTCATGTGTCTTCAATGGGTCTTCAGTTCCGTGAGAAAGAGATGGGACCAGACAGGAGAGAAATGTTCTCAGTCCAGGAGCAAACAGCTTTCTCTGCTCAAGTTCTTTGTAGCAAGTTCAAATTCAAAAAACTCCAGTCAGCTAGTCATGTGACTAAACTGGTCCGACCATGCCTGTTTGTGTATTTGGCCATCCTAGCAGTCAACCTGGAATGCTAGCCTCCCCACCTTCAACGTCTGGTAATCAAAAGTCCATTGTGGATTCAATTGGAGCAGGGAGTGGCCCCTTTGTCTGTTCCAAATACTGTCTGTTGCTATGCAAAAAAGGTCTTACTGGCGAGGGGCCTGACAATTCCTTGTGATAGACCCTCTTCCCAGCAGCAATTTTAAGTTTTAATGTTCATGTGACGAAATAATGTGTGCCTCATTCTTGGCAGGTGGGGGCCTGCATGACACAAAGCATTAGTCCATAGAGAGTGTTAATAGGAGAGTAATCCCTCCTTCCAGGTGAAGTAGCAATTTACTTGTGCTTCCTTCAATTTATTATACTGCATTCGCTGCTCACAATGCAGTCACTTCAACATTGGGGAGATCAAACGCAGATTGGGTGACCGCTTTGTGGAACACTTCCACTCAGTCCGAAAGCATGACCCCAAGCTTCTGGTTGCTTGCCATTTCAACATAAATCCCTGCTCTCATGCCCCCGTATCTGTCCTTGGCCTGCTGCAGTATTTCAGTGAACATCAACGCAAGCTCGAGTAACAGCACCTGATCTTTTGATTAGGCATTCTACAGCCTCAGGTACTCAACCTTGAGTTCAACAATTTCAGAGCATGAAACCTTTTTTATATTTTTCTAATTTTAAAAATTGTTTTATTTTATTTTTTAACCATGTGCCTGTTTTTTCATGTGGTCAGTATTGCTCATTACACTGCCATTAACACTGTCTTTGGACTAATGCTTTGTCTTTCACCACAAGTATTAACATGCTCTTTGCCTTTGTCCAATGACAGCTTTGTTATTTAATCTCTCCTGTCCTCTGCCCCATCACACACCTTCCCTTTTGTTCTCTTCCCCACCAAACACACGCCCCTTCACTTGCTTAAAACCTAATTCTTTTCCAACCCTGGGCAGTTCTGCTAAATGGTCACAGACCTGAAATGTTAACTCTGCTTCTCTCTCCACAGATGCTGTCTGATCTGCTGAGTATTTCCAGCACTTTCTATTTTTATTTCAGATTTCCAGCATCTGCAGTATTTTGCTTGTATCAGCCTTCCCAATGTTTAGTTGAAGGAAATTATATCCAAGGCTCATGTTGGACAACACAGAGACAGTAGAAGGATTCAGAAAGTTTGGGGGAAAGGTCAAGCTGGTTGTTATTTGCGTACATAGGAATGCTGATATCCTGTGACTTCAAATGATGTTGCCATGGGGCAGCATGTAGATGAAGAGGAGGAGGGGACCATGTATGGATCCCGTGGTGGTGGGAGAGGTGAGGGGAGGGCAGAGGGGGAAGCTCTGAAAGTGCAGGAATGGGAAGAGAAGCCATTGCTAGAGATGATGTGCCTACAATTGGATAGATTAGAGTGAAACTAAGCAAGGGCAATCCCGTGGAGTTGGATAACAGAAGATATATTGGAGGACGCTCATGCAATTGACTATCAAAGGTTGTTGAGTGATCAAGGGATAATATGAACGTACACACATATGAACAGACGAATTAGGAGCAGGAGTGGGACATTCGGCCCTTCGAGCCTGCTCCGCCATTCAATAAGTTCATGGCTGTACTGATTATACTACATTTCCACCTACCCCCAATAACCTTCCACCCACTTGCTTATCAACAATCTGTCTACCTCAGCCTTAAAAATATTCAAAGATTCTGCTTCCACTGTCTTTTGAGGAGAGAATTCCAAAGACTCACGACCCTCTGAGAGAAAACATTTCTCCTCATCTCTGTCTCAAGTGGGTGACCCCTTATTTTAAACAGTGACCCCTGGTTCTAGATTCTCCCATAGGGGGAAATATCCTCAGGATCTTATATGTTTCAATCAAGTCACCTCTTACAAATTCCAGCGGATACAAGCCTAGCCTGTCCAATCTTTCCTCATAAGACAGCCTGCATCTGGGTCACATAGGGAATGTCATTTAATTCGGGCAATTTGAGCGTAGGTCAATGGGGAAAATCTGTAAAGATCAACTGTTAGTCCACCTCCTTCCTTTTATAGTTCACAATAGCATGCTTCAAGTAAGCGCAAAACACTTGATGGGGGAGTATATGGACCAGACTTTGTTCATATACAGTATCAGTGTTCAATCTTCCTATAAAGATGGAGCAGTTTTGAGTCCTCCAAATTACTGTTGAAAACTCTGTTTTCCTTAATACACCTTATTTGTCTACATCTAAGGTACATGTTACAGGTAAGCCTTCCTAATGTACCTGTTCCCGAATATTTTGAAAACAGTCTGTTTATTTACTTCAAAGATATTTCTCTCAAATAAAACTTACCGACTTAGCTGTTCGCAATTCCTTTGAATAATAGCTTTATTAACTGCTTATCTTTCAATGCTATAGTTCTTTATTACACAAACCACTAAAGTTTTAATTGCCCCTGGTTGATGCCATTCCCATCACTTATTTTCTTGCACAGTATTTGTTGTAAATGAGAGTCAGACATCAAAAGCAGAAGACAAGCTATGCTTTCTCCTGTGGCACCCCCAAAGCAATCTTGCTTATCTTGGAATGCCTGTTGTTCAAAGATACAAGGAAGATTATTAACCCTTAACTATCTAAGATGTCAAACATACAACCCTCCAGGACATCCAACAGAAACCCCATTGGAAGAATTCAAACAGAAAGTATTAGAAGAGGTGTGCAGGGATCTGGAAGGCAATGCCATGCTTAAACTAGGAGTGGAAAAGAAGGTTGGAGATGGGGTGATTGTTAGGGAGGACAGAGGGATTTAGTGCTTTTTGACGAGAAGGGTAATGATGGTGGTTTTGACATGTAAGGGACAGTGAGGAGAGGGAACCATTTAGACTATTGGGTAAAAGTGTACCAGGATGGGAAGTTGGGTGGTAAAGAGTTTAGTGGGAATAGTGTTGTGGGAGCAGAAGGTAGGGCTCATGGATGAGAAGAGCTTGGTGGAGAAACTAGAGACAAACCAAGGTTCAGAGCTGGGATGGGTACAAGCTGGGAGAGTGTTGGCTTAGTGGGCAGGGGGGAGTAGCAGAAGCAATTAAGTGGATGGTCTCTAACTTGGAGGTGAAGAAATACTTGAGCTCCTCCCAGTTTTTAGAGGTAAAGGTGGACTGCTAGGTCAATGCAAGTTCTTGTTGTATGCCAATCTGCTCTGCTGCCAGTCTGCTTTATTTTACTTTGATTTTTTGTTTGTTTGTGATTGCTTACAAACTGGAAGAGCTGTATTCCATACATGGTTAGAGTTCTTATGAATGCTGTGTGATTTTCTTTTGTTTGAGCCAGAGATGGAATCCTTTATAAATGACCTGGAGCAGAAAATTCTGAACAAGAAAGGAATGAAGGAGTACTGGCTGGAGTACAAGAATGTTGGAAGCACTGAACATGGCAAAATAATTAAGCTTCGAGAAAATGAAATCGTAGAGATGGTGAAAAATTTTAGTGACATTGAAGGTATGTTTAACGCTTCACGACCTAGAAATTGGGTCGGGTAGTATCCATTTTTCAGGTGCTACACAGCTTCCTAAGTGCTCAAAATGGCTGTCGGAAACTGTGTACTCACGCACGCGCCATTTAAGACAAACGAGAGGCATCCTTTTACCTGCGACAGAAACAGGCATTAATCATTTGCATATGCAAATAAAGGGTCTAACGCCTGCTTCAGCTCCTTGCTCTAACATTGGTTTGCCCACCAGCTGTGGCTGCACTCAGGGAAACTAATCCGAAAGATCAATTGCAAAACAAAGTAAGTTAGTTACCTGCAAAGCACTATCTCAATTGCTGCTACCCTCAGCTGTCCTATCCCTGAAATCCTCAATCTTCGATCTCCTTCCATACCAATCTTCCTCCTCCCCAGTCTTCAACCCTAATCTTCCTACCCCCCAAGCTCTGGCTCCCGACCTCAGATCTCCCTCTCTCAGACCTCCAGTCATACTCCCCCTCCAGACTCCAGCTTTTGAATTGCACTCACTGTTATGTAGACAAATGCAGCAGCCAATTTGCCACATATACAGCAAATGAAGGTATAACTGGATAATGTTTCTGGTGGCATTGAGTGAGAAGAGATGTCAGGACATCAGTCAAACTCTCGCTGTTCTTCTTGTAGTGCCATGGGATCATTTACAACCATCTTTGCAGGCAGATGACTCTCCATAGTTTGATAGCCCAGAACTAATCTTTTCAGTATTTTGAGTCCAGCCTTTCTGCAATGGACTTCTGACAATGTCGCACTCCCACAGTACATACAAACATAAGAATTAGGAGCAGGAGTAGGCCACTCGGCCCCTTGAGCCTGCTTGCCATTCAACAAGATGATGGCTGATCTGATTGTAACCTCAACTCCACATTCCTACCTACCCCCGATAACCTTTCACCCCCTTGCTTATCAAGAATTTATCTACCTCTGCCTTAAAATATTCAAAGACTCTGCTTTCATCGCCTTTTGAGGAAGAGAGTTCCAAAGACTCAAGACCGTCTGAGAGAAAAAATTGCTCCTCATCTCTGTCTTAGATGGACGACCCCTTATTTTTAAAGTGACCCCTAATTCTAGTTCTGAGTTCCGAAGAAGGGTCACTGACCCGAAACGTTAACTCTGCTTCTCTTTTCACAGATGCTGCCAGACCTGCTGAGTGGTTCCAGCATTTCTTGTTTTTATTTCAGATTTCCAGCATCCGCAGTTTTTGCTTTTATTATACCCCTAATTCTAGATTCTGCCACAAGGGGAAACATCCTTTCCACATCTGCCCTGTCAAGACCGCTCAGGATCTTATACGTTTCAATCAAGTCGCCTCTTACTCTTCTAAACTCCAGTGGATACAAACCTAGCCTGTCCAACCTTTCTTCATAAGACAACCTGCCAACTGCAGGTATTAGTTTAATAAACCTTCTCGGAACTGCTTCCAACGCATTTACATCCTTCCTTAAATAAGGAAACCAATACTGTACACAGTACTCCAGATGTGGTTTCACCAATGCCCTGTACAACTGAAGCCTAACCTCCCTACTTTTGGATTCAATTCCCCTTGCAATAAACAATAACATTCACAGAATCACATTCCTAGTTACTTGCTGAACCTGTATAATAACCTTTTGTGATTCATGCACGAGGACACCCAGATTCTTTTGCCTCTCTCACCATTTAGATAATATGCTTTTTTATTCTTCCTGCCAAAATGGACAATTTCACATTTTCCCGCATTATGCTCCAGTAGAGTGAGGCTTGCACCCACAATCTTCTAACTCAGAGGAGACGGTATTACCAAGTGAAACAAGCTGGTACAACCTGTTAATTGATGGAATTTACTTAGACCGATGTTAAATGAAGATACTGGATAGTCACAATCATAGTCAACAGCTTAATGGCATTTCCAATCAAATAAGGTGACTGTTTATTGGCAGTCAGGGCACATTAGATCCTGTGAGCAAGCTGCAGAGAATAAAAATATATAGGTTTATCATTGCCTTAAGTCATATCTTTCCATATTAAAACAAATTGTGTATTTATTTTTGCCAAGTGAATATAAGAATAAGTTTCTATCTTGTATTTTTCTTCTCTTATGCTGAAAGATCTGACTTTTGGTAATGTATGGTTTCATGAGTAAAATGATCCCATGCAACACAGTCCAGCAGACCACTTTTCATATGTAAGCATGGAAAATGACTGCTAGCATAATATTCTATCATTGGGACCATTACATTGAACCTGTTCCAGTCCTTATCCAACCACCATACAGCAGGGGTCACTGGATAATTAGCATGAACTTTGGTTAGTTTTCAGTTATGAAGCTCAGTGGCTGGAAGGCTAATTGCAGCACTCATGCTATTGCCCTAGATGAGTTTTGCGAACTTCATTATTGCAAGGGGCTGAATATAACTCTTACTGAGTTATATGGGTAAACACTACATCATGTAGTAATTTGCCCAAATTTTTCATTTTTAAATTTATCTTTGTTTTCAAAGATCACTTTCATAGAGCCTTAGCTAGGGCAAAGGAAGATATTGACAGATTAACGAAGGAACAAATGGATGAAAAAAAAACATTTGCTGCACAGGTAACTGAAATGCTCAATTTATCATTTTGTTCTTATTGTGTTGCATTGCAACACTTGTGGTGCACAAGTTTGATTCTTAAAATTTAATCATCATTCTCCTCTATATTAAAAGTGGTGAAAACAGCCAGAGCACACAGTGCCTAGGAATTTGCTGTGTTAACGTTATTGATAGTGATCGTTGTTTTCCCCGATCCTTCAGCAATGATCTAAAGCCAAAATATCTGGGAAATTAAATCATATGTCACAGCGATGTCAGTGTCCTATACTCATTTCTTAATATATATGTACACACACACACACACATATATATATAATATATATGTAATCATCACCTCCTCAGATAGTTCGACAATTTATAGACAATAATTTAATTTTTTATGGCATTCATTTAAAGATATTATGAATATAAAAATGATTAACTGCATTCAAGTTAGAATAGATTTAGTTAATTTAAACTAATTTCAATTAATGTTTCTTTGTATTTTATGAACTCACTAAGGAACGATCATCCTATTTGTAATATAAACCTAATCCAAAGATTTTACAACTTGGCTTCTAAAACTTAGAAAAAATTTACTCATACTATGTGCTGTTAGTAAGGTCCTTTCTGACAAGAATTTACTTCTCATTACCATGTAGTGATTGTAAATTTTACCCTTTTATTTATAACAAGGACCAGGAGTTATAGGGATAGAAATTGGTACGAATTGCACTAATTATTCAGGCATAAAACGGGCACAAAGCATACCAATTTAGCAGTGGGACTACCTGCACCCAATGTGGGTGTTGGTTTTGGTGCTAAATTTGTGGGGCATCCCAGGCCAATGCTTAAAACAAGTGTTAAACCCTTAAATTAGTAATTCATGGGACCAATGCCCGTTGAAGGGCCCCAAGTAGATGTTGAGGAGTGGAACAGGCATCAGAATTCTTCAGCAGCTCCTGCAGCCTCCAACTCCAGGTCAGTTATAAAAAAAGGCTGCATTTACTGAATGCAACCACTAGGTGGCGCAGTACTGGCATATGCGCAAATGCAGCCTTATCGACAGAAACGTCACTGTCTGCGATGTCTCCGGCATCTGCCAGCAATAAAAATGGCACTGCTCAATTGGAAAAGAAATTAATTGAACCCAAAGCCCCTCACCCAATAGTACTGAAGACTTGTGCTCCAGCTGCGTCCCCAGCCAAGCTATTCCAGTACAACACTGGCATCTGCCCGGCAATGTGGAAAATTGCCCAAGTATGTCCTGTGCACAAAAAGCAGGACAAATCCAACCTGGCCAGTTACCACCCTATCAGTCTACTCTCGATAATCAGCAAAGTGATGGAAGGGGTTGTCAGCAGTGCTATCAAGTGTAACTTGTTCAGCAATAACCTGTTCAGTGATGCTCAGTTTGGGTTCCGCCAGGGCCACTCAGCTCCTGACCTCATTACAGCTTTGGTCCAAACCTGGACTAAAGAGCTGAACTCAAGAGGTGAGGTGAGAGTGACTGCCCTTGACATCAGGGCAGCACTTGACCGAGTATGGCATCAAAGAGCCCTAGCAAAACAGGATTCAATGGGAATCAGAGGAAAGCGCTTCACTGGTTGGAGTCATACCTAGCACAAAGAAAGATGGTTGTGGTTTTCGGAGGTCAGTCATCTGAGTCCTGGGACATCACTGCAGGAGTTCCTCAGGGCAGTGTCCCAAGCCCAATCATCTTCAGCTGCTTCATCAATGACCTTCCCTCCATCATAAGGTCAGAAGTGGGGATGTTTGCTGAAGATTTCACAATGTTCAGCACCATTCACGACTCCTCAGATACTGAAGCAATCCGTGCAGAAATGCAGCAAGACATGGACAATATCCAAGCTTGGCCTGATAAGTGGCAAGTAACTTTCACGCCATACAAGTGCCAGGCAATGACCATCTCAAACAAGAGAGAATCCAGCCATCTCCTCTTGACGTTCAGTGGCATTTCCATCGCTGAATCCCCCACCATCAACATCCTGGGGGTCACCATTGACCAGAAACTGAACTGGAATAGCCACTTAAATGCTGTGGCTACAAGAGCAGGTCAGAAGCTGGGAATTCTCCAGCGAGTAACTCAGCTCCTGACTCCCCAAAGCCTGTCCACCATCTATAAGGCATAAGTCAGGAGTGCGATGGAACACTCTTCACTTGTCTGGATGGGTGCAGCACCAACACTCAAGAAGCTCAACACCATCCAGGACAAAGCAGCCCGTTGATTGGCACCCCATCCACCACCTTCACCATTCTCTCCCTCCACCACTGACGCACAGTGGCAGCAGTGTGTACCATCTACAAGATGCACTGCTGCAACTCATCAAGGCTCTTTTGACAGCACCTTCCAACCCACAACCTCTACCACCTAGAAAGACAAGGACAGCAGATGCATAGGAACACCACCACCTGCAAGTTTCCCTCCAAGCCACACACCATTCTGACTTGGAATTATATCGCTGTTCCTTCACTGTCGCTGGGTCAAAATCCTGGAACTCCCTTCCTAACAGCTCTGTTGGTGTACCTACACCCCGAGGACTGCAGCGGTTCAAGAATGCAGCTCACCACCACCTGCTCAAGGGCAATTAGGGATGAGCAATAAATGCTGGTCTAGCCAGTGATGACAACACCCCCCAAAGGAATAAAAAAAAGACCCTCAATGGCCACGATCGCCCCTTTAACACTCCTTACCCTCGCAAACGGTACCCGGCTCCCTCCTGCGATCGTCGCATCAATCGCCGCATTACGTTTCACGGTCCCTCCCACAATCGCCGCTTCTCTTCTCCGCTAGAAATATTGAGCCAGGAAGAGCAACAGTGCTCCACCATCTCACAGAAGTTGCAAGCGCTCTGTGCTTACCCCCCATCCCTCATAGCTTACTGCAGTTCCTTCCTCCATCGCATAACTCACCTGACAGCTGCTGCTGGTCAAGCAGACAGCCTGATATTGATATCTACACTTGGGCAAGCTGTCTGTGGAAGCGCAGCAAACAGCGGCAACTCACGCAGCTGTGTTGACGAGGTTCAATGACTAGTGTCCATCAATCCTCAGGATGTTCTGTTCAGGCACACATTGGTCACGCTGCACTGAATCTGATCTTGTAAACATGCCCAGTCTAATTTTTAGGCCATTGTATCTATAATAAAATTTCATCTTAATTACACAATCATAAAATGAACAACAGGTTATTTCACAATAGCCTTTTTTCTATTCTTTCACCCTTCAAATCCTGTGCCCAGAACTAACTTTTTCAGTAATTTGAATCCACCAGTGCCTTTCTGCAATGGTGTTCTCCAATGAGTAAAATAGTGCAAATCCAGTAAATTTGTGATGGCCACTGTTTTTAATGGGGGTGGAGCTTGCATAATCAACTTTTTTTAGTGTTTTGGCAGTGGGTCCAGCAGAGCATTGCAAATGGCCAAGTAAATTTTGGTGTGGCATAAAAACTAGCATAAATTAGGCACACTGTAATTCCCTGGAACTACATTGGAATATGATGTTTTCTGGAAATTCCAAGCCATTATTATGATGTGTAAGTATTTGCTTTTACAATATACTTTTTCACTGTATGGTCAGTAGTCTGACCATAGCTATGCGGTGCAATCCCTGAAGTTCAGTGTTTTCCACTGTGTTCTCTGAATAACTAGGGCTAGCCCTTCATAATTTTGTTTTGATTGATGCTGTTTCTGCTGATCCTGTTTCTGCAGTAGCTACTTGTCCTGCTGCTGTTCAAAACAGTCTACTCTGTATCAAAGTATATTGAGAATATATGACAATCTATTAATGTGATTCTTTAAAAAATATTTACTCTTCTGTTCAGCAAGCCATTAGTTATATGGGTAGATTCAGTCGCCAAGAAGTAAAGGAAAATGCATGGCTAAAGAAAGAGGTAAGAAAATGTGAAGCTAGATTTTTTTTTAACTGCATATTACATTCTTTAATTGGAACATTCCGAAGTATAGAACACAAACAGACCCTTTGCTCATCAGCCTATTTCCTCAAGAGACCATGTACCAAAGTTTGCTGTTGAATCCAATGGCAGGAGTGCCAATCAATTAAACTTCTATGTCCTGGATAGTGTTGAGCTTCTGAATGTTACTACAGTTGCATGCATCTATCAGAGTGGATGGGGATCAGGGAAAAAATCTCCAGTGGCTCGAATCATACCTGGCACAAAGAAAGATAGTTGTGGTTGTTGGAGGCCAGTCATCTCCACCCCAGGACATCACTGCAGGAGTTCCTCAGGTCAGAATTCTAGACCCAATTATCTTCAGCTGTTTCATCAATGACCTTCCCGTCATCATTAGATCAGAAGTGGAGTTGTTTGCTGACAACTGTACAATGTCCGGTTTCATTTGTTTTTCTTCAGGCATTGGGAGGGAGATGAGAAGTGGCTGTTAGGAGTAGAATATACTTTGAAATGGTGGCAGTAGGGGGTCCCTTGAAACAGCTTATGTGGAAGGACATTCCAGTGTGCCTTAGTGTGAGTGAATGAATGAATAACTGAGTAAAGACATAAAGAATGAAAACATTTTGATGACAATAAAAATTGATGGCATGGGCACAAGAGGCTGAATGGCCTCTTTCTATACTGTATGATTTTATGATTTAGTATTTGCTTCATTTACCTTTTCATTGCAGCATAAAGATTTCACATACTTGGGTGTTACTATGCTCCTTTTTTTGCAGTAACCTCATTTCACTTGCAGATGCATTTTGCAGCCCATTTACCACTATCTGATTTGATGTTTCCCATTGAACTATACTGTGGTTAGATCTAGTAAATGCTATTTAGATCAGTGTTCTTCCTTGACTGTTGCATTTAGATCCAATGTTACCTTGATTATTACAGTTGATTATTAGAACTGTAAATAGGAATCTAAAAGTGTTTATTTGGAGTGAGAATGAGGCTTCTATTGGTGCAGTATTGGCATCCTATTAAAATACAATAACTGCCAGGAGTGTCTATTTAGCATAAATCACTCGGCTCCATTTCCTACCTTTCCTTGCTTTCCAAGTTAAGTTTGCGTTCCTCCACCTCTGGCCGCTTTTGCAATATCATTAATTTCACTCCACCATTGGCAGTTGTGTCTGCAGCCATCTCAGCCCGAAGCTCTAGAATTGCCTCTGTTAAACCTATGCCATTCCACCTCTATCTCCTACTTTAAGACCCTCCTTAAAATTTGCCACTTCAACGAAGCTTTTAATCACCTCTCCTAATATCCTTCTTTGCCACAGTGTCCATTTTTGTCTGATTACATACCTGTGAAACACCTTGGGCTGAATCTTCCAGACTTTGAAAACCTTCGGCAGTTGAGAACGTTTCTCTCTCTACTTGGAAATGCATGTACCCATCCTTATCTTTCACCAAATTTGACCACGTTTTTTCTTGCCATCGTCGTTTAGTTTCCATTCAAAATAAGCATATTCTATTGTATATCCAACACATTTGAAATATCACACTGCATAGTTTCACTTTGTTACGGATGTAAACCAATCTTGAAGAAAATTAAGTGAGTGATTTGATGCATGTTCTTTTGATGTGGAGCTATAACTAGATATTGAGCTAGTTACTTGGATTTACAGATACTCAGGTTGCAGGATCTCCAGGCAAAAAGGCCTTTGGGAGAGATCAAGTCCTTCAAGTAAAAATGCTAATTGAGGTACTAAAAGACACAAAAGTCAATGAGTAAATTAAATCATGTTTTTTCTGAAATATTTAATTTATTATTTTGCTGAAACATAGAAAATAGGAGGAGTAAGCCATTCGGCCCTTCAAGCCTGCTCCGCCCTTCATTATGATCATGGTGATCATCCAACTCAGTAACCTGTTCCCGCTTTCGCCCCCCCCCCCATATCATTTGATTCCTTTCGCCCCAAGAGCTATATCTAACTCCTTCTTGAAAACATACAATGTTTTGGCCTCAACTGCTTTCTGTGGTAGTGAATTCCACAGGCTCACCACTCTCTGGGTGAAGAGATTTCTCCTCATCTCAGTACTGAAAGGTTTACCCCTGGTTCTGGACTCCCCCACCATTGGGAACATCCTTCCTGCATCTACCCTGTCAAGTCCTGTTAGATTTTTATATGTTTCTATGAGATCCCCCTCACCCTTCTTAACTCCAGCGAATATAATCCTAATGGACTCAACCTATTCTCATACGTCAGTCCCGCCATCCCAGGAATCAGTCTGGTAAACCTTCGTTGCACTCCCTCTATAGCAAGAACATCCTTCCTCAGATAAGGAGACCAAAACTGCACACAATATTCCAGGTGTGACCTCACCAAGGCCCTGTATAATTGCAGCAAGACATCCCTTCTCCTGTACTTGAATCCTCTCGCTATGAAGGCCAACATACCATTTGCCCTTTTTACCACCTGCAGCGACTGGTGTACGAGAACACCCAGGTCTTGCTGCATATTCCCCTCTCTCAGTTTATAGCTGTTCAGATAATAATCTGCCTTCCTGTTTTTGCTACCAAAGTGGATAACCTCACATTTATCCACATTATATTGCATCTGCCATGCATTTGCTGTTATCTCTCTACCTCCCTTTTTAAATAGTGGGGTTACATTAGCTACCCTCCAATCTGTAGGAACTGTTCCAGAGTCTATAGAATCTTGGAAGATGACCACCAATGCATTCACTATTTCTAGGGCCACTTCCTTAAGTACTCTGGAATGTAGATTATCAAGCCCTGGGGATTTATCGGCCTTCAATCCCATCACTTTGACATTAGAAATTTCAGTTACTGAACAAAAAGTACAAGATTTTTTTTTTCTTCAATCAAAAAGCATTTTGAGTGATTAAGTTGGTTCAACAACAAATGGTCATGGTTCTGTGAAGTTGCCAAGAAAAATAGAAGTTAAACATTGATATTAGAAAGTGCAATATAGGAAGTAAAGTTGTGGTCAGGAAGTGTGTACCATGTTTTAAAACCATATAGATCTAGGATTACCCAAGGAGATAAATTCAGCAGTGCTTTATGTAAGGTCTTCCTGTGAGTTAAATTAAATGCTGATTTATCAAAAGCAGACTGTATATCATTCAATCTAATAGCCCATATTTTGCTGTGGTAATGATGGTGAAACTGTCAACGTCACTATCATTACTCCACTGAAACCGACAGCAACTTTGGGATTCCACACAAGTGCAAATAACATGATAATCTAGAATAAAAACAGGAAGTGCTGGAAAAACTCTCAGCAGGTCTGGCAGCATGTGTGGAGAGAGAAGCAGAGTTAATGTTTCAGGTCAGTGACCTTTCATCAGGACTGGGAAGGGAAGTGTTGCAGATGCTATAATAAATATTAGTGGACAGTCTATTCCCAGTCGAGGAAGGGAAGGGAATATGATGAATATTAGTGGACAGTTAATCTCTCCGGCCCTCTGTCCTATCACACATCTTCCCTTTTGCTCTCTTCAACCCCCCACCCCCACTTGTTTAAAACCTATTATATTTTCTAACCTTTGCCAGTTCTGATGAAAGGTCACTGACCTGAAACATTAAATCTGCTTCTCTCTCCAGAGATGCTGCCAGACCTGCTGAGTTTTTCCAACGCTTTGTTTTTGTTTCCGATTTCCAGCATCCGCAGTATTTTGCTTTTCTGATAATCTAGAAGCTGTTGTCAGTGAGTGTACATGCCTCCAAAGCATGCACTGTAGAGGTTCCCACAGATTGTAATCTCCATTGCAATCATGATTTGATGAAAACTTCCATTTTTACGCTGTTAGTCTTGCTGTAAAAATCCTTGAAAATGTTACACTTTGTTGAATGAGGTGCAACTGAGTTTTTAATGATGTACTACCTACATAATTACTGCTAAATACACTCACTGGCCCTAAAAATTTAATTTTATATTTGTGGACTCAAATGTGTCCATAATGATAAAATTCCATGTTAAAACTTTTTTTTTAAAGTTTTATCTTTATTTTAGCTTCTATCTTAATGCAATCATAATCATTTATTTTGCTATCTTAAAATTTAAATTAAAAGTAAAGGATATTAAATGGTTTTAACTTGGCTGCTTAACCTGTTTGCTGATATCACTGCTGCAAACTTCCAAGACATCCCCATGACTTGGTACCAGATTTAAACTGCTGGCAGAACAGGGGAAAACCACGCCACAGAGCTTACTAGATCTGTGTGGGCAGCTTTCTTCCAGGTCAGTATTGACCGCCCTTGCTTCGTTGCTGACCACGAATTCCAGGCCAATAACTTAGTTAAATTTCAGAACTTCATTTGTGTTTTATTTTTATTTCTGCAGCTAAAGCTATATCGCCTGGAAGTTGCTAATATAGAGCAAGCAGTTCAAAAGGTTGAAGAGGAAAATCTAGAAGTTTTGAGTCAACTGTTTGATTGTCAGATCAGTGACCTTAATATATGCAGGTAATTCACACCCACAAGTATTTATATGTCTCTGACTACCTCAAAATTATGACTGTACAGATCTTTTAATGATTGTATTAACATTTCAATACTGGCCCCTATGTTCAATGTATCTATTATTGTACTAACTCCATTCTTTTCTGTTTAACACTTTGGTATAGACTATAATTAAAACTTACATTTATGGATTTACCAAGCTCTAAATATTTGCTGTAAACTCAATTTAAATAGTACTGCTCAAAATAATTACCATCTTGGAAAAACTTGTGTGGAGAAATTCAATTTTTAGTAGCATGTAGCTCCATTCCTTATATTAACTGCATCATATTCAAGGGCAGATCTAGTAAAGTCACCTGTTTTGGTTTCCAACTGACAAATGCAAAATAATTTTTCTTCTCACACTGTCTGGTTACTTAATGATTCTTTATTTCTGATGGTCACAGGAACTTATTTGAGATTCATGCAATTGGACCTGAAGGCCAAGACGGTGGGGTACTTGAACGAGATTTAGTTGAATTAGAGCTCAGAGGTCAACCTTCAGGTAATAATATAAAACATGCCTGTAAACCACGCAAGAGCTGTCTTAATTTTGGAAAACAAAATTTGATGGATTTCTGCAATGTTATGTTAAACAATATTACTTTGTCTGCAATACTATAAAAAATCATTACATATGGTAAAAAGGTAGGAAGTATGGTATTAATATTTAACAATGTACAGAACATTTGATATTCAATTCACACCATTTCATGTACTGTACTCAAGTACCTAAACACAATGATTTAGGATCATAGAACAAGGCAATAATAAGACAATTGTCATCTTGCAGACAATCCAGATTTCAGCAGATGTCTGGACGTTGGAGGGGCAATCCTTGACAGATCTTTGGTTGGTTTCTAACAAAATATTTAGTAAACTCCAATTGCCCATTTTCATAATGCTAAATTTGAAATTGATTAAGTTTTATTTGTTGGAGCTATATTGAGATATTTCTTTTTTTAAATGTCTAATAGTCATTCTTCTGGCCGACAAACTGGATGTATTTTCTTATACATCACAGATTAACTGACTTTAATCTTTAACCTCTTAAAAATCTATTGTAGGGTGATGAATATTTTCTCAAATTTTGAAGAGATAACCTCTTTTTTGCTTTGAACAAATAACTTCACCTCTGATTTGAATAAAAACAAATATGTGCAAATTATCAGACTTATCAGACAAAAATTGATGGACCTCATCTTCTGTGTTACCACATGAACTTAATGCAATTCTGTTGATGGAAGTTCTTTCCTCATATATAATTCTGGAGCATTGTATCAAAATTAGGTCAGTTTACCTCAAAATAATATAGATATTTGGAAATAGTTTAGAGTAAAATGCAATGGATGATTCCAGTTTTTAAGGAATTAACATATGAAGAAAGATGGAGGTGGTTTACTTGGACTGGAGAAGGCAAAGGAGATGTGATGAAGATGTTTAGAATAATGAAAGGTACAGATAAGGTAGTGGTAAGCAGTTTATTTAACTTGATCAGCACACATTTACAAAATTTACTAGTCTTGATATGATTAGAAGATTGTTTTCCCCCTCGACAAGATTGATACATGGAGAAGACTGCCAGAAAAAAAGCTACAATTATAGGCTAATACCTTTTGAGAAAGAGGATTGAGATTATTCAGATTGCTGATCTATTTAATTTGTATTGGGGTTAGCGAATTCCACATTCTCACCACTCTCTGGGTAAAGAAGTTTCTCCTGAATTCCCGATTGGATTTATTAGTGACTTTCTTATATTTATCATTCCTAGTTCTTGGTAAGATGGCTCCTGGGCTGGAAGCTCCCTAGCTGTTCAACTCTATCCATGGCCATCTGCTCCCATTCTTAGTGTTTTCTCCCCCAATCTACCCTCTTAAACTGTTTAAACTCCCCTGGCTCTTTAATCAGTTCATTTTAACCCTAACTACAAGCTAACAGTTAGTTTACGTTACCTGGGCCCACTGCCCTCCCCCAGCCATACCTGCTCTTTATTTTCTCAATGAAATTGAACGTAATCCGGACGAAACTGCAAAGGACAGCTGGTGATACTTTGATCTCCAATCCTGCTGTCTACACCGTCCAGAGTGTCCGCGGCCATGGCGTGCGGTAAGTCCATTGCAGAGAAGAAGGAGCAGTGGGACCCGAGGGAAATAAGTCTATCACAAAGGGGAAGCCCCGAACACACAAAAAGCCACGAACGGCTCCTCGGCCGCAACTTCAAAGCGCCCGCGGGAATTGGCTTGGAGAGCATCTGCAGCGCACTGTCGGCAATGCTGGTACCGGCGCCCAAGGATGTCGCTCACCTCCCGAAGGACGCGGATGAGCTTTCCAGGCGTCGATGCTGGGAACTGAGGAAATGGCATTACCTGCATCCCCTTTCCCCCCACCCCCTTCCCCTTCCCAGCTCCACTCTCTCGGCTCACCACCCACCACACCCCCCCCCCCCCCCCCGCTCCGCACCCCTCTCCTCCCTCACAACCCCTTCCCAGCCCCCCCCTCGCACCATCTTCTCCCTGCACCCCCTTCCCCTGCACCCCCCCTACCCCCTCGCACCCCCTTCCCTCCACCCCTCTACCTCGCAGCCCCTCCTCCCACCGGCATCCTCCTACACCTGTGTAGGGGCCCTCACAACCCCACTGCCTTATGGGCGTCTCGGGAGAGACAAAGGCGCTTGGGCAACTCTCAACCTCCATACATTCGCCCAGGCATGCGCCATGGAGAGGTCACTCCATAGTCGCCTCACAGCGACTGAAACAACACGGAAGGCAGCATTTTTTCTTTGGCCTTTATAGCCACTCCAGGCGCTGCTCCACACACCACTGACCACCTCCAGGTGCTTACCCATTGTCTCTCGAGATAAGGAATAAGATAAGGCCAAAGAAGAAGAAGGGGTTAGGAAGAAAATAGAGAAATTTCGAGGGCAAGACGGTCTACAATTATGGTAGTCGTTCTGTTGTTCCTCAATTTAACAAACAAAAATATGTTTGTACAGTGCTCCTCATGCAGAGAAAGATGTCCCTAAGCAATTTACAGGGTGTGGAGAAAGCGAGCAGGAGGGAAAGGAGGAAACAAAGCTGCTGGGCAGTTGAAAGAGCAAATTAAAAAGAGAGTTTGGTGTTTAGGGAAGGAGTTCCATAAGTACAGTAGCCTAGTGGTTATGGTACTAGACTAGCAACCTAAAGATGATGAGTTCAAATCACATTATTGGAAAGTTATGAAACTGATCACCATCTATCGTCCCCTTCAACTGACAAATCGTACTCCTCCATGTTGAACATCACTTGGAGGAAACATTGAGGTGTCCTCTACTAAGAATGTCAATTAGCACCACCAGAGATCAAATCCTGAAGAATATAGCTATCAGACGTGCCCTGTGCCAAGAGATGAGAGAACAAAAAGAAATAACCTGCTTAACCTCGTAATTAACGAGTTCTAGACATGTTTATTCACATTGCCAATAGGAGAACTCATCTTTGAATTCTGACCTTCCCTCCCCCACACACTGCACAAAGTTGAAAGTTCACTCCTTCCCACCATCCCTACACTGATGATGCTTATTTGACCCCTTTCCCTCCCCTTGTGGGAGTGCCGGCCCTCGTGCCGAAGATCGAGGCAGGCCCAGAAGATTCAAGTTGACTTAAATTTATTCATCTCATTAATTTAAGTATTGAAATTGAGGTCCTGTCGCCCAGCAGTGGTTAGGGGGGTGGGGGGGGGGCACCATTGAGCCTCGCCACCGCTGGGAGGATTGGACTGGGCCCTCCTGGCATCAAGCTCCACGGCAGACCTCTGCCACAACCATCTTCCGGCCCCCCACCCCCCGCCATGGAGGCCGACGTTGTGGGCTTGGTAAAATCCAGTCCGGTCTTATGATGGCAATGTTGTCACTTTTGGGTATTATGGCACTACCACTGTACTTAAATATGGCAGACTACAGATACATCTGCCACTTGGGTCTGTCAGAGGTTTTGAGGGAAACAAATCAAAGAAGTAATCTACGGAGATATAATCAAAAAATGGACACTGAGCTAGCCAAGGAACTAATAGGAGAGGTGACAAAATTTTTGGTCAAAGAGTACAGTTTTAAGTATGATCTTTAAAGAGGAAAGCATGGTGCAGAGGTAAATGGGTTCAGGGAGAGAATTCCAGAAGTTGGAGCCTACATGATTGAAGGCACAGCCACCAATGGTAGAATGAAAGCAAGGGCAATACAAAGGAAACCTGAATCAGTGGAATGAGGATTTCAGAGTTTCAGGATTCTAGGGCTGCAGAAGCTTCTCGAGAAGGGGAGAAGTGAGGCCATGAAGGGATTTAAATATGAGGATGAGAATTAGAAATGCTGAGGGACTAAAATCAATGAAGGTCAGTGAGGAAAGGAGTGATCGGCAAGTGGTACATTACGCAGGCAGACAAGTAATGTATGAGCTGAACTTGACAGAGGGTGGAGGATTGAAGGTTAGTCGGGAGAGTATTGGAATAGTTATCTCCGGAAGTGATAAAGGCATGGAAGTAGGTAGTTCTTATGCTCAAGAGGATATAGGACTGGGAGCTCAGCTTGGGGTCAAATAGAGCACTGCAGTTTCTAATAGTGTGCTTCACTCAGATATTGACTGGGGAAGGGAATGGAGTCATTTGCAGAGGTATGGAGCTTGTGTCAATGGCTGAAATTGTTAGATTTTTCTTCCCAACCTTTAGCTGAGGAAAATGTGGCTCATTCAAAACTGGATGTGGGACAGCCTCACAGCACAGAGGCAGTGGATGGGTCAAGAAAAGTAGAAGAGAGGTAGAGCTAGGTAGATGAGAAGGAAGGGGACCTACCATAGATCCTGGGGACACCGGAATTAATGGTTTGAGGGCTAGAAGAGAAACCATTACTGGAGATGTGCTAGAGACAATAGGCAAGAGTAGAATCAGACTAGAGTTATTCCCCTATCCCAAGCTAGATAACAGAGCACAGACATTGAAGGAGGATGACATAGTTGATTGTGTAAAAGGCTATAGCGAATAACCTGCTTACCCTCGTATTTAACGAGTTCTAGACATGTTTATTCACATTGCCAATAGTAGAAGTGATCATCACACAGTGGGCTGGATTTTAAGAACCTGCTGTTGCTCCCGGCGGTGAAATCAAATAATGGCGGCCCGCATGCATAGGCTGCACGCCAAAGAGCTGCTGCGATCTCCCGCACGGCAGCTAATTAAATAGCTGGGGTGGCCGGCTCCCCCCACCCCAATCACATGGAGGGGATGGGCTGTCCGTCACCAGCAATGGCGTCAGCTGCCTGTGCGCAGAGAGAGCAGAAATAATACACCACAGTCACAGAGAACGTTATTTGGTGTTTTGGGAGGAGGGAAACCTGTGGAGATTCAAGCAGGAGCCAACATAAGAAATAGGAGAAGGAATAGGTCATTTGGCCCCTTGAGTCTGCTCCGCCATTCAGTAAGATTGTGGTTGATCTTCTACTTCAACTAATCTTCCCACCCTATCCCCATGTAAACAACTTGGGGAGCAAAGGCAGATTAGAGAGTGGGCAGTAGTTGCACATACCGAGCCATCAAGATTTAGGTCATCTGTCTTAATATCTACTTCTTTGGCCGTTTTTGTCTGTGCTCCTTTGAAGCGGTTTGGGATGTTTTACTATATTAAAGATGCTATATAAATGCAAGTTTGTTGCTGTTGACCTTTTTACACCATAAGATCAGAGTAGAACTGTTGGCTGACAATTAGTGTTCAACCTCAGTCACAATTCCTCTGATAATGAAGCCTACTAGCCTACAGCAGGACCTGGATAAAATAGAGTTTGGGTTAACAAATGGCAATGAATATTTGCACAGATGTATCCGGTCATCACCATTACGAACAGGAGAACGGCCAGCATTCTTTCCTGAACCTCAATGGCACCACCGTCAACATATTGGGGGTCACCATTCAGCACAAGCTTAAATGGAGCAGCCATATCGACGTTGTAGCTTTTAGAGCAGGGCAGAGGCTAGATACTTTACAACAAATTCATTTATCTCTTGAACCCTTAAACTCTATCCTCCATCTCCCATCTAAAAAAATCATCGTTCAACAAGGATAGGTGCAGCCAGAACAACATTCAAGAGCTTGACCCCCATCCAAGACAGAACAATTTGCTCAATGCTCCTGCCAGACTCAATGTCCACCACATTGCCTCACCAGTATCACCCATATCCAGGAATAAGTTAACAATAAAACGTGTAAAAATTGAACAAGCAGCCACTGATGGAGCAGGGAATTGGAAGTAAAACCATGTCAGGGCACCAGGTGGTGTGTGAGGGGATCTAAAGCTGGAAGAGATCACTTAGATTGGGTAGCATGGGCGCATGGAGGGATCTGAAAAAGGGTGAGGATCTTAAAATCAATCTGGACTGTAAAGAGGCAGTGGGGTTTGGCAAGGATGGAAGTGATATGATCAAAACATGATGGAATTTCATGTCCAGTTTGAAAGTGAGAAGTGTGGGTCTAAAACTAGTATTTTAAACCTAAATAAAGGTAATTATAAGGGGAATGAAGGCAGAATTGGTTAAAGTGAACTGGGAAATTAGATTAAAAGGAAAGACAGTAGAGATGCAGTGGCAGACATTTAAGGAAATATTTAATAACGGTCAGCAAAGATTTGTCCCAGTGAGAAAGAAAGACTGTGAGAAGGGTGCGTCATCCGTGGCTAAATAAGGAAGTTAAGGATAGCATCAAATTGAAAGAAACACTGTACAATTGTGTGAAGATTAGTGACAAGTCAGAAGATTGGACAGTTTTAAAGAACCAGCAAAGGATGACTCTTCTTCTTTGGCCTCCTTGTCTCGAGAGACAATGGGCAAGCGCCTAGAGGTGGTCAGTGGTTTGTGAAACAGTGCCTGGAGTGGCTATAAAGGCCAATTCTAGAGTGACAGACACTTCCACAGACACTGCAGATAAAATTGGTTGTCGGGGCTGTTACACAGTTGGCTCTCCTTGCGCTTCTGTTTTTTTTTCCTGCCAACATCTAAGTCTCTTTGACTCTTTAACCCAGCCTTTATGGCTGTCCGCCAGCTCTGGCGATCACCGGCAACTGACTCCCACGACTTGTGATTAATGTCACAGGACTTCATGTCGCGTTTGCAGACGTCTTTAAAGCGGAGACATGGGCGGCTGGTGGGTCTGATACCAGTTACGAGCTCGCTGTACAATGCGGCCTTGGGGATCCTGCCATCTTCCATGCAGCTCACATGGACAAGCCGTCTCAAGCACTGCTGGCTCAATAGGGTGTATAAGCTGGGGATGTTGGCCACCTCCAGGACTTCTGCGTTGGAGATACGGTCCTGCCACCTGATGCTGAGGATTCTCCGGAGGCAGCGAAGATGGAATGAATTGAGATGTCGCTCTTGGCTGACGTACGTTGTCCAGGCCTCGCTGCTGTAGAACTGAGGACACAGGCTTGAAACACTCGGACTTTTGTGTTCCATGTCAGTGCGCCGTTTTCCCACACTGTCTTGGCCAGTCTGGACATAGCAGCGGACGCCTTTATTGATTTCTGCATCGAGAGACAGGTTACTGGTGATAGTTGAGCCTGGAAGGTGAACTCTTGAACCACTTCCAGAGCGTGGTCGCCGATATTGATGGATGGAGCATTTCTGACGTCCTGTCCCATGATGTTCGTTTTCTTGAGGCTGATGGTTAGGCCAAATTCGTTGCAGGCAGCCACAATCCTGTTGATGAGTCTCTGCAGACACTCTTCTGTGTGGGATGTTAATGCAGCATCGTCAGCAAAGAGGAGTTCTCTGATGAGGACCTTCTGTACTTTGGTCTTCGCTTTAAGACGGGCAAGGTTGAACAACCTGCCACCTGATCTTATGTGGAGGAAAATTCCTTCTTCTGAAGACTTGAACGCATGTGAGAGCAGCAGGGAGAAGAAGATCCCAAACAGTGTAGGTGCAAGAACACAACCCTGTTTCATGCCACTCAGGATAGGAAAGGGGTCTGATGAGGCACCACTATGCTGAATTGTGCCTTTCATATTGTCATGGAATGAGGTGACGATACTTAGTAGTTTTGGTGGACATCCGATCTTTGATAGTAGTCTGAAGAGACCACGTCTGCTGACAAGGTCAAAGACTTTGGTGAGATCTTTGAAAGCAACATAGAGGGGCATCTGTTGTTTGCGGCATTTCTCCTGTAGCTGGCGAAGGGAGAACAGCATGTCAATGGTCGATCTCTCTGCTCAAAAGCCACACTGTGCCTCAGGGTCGACATGCTCAGCCAGCTTCTGGAGTCTGTTTAAAATGACTCGAGCGAAGACTTTCCCCACTATAGTGAGCAGGGAGATTCCATGGTAGTTGTTGCAGTCATCCTTGTTCTTAGAGAGGGTGATGATATTGGCATCGCACATGTCCTGTGGTACTGCTCCCTCATCCCAGCACAGGCAATGCAGTTCGTGGAGTGCTGAGAGTATAGCAGGCTTGGCACTCTTGATTATTTCAGGGGTAATGCCGTCCTTCCTGGGGGCTTTTCCACGGGCTAGAAAATCAATGGCATCACTGAGTTTTGATTTTGTTGGCTGTTTGTCCAGCTCATCCATGACTGGCAGAGACTGGGTTGCATTGAGGGCGGTCTCAGTGACAATATTTTCCCTGCAGTACAGTTCTAGGTAGTGTTCCACCCAGCGGTTCATTTGCTTGTGTTGGTCAGTGATCGTGTCCCCGATTTAGACTTGAGGGGAGGGGGCGATCTTCTTGATGGTTGGCTCAAAAGCTCTCTTAATGCCATCATACATTCCTCTGACGTTGGAGGCCAGCTGAATACGACTGCATAGGTGTTGCCAGTAGTCATTTGCACAGCACCTGGCTGTTCTTTGTGCAGCGCTTCTGGCTACTTTAAAGTGCTACGGATGTTAACTCACTGGGGGCTTTCTTGTCGTTCAACAGTGCAATGTGCTTAGTGGCTATGACAGGTTCCAGATCTTCAAAGTGAGATTGAAACCAGTCTGCATTCTGCTTCTCATGACTAAAAGATCAATAAAGAGGAAGGAATTAGAGTATGAGAGAAAGCTAGCTAGAGATATAAAAACAGTAAGAGTTTCTACAAGTATTTAAAAAGGAAAAGAGCAACTAAAGCAAGTGTTGGTCCTCTAGAGAGAGTGTCTGGGGATGCACCCCAGTGGATTGGAAAATCACAAATGTAACACCTTTATTCAAGAAAGGAGGGAGACAGAAAGCAGGAAACTATAGGTCAGTTAGTCTAACATCTGTCATGGGGAAATTGCTAGAATCCATTATTCAGGATGTTATAGCAAGATACTTAAATCATAATGGGGTCAGACAGAGTCAGCATGGTTTTGTGAAAGGGAAATAGTGTTTAACTAATTTATTAGAGTTCTTTGAGGAAGTAAAAAGCAAGGTGGACAAAGGGGAACCTGTAGATGTGGTGTACTTGGACTTCCAAAAGGCATTTGACAAGGTGCCACATCAAAGGTTACTAGGCAAAATAAGAGTGCATGGTGTCGGGGGGTAACATATTAGCATGGATAAAGGACTGGTTAGCTAACAGAACGCAGGGAGTAGTGATAAATGGGTCTTTTGCAGATTGCAGGCTGTAACTAGTGGAGTGCCACAGATATCAGTGCTGGGGCCTGAACTATTTACAATCTATATCAATGACTTGGATGAAGGGACCGAATGTATGGTAGCTAAATTTGCCGATGATGCCAAGATAGTTAGGAAAGTGTCAAGAGGAGATAAAGAGTCTACAAAGGAATATAGATAGGTTAAGTGAGTGGCAAAAATTTGGCAGATGGCAGATAATGTGGGAAAATGTGAACTTGTACACTTTGGCAGATAGAATAGAACAAAATAGAATAGAATAGAAAAGTAGTATACTATTTTAAATGGAGAGAGATTGCAGAACTCAGATTTGAGTGTCCTGGTACATGAATCACAGAAAGTTAGTCTGCAGGCACAGCAAGTGATTAGGAAGGCAAATGGAATGTTGGTGTTTATTGCAAGGGGAATGGAATATAAAAGTAAGGAAGTTTTACTGCAGCTGTACAGGCCTTAGTCATAGAGTCAAAGAGAGATACAGCACTGAAACAGGCTCTTCGGCCCACTGAGTCTGTGCCGACCATCAACCTCCCATTTATACTAATCCTACATTAATCCCATGTCCTCTATCACATCCCCACCTTCTCTCAATTCTCCTACCACCTACCTACACTAGGGGCAATTTACAATGGCCAATTTACCTATCAATCTGCATGTCTTTGGCTGTGGGAGAAAACCGGAGCACCCGGCGGAATCCCACGCAGTCACAGGGAGAACTTGCAAACTCCGCACAGGCAGTACCCAGAACCGAACCCAGGTCGCTGGAACTGTGAGGCTGCGGTGCTAACCACTGCGCCACTGTGCTGCCCGTGAGATCACATTTGGAGTACTGTGTACAGTTTAGGTCTCCTTATTTGAAAAAGGATATAATTGCATTCGAGGCAGTTCAGAGACGGTTCACTCAACTCATTCCTGGGATGAAGGACTTATAAAGAAAGGTTGAAGAGGTTGAGCCTTTACCTGTTGGGAGTTTAGAAGAATGAGAGGTGTCTTAATGAAACATAAGATCCTGAGGGGATATGGGGAAGATGTTTCCTCTGTGAGGGAGACTAGAACTAGGGGACAGTTTAAAAATAAGAGGTCTCCCTTTTTAAGACGTAGATGAGGAGAAATTTTTTCTCTCAGTGGGTCATTGGTCTGTGGAATTCTCTTCCCCAGAAAGCAGTGGAGACTGCGTCATTGAATTTATTCAAGGCTAAGTTAGATAGATTTTTGATAGATTAGGGAGTCAAAGGTTATGGGGGGCAGACAGGAAACTGGAGTTGAGACTACAATCAGATCAGCCAGAATCTTATCAAATGGCAGAGCAGACTTGAGGGGCCGAATGGCCTACTCCCATTCCTATGATGGGAGTCCAGGACCTTTTGTGGGTGAGCAAGTGAGCTGCAGCATTCTGAATAAGTTGTAGCATGTTGAGGTTAGAACAGGCAAGCAGAGCACTGGAAAAGTCAAGCTGTGAGATGGAAAGGTTTAAAGGTAGCTATTCAGACTAGTGGAAGGTGGGAAGTGGTGTTCCACAGAGATCGGTGCTGGGACCATTCTTTTTCATAAATTTGCATAAATGATTTCAGGATCAGAAGTACAATATCAAAATTTGCAAATGGCACCAAATTGGGGGGTATAGTTAACACAGAGGAGGACTGCGACAAAGTATAAGATGACATTACCACCTTGCAGAATGGGTGTGTAGTGTTAAATTAATTGCAATATAGACAAGTAAGAGTTGGTGCATTTTGGTAGGAAGAAGAGGCCAGCTACTCCTTGGAAAATAATTCAAAATGAGGTAGTGTTGCACAGGGTCCTAGCTGAACAGATACACCAATCGTTAAACGTAGCAATGCAGGTTAATAAAACAATATCAAGTACAAACAAAGTTTGTTCTCAAAGAAAACAGTTCAGAAGTAGAGAAGTTATGCTAAACGTATATAGAACCTTGGTTAGACAATACTTGGAATACTGTACTCAGTCTGGTCTCCAAATGACAATAAAGGATACAGAAGCACTGGAGAAAGTGCAAAAGGGTTTTACAAGGATGATACCAGAACCAAGAGGGTACAACTATCAAGAAAGACTGTACAGACTGGAGTTCTTCTCTGGTGTGATGAAGCTCTTTAAAATTATTTCAGGGTTTGAAAGGGTACACTTGGAGAAGGTGTTTCCACTTGTGGGAGAGTCCAAAACTAGGAATCATCAGGTTCATTCATGCTGTCCACTTGATGCCAGGTTGAGACCAACTAACTCACTCACCAAGAGCAGGCATTGAATGTGTGATCTTCCTGACTTGCATGGATCAGCTACTCACTGCTTTAACCCACCTGTCAAGTGCTCCAGGCAATCAGTTTTTAAACATTGTATATGGGTGTGGTGACATATTAAAGTATTAAAATATTAATTTTTGTTGATACTTTTGCAGAGTTCGATGATGATGTCAGCTCCAACCTACCAAAACTCAAGAATATAAAACTGCTTGCAATAGAGAATAAAGCTTCATCACTGCAGCCATATTTTAAAGAGGAAAAACCAGGAAGTGATGAACCACAGTTCCAGTTAGGCAAGTCTGTATCACAGAATCTCACCTATTTGCTGCAGGAAGATGAAAAATACTTTGAGGTTAGTTAAATAAAATTAAAATAAATTAAAACAAAAACTTTAGCAATACCAGCAATATAGTTCCATAAAAATTCAAGTCCAAAGATACAGAATGTAGTTCAAGGTTGGTATTTATAAAACTGTATTTTTATATACATATGGTACTGAAAAACTTGGTGAATATATTTTTATATAAATACAACAGTGTAAGGATGTGTACTCCTTTTTAGTTTAATATTTGTTCAGATACACATCAGCATGTTATCATTTATATTGAGTCATGACTTAAGTGCACACTTTGACAACCACCAGAACTCAATTCCAAAATCATGTGTTGGGGACACAAAACAAAAAAAAAAAATCAGCATTGTGAAATTGCACTGTCATGAATGGTCACCTTGATTTCCAACAGACACCTTTGTTATAGCAGCACTGTGAACTAGCTTTATTATACTAGCAGTTTAATCTAGCATTCAATAGCTTTTCACAAAATAATATACCTTAGGAAATAATTATTCTTTACGATGGAATTAGCATAATCTCCTACGTGAAAAGCTCAAGCAAGTAAATCAAATATCACAACAAAAGGTATATTTTATAACAAAGTGACTCCTGACAACACAGCCCAGCACCGACGTCACCAGAGTGCTCCCAGCTTTGCACCTGCGCATAACAGACTCTTGCTGCCAGTGTGGTGCTGCGCATGCGCAGCCTACGTCAGCACCTGGCTTGCCAGGACTAATTCGTGCATGCACGCGGAAACGTAATTCGTCGCCAATTGCTCCCGGCCTCGCCACTTCTCCCCACTCGCTGCTTCACCCGTACCCCCACCCCACCTGCCACCCGTGGGCCCTCACTCGTGGCCTTGCCGATTCCTCCCGTGCTCTGCCTCTGCTCCCCGCTCCCTCCCACTTCTCCTCCCCGCTCTTCCCCATTCCTTCCTGATTCTCCTCCCTACTCCCGCTCCCTCCCAATTCTCCTCCCCGCTCTCTTCTGCTTCTGCTCCCTGCACGGGGGATGTGGGGAAGAGAGAGAGAGAGAGAGAGAGAGAGAGACAAGATAGGCAGGGGAGGGGAGGGGGACTGCAAGCAAGAGGGAGCGGCTGAGGGGGGTGGGGGGGGGGGGGGAGAAAAGAAGTTGTGAGGCTATGCATTCTGTTGAATTGCACACACTATCCCACACATGTAGCTATCCCGGAGCTGATTTCTTGGTGTAGTAGAGATTGGAGAGGTCCCAGTGTGTTTCACAGACTCAGTAATGATCCAAAGATTCCATTTGCAGCCAGATCCATTTAAAATACTCATATTAAAACAAATTGTCCATATGGATTAAGGTTTACGAAACAAGAACCAGATGAAAAACCAAACTAGTTGTTTTACATCGGCACAGGTCTAAACACAAAGCTCACTGAAGTGATGCTGGATCAAATTCTGGATTTGGTTCTTATTACAACACAGAAGCAGCTCTCTGCTGGTGTTCATGCTGAACACGAGCTCCCAGGATTTATCTGTTCCAACTTCCAAAATGTTAGAAATCTCTTTTAAAAATGCTCACTGGTTTAAAATTCGGGTTTGTGTCCTGAAATAATAGTCAATAAAATGCATTAAATAACCCGTTGCGGGGAGCAGAAGTGGGAGGGAGCAGGGAGCAGAGGCAGAGCAGAGGGGACGATGTGGTGAGGCTGCACGCGAGGGCACACAGGTGGTTGCGGGGGGTTGTTGGTGGTGATGCGGGGAGCGAGTGGCCGAGGTGGGGAGCAAGTGGTGAGCAGACAGGCGCAGGAGGCAGCAGCGAAGAAAAACGCAATGGCAGGAGGGAGCGGGGTACTGCTGGGGGTGCAATGGAGGCGGCGATCGCAGCCACTGTGGTTATTTTGGTTGCATTTGTTTTTGTGATAAATTGAGCAGTGCCATCTTTGTTACTGGCAGCTGCCAAAAACATCGCAGACAGTGACGTTTCAGTGCATGAGGTTGCATTTGCGCTAAGATGTTTCCCCTGGTTGGGGAGTTCCGAACCAGGGGACACAATTTCAAAATAAGGGAGAAGCCACATAGGACCGAGATGAAGAGAAATGTTTTTATTCAGAGGTTTGTGAACCTTTGGAATTCTCTACCCCAGAGGGCTGTGGAAGCTCAGTCATTGAGTATATTTAAAGCAGAGATTGACAGATTTCTAAATACAAATGATGTAAGGGGATATGGGGATAGTGTGGGAAAAAGACATTGAAGTGGAAGATCAGCCATGATTGTATTGAATGGTGGGGCAGGCTCAATGGGCTGCATGGCCGACTCCTGCTCCTATGTTCCTATGTGCATGTACTACGCCACCTAGTGATTATGTAGTCAGCAAATGCAGCCATTTTACAAATACAGACAGACATTTATGCAATGTAGTCTATCATTAATTTACTCTTGTAAATATGCTGTAAATTATGTGCTATAATGTTTTGGGGTTTATATAAGCTACATGAATCAATGATTAAAGTTTTGTAAAAAGACTGACTTTTTTTGTTTGTTCACCTTCTCTGATTTGTTCACATTTCCAGAAAATGAACATTTTGGGAAATAGTTGTAACTACTTAGGATGCACATGAGTCAGTGCTCCAAATCATGATCCAGGCTTTTCATGATGATTTTCCAGACTAGAACAGAATAAAATGATCAGATTTCTGAACGATATCTCTATCCATACATAGACACCTCTCAGCCTTTATTTTTATTTTTAAATCTAATTAATAGGCCCCATGTTTCTGGTAGATCAGATTATTTTGTTTCCCCACCATGGAGATACAATCCTCTTTCACTTGTGATAGCTGTAGATAGGTCTCACTATTTTAAATGCAACAGCAGTAGGGATGTGAAGACTCTACTGTTGTGACTATTCTTATGATATTTTAATTTATATCAATTATGTGATGCAGCTAAAGAAGTTACTTTAAATGCAATGTGTAGATGTCATATACATTCCTTTCTATAGAATTACTTATGTCTACTTAAGAGAAAAATCAACACCAAACCAGATCATTTGTCCATTTACCACTACAGCAATTGACATTTATATTACATGTTGAATGGAAAGCATCCCAAGGCAGTTAATGTGGGTGCGAGGGGGGGGAGGGGTAGGGTAGGGGTGGGGTGAGGTGGGAGGGGGAGGTGAGAAAACATAAAGGAATAGATGTTTGACTGGGGTGGGAATGTTGGAAAGGACAACCATAGGCTTGATTGAAAAGATAGAATTTAAGGTGTTTTCATTTTAAAAAGATGGAGAGAAAAGTGTAGTAATAGAAGGGTCTAGGATAGGAATTCCAGAGAGTGCAGCCAAGCTAAAGACTCCACAAGCAGTCGTGGAGCAAAGTAAGTGGGAGAAATATACAGAAGACCAGAATTAGAACATTGGAGGATATGAGACTAGGCATAAAGCTTAGATGAAGTTGCAGAGATTCTGTGGTTAGGAGCCATGGAAAGATTAGGACCAAGATTTTAAATTCAGTTTATTGAGGAATAAGGGAGCCAAGTGCAGATCAGCAGGTCACGAATGAATGAGACTCTGTGTAGAATACAGGTGAAGTTTATTAAGAGTGGTGGATGTGGGCCAGAAACGAGTGTAGTGGTGACGTAAGTGTAGATAAAGATTTTGGTGCGAGTGGGCAGTGATAGAAGCGGAAACAAACCTGAGGCGGTGGATCAGATTTGAAGTTCAGCTGTGGGTCATACAGGACCCTATCCAGGTTTTGCATGATCTGATACAACCTGTATGTGACCAGTGAAGCAGATGGAGTTAGTGGCATGGGAGCAGAGTTTATGGAGGGAGTGAAGCCAATGGCTTCAGCTTGTCAGACATTCAGATGAAGGAAATATTTGACTTGTCTCTGACTTGACATCAGTTAGGCAGTCCAACTGAAGTGGTCACGGACATAATGGAATTTAAAAGGTAGATCTGGCGTGATCAGCATACGTATAGAGGCTACAGATGCTGTCACTGAGGGGCATGGTGGCAAAAGTGGATGTGGAGGTGAATGCAGAGGAGCAAAGAGAAGCCATTGCTGGAGTCATGCTGATTGCTGTGGAATAGTTAGGAGTGTAATCATGAAGTACAGTTCCACAGACAAGCAATGGATTATGGTCAATCATGTCAAATATTGTGGAGAGGCTGAGGAGGAATAGATAATGCATTGTTACTGAGGATGTTATTTGTGGCTTTAGCCAGGGAAGTCTCAATGCCATGAGGGGGATGGAAGCTAGAATTGAAGCATGCAAACAGACTGTTTTGGGTAAGATAAACAAAGCTGGGAGATAATGACATTTCCTAGGAGCTTCAGAGATGAAAAGGATATTTTAGAGCCCAATATCCATTGTAGATACAGCAAGTGCAAAATTTATGTAAAATGGAAAGTAATCTGTATATTTTTGTTTCAGTATGCTCAAATCTTTAAATTAATAAAACACTTATGGATTGAATTTAATCTCTTTTGTACTTCAACATTAGGAAAGTGTTTAAAAGCATTCATTTTCGCTACAACATAGGGTGCAATATTTCAGACATATTCTAATTTTGTACCATAGTAATTTCACATTGCTACAGCAGTGGAAACAAGTGCTATGTTTCTGAGTAGATGGATATGTAGATATGCAGAATGTGGAAGTTTGTGGCCGCACGACTGTTCTGAGCAAACACGTTTGCAGTTTGGTGTCTGCCAGGGCCACTCAGCTCCTGACCTCATTACAGCATTGGTCCAAACATGGACCAAAGAGTTGAACTCAAGAGGTGACTTGAGAGTGACTGCCCTTGATAAAAAGGCAGCATTTGACCAAGTGTGGTATCAAGGAGCGCTAGCAAAACTGGAGTCAGTGAGAATCAGGGGATAACCTCTCCACTGGTTGAAGTTATACCTAGCACAAAGGGAGATGGTTGTGATTGTCGGAGGTCAATCATCTCAGTCCCAGGACATCACTGCAGGAGTTCGTCGGGATAGTGTCCTAGGCCAAACCACCTTCAGCTGCTTCATCAATGACCTTATCTCCATCATAAGATCAGAGGTGGGGATGTTCGCTGATGATTGTGCAATGTTCAGCACCATTTGCAACTCCTCAGATACTGAGAAAGTCCGTGTCCATATGCAGCAAGACCTGGACAACATACAGGCTTGGGCTGATAAGTGGCAAGTTACATTTGCGTTGCACGAGTGGCAGGCAATGACCATCTCCAACAAGAGAGAATCCAACCATCTCCTCTTGACATTCAGTGGCATTACTACCATTGCTGAATTCCCCACTATCAACATCCTGGGGGTCTCACTTTCTGACTCCCCAAAGCCTGTCCACCATCAACAAGGCACAAGTCAAGAGTGTGATGGAATACTTCCATATGCCTGGATGGGTGCAGCTCCAAAAACACTCAAGAAGCTTGACACCATCCAGGACAAAGCAGCTCGCTTGATTGGAACCCCATTCACCTCTTTCAACATTTACTTCCTCCACCACCATCTACAAGATGCACTGCAGCAACTCACCAAGGTTCCTTCGACAGCACCTTCCAAACCCTTGACTTCCACCATCATGAAAGACAAGGACAGCAGACGCATGGGAACACCACCACCTGTAAGTTCCCCTACAAGCCACACATCATCCTGGCTTATAAATGTAATTTTTGTTCCTTTACTGTCTGAGTCAAAAACCTGGAACTCCCTTCCTAACAGCACTGTGGGTGCGCCTATACCACATAGACTGCAGGGTTCAAGACAGCGGCTCACCATCACCTTCTCAAGAGCAATTATGGATGGGCAACAAATGCTGGCTTTCCCAACAATACTCACAAATCATTAGTGAATAAAAAATAAAATCAATGTTAAAGTTGTTCTTGTTTTCAAAACCCTCTATGACCTTGTCCGTTCCCCATCTCTATAACCTCTTCGGGTCATACAACTGAGATCTCTGTGCCGCTTGTGCAAGCCTGATTTTAATCAGTCCACCATTGACGGCTGTACCTTCAGCTGCCTCGGCCCTAAGCTTTGGAATTTCCTCCATAAACCTCTCTGCTTCTCTCACCTAACTCTTTGATCAAGCTTTCAGTCATCAGACCCAATATCTCATGTGGTTCGGTGTCACATTTTGTTTGATAATGCTCCTGTGAAGCACTTTGGGACATTTTATGACCTTAAAGACACTGGAGCGGATTTTACAGACCACGCCCTCCCCACTGTCAGGGGTCGTGGCGGGAGGGAGGGGGGCGGAAAATGCCTCTGGGAGAGGCCCACCATGAGCCTCAATGCCAGGAAGGCCCAGACCCATATTGCCGGCAGTGCGAGGCCTCGTGGTGGCCCCCCGCCGCTTGGCAATAGGACCAACATTACCATAGTTTAAAAAATGCTCATTAAAGAATTAAATACATACCTGTTCCCGCCATCCGTTCCAGTGTCATTTGGTGGTGGCGGCTGGCACTGCCGTGCCTTTGGATCTCTGTTCGGAAATCCAATGCGGGACACTGGTGGGGAGGGGGGAGCAGGTAAGTATTTTAGTGCGAGTGGGGTGGACAGGGAAAAACCCTTCTGATTGGTGGAGGGGATGGTGGGAAGGGGATGACTTGTGGGGGGTGGGGGAAGGTCAGGTACATAAGGTAAGTATTTCGGGAGATGAGAGGGCAGAGACTTAACTAAATGTTATTGGGCATTGGGAGAGAGGATAGAAATATTTCTTTAATTTTTTTACTTTAAATCTAAAGCGCATATTCCTTTAAAATTTTAAATTAAATGTAAGGGCTGGAAGCCCTTCAAAAATGGCATTGGTGCCTGCGCAGTGGCACTGGACGCTGTTACCGGGGACGGACTGACCACCCGCTGCACGTCATCGGGGCAGCTGCACAAAGTAAAGCCCACGCATGTGGGCCGCCACCTTTGAAGCTCGTCGCCGAGATCGGCAGCAAGCTTGTAAAATGCAGCCCAGTATATAAATCTCAGTTTTTGTTAGTTATTATATAATTGTCAATTTGTTTTCCAGCACTTACAGTGTGGTGCCCTGGAGCAGAAGCTGTTACACATAGAGGGCCAAGCTATGCCTCTTCAAGTCATCAAGCAATCTTCTAGTCAAGGAAAGAGAAATGAACAGGCACAATCAAGTGACGTAGAGATGGGGTGGCCCGTTACCGGTACAATGTTGAGATCTGCTATGTTATAGATATTAAAACTCCAGTAATTAGAAGCATTAATTGATGTAGAGTGGATTATTTAAAATTGTGAAGACAACAGTGCTATTGTGGCTACAAGTCTCAAAAACAATTTAGTTTACTTCTACCCCCTCAATTCAGCTCTCCTGAAAACAGTGTTGAGGAATAGTTCCATAGGCATCAGCAGTCCTTAGGTATCTCACCCAAAAAGCCTTTCTTTATGGGCCCAGTGACAATTGCCGTGACCGCCATCAGCTTTAAGATGTCTCAATACCGAGCAGAAATTGAACCTGGCAACTTCTTGAATATAATATACCACATTTATCAAGTAAGATACTTGGAGCAACTGAAAATCAGTTATTTTCTCAAGATTACTTTGATAGGCCATCATTCAGTACTTCAAACTTAAAGATACATATATTTAAACTTCTGCTCTAAATTTAAAGAGACGATGCAAGCTCCATCAAAAAAAGGCTTATATTGCATCTTCATCTCAAAAGCATAAGGAAACTTTGGGTAGGATTCAAAGTAGTCACCCTTTTTATAAAAGATACTAGCCTTAGGAGGCATTTTTTTTTTAAAGTCTGATCTCTCTCACTGCAAGGGCACTTTGGTGACATCACTGAATTGTTCCTTGCATACAGGAAACAAAAGGAGTGCCATAACTTTTGTCTAGTCTGAATCTTGCCCAGGAGTCACCCAGCTCTGCGAAATCATGCTACAGGTCAAAACCTCAAGTTACAAAAAGTACAGCAAATTTTTTTGTTTTCATTTACGTGTAAATTATGACAGTCATGCCATTCAAAATAAGGTGCTCTCTAAAGATGGGCTATTTGAGTATAAAAAATTTATGAATAAAAATGTATAGAACATAAATATGTTATAAATCAATGTATAGAATTTGCATTAAGTGGCGCAGTGGTTAGCACCGCAGCCTCACAGCTCCAGCAACCCGGGTTCAATTCTGGGTACTGCCTGTGTGGAGTTTACAAGTTCTCTCTGTGACCGAGTGGGTTTCCGCCGGGTGCTCCCACAGCCAAAGACTTGCAGGTTGATAAGTAAACTGGCCATTGTAAATTGCCCCTAGTGTAGATAGGTGGTAGGAGAATGGTGGGGATGTAGTAGGGAATATGGGATTAATGTAGGATTAGTATAAATGGGTGGTTGTTGGTCGGCGCAGACTCAGTGGGCCGAAGGGCCTGTTTTAGTGCTGTACCTCCAAAAACAAAAAAATTTTTTTTTTTTAAAGTTAGATAAAAATATTGCAGGATTACAACAACTTGCATTTATAAAGAGCTTTTAATGCAGTAAAACATCCCAAAGCACTTTAGAGGCATGATCAAAAAAAAGATGCTGAACTAAAGGTGGAGCTAATAATGGAGCAAAAAAAAAAGCTTGCTCAAAGATGTGAATTTTAAGGAGTGTCTTAAAGGAGCACAGGAAAGTGGGGCTTATTTGGTGATGGAACTTCAGAGCATAGCTGAATATATGACCATCAATGGTAGTGCAAAGGTTGGGGTGGTGGAGAACATTCACAGGAGCAGAAGGCCAGAATCAGAGAGGTGGGGTGGGGCAGGCGGAGTAGTGAAATATAAAGACAGATGATCAGCTTACTTTCAAAGCATTGAACTGTATTTTGAAGGAAGGAGTGCAAACAGAAAAATTAAGCAATCCATTGTTGCAAATCAGTATTGAAAATTTAAATATGTATTTTGATAGCTTCATCCCAGAAATTCTACTCATCCTAATAGCATGGGAGCTTGGGTTCTCAGAGCCTAACTGAGGAATAGCTCCCTTACGCTAGAGAAAATGAAGTCCCCAAAATGTCTGGAAAATTTGGTTCAAGATTGGAATACTTAAGGAAATAAGCATCCATATTAGATAAAGTCAATACCCACCCAATAATAGCACTACTGGGCAAAAAAAACTCCTTTCCTCCTTCACTCAGTAATCTAAAGGTAAGACTGAAAAATAGCCACTTACCTCTCGAATGATGGAAGCATTGCTAGGTGTCAGGATTCAAGATTCTTTTTCCATTTTTCCACAGAAAAGACTTGGACACAAGCAATTTTTAATAAGTCTGTTGAGCATAAGTTTGCTCCCAAGACTGACCTATGCCAAATTATGATTCTGTAGGCAGATGAATGGTATTAATATGCAAGATGCGAAGCAATTGATTAGCAAGTAGGAAACTTCTGACCTTCTCAGAGTTTGTGCATTTACAAAAAGTGGGCTAGTGTGTGCATGTTCTCTGCTTTTGCATTAGTACACAAACAAAAGTTACACTGACAATTTCATGATACTCTATATTCTGTATATTTTTCATACTGTGGAATAAAGTAGATTACAAATTGAAGTGAATGTTGGCTCAGTGTTAAATCCGTCTGTCTTGAGTAAGACAAAAAGATCCTCTCTCGAATACAAGAGTGTTTCACTATTACACTCCTGGCTCCTGTTACCATACTAGTAGCAGTGGGTGGTGGGAATCAACTTCCATAAGCAGGTGACGAACATAGACAATAACAAATTGCATTTATATGGCACCTTCAAGCCAAGACAACATCTCAAGACACTTGACAGGAGGGGTCAAGAGAGGTGGTGATGATCTAAATGTATCGTCAGCGTACATGTGGAACCTGACATCATGTCTTTGGATGATGTCTTGAGGGTAGCATGTAGATGAAAACTGGGTGGGGTGGGGGAAGTATAGACCCTTGGGACACTCCAAGAGTAAGCATGGTGGAGGGGGGGGGGGGGGTGGTGGTGGGAAGATTAGCCCTTGTTGGAGCCTCTATGGCTAGAACTAGTTAGTTAAGAGTGGAACTGGGAAATTTGTAATCAGCTGGACAGAGGACAGGCATTGGAGGAGGATGGTGGACAGTCAAAGACTGCAGAGAGAGATCCAGAAGGACTGGGAAAGGATAGTGCACAACAGTCACAGAGAATACCATGTAACTTTGGTTACAGTCACTTCAGTGCTACGGTAAGCAGAAACCTGACTGGAAGGGTTCAACTGTGGAGTTGCGAGAAAGATGGGCTCGGATTTGGGAGGAAAACACGTCCAAGCACTTGACAGAAAAGGAAGATTGGAGTTGGGCCAGCTGTTTTCAAGGTTAGTGGAGTCAGGATGGTTTTCGAGAGGCGGGGAATAACCTGAGGAGGCAACCTACCTATAGTATCAGCTGGCATGAGGGCCAGAAAGGGAGGTTGGCTGAAGACTGGCAACTGTGCTGCTGGAGACCACAGGTGTCAAGAGACAGAGGAGGCTGAGCTGGATCATCCACTCAGTATTTCTGGCTGAAGATGATTGCATCTGCATGAGCCTTGTCTTCTGCATTATCGTGCTGGGCTTCGCCATTGTTGAGGATGAGGATATTTGTGGAGCCTCCTCCTCCTGTTAGTTGTTTAATTGTCCACCATAATTTATAATTGGATATGGCAGGACTACAGAGCTTAGATCTGATACATTGGTTGTGGGATCACTTAGTTCTGTCAATTTCATGCTGCTTCTGCTGTTTGGTATGCAAGTAATCCTGGGTTGTAGTTTCACCAGGTTGACACCTCATTTTTAGGTATTCCTGGTGCTGCTCCGGGCATGCCCTCCTACACTCTTCATTGAACCAAGGGAGGTCCCCCAGCTTGATGGTAATGGTAGAGTGGAGGAATATTCCAGGCAATGAGATTACAGATTGTGGTTGAATACAAGCCTCATGGATGCCCAGTTTTGAGTTGCTAGATCTGTTCAAAATCTATCCCATTTAGCATGGTGTTAGTGGAACACAACACAAGGGTAGCACCCTCAATGTGAAGACGGGGCTGTCTCTCCACAAGGACTGTGCGGTGGTCACTCCTACCAATGCTATGATGGATAGATGCATCTGCGACAGGTAGATTGGTAAGGACGAGGTCAAGTCGATTTTTTCCTCTTGTTGGTTCCTTATCACTTGCCCTCACCTGTTAGTAAGGAGGACGTTGCAGGGTCGACAGGGCTGGGTTTGCCGTTGTTATTTCCAGTGCCTAGGTTGAAACCATTTGGTTTCATTCCTTTTCTGAAACTTTGTAGTGCTTTGATACAACTGAGTGGCTTGCCAGGCCATTTCAGAGAGCACTTAAGAGTAAACCACATTGCTGGGGTCTGGAGTCACAAGGCGGCCAGAGCAGGTAAGGGCGGCAGATTTCCTTCCCGAAAGGGAGTTAGTGAACCAGATGAGTTATTACAACAATCAGAAATGGTTTCATGGTTATCACTAGACTAGCTTTTAATTCCAGATTTATTAATTGAATTCAAATTCCACCATCTGCCATGGTAGGATTCAAACCCATGTCCCCTCAGTCTAAGTCACCACCTCCCCTCCACTCCCCTTGTGGAAGTACCAGAGACGACAGCCATAAAATGTGGCATGGCTGGATACAGGAAGTGAAGGAGATAGGAGAGAAGGGCTCAAGAGAGGATTAAAGAGAGGAGAGAGAAAGAGATAGAATTTTTGGGCTCAGGTCTGAAACAGCAGCCAAAATGTGCACACAAATGGACATAAAAAATTTAGGTTGAATTAGAATGGCAAAGGTGAAGGTAGGTTCTGGTTTTAATCAAATATGGAAATGACGAGGGAGTCTAGAGTTAAAGTCAGAGGTCCCATGGTGGGACATAGTTGACATGTAGACAGAGTGGAGTCAGCATGGAGCACTGATGAACTAATTTCTAGGTTTGGAGACAGATATGGAGAGGAAGTGGGTCAAGGAGAGGCAGAATATCAGTGGGCAGTATGCTAGAGGTTTCCTGTGGAAAATGGAGAGCTGAGCCAAGCCAAGGAGGTGCAGAGAATTGATCAACTGAGGCATAAATGGAATCAGTGTCAGTAGAAAGCAGGCAGAACGGGGCAGAACAACAGCCATTCGGCAGCATTGGAAAACGATCCATGGCAGGAATAGATGAGAGCTAGATGTGCATAGAGTAAAAAGATTCTCAGCAGCAGAGAAAATGAAGGATAGAGGAGCTGGTCAGACACTAGAATAGGGATGACCAAGGAAACAGCTGTTACAGAAACAGCAGCAATGTTTGAGATAAGTTCCAGAAGCAGCAGAGAAATGGACTTCAGCCCAGGAGAAAGTGGATTTATGTTCAGGACCCACACAGCAGCAAACGAAAGCTGAGAAATCAGCAATGCACTGAAGTGCATCAGGTGGGGATGGGCTGTAGGATGAAAAAGTTACTTGAAATAACCGAGTAGCCTGGTAGAGGTACAGCCCTGATGGCAAAGGAATATAAGAGTTCGAAGTCAAATTTGGGTAGTTGCAGCCGTTGGAAAAAAAAAGCAGTCAAAACCAAGAACAAGCATGGTCATGGGATGGGCCGTGGGCTCTGCACAGGTAACCTTAAATGTGTAGCTTGAACTTGTTGTTAAAAGCTAAAATGTCAGATCTTCCAACAAAGGAAAAGAGTGGGTTGGGGAGAACGGATAGTGTTGCTGAGAGGAGCTTAGTATGGATTTTCCAGCCCAGGAATCATCTTGAGAACTACACAGCACAGGAAGCCTTTCAGTCCATCATGCCAGTGGCAGCTCTTTGGTAGAGCTCTCCAATTAATCCCACTCTTTTCCCCATAGCCCATTTTTTCTCTCCAAGTATTTATCCAATTGTCTTTTGAATGTTACTACTGAATTTGCTTGCACCACCCTTTCAGGCAGTGCATTCCAGATCACAATTCAGTAAAGAAATGTTTCCTATGTCACCTCTGGATTTTTTGTCAATCAAATCTCTGTCCACTGGTTACCAACCCTTCTGTCACTGGAAAGGTTTCTCCTTATTTACTCTATCAAATCCATTCATGGTTTTGAACACCTCTATCAAATCTCGTTTGCTCTAAGGAGCAACTTCTCTATATAGCTGAAGTCCCTCATCTCTGGTAAAACTCTAGTGAATCTTTTCACCCTCTCCAAGACCTTGACATTCTTCCTGAAGTTTGGTGCCCATAATTGAACACAATACTCAAAGCTTAGGCCTAACCATAGAGGTTTAACATAACTTCCTTGCTTTTGTACTCTATGCCTCTGTTGATAAAATCAAGGATTCCATGGGGCGGAATTTTATGTTAGCCAGAAGGCCCCACCCACCAGCCAAAAGTCAGGGGCGAGCTATGCCAGGATTTTTCACTCCCCAAGCCCTTAATTGGACGGGCAGGACTGCCACCTCCTTGAGGCAAGAGGCCTAATGGAATTGCCGACCAATGAGCTGGCCAGCAGCTTAGTCCGAGCAGTGCCATTGGGAATGGTGGCCACTGCTGGGACTACACCCAGCCTTCACAAGCAAGGTAAAGGATGGCCCTGGAACGAAGGTAAGTTTTTGGGGCCTTGCTGGGTATAATCAACTGGGCCCGGGGGGTCAGTTGGGGAGGTTGAGGCAGCTCTCTGTGGGGCACAGGGTGCCCGATCAGGAGCACCCCCGCCCCGCAGGAAGGCTTGTGGTGTTCTTGCGGCCTTTGCCATTTGCCCACCCCGGGTAAAATACCAGTGGTGGTGGGAGGAGGCCCTTAAGATAATTGGTCACTTAAGGGCCTTGATTGGCCTGGGGCAGACAGACCATTTCTTGCCACCGCTGCCCTGCGTAAAATTATAGCAAGGGCGGGAACGGCCCTGGCTATATATTTTTTTTTAAAAAGGCCTTCCCAACCTGTCCGGCCACCTTCAAAGATTTGTATACATACAGCTCTAGGTCTCTGTTCCAGCACCTCCTTTAAGATGGTACCATTTAGTTCCTATTGCCTGTCCCCTCATTCTATCAAAATGTATCACTTCACGTTTTTGGTACACCTCTGAGTTTCGTATCATCTGCAAACTTTGAAATAATGCGCTGTAAACAAGTGCAGGTCACTAATAGAGCATTGAGTCCGAATACCAAACCCTGGGGAACACTATTGTATACTTCCCTCCAGTCTGAAAAACAATCAATCATTCACCACTACACTCTGCTTTCTGCCTCTTAGCTAGTTTTGTATCCACACTTCCACTGCTCCTTAAATCCCATGGGCTTTAATTTTGCCACATGTCTAATATATGGTACTTTGTCGAATGCCTTTTGAAAGTTCATATATGCATCAACTGTACTAACCTCATCAACCCTCTTCATTATTTCAAAGAACTCAATCAAGAAGTTAGTCAAAGACAATTTGCCTTTAAGAAATCAGTACTAACTTTCATTTTGCCCTAGATTATCTGAACGTTTCCCCACCATTGAGGTTGAGCTGACTAGTCTATAGTTGACAGGTTTAGCCACCCCTTTCCCATTTTTGTTTCAAGAGGTATAACATTTGCAATCCTCCAGTCTTCTGGTACCACCCCCATATCCAAAGTTTGGAAGATTGTGGCCAGAGCCTCAACAATTTCCATTCTTATTTCCCTCGGTAACCTAGGTTGCATCCCATCCAGACCAGGTGACTTTTCTACTGCAGATCGCCAACCTTTTAAATAACTCTTCATCCATTTTTATCCTATCCAATATCACTACTACCTCCTCCTTTACTGTTACATTGTATCGGACTTCATTTTGCTGCCAAAGTACTCATTTAGTAATCAGCCCTATACCTCCAGACCAAGATCTCCTTTTTGGTCCCTAAATCGGCCTTACCCCAGAAAAAAGACTGCTTAAAAAGGAGTACCCAACACACTAAACTCAAGTAAGTATTTGCGGCAGATCTCATTTCTTAATACTAGCATTTAAGTCAGATCTTCACATGAAAACTAAAAATACAAGAACTACTGCAGCTGTACCTCAAAATCTTGTATCAATGCAAAAAGATTTGTTGGGATACTGGTTACAAAGCTCCAGAAATATGGTTTCTCTTGCTTGCAAAACCATTAGCACTGAAACAGGCAGTGTGCGCAGCAGTCTTCAAGGTTTGCAATTCTTTCTGTACTTCCAACAACCTCCAAGATCAAACTTAAGAGCCTCAGGCAGCACCTTTTTTCATTCATGGGATCTGGGTATCATTGGCGAGGCCAGCATTTATTGCACAGTCATAATTGCCCTAGAATATACAGGGTACCTGAAAGCTATCAATTGCATTTTTATGGCATTTGTTTTTGCTGTGACTATGGTAGGTTAAATAGTTAGGAGAACCCTACCAAAGTGGGTGAATTGACCTAAGGGTTGATTGCCTACCAGCAGTGAATGCTGGAACTAATGAATTTGCATATGAATCAGTTTGTTTTGTATACTAAATGAAATATTACACGCAACACAATCACAAACATAATTATTTGGATCTTACAAATAATCATCCCCTAGAATCATTGAAATTTACAGCACAGGAGGCCTTTGGGACATTGCCGGCCAAAAAGCTCTCCAGCTTAATTTGACTTTCCAGCTCTTGGTCTGCAACGCTGTTACGGCACTTCAAGTGCATATCCAAGCACTTTTTAAAAATATGAAAGTTACTGCCTCGACCATCCTTTCAGTCAGAACTCCTAACCCCCACCACCCTCTATAGTTTTTTTTTTAAAGCACCTTATTTTAAACTGATACTTTAGGGTCAGAATTTTACACCCTGCGCAGAAATGGGCTGAAGGCAAGGGGAAGGGCGCAAAATTGAGTGGAAGACTGGGGGGTGTGGGGGGGGGGTGCCCGTTCCCGTCGCCGCTGCAATTTTATGAGCCCACCCCAGGCCAATTAATTGCCACTTAAGGGCTTTGTTCTGCCATCAGAATATTACCAGCAATAGATAGGTGGCTCAGCACCTCAGGAGGCCACCCAGTAAAATCTGACTGCTTCCTTGCAGACTGAGGGGGGGTGGGGGGGTAGGCGGCCTCCTGATCAGGCACCCTGTACCCCAGAGGGCCCCCCCAGACCCAGCCGATTGTCCCCGGTGAGGCTGCACACACTTACTCTAATTCTGGGGCCTCATCCATTGCTGCTGCTCTTGCTGGGCGCAGTCTCAGATGTGGCCACTGCTCCCGGTGATGCTGCTGGGACTGAAGAACTGCCGGCCTGCTGCTTGACCGGCAGTTCATGGAGGTGGGACCTCCTAACTCAGCGAAAGTCCTGCCTGAGGCCAGTTAAGGGCCTGGGCCACGAAAAATCAAAGTGTGGCTCCTAACCCCAGCGGAGGTGGGCTCATCCCAAACTTTTTGCCCTCATGTAAAATTTTCCAGCCTTGGTATAATTGTTCAAAGTCAATTTGTTAAAATATTTCTGGTCAACAACACAATTTTCAACCCTGGCTTTCAAAGTAAAAACACTGACGATTTTCATCTTTTTATCTGTGCATGTGTCTACATCATATCAACGTCAAACACCTTACAGCTAAACACATAAACTTGAACTTGGTCAAGTAATGGTCACCACATTTTAAATGAGAGTTTAACATAGTCCAGTTTGATGGAGAACCAGATGGAGAGGATGGTGATTAAATTGTTCATATCAATAGATTTCTTTTACACATTCATGGTGATGTCTGATGGTTAAGACCGATTCCTCATGTCACTTTCTTGGGCTAAGTCATGCTGTTGTCAAGAGCCTGTACTGAGTAGAACCAGGGAGTGTATTGGTCAGCTTACTGGCTGCTTTTCAGCCACAGCTGGCAATTTTCATGCTACAAGGTAGAAAACATGGACTCCCACTCCTAAATCACTATGCAGTGACCCCCTTTGACCATTTGTAGGTGACAGAAGAGCAGAGTCTGGGTTTGGACAATCTGCCCTGCCACTGCACTCAGATGGCTAGTCTCAAACAAAAATAACCGTCAATTAGGTAAGGTATTGGTAATTTGAGTGCTTTGAATCTGTGAAGATTATTACTGGGTTAACACGTTCATCTGAGCTGCATCACAGTCATTTCAAGGTGGTAACTAAAATATCTCATTTCAGCAAGACATCAGCAAGTCTGCAACACAGCAGGCAATTATCTACGAGCTGTTAAAATCGATACATATTAAAGAGTGTCAACTTTAGAATAATGAATTCTACGCAATGGGTAACAAATTTGTAAAATATACGGCTTATAAAAGGTACTGATTTTCTGTACCAAGATTAAATATTGCACGTTTGATATAAATGAACTCAGTTCCAATACTGAAAACTTTAAATGTCTCATTAGTGGAAGCTTTAGCTTCAGGATTAAACTGCTTTTATACAAGCCATCCTGTATATTTAATAAACAGTTATATATGAAAATGAGGAAACCCAGCCATTAAAATAAAAAGTTATTAGCTATTCTTCCTCCTTTCTGAAGCCAGTGTGGTTCTGGGGCACTGGTATTTCGCCGTTGAGATTTTCACCTAAAGACAGTCTGCTTCAATGTCAGCAGACATGAGTTTTTTTTTAAACAATTAATCAATTTTTTCTTCTAATTTGTTAAATATAAAGTTATACATAGTTTATTTTGAACAAGCTGAAATGCAACTCAAGTTTCATTCAGCCTCAAGGCAGCTGGCAAAAAAGTACCACTTCAAAAATGATTACATAATTCTTCACCCCAAAATAGTTTGGTAGAAATATTTTCAGAACTTTATTCAGAATTTATTTTTTATAAAGTCTTGAGAACTCATTCACATTTTCTGTGAATCTGAGTTGGTGCTCCAGTATTTACATATTTAGCTCAAAGCAGTTAGGGGCTTTTGCTTTAAAAAGAGATTTACTGTTCTTCAATCAAGTCACAGAGTTATTTATTTATTTACAACACAGAAGGAGGCCCATTGAGTCCATGCCGGCTCTCCATGTATCAGGTGTTACAGCATCTCATCAGTAGCTGCCTTCAATTTAATTTAATAAGACAAGAATTAAGTTCAAGGGAGTTTAAATGTAAACAGCAAACAAAAGCGGAATTAGATATTGTAGTTCAGATGTCAGAGAAGGATGATTCCTTAAAAAAAAGACATATTGAATATGTAATAAATTGCAGATGAACTTTAGGCTAGCAGCAATCTTGATAGGTTGAATCATATTTCCTCATTCTGGATTTCTATTCTCTTAAAATTACAGGCAGTGTCCGCAGACTAAAATATTGGGAGATAACAGCATCACATTCATCCCTCTTAATATATCAGCTTCTTGCACAAAATGTGCTCAGGACTTTCAAACATTTCATTTACACAAACCTTATGAAACACAGCTGGCTTTATTTTTTGTAAATCCAAAAGATGATGCAAAAGTATGAGAAATCTGCATCCAAATATCAATTACAATGCATTATTTATATTCAGTAAAGAATTTTATAGTATACAATTCAAAATGGCTAATGGGTACAGTGAGAAATATTAAGGCAATAATCCAAACCCAGTGCATGCTAACTCTTTCCACTCTGAAGGGTATGTGAGAAACACTTTGTAGTAGACACCGCCATAAAGTATATAGTGCACTGCTCCCATATGGGAATTCCTCTTTATGACAGCATAAAACAGGGTAAGAACACAGTAATACCTCTCAAGTGCATACTTCTTTAAAAAAAGGCAAAGAATATGTATTTTTATAGCATATTATAATCTCTCTCAGACACATCCCAAAGAACAATATTGTGCTCTCATTTAAAGGTAAAATACTTGTTTTTAAAAAAATTACAGTATGCTGGAAGGGGTTGTGGAGCATGGGTGAAGAGCACACACAATGCTACGTTGCCAACTTGGATCAGAATTGTTCCTGTCTGCATGTAGGAGTAAGGATACAATGAATATAGAAATAACTTCACTGGTAGCCAGCAGGATATGTTGATCAATGTTATTTCTGGCATATCCAGGTGAGGTACTCATACTTCTGTTCTTCCTATCCCTCCACTTTGTTAATGGAAAAGTATCTCATATTAGTATCAATCTACAGAACTGAAAGGCTCTTTATGTAGAACTAGGAGACTCCAATACTTGTATTCCTCTCCATGACCATATCATTCAAGGAAATGAACATCTGTTGGAGTAGAGATTGAGTACTTGGTCCAAAGTACTCTCCCAACTTTATCTTACGGGCTTCATAAAGAGGCATTGGGTACAAAAGCAGGGAAGTTATGCTGAACCTCTATAAAGCTCTGGTTAGGCTCCCAACTGGACTATTGTCTCTAGTTCTTGTCACCACACTTCAATAAGGATGTGACGGTCCTAGAGAGGGTGCAGAGGACACAGATTGAAAGTTTTGGGCAGAAGATGCAGGGGGAAATATGGGGAAGTTTTTTTTTACGCAGCTGGTGGTAATGACCTGGAACTCTCTGCCCACAAGGGTGGTGGAAGCAGAGACGATCAATGACTTCAAGTGGAAGTTGGAGGCCATCTGAGAAAAATAGACTTGCAGGGCCAGGGGGAACTTGAGCCGAGGAGTGGGACTGACTGCATACTCCGTGGAGAGACTGCATGGACTTGATGGGCCAAATGGCCTCCTTCTGTGCCAAAAATGACTCTATGAAGTAAGTGAAGGATAGTTCTACTCAACTGTAATTTAGTGACCTCTGCTGGAAATATATTTGTATGGATGTCAGGAAAGAGCAGCAAAAGGCTTGGATATGATGCTTCACTTTTGAGTCGTCTGTCAAAATTTGTGCTTTGCTCATGCACATAAAGAATGACTGATTGAAGAAGATACTGAAAAGCTGACAATACCCAGGGAATCATACACCCAGCATAAGTCACTTTCTCTGAAGCACATGAAAAAGATGCTGATCTTGTTCAAACAGGCATATCATGCACGAAGAAATTTATATTAATATCTAAACATGTATGTTTTACCAGCCTCTCGGTACCTTCATTGCAACAACAATTTTAAAAAGCTGCATAATCCAATGCTGCTACTTTTAAACTTTTGGCAAAAAGTAAATCAACCTGAAAAGTTAACTGTTCCTTCAGCACAAATGCTGCTTGACCTGCTGAGTATTGCCAGCATTTTCTGTTCTTATTTCACAATTATGTTCAATTAGTTGCCAACATTTTATGGTTAAAGTTGTGCATTCAATTATCACACTGAAAAATGTGGTTAGAGATAATTTCAGCTTCATCATGAAACATATTTGCAAAATAACAGTTTATAAATGCTTACAGAATCATTTACACCAAAATCAGCAAGGTTGTATGCACTGCATTCTAGTGCCTACAGTAACTCCACTTTCCTCCTTTGGGAGACTGATAAATGAGGTAAAATAGCCACAGACATTTTTATGAAGACAGTAGTTACCATCGCAGTCAAATTTGACTACAATTACCAAATACCAATTGATCTTTATATACACACAGAAGTTGCTGCTTATTCAATATACACCTTTTAGCCTAGTAATCAGACACAGGTTTAAATTTTGAACGAATTTAAGTCACTTCAAAACCCCAACAAATGATTTAATTAATATGTTTACGCTCATCTCATTTCTACACTGACTCAGGCAGTCAGTGTTTCTTCTGTGGGCTCTTGTATGGTTGCTTTGCAGACTGCAAAGCCAATAATATTCAAACACAAAGCATTTCATCTTCCAGTGAAAGCTGTGTTTTTGCATGTTTGCAGCTTCAATCCTCCATAACAATTTCCAGCTCGAATATTTGGAAGGTATTAGCTGCTGCCTAAATTGAAAAATTGTGTGATACAAGAAACTTAATTTCAAACTGATTACAGGATGGGGGAGGATTGCAGAACATGAAATAGGAAAAAGACTGCATTTACTCCAATATTTCATCTGTCTGGTACGAAGCCCAAAATACACACCGACTACACTTTTTTTTTTTACTGAATCTCAACTTGATCAGTTAGATCGTATGGTTTTCAAGTTTGTGATAAGGCAAAATTTCACAAGTGGAATTTTATGCACCAGTTTTACTCAACATACAATCAATCCAATATAGAAAATACTGGAATTTTTCAATCTGAAGTTTCACTCAATTAGTGCCAGACAGTCCTGTCCACATAAATGCAATTAATTGACAAGCAATAAGAAGCATTGAAGTTTGGAAGGCAGAGGATGTTATTTCAGCAATTAGCTTGTTCATATGGAAATGTTGGCAATCAGTATTATAAGCAAACATTTAGGCAGGCTAAAATGAGATTGCGCTGATAAGAATACACCCATGTAGCATTACTGGACTACTGGTGGAAGTACCAAATGGAGTTAAGACACTTCCCCAGAAAGTAGCAAAGAACACAGACACACACCTATTACCCCTTGTCCTACTAGGTTATACACTGCATTGTGACTAGTTGCAAAGTGCCAGATCATCTATTCATGTTCTTAGCCAGGGAATAGTGTGTAGTGGAGTAAAGGTATACCAGAAAAAAAAGTCTGTTAAAAAAGATCTGATCACCGATGGTGTTCAATTGTAAAGAATAGTAAAACATGAAATCAGTAGACAGCAATACTGTCATATACAAAACATCAAATAATTCACTTCATTATACTTTTACGAAAGGCTTTTTCATTCGCAGTTTTGAACCTCAGCTACTGTCATGAGGAGGAAAATTTAGGAAAAAAGCAGAATTGTCAATGAGCCACTATATCCAACCTCTGTGGTCAGAGCAACATTGATAATTGTCTGGGTGAAGGCCATTAGACTACAGCTTGTGTAGTGAGAAGAGGGGAGATAATTCGAAGGGGTTTGTACTGTAGGAGGGAGGAACACAGACTATAGTAACATAAAAACAAACATTCATCCCTTTGAGCCTGTTCCACCATGCTGTTAGATCATGGCTGATGATTATGGATCTCAACTCCTTTGCTTCATGTCCTTGATAACTTTACCTAGTAAATATTTATTGAGCTCAGTCTTGAAAGTTTCAATTGACCCAGCATCCATGGCCTTTTGGGGGATTTTCATGGAATTTGTATGTGAAAATGGTTTTCTAATTTCACTTTTAAATTGCTGAGCTCTAATTTTAAAGTGATGTCATTGTGTTCTGAAGTACAACACCTGAGAAAATGATTTCTCTGCATCTACATTATCGAATCACTTTATAGATTCCACCCCCACCCCGCACATCTGAATTCAATGGAATACAAACCAAGTTTACGCAGCTTGCCCACACTTTAACCATTTAAGTCCTGGTACCATTCTGGGGCATCTACGCTGTACTTCCTCCAAGGCTAGTACATCTTTCATGTTTTTGGTTTTGGTGCCCAAAATTGAATGCAACACTCCAGTTAAGAGTCTGAGCAAGACTCTGTGCAACTGATGCACAACTTTCTTTAGAATTCCAACCACTTTTGGATAAAGGCTAACATTCCATTTTCCTTACTTATTACTTTTTATACTGTGTATTAGCATTTAGTGATCTGTGCACATGGACACTCAAAATCTTTTTGATCCTCACCTGCTACTAATCACTTACCATTAAGAAAATATTCTGATTTGTCTTGCTTGGATCTAAAATGGATGACCTCACACTTCTCCTCAATGAACTTCAAATGCCATAGTTTTGTCCACTCATTTATTATGTCTATATTCCAATGTATGTCCTGCTTTCATCTATACAACAGACTGTACTCCCTGTCATTTGAAAACGTAGATAAATAACTCTCCATTCCTTCATCTAAGGCAAAAAGGTGAGGCCTTAGCATAGATCCTTGGGGAAGATCACATCACATCCTGCCAATGAGAGAACATTCCCTTTATTCTCAATGTGTCTCATCCCTTCCATCCAACCAATTATGAACCCATGTCTCAATTCCATGAACTCTCATTTTTGCTTATAATCTCATGTTGGAGCCTCATCAAATTCCTCCTGCATGTCCATATAGACAACGTTCAAAGATGTTCCACTGTCCACCATGTTAGTGACTACCTCATGAAATTCAGCTAGATTAGTCAGACATGCCCTATCCTGTGAAAGGTTCACACCCTGCTGACCTGGATAGTCCCAGAAATCACAAGGTAAAGAATGCAACATTTTGCACAACTGTCTTATCCAATTTTAAGACAACAAAAATTTTAAGCTGAAAAGTTTACTATAACTGAACTTTTGATTTTTTTTCATTTCAAACAATCAATATTAATTGACCTCTGGCATATTAGGTTTTTTGTGACAAATACAACTGGACTATAAAAAGGATTCCACTACAAATAGAAACATTTTTTGATATTAATATTCACATTTTCTGATGTTGAATCCTGTGCAGCTTTGATTATTTCTTTGAAAGAGACGAAGCTTTTGAAGACCTGCACAAATAAACAAATATATCATTTCTAGTAACAAAGCCTTTCCAATTTTGAAAAAGATTGAGTTGACATAACAGCTTACCTACAACAGCTTTTTTTATTAAATAATGCAGAGTTGTTATATCCATGCACAGGATCTTTTGGAATCAAGGGATGTAACCTGGACCTAGCTGATAACAAAATTTCAGTGAAAGCTGCTCTTTATTTGAAAGTCCACCAAATTTTCTCCTAACATACATTTTTCTTTTAAACAAAATATATTCTGCAAAGACAATGCAGCAAAATTTTGCAATGTTTGTGTACTGAATTGCCTTAAGCTCAAACTATCCTTCACACCACTAATGTGAACAGTGTTTATGTTATATACAGTGATGCACCGATCAACAGTGCTTTATTGTGTTATTCTTTATCTTGATTTACTTTTAAAAAAAATTCTACACAGAAACTATTCCCTCATATCCATCTTTGTGTAAACAATTCTTCTCAGAACCAACCAAGTAAAGACACCATGTGTGGATATTTGAACAAATATTTCTAGTGTTCTGAGATCTGCATATGATTTGGAGTCCTATAGAGGTAGAGGACCTTTGTGAACTGAAGGCAATTCTTTACATTCTAGTCAGGAAAGGCAGCATTAAACTCGGATGTAAAATAATGACACGCTGAGCATACAGCAATAAAAGGGCCTTCCCATATCTGCTAATGCCAAAATACAAAAGTAGCGTTTTGCGAGTCAATAACTGTTCTGTTGCAAAATCCTAGGCACAGAATTAACTACATTGATTAATAGATTATTCATTCTAAATCCCATACAAATGCAAGATTGTGATTCTGCCTACAAATAATTGTACGAGGGATAAGTAAACTGATTTGTAAAATATTTAGTGCTCCATCTTTCAATTAACTGCAATTTTCATTCAAACTCATGTTTTCATCCTACTGATGAACCATGCACATCCATATTAATCCTCACAGGAAGCATCTGATGCAATATTGTTACTTAATCTGACAGTCATAAATAAATACAAACATAGTACACAAGGAATGTCTACTGCAAACTTGAATAAAAAGTAAAATTCTGAATTAATAATTTTAGCATGATTATGTGAAGGTGAAAGAAAAACTTATGCTTGAACATACAAAAGTTTACATAATTTACTGCTGCTTTTCAAAGAATACCTCACCAAATCCTGATAATTTACAATCCAGCAGCTCTTATATATAGTCACAAATCTTATTCGTTCTTCAAGCTGTCATTTCTAAATCAATAAAAGTTTCACTCAGCATGAGAACATAATTTGTTGCTGTACTGTAGAGCCTTATTGGTTGGAACAGTTTAAAATCATGATTGAACCAGTCATCACCCATCAAAATAAGCCTTTCCATCTGCTGCTGAAGTTTATATTTCAACATTTGCTTTCCAATAAACCTTTCATCTTGGTCATTCTGCCATTTTGTTCATTATCCATAATGAGGTCATCCTTATGGAAGATAGTTCCACAAACAGCAAGTGTTTTGCATGAAGAATAAAATTTGCTGCTTAGCACGTATCTTCTCAGAATGGATCCATTTGATGCCATCACATAAACTGCATCTGGAAAAAAAATACAAAACCGAAAATAGTGGGTAATAAGAACTATTGGGCAAAAAAGATTTCTGTCCGGTAAAACATTACCTTTATGTTCCCTTAAAAAATCAAATCATAATCTGCCCTTAAAGTTGAATTTGTTCAATCAAAAATCCATTTTTCAATTAGTCAGTTTCTTTTTTCTTTTCTTTTGGGCCTCCTTATCTCGAGAGACAATGGATACGCGCCTGGAGGTGGTCAGTGGTTTGTGAAGCAGCGCCTGGAGTGGTTATAAAGGCCAATTCTGGAGTGACAGGCTCTTCCACAGGTGCTGCAGAGAAATTTGTTTGTTGGGGCTGTTGCACAGTTGGCTCTCCCCTTGCGCCTCTGTCTTTTTTCCTGCCAACTACTAAGTCTCTTCGACTCGCCACAATTTAGCCCTGTCTTTATGGCTGCCCGCCATGTATTAACATATAATCTGAACTGGATATTCATATCTATGTTGACCAGAGTGGCGTATAGTTCTACAGGCAATTTGTGAAAGAAGAGAATGAAAGAAGTTACAGATAGGCCCAACATAAGAATAGCAAGAACTTTAGTCTTCAAACTGTCTTTATTAATTAAAGGTGAACTGCATTATGGACCTATTTATGCATTATCAACTATCCAAGTCCCATCTATAAACTTCCTTTACTAATTGTATAGATTAATAATGACACCACTGCATCAATAGATGGTATTATGCATATTTGAAACCCTTAATTTTTGTACAATTTTATAGAGATGCACTTGAAGCTTTTTCAGGTTATAGGACAGTGGAAAATTAAACACAACCCTACATTTAAATGGGCCAACAGGATCCATTTCTTGTCAGAATTAGTTTGTTGGGCTATTAATTCCACAAAAGAAAAAGTTGCATGTTCACCAGTGCATACACAATCCATACATGAAAGTAAACTAATGGCATTACAAATTTCTACAAAGCACAAGTACACCACGATATCCATGCAACAACAGGATTGTTTTGGCATATTTTCAGGGGATAACCAAATACTACAGCAAACTTTCACAGCACTGCTAATGTAACTAGCTTTGTTTGATGGTTTTAGATACCATTCTGAACTCTGTCCAACATAGCATAAGCAAAAGATAGACACAGTTATTACACTACGAATACCTTGTCTGTTCTACAAGAAGTCCTTGAGAGAGAGCTCTGCAAATGGATCCTTTCCAGGAGCTCTAGGAGGACTTTGACTAGAAGGACTTGAGGCTGTGGACAACTATTTCAGAAAGTGAAGAAAGAAAGTGAAAGCAGAAAATGCAAAGAATGGAACACAAGAATTCAGTGACAGCAGTGCACAAACTGGTGGCCATTTTAGCAATGATAGCCATATTTTGCAAGGATTCAATTTTTGTGCAAGAATAGCTATACAGATTAAAATTTAAAATTCATATTAAAACTAAAAGTTTTTAAGTTGATAGAAACTAATTTTTTTAACAGAATTATTTGTAATTTAAGAAAAAGGTGTTAGCACAGAGATAGAGTTTAACCAAAGTATTACTGTAAAGTTTTTCAATGCGAAGTTTCATTTCCTGACTCAACCTGGTTAAACATGTACCAGTGGACACTTAGAATTTAACATCTGATGGTTTGAAATGCATGTTTAGTTTTTGATAGATTTGATGTCCATAATTTACTTTTCTCCAAGAGGGGGGGGAAGGGCATTTAAAGAGCACATTAACGTACCAAGCCAGGAAAGTCATTAAGTGAACACTATGCATCTCCCCGCAAGGAGGGATGATGGGGAAGTAAAATTGAAAAGATACTCCAGAGAAAAAGATGAATTGCTCCCCACCTCCCTGACTAGACAATGCTGTATGTGGTGCAGGAGGAAGAAAATCAAGTGGGAAAGTTTGTGGAAGATTCCTAACAAAAGCAATTAATGCCACATCAATTAACTACTTAAAAATAAAAAGGATCAATATCTGTTTAAGATGGTTTTGAAAGGAATACAAATAGAGCAAAGCAACAAAAGCTTGCATTCATAAAGCTCCTTTAACCTAGAAGTCCCAAAGAGTTTCAGAGGTATAAAGAGACAAAAATGGATGTTAAGCTAGAGAAAGAGATATTAAAAGCCAAAAGCAAAAGCTTAGTCAGAGGATTTTAAAGATCATAAAGGAAGGAAGGAGAGAGAGAGAAGGAGAGATGGACAGCCCGAGGGAAATTTCAAAGCATAGGGACAGTGTGGCTGAAGACAAGGTTGCCAATCATGAAGTAAAGGGAAGCACCAGGTTGGGAAATGAAGAGGTTGGAAGGTGGATTGTAGGGCTGGAGGAAGTGGGGCAGGGCCAAATAGAAATGTAAAACATGGGGATGAAAATTTTAAAAGTTGAGGTGTTAGAGGACCAGGAGCCAATGTAGGTCAGCAAGGACAGGAGTGATGGGGGAGCAGGTGATGGGCAACAGAGTTTTAAATGAGCTGCATTTTACAGAGCATGGGAGGTCATCCAGGAGAGCATTGGAATAGTCAAGTCTGGAGATAACAACGTCAAAAGAGAGAGCTTAGCAAATCGGATGCTGCGGGAGCTGGGGGGGGGGGGGGGGGGGGGGTGGAAAAGAGAGGAGTGAAAGGTGGGGGAGAAAATCAGTGGAATTTGTTGCAGAAGCCAAATATGATGGCTTCAGTCTTCGTAATGTTTAACTGGAGGAAACTGTAGCTCATCCAAGACTGGCACAAAAGCAGCGGAGGAGTTTACAGAAGTGGTGGAGAAGTACAGATCATCAGTGTACCTGCAGAAGCTGACCCAATATCTTTGGATGACGTCGCCAAGGTTCAGCATGTAATTGAAAAAGAAAAGGAAGCAAAGAACAGATCCTTGGCACATTCCAGAGGCAATTGTGCAGGGGAGGGGCAGGAAGAGAAGGAAATATTGAAGATGATCCGACTATGGCTTGATCGGCAACAGTGCAGTCCCACTGAGCTGGACAACTGAGGAGAGCCAATGAAAGAGTATGGTGTGATTGACCACATCAGAGTTGCAGAGAGGTTGCTGAGGATGGAAATAGAAAATGCAACACGGTCACAGTCACAGAGGATGTCAATTGCGACTTTAATTAGGGCAGTATCAGGGATCTAAATGGAGATATTCAAACGTGAAGTTGTGGGAAAGATGAGCATGAATTTGGGAAACATGTTCAACTACTTTGAAAGAAAGGGAGGTTACAAAGGGGTCAAGGTTTTTTTTTTTAAGGCGGTGGGTTATAATGACTGTCTGAAAGGAAGGGAGGTAATTCCTGAGGAGAGGAAAACATTTACAATCTAATCTGACATGGCAGCCAGGAAGGGAAGTTAAATGATCAACAATTTAGTGGGAATGGATCAAATGGCAGGAAGTGGTTCATCTACTCCACACAACAGAATGCTGATGGGTCTATAGGTTTGTCATCTGTGGAATGTAATTGATCATGTAAATAGCGTGCATTGTAAAACTGTAACAAAATCTTCAGTTGATTACTTTCCAGGATTGAGGAAGACATCTTTAGAACATTTCTTCTTGTAGCTTGCAATCTGCAATTTGTCTCAGCACATTCAGCAGTTTGGACAAGATCCATGGCAGTACAAATTCTCTGTGGTCTATGAAGGGATTAATTTTGCAGGCCAATTCATCATTCTTAATTATTTTATATTTAAACCTTAGTTTGTAGTAAAAAAAAACTATAAAAAGAGATGTTTTATTTATCAACAGCATCAAGACAAACCCATACCGACAATCCCTGGTGCAACATGTTCAGGACCCTAGCACTGTACATAAGTGGCTCACTATCCATTGCTTCATTCATCATTTACACATTATATTATACATTTAACCCATTGTTTAAACAAACTTTATCTCTTTCCACACAGAAACCGCTACAGAACTAGGGCACTGTCTGGAAAAATGCAGATGCCTATCAGCACTCTTCAGTTATAAATGGTGTCACATTTAGTAAATTGCTTTAAACGTCAAGCAAAACTATGACCAGAATCCTTATCTCAGCAACAAGTATGAAAATGCATTGGCATAAAAGGCTACCTGATTTAAGCAAAGCCTTTATGCTAATTAAAATCCTAAAACTAGGTTTCCTAAATTTTATGCAAGTCAATTCAAATCTTAAACCTAGAACACCAATTTACTCTTGTGTGACTATTGAATGGACTTCAAACATCAGCATTGCTTTGTGGAAATAATACTGTTTTATTGGATATAACATTAATTTATGGTCAAAACTAAGATCCTGAATAAATTTACACTATGGTAATATGCTTTATAGCTTTCTACAGTAACTCAATGATGATCACACTGTTGCAACATTCTTACACAGGATTGTGTGTGGAATTTCAATCAAAAATAACATGCAATTAAACACCATTTGTACACAGCATTGGAGTCCAAACTTGAGAAAGCAGACCACTAATCCATAGGAAACACTGCTGGCGTACTTAGAAGAAAACAAAGCTAACCCTGAAATAATTATTTAATGTCTGCATAGCAGGATTGATAATATGTTAGTGGTGTTTCAAAACGGCTGTACTAGACAATGGTAGTTTCCACATAGTGGGTTGAATTTTAATCGTGCGTCGCGCTCCTCGGCGGTGGGCTTTCAACTCGGCGGCCTTCCGACACGGAAATGCCGCTGAGGAGTCCCCATCATATTACGCGCGGGGGCTCATTTAAATAGTGGGGGCAGAGTGGCCGCCCCGATGACGTAGAGGGGGTGACCGCCACGTCCCCGGCGACGGCGTCCACGCCACCGTGCCAGCGCTGGTGGCATTTTTGAAGGGCTTTATGCCCTAAGCAGGAGTTTTAATTTTTAAAGGGACCAGGACTTTAATTTTTTAAAAATAAAAACAGTACATTTCACATAAAAGCGCCACTTCCACCCCCCCCCCTAATGGTCACACAACAAATTTATTTCCTTCTCCCCCACCCCTCCCAACAAAAAGCCATTCTTGACAGTCCCGACCTTTAAACCCCAAACTTTGCATTCTTTACCCTTCAATCCCTTCCCCGTATCCCTACAGCCAATGAAAAATGTTTTCCCCACTCCTTCAACCCTCCCGCCCTGAAAATTTTATTCCTCTTCCCTCCCCATCAGGTTCCCACCTTGGAAGTTCTGAAGGCGCGTGAGCTGCATTCGGAGTCAGTAAAATCGACTTGGGACTTCCGTCGCCTGCAGGTAAGTTTATTTGCATCTCACTTAGGTTCATTTGATTATGCAGATGAAGGTCCTGCCACCAGTCCGCTGGGGGGCCGCACCGAGGTCCCCCCGCCGCCAATAATATGCAGCGGGCCCTTCTTAACTTCACGGGTCAAGGCGTGCCTCTCCCTGCAAAATTTTACCAGCCCCCGCACCGTGACCTGCAGCGTTGAGGGGCCAGTAAAATTCAGCCCAGTATCTTAGCCTTACTGTATAGAGAGAGATACACAGTTAAACTTAGAAGCTTCCCCAGAAACAACAAAAATAAGGCCAATTTAGCCTGGTTTGTTCTTGTCAACTGTTTAAACTGTGTGGCTGGGCAAATTTAATATATATCAACTAAAACAAAAACTCAACAATGCACAATAGACTGATACGAGCAACACAAAACCATTACCAGGATACTTCTATAATAGTACAAAGCAAAATACAGGCTTTGAATTAAGACAGCACTGGGATCTTGTATGCAATTATCAAACTGCAATAATGTCTCCATTGATAAAGGTCATGTATAACTGAACCATACAGAACAGAAAGTACCAGGTTAATCCCTGGTCTGTACTGAATAAGCTGATATCAACCAGGATGGCAGTAAGGTTACTCATCTCAAAGGAGGAAATTTAAAAGAAAGTTAGGGTTTCCACTCCTGTTTGTAATCCTATGGGCATTGCTGAAAAGTGCTCATATCTGGTATTGGCTGTGATTCTGTCAATCATTAAATAACGCACTGTGCAGGCTCCCACATGAACAAGACTGCTTGGGCAAGTAGGGTGATGGACACTGATAAAACAGTACACAGCAGGCGTTAATATATTTAAAAGATCACAAAAAGGGAAAGAAAAGGGAAGGAAATTGGCACAAAAATACATGTGTTTCTGCAGTAAACCTTTTGAAAACATCAGTTACTCAATTGCTGCGGCACAGTAACTTTCTCTTCTGCTACAATAGCAGGACGCAAGTTTCCTGTCTCAGGCATGCCACTGGGAAAGGAATAATAATCAGTACATTGGTCACCAATGCTGTTCTTCACATTTAAATCAGCAGTAGCAGAGATCAATTACATACCTAATAGTAGCAAGCACAGACTCAAAAATGGATTAAAAAAAAAAAATCGGTAAGGGAGCAACAAAAGAAATTCTGTTCACATCATAACAGCAAAAGGAAAGCCAGGGAAGAGCTTCGTACTTTAAGAGAATGTTAAGTGTGAATGAACCAGGTAGTTAATATAGCACAGTTAATACAATCAATCCCATCCATCACCAATGTCACTACTTCCAAACCCATCCCAGGGATCCACACTGGATCTCTATTGTGCTTGTAGATTATACTTAAAATGTTCATCCTGGTCTATAAAAACCTCCCTGATCTCACCCCCACCCAACTTCTACAATCATCTTCCACCTTATTTCCCTCCAGAATGCTCTTTTCCATTCAGTCCTGCCTGCTCAATATCCTGCCCATCTCTGCACCACACTAATGGTAAAGCCTTCTGCCTCCTCAGGTTCCCAGTTCATATAGTTAGTTTATATTTGTTGCAAGCGGTTGCAGGGAGCTGGATGAAGACCTAGCAATGTCTGATTATGCAACAGTAATAGTAAATTACACACTCTATAATCAGATTCTTGTGGCCAAAAGGAGGTCTAGAAATTGACTGCCTTTACATTTAGTTCAGTTGCGCCTTTTTGTTACCTCTTTTCTGGAGCTTGAGCAATGTGCCAAATAAAACTTGATTTTCTCCAAACTTACTTGCGTTTCAGCTCCAATCTTTCCCCCGATTCTTTCCTGCTTTTTGATACTAAAAACAAAAACTGAACCACCAAAAAGCTCCATTTAAAAAAAAAAGGGATTTTAATAAGTCCTTAGCTACACTTAAATGCTAACTAAACGCAAGTGAAAGTAATTTTTTTCTGATAAAAAGTCATTGACCTGAAACACTAGAATCATAGAATGGTTACAGCAAAGAAGGTCAATTGACCGCATGTCAGTGTGGGTTCTCTGCGAGAACAACTCTCATTAGGACAGTGGCCAGTCCCACTCCCCTGCCTTTTCCCTGTAGCCCTGCAAATATTTTCTCTTCAGGTGCTTATCCAATTCCCTTTTGAAAGCAACAATTGAATCTGCCTCCCCCACACACTCAGTCAATGCATTCCAGATCCTAACCACTCGCTGCGTAAAAAGGTTTTCCTCATATCACCGTTGCTTCTTTTACCAATCACCTCAAGTCTGTGACCTCTGCTTCTTGACTGTTAGGCCAACGGGAACAGTTCCCCCCGATCTACTGTCCAGACCCCTCATGACTTTGAACACCTCTATCAAATCTCCTCTTTCTCTAAGGAGAAAAGTCCCAGTCCCTCTAATCCATTATGAGGATACAAGTCACTCATCCCTGGAACCATTCTTGTAAATCTTTCCTGCACCCTCTCTAATGCCTTCGCATCCTTCCTAAAGTGTGGTGCCCAGAATTGGACACAATAATCCAGCTGAGGCTGAACCATTGTTTTATAAAGTTTCACCCCAAGTTCCTTGCTTTTGTACTCTATCCCTGATTTATAAAGCCCAGGATCCCACATGCTTCATGAACTGCTTTGTCAACCTGCCCTGTCACCTTTAATGCTTGGTGCACATGTATCCCCAGGTGCCTCTGTTCCCACACCCCCTTTAGAATTGTATACTTTATTTTATAGTATCTCTCCTCGTTCCTCCTATCAAAATGAATCATTTCACACTTCTCTGCATTAAATTTCATCTGCCACATGTCAGCCCATTCCACCAGCCTATGTCCACTTGAAGTTTCTCACTATCCTCCTCACAGTTCACAATACTTTCCAAGTTTTGTCATCCGCAGATTTTTAAATTGTGCCCTGCACACCCACATCCAGGTGATTAATATAAATCAAGAAAAGCAGTGGTCCCAACAACAACCCCTGGGATCTCCACCATGTAACTTCCTTCAGTCCAAACAACAACCATTTGCAACTACTGTTTGCTGTCACTCAGTCAATTTTGCATCCATGATGCCACCGTTCCTTTTATTCCATGGGCTTTAACTTCGCAGACAAGCCTGTTATGTGGCACTTTATCAAACACCTTTTGGAAATCCATGTACACATCAACTGCATTACCCTCATCAACCCTCTCTGTTACCTCATCAAAAAATTCAAGCAAGTTAGTTAAACATGATTGGCCTTTAACAAATCTATGCTGGCTTTCCATAATTAATCCATATTTATCCAAGTGACTGTTAATTTTGTCCTGAATTAACATTTGTAAAAGCTTTCCCACCACCAAGGTTAAACTGACTGGTCAGTTGGTGCTGGGATTTTCCTTACACCCTTTTTTTGAAAAAGGACGCAATATTTGCAGTTCTCCAGTGATCTGGCACCATCCTTGTATCCAAGAAGGATTGGAAGATTACAGTGAGTGTTTCCGCAATGTCCACCCTTACGTCCCTCAGTATTCTCAAGTGCATCTCATCTGGTCCTGGTGATGTAAGCAACCTTAAGTACAGCCAACCAATCGAATACCTCCTCTGTCAATTTTTAGCACATCCATTGTCTCAACTACCTCCTCTTTCACTATGACTTGAGCAGTATCCTCTTTTAGTAAAGAGGGATGCAAAGTACTCATTTAGTATCTCAGCCATGCCCTCTGCCTCCATGCATAAATCCCCTTTTTGGCCCCCAATCTGCCCCACTCCTCCTTTTACCATCTTTTTACTATTTATATGCCTAAAGACGACTTTTGGATTCCCGTTTATGTTAGCTGCCGTTCTCTTCTCATACTCTCTTTGTATCTCATTTCTTTTTTCACTTCCTCTCTAAACATTCTATATTCAGCCTGGTTCTCAATTACATTAACCACCTGACATCTGTCATACACACCCTTTTTCTGCTTCACCTTACTCTATCTCTTTCATCATCCAGGGAACTCTGGCTTTGTTTGTCCTAGCTTTATCCCTCATGGGAATGTAACTCGACAGTACCCAAACCATCTTCTCTTTAAAGGCAGTCCATTGTTCTGTTACAGTTTTACCTGCCAATCTTTGATTTCAATTTACCTGGGCCAGATCCATTCTCAACCCAGTGAAGTTGGCCCTTCCCCAATTAATTATACTTACTCTAGATTGTTCCTTACCGTTTGTCATAATCAACCTAAACCTCATGATATCATGATCACTGTCCCCTAAAATGTTCCCCTATTGACACTTGACCCACCTTATTCCCCAGAACCAGATCCAGCATTGCCTCCTTCATCGCTGGGCCAGATGTGTACTGACCTGGAAAATTCTCCTGAACACACTTCATCAACTCTTTCCCCTCTCTGCCCTTTACACTATTACTATTCCAGTCTATATTAAGATAATTAAAGGCCATTATAACTACTCTATAATTCCTGCACCTCTCTGTAATTCCCTTGCAAATTTGCTTCTCCATATCCTTTTCACTGCAGAATGGCCCCAACAATGTAATGGTAGCTCTATTGTTTCTTAACTCTAACCAAATAGATTCTGTCCTTGACCTCTCTAGGATGTGTTCTCCTTAATCAATACTGCTACACCTACCCCTACTCCTTCCTTTCCTTCCTTATGTTTCTTGAACCCCTTGTTAGTCCTGCCCTTTTTTGAGCATATCTCCATTATCACCATGACATCATATTCCCACTTGGTTATCTGTGCCTGCAGCCCACCACGCTTATTTATCACACTCTGTGCATTCACATACATGGACAAGTCAACCTAATTTAAATCTTGGTACATGCTCTCTCACTCAGACTCCACCAAACACATTACTATTTCTTACTCACATGCTACCTTTAAGTTCAAAAGATTTCTCATGTTACATAAACTGAAGCATACAAAATCAGTAGTTTTCAGGGAAAAATGCACAGAATTATGAAACTTGATTCTCAAAGGTAAAATCCCAGAAACACTTGTACTAAAAATGGAATTTGACTTATTCAGTCACTGTAAACCATTGGCAAAGTATGAAACGAGATATTGCTAATTAATAGCCAAATTGCAAAAAACAATATGCATTTTCGCAGCTGGTTTTAAACTGTGTCAACTCATTATTAGAAGTAACATGGTTCAGTCCTACAAATACTTTCATTGCCATTTTAAACCGTCACTGTGACATTGAAAAACTTAAATCTAAACACAACAGCAATCCTATAGAATATATTACAGAACAGTTCACTCTTTTTGAATATGTAAAATTTAAATATTCTAATAATACAATATAACATAAGCACCATCTGTGACGACTCAGATAATGAAGCAGCCCATCTCCAGATGCAGCAAGACCTGGACAACATCCAGGCTTGGGCTGACAAGTGGCAAGTAACATTTGCGCCACACAAGTGCCAGGCAATGACCATCTCAAACAAGAGAGAATCTAACCATGTCCCACTGAAGTTCAATGGCATTACCAGCATCGCTGAATTCCCCACTATCATCATCCTGGGGGTTACCATTGACCAGAAACTGAACTGAACCAGCCACATAAATACTGTTGCTACAAGAGCAGGTCAGAGACTGGGAATTCTGCGGCGAGTAATTCAGCTCCTGACTCCCCAAAGCCTGTTCACAAGGCACAAGTCAGGAATGTATTGGAATGCTCACCACTTGCCTGGATAGGTGCAGCTCCAACAACTCTCAAGAAGCTCCAGGACAAAGCAGCCCACTTGATTATCACCCCATCCACCACCTCCAACATTCACTCCCTTCACCACTGTCGCACAGTGGCAGCAGTGCGTGCCATCTATAAGATGCACTGCAGAAACTCACCAAGGCTCCTTCGGTAGCACCTTCCAAACCCATGACCTCTAGAAGGACAAGGGCAGCAGATGCATGGGAGCACCACCACTTGCAAGACCCCTCCAAGCCGCACACCATCCTGACTTGGAACTATATCGCTGTTCCTTCACTGTTGCTGGGTCAAAATCCTGAAACTCCCTTCCTAATAGCACTGTAGGTGTACCTACACCCCAAGGACTGCAGCGGCTCAAGAAGGCAGCTCACCACCTCCTTCTCAAGGGCAATTAGGGATGGGCAATAAATGCTGGCCTAGCCATCAACGCCCACATCCCATAAGCAAATAAAAAAAAAAATTCTAAAAGATGGAAGTGTCGAACATGCAAAATCACAAGACATCTTAGAAATTAAAATGGTAAAATACCTGTGCACCAGGTACAGAACTAAATGGGTTGGATGGTCTCATGACTGGCTGAGTGTACATCATTGTTTGTTGTGTCATCATAGGCATAGTTCCCATTGTAGGTGGCTAGGTGAAAGAAAAAGAATAATTTCAAGCAAAAAAAAAATTATAAAAATTACTTGAATTTAGCAGCATTTAAAATACATAGCTTATAGCTTAAACATTACAATAAAATGCACAAAGCACACTGGGATTTGTTTATTGGTTTCAAAATTGGGAAAACTTCACTTTTTGTATTCGTTCATGTAGCAATCTATCACATGGTCTCCAACCTCTTCAATCCAGCACTCCATGGCTCACAACCATCCATTGCAATGATAAAACTTACTGAGTCAATATGCTCATGTGAACCTACTTTAACTATATCTGAAAGAATTAAAGAAATCCCCGTGTCCAACAGCATGTTGTAAATTGCATGAACTGGTTCTTGAGGTACCACTAATTTTCTCAAGGAGGAGGAACATGGACCTTTTGGAAGCTGCAAGCTCATTTACTGAGAATGGCAGGACATAAGGTTAATAATTTGGCCATGAAGTCAGAAGGCAAACACACTTCATTTGAAATATTACCCTACTTAAAACAATAGTTAAAATCAGATATGAATACTTTGGTAATGCAATGATCATCAATTTTTTTTTTTAAATCAACGTGGGCAAGTTGGAGGAACAACTGAAGATGAGAACGAGCAAAGATCACCTAAAGAGGTACCTTTTATATACGGAGTCGAGGTTGAGTTACAACCCAGCATTAATAATGTTCCTCTTGGTGAACTGAGCTACATGAAAATCAAGTAAAGAATGCTGGAAACGAGGGGATTCTCACTCTGGTAGGAGATAAAATTCTTCAGTTTAGATTTCACATTGCTTGAAATACTTACCATGCCATATCCCATCACCGCTGTTGGTGTCGTTGCTGGGTAAGCCATTATAGGAGGAGCCTGAGATAGAATCATTTGAACATATGATAGCAAAATAATATTTATGATTAATCATTACTACAATAAAAAATTCAAACAAATGTCTCCAAACAGCTTGGTAATTTAAGATGTCATGCAACTACCCTGGTCAAATAATGTCACATTTCCTAAATACCAGAGTATAGAGAGAGTAAGAACTTGCATTGATGTTGTACTTCCTCACATCTCCTAGAAGCATATCAAAGCAGTTCACAGAGAATGAATTACCGGGTAATGCCATCACTTACCTTGTTTGGCAAATAAAGGATGACGAACAAATCCAAAACATTATAATACGACTACAATATTCTGATTAATTATACTAGAGTATGGAATTTTATCATTTTATATTTCAAAACATCACCTGAACTCGCAAAAATTATTCTCTGCAAATTTCAATTATTTGATGTTTTAATTATTTTTAAAGGCAGAGTACAAGAGCTGTACAGAACTACAGAAAAGTCTATTTGTAACAATGACATCCCCATAAGAAGGAGTCAAAGTTATTCAAGGGAAGTGGGTTGCGGGAATCAAAATTCTTATTAATAGTTTACAATATTAAGTTGATCCAAACAATATGCTGCAAAAAATTCTTCAGTATTAATTACTGCATATATGTTGGAGCAATTAAAAGATAACAGCAGCTTAAAGGACATTATTTATTATCCTTCCTTCCTGTGGCAAGTGTTGGTGGATATCTAATGATAATGGAGTAGCTGAATTGAATAGCCATTACAAAATGAACTATTAAGTAACTAGTTGCATTTACTCAACATCGTCTCTGCTGCAGATATAAGCATGTAGTGTCTTTAGTCTGTGGACTACTACTGAAGGGTAGAGACTAAAATCTGTGCCCTGAGTTTTAAATGCAAAAGGATTACAGCAGAAGCAACTGGACTGCACCTAGCATGTCCTCCACAAAAATTTACCTTGTGCTCCCGACCGTTTCCCCCCCCCCCCCGCGACAAAAGTTAATAAACTATGAACTTTACCCCTTCCCACCACTCCCTCGAGCAAATCGAAAACATTTAACCGTGCTCCCCCATCCCTCCTGCCCTGAAAACTTACCTGCTCCCTCCTCCTAACCAGTGTTCTGCCTCAGATCTCTAAACGGAGAACAGAAGGCGCGGGAGTGCCGGCCGCTGCCACCAATATGGAACTGGACCAATTTTGGGAGGGGGTAAGTATTTCATTCTTTAGTTTGAATGCATTAACATATTCAAATTGTAATGCCGCCGCCAGCAATATGGGGCGGGGCCTTCCCAGCGTCGAGGCCCATGGCGGGCCTTCCTGGAGCCATTTTTCAGGCCCCCCCGCCATGACCCTGACATCAGGAGGCTGGTAAAATCCAGCCCACCATCTGCAACATTGAAAAGAATGGTTCCCTGATAATGCATTAGCTCAGTCTATCATGAAATACAATATGAACATAAATGGTAAAGCAACTCACCAAAAAAAAAAAAGAGATCATAGGCTGAATTTTAGAAGCTCGCCACCATTCTCAGCAGCGAGCTTGAAAGAAGGCGTGTTGCCGCACGACTTGTGCGCCGCTGAACCCCCGTGACATTTTAAATGAAGGCGATGGAACAGTCGCCCCCAATGACGTAGAGGGGGCAGCTGCTCCATCCCTAGCAATGGCGTCCATCGCCATTTTTAAAGGGCTTCAAGCCCTTCACGAGCATTTGAATTCTTAAAAAGGGAACGAACGTTTAAAATTGAAGTTACACATTCTAGAGTGTAGAAGGTTACTGTTGGAGTTTAACCAGCTAAAACTATTTAGGTCACCACTCTATCCATTAAGGAATTGGCTTGAAGTCTTACTTGTAGCCAAGTGGGAAGAATATGTCTATCAAATTCCATTAGTTAGACAAGGCGGTTGGTCAATTACCACCAGTGTCCTGGAGTATTGCAAATCTACCTGGCTCAAGTAAACAATTACCAAGTCTACCAAAGGACTGATATGAATTGGAATTTCCATCACCAGGAGCTTCCTGGATCCAAAGAATCCAGCTCATCTCTCCACCTTGCCCCCTCCCAGGGATAATGATCTTAGTGTTACAGATATTATGCATTTGACTCAGGTTATGACAGGTCTCCACTCTTGCTCATCATCCAGTTGGTGTGCTGTCTCAAGCATTACCACAATGAGTACTGAATGTCTCTGGAAATTGCTACATAAAAGCTAACAGGATCTCAAATGTAACTTTTGGAAAAGGTGCTGAACCTGGCTCATAGTGAACACGTTATTGAACAGTAGAGTAAACCAACTGTTAAATAATCTGGTGGAATTCATCAAGGACTTTGCCTTTTAAACTGCAGTTCTATACGTCCACAACAAAAATACTGTACAAAGTATACTTATGCATTGCCAAACATGATTCAGAAAACACAATTTATTTTGTAAATTTAATATTCCACAGAAAACCCTCTAATGAGACAAGTCACTGGTGGTTACATTTGAGAAAGCACAGGTTAACATTACTCACTTTCACGTCTACAAACTTCAGGAATTTCTATAGAAATAGTGTATAATTTGGATTCAGTCAAATGTGTTGACAAAATGGTGAACAGAATTTTTCTACAAATAAAAGTGTAGTCACATTTTGTCGCTCTACTATCAATTGCACCACTTCAGAAAGGAGAGGCTGTTTTACAATAGTGACAATGCATGCATTTTGCTTTCAGATAAAAATGGACTTTCCATCAGCTTTTACCTTTATAATTTTACTATGACTAGATTTCCCATGGTGTTTGTCACCAGTAATCTGGGATCTAGAACACAGATGCGATATTTATCAGTCTTTCTCAATTTATATTAGAATTATTTTCAATTATCTATACAATCAGGTCCATGGAAATTTTATGGGCAGGTTGAAAGTTTGTGAAAATTTTTCATTTTAGATATGTTACATTAGAAATTGTATTCTTTTTGATTTGTGATGCCAGCTAACTGAAAAAAATGGTGCCCAACATTTACAAAAATAACACTGAGATTGGATAAACTTGCCTTCTCCTTTTACTGGCAATTATTGCTAACAACCCATATTTGGTTTGTAGTTTTTTTTTCTAAACTTAATGATTGGTGGTTTTTGATTCCTGTTTGTTGATTGCTGTGGTACCAAACTGTTTGGTTGTGATTTGCAACTGATTTACACAAAATTTAAGCTAACAAAACCGTGAGAAATCGATGGGCAGAGGTAGGTACTGTTTTTATGCCATATAGGTACATTTCTTATGTTACAGGAATCTATATATTTTTCAAGACAGTGAAGTCAAAGTCCTGCTAACAGCTTTCAAGCAAAATGCTTTCATCTGATTGGCAAAGTGTAGGAGAAAGAACTATACATCTTCCAGCAGCTTGCATCGGATATCCCCAAAAACCCACCAAAGGATAAAGCTGAGAAGTCAGCAGTTTGAGAAAAGGCAAAAATTCAGCCAATACAAATTTTATAATTTTCAATTTTAGAAACCAAGGTATATACAATAAATGAATTATTGAATTCAAATAAAACTTGTCAAAACACTAAACTTGTCACATTTCTAGAATATTAACTTTTATTTAGTTGATTTACATTTGGTGCAACCAGTAGTGAATTATTCTCAATTGTTTTGAGACATTTCACAAATGCCACTATAATTATTCTCTTCAGAAATCAAAGGTGGGAGTGTTTGTGTATATATAACTCATGCCAGTAATGCAAGTCCAACTTCTCTTTTCTTACTCAAACAGAAAAATACCCCAGAGGCTTACTGTAATAGTTCATAACTTACCATTGTAGCAGGATTCCAGGTAGTAGTAGGAGCAAGCTTTGGTTGCCAATTGGTTCCTCCAGTCAATTTCCTTTCCCCAGGCTGGTTCCAATGAAGATCACTTCTTAGGCAAAGGACATTATTTAATCAATGGTTCTACACTTTGATTATTTATTAGGCTTCACAATACCTACATGCAAATTTCTCCCACATTTGTCACCTGATTGAACCAATCATGCAACAGATCAAACCAGACAACAGACAACAAAAATAGCATAGACAATAAAAATAGCATAGACCCTTTCAGGCAAATAAACTGTAGTTACAGAATGAAAATGAAATCAAACTTTGCAGCTAGGATTAGTTGCATCTTACTGAACGCGGTGCCATCAAACGCATTGACATTTATATTAAAGCACAATTGTTCTGCCATAACTTTAAAGACCACTGACGCAACTGGCACGTAAAATAGGTTTCAAACTTCATTGTTAGTATTCAGTTGTATGTATTTTATGAACTACTGCCAAGGGCAGTGTTGCAAGGTAACATAAAGGCCTCTCCTTGAGTAATGACTTTTATAGCCAGTCCTATAGACTTTTCATAGCTTTGCGGAATACCTTCGCTCAGTCCGAAAACATGACCCCTAGCTTCCTGTTGCTTGCCATTTTAACATACACCCCCTGCTCTCATGCCCACATCTCTGTCCTGGCCTTGCTGCAGTGTTCCAGTGATCAACGCAAGCTCAAGGAACAGCATTTTATTTACCAATTAGGCATGCTACAGTCTACCAGACTGAACATTGAGTTCAATAATTTCAGAGCATTACTGGCCCCCCTTTTTTATTTTTATTTTTTCTTTATTTTTAGTTTTTATTTTAGTTTGTTTCATCATTTTTTTTTTACCATGTCCCTGCCCACTTTTTTTTTCATGTTTGTGCTTTTCACCAGGGCTGTTCATTATTCTGTCAGTCATTTAACACCCTCTCTGCACTAATGCTTTGCCTTTCACCACACCATTAACACACTCTTTGCCTTTGCTCCATGACCTTCTGGTCAGTTATTCTCAGTGATCCTCTGTCCTATCAACACCTTCACTTATGTTATCTTTTGCCCCACCCCCCGCTTTATTTGCTTAAAACCCTGTTATATTTCTAACCTTTGCCAGTTCTGATGAAAGGTCACTGACCTGAAACGCTAACTCTGCTTTGCTCTCCATAGATGCTGCCAGACCTGCTGAGTATTTCCAGCAATTTTTGTTTTTATTACTATAGACTTTCATCTTTGGCAAGTCCAATAAGGAACAGGACAATCAAAAATTCATCCTAACAAGTATTAAGAATTATGATGTGCCAATTAATTCAGATTGCTGGACACTGTACATCCCAGGCTAACACAGATTTAAAAACCACTGGATAAAGCTCCCAGGTATAGTCATCCCTGAACAATGGCATACAACATGTTTTAAATGTACTGGAAGAGTGACTAGATTTCTGCATTTTATCTATTAATTTTAAGGTGCATTTTTTAGTTATTCCTTGGCAGTTACTATTCAAGCAAGTGAAAATTTAGAAATAAAAGAAAGTGGGAAGAAAAAGTGCATGGGAAGAGCAAAAAATGAATTAATGTAGAGTTGGAATAGTTAAATTCAAACCCAAAGCGTTAAACTGTTGAATCTACTGGAACTTGGATTCTACTGAAAGGTTACTAAAACATATTAATTCAAATAGACCAGACTTGGGTATTTGTGACATACTCCCCCATATTCAGCCATATTGTCACTCGAGCTTTCTAAAGTCAGTATTAATTTTTCATTAAACAAGAGGTATCAAATATCTTAACAGCTGCAAATGTGTTAGGGATTACTTATCAAGAGACATGTTTATATAATGATCACCCAAGTGCCAAGGGACTAGGTTAAATTAAAACATTTTTAAACCAAAAACTTGTTTTGAGATTCTACCACTACCTTCCAATTTGATAGCACTATGCACTGCAAAATATTCTACATATTCAAGTACTGTGCTACTTCAAAAAGCCTATAAAAAGGTTTTAGCTGCTTTGATAAGCATCCATAAATGATTGTCCTTACTTTTTAGCAGATCCATTTCTGATTCCCAAGTCTGAAAAACATGAAAATGACTTTCATTACTTAATCTGCACTTAAATAAACACTGATAAAAGCATAACTATGTACATCAGTAAAAGTACTTACTGCCTACAAGGTTAGCCAATGATGAATCCAAATCTTCTCCTACAAGCTTGCCTGGCTGCTGCTTTGAAGGCGGTTGAGTCTGACTCTGCAAAGCTACAGTTGGTTTCAAGACTCCACCTAATCCGCCAAAGTCTTTGGAGGTCAGTAATGCAATACAATTAGAACACACAATAAAATATTTCTGGGCCAACACTTAACACTTACATTTTATCAATAAATATTGGAATGTTAAAGTCCCAACTCACCCATTCAAGCATGCCAAGCAAAGCCAAGGACCCATATGTATGGTTGGTGGAAAAAAGTTAAAATAGCGTAATAGGTTTGTAAAACAAGCCAGTAAATACAATTACAGCATTACATATTTACTGATTACATATCTATTAAAGAGGATCCAAAAACTATTAACCAATAGTATGTTCCTACTTTTGTAAAAAAAAAAATCCAGTGCAGCAGCATGCAGGAATAGAACAATAGTACTGCATGCAGAAAAAGAGCTGGTGTAGTCAAAAAGGAAAATCATGTAATATGTCTGCTGATATTAAATAATCTTGCAAGCTGTATTTCAAATACAAACCAAGATGTTTAGATACAATTACAACATATTTCATTTGAACTTCCACAAGTTTATTGCTGTACAATGTTAAAAATAAAATTTAGACATAAAAAGCCCTGACTGCAAGATATACTTTTCGTCTTCCACATTCCCCAAAATCTTTGCATCTTTCAATACAGCAACTGAACAATGTCATTATTAATTCACTTGGGAAATAAATATACCAACTCAAATGCCACCTGCTAATTAAATGGAAACTCTGGGCACTAATTATCTTCTGGTTAATAGAAAGAACACTTTCAATGTTTTGTTCCAACAATAACTCAAAAATTTTGAACTCAAAATTTTCAAACATATTAACGTAGGCAGCAGTTATCAGAATGGAACATGGTTTCATTTTAAGCAGTTCTTTTAAAAGGTATTGCACAAAACGGCTTTTGGTTTGACTTGCTGTTAAGATGATCAGTTCTGAGCCAAAATTATATTATATGATATGATATACAACTTCCAATTTACCACAGCACCAAGTAATTTCTGCAGTGTTTTAATTCTGTCTTGTTTAAGTAATGCAGTTTCTCAAAGTCATGTTCTCTGGGTGCAAACAACTGCGGTATTCTGCAGAATTCTCGATAGCAAACTGGTCAATAATTTAAGTATATTAATCACATGCCTTCGCCAAGAACATATTATACGCACGCACAGGCACATCATCCATGGTGGCAGAGAAGGGAAACCATCTGGGAATATATAATATAAGAAAGGCTCTACTATATTTGATCAGGCCATTTTTGCCCCCAATCTGTTGGTGCATACAAAGTCCTGTTTAAAACTGCAACCTTTGACTGGAAGCAGCCAACACTGACAATGCAACATCCCAAAAGATTAAAATACAACAAATTGAAGCAGCACCATGTTAAAATATTAAATAAAGGCTAGGGCATTCAAATGACAGCATCAGAGCCGTAGGCAATTGATGAAGTCCCATCTTTGAGGTTATATTTTCTACTCATGCGCTTAAACTATACTTCTCATTAGTTTTGCTTCTTGAACTTTGTAGGTCTAGCAGAAATAAACCCACCAATGAGCAAGTATCTATTTTCCACCAGTTATGGAACAACCTTTTCCAATCTGCCACAACTGCAGAGTTCAAGAAGCTAAACCCAACAGCAGGGCGATTATAGTTTAGAGAGAAAAGAATGCATCAGAGAAATATATAGCAGAGAGTCCCTTGGGACAGATGGGAGCCACAAAAGATTATATGGAGACTGGAAAACAGCAATGGAATACAAACCACTACACATTTTAGCTATGTGACAAGTTTACATGTAAAATATTTCGGAATACTTATAACTGCAGGAGAACACAAACTCACCAGCCGGCCATTTATTATATAGCTACTTCCTTTATTCACTTTAAAAAAAAACAAAGATTTTGTTTTTCTGATGGACAAATGCTTTTAGAAAACTAGCAACAGCCTTCTGCTTCCCGTAATTGTCAATTTGATGTGTTCGTGGTCACAATAATGAGCAATTTAATTCACTATCTTTAAATAGTGTTAAGAGTACCACTAACAGGCAAGATTCAAGTATGAGCTGGTTGCAATAATAGCAGGGAACAAAGTGATTTAATGCTGAAGTTAAGCAATAGTAACACAGACGATAAGGAAAAGCTCAATGAATGCTTGAACTTTTAAATCAAGTAAATACAAAGAGCCAGTCAGTAAACAAAAACCACTTCACAAGTCTCTTATTAAGAAGCGTAATTCAGTCAGAATTCTTAAAAAGCAAGATCATACAGACATGTTCCAAACCACTTCAACTTTAACAGAGATCGTCTTCAGCTTAAGTCAGAGTCTCCAAAGAGCTCAGTACCGTGGATAGATACCCATGCCAAATTATGGGACCAACCAGTTATCCTGTTTATACATATGCATGCGCCTCAATTGTTTAACATTTTACAGCAGACCAGTTTCACTTTAGCACCCTTTTTAACATCGAATAGACAAGGCAATTCTGGCCTAATATTGAGTCTATACAGTAATATCTGACACCACCAGGCTAAATGCTATAGAAGCTTTAGCTAAAAAACGTCACTAATCTGGATGGTTTGTTTATATTGAATCTCACTGCATCATTCACAAGAGAATCCATCCTTATCACCTCAAAAGAACCAAGATTGCAGTTCAGAATGAAGCCATATATACAGAAAGGAGTAGGGAAAAAAATCAAAACAGCAGTGCAAAAGTACATTTTTTTTTTTAAAAAAGGAGAGGATCCCTGGTGATACTTTCTCTCCCCACTCCTCCATGGATGATAGCAAACTGACTGTGCAGACTGAAAAACATGAGGGAAATATATATAGTATTTTCCAATCATACATTAGACACCAATTTCAGTACACATACAAGATCAGACAAGTTTGTGGCACTCCACATAATGAAGTTATTCTTACCACCAGAATCTATGATGCTATTGGCTGTGGAAGTTGATTTAGTCCCAAATACAGACTCAAAGTCAACATTAAGGCTTGTTGATGATGGTGCCTGAGTAGCTGGTGAGGGGTTGAACCCTAAAAATAGAAGCAAGAATGGCTATATTAGAGTAGATTGACTATTCTTCTTCATACATCAATCAGAATGCAGTTTTGTTGCAATGCACAAACCGACTTTCACATTGTGACTATTTTCACTTGGTGACATTGTTTCTACCACCAACCAACATTAAACAATACTTTGTGTAAAATTTGTTTAAAGTGCAATATTTAATTAGAAACAGTTCACACATTTACTGTAGAAACATTCCTTCTAATTCAATTTTTTTAATGCTTTCTTGAAGTAATAGTCCCAGTCATTCTCTCCACCATTCATCTAATTTCCCCACCCTGCTGCTCCTGCTTTCGCCTCACATAAAGCACTGTTCCTGATTTTGCCAACATTGCTCCTCCAAAAGTCACTGCTTCCATCTTCTCCCCTCTTTCTCTTCCTCCCCTAGTTGAAGTTATTACAACCACCAGAAACTGTGAGCAAGGAATTTCTGTTCTTGCCAGAATTCCTAACTACAATATGCAGCAGTGGGAATTACTTCAAACAGCAAGAAAAAAATGATTTTCAGCCACGAATACAGACTCGCAGACCTTACCCTCAAAGTCTGGATGGTTGGCATGCACGCAACTTAATTCGGCATTATAACAACTACCAGTCAAGAGTTTATGCCAGAATAAAGTTACAATGTAAAACTGATGTAATACTGGTATGAAATCTCTACGTGCAACAAGAAAGATTCCGTAGCAGTATCTTCATGTTTAAAAGCAAGAATTGTTAGCATTGGGAGCCCTTACAATGTCTTTGCTAACTTTTTATCATGGCACTGATTCATATTTGCAGTCAGTAAACTGTGGGGTTTTGTACTGGCACTGTGCCTATTTAAATTAGACAGCTGACCTGGTTAGAATGTGGAACTTGCTGTCACGTGAAGTAGGTGAAACAAATAGCATAGATGCTTTTAAAAGGGAAAAGGTAAAAAAGTAGTGAGGGAGAAAGTAATAGAAAAATATGCACATAAAGTTAGATGAAGTCTGGTGGGGGAGGCTTTTGTGGAGCATAAACACAATCACAGAAAGCTTGGGCCAAATAGAATTTCCAGCACAGAAACAGGCTATGTAATGTAATGTTCTGTTAATGAGAGCAACTCTGCAACACTCAGTATTTCAAGTGATTTTACACCAGGAAGTCAGAAAGATTAATCACTTCGTATGCTTATAAGCCAAAATATCTCAAATAGCAAATGCAAGAAAGAAAATTCCAAATTCATACTAGTCAATTTTACAAATAGGAACTTCTTGAAGTTAACTGTCACCACCATCTAATAATTGGTCAGAATCACTGTCAAGTCATTTGCTTGACTTACAGCAGAAACAGGGCATTCAACAACTTCGCAAACATGGTTTACTGGGAAGGTGAGGGATCGATAAATAATTGGAAACTGTTTCACTTTCATCTAAGCTATGCATTTCACTTTCTACCTAATATTTAAAACTATTTATTGCTGTTATGAAGGCACACCAGCTACAAAAAAATTACACATTACAAAGCACTTTTATAAATTTACTTCTATTTAAATCAAATGAAAGTCTTGAATTGATGGCTTTCGAGAAAATGCAGGAAGTTCACATTGCAATTTTTCCAAGATCATTTTGAGCTTCAGTTACATGACAAATATCATTGGGGTACCAATATAACCTGATAAATTTGTAGTATAAACCCTAATGATCATGAGATCCTATTACCTTTGCCATTTTGCACAAGGATATCACCTGAGCTTCCTGAAAAATCATGCTGCATGTAGTATACCACCCAGTTATTCAAGTATGCAATAAGTAGCTGAGGGCGAAAGGAATAAAAGTATATTCAGATAAAGTTTGAAGAATTAGGGTGGGGGAGGCTGCCAAGCAGAATTAGGTGTAGGAGGAAATCTCCTCATTGTCATCAGTAATGTAACTTGGCACAAACTGATGGAGTAGGAATTTATATATTTTCTCAGGTGAGAGAACAAGGCTGTTTATTACCCCTCACACATTTATATGGCGAGCTGTCTAAACTTACTGTTAAAACGTATTACATTCACAAGCGACTAAGTTCAGATTAAAAACATGGGAGAATTTGTTGATAATTTACACACTGAATAGCATTTTACATAGCTGAATGCAACATACAAAACTGAATGTCTCAAGTTTGGTTTTCTATCTAAATGCAAGAGCATCACTATAGTCAGAATATGTGGGGTATATTCTATGAAGTACCAAGACAGTTCTTGAATAAAAGATATTTTTGTGCATTAAGTAGCAAATTATTCAAAACAGATTATTGAGATTTTTGGAGACCTCGGCCTATTTCACATGCAAATGAGAATGTACTCCATAATTCAGCACACAATATCCAAAACTAAAAAGACTTGACCTAACAGCACTTTCAGAAGAAGAAATCATGTAAAACCTACCTGCAAATAGACCAGCTACAGCAGGGGGTTCAGTTCTAAACTGGGAAGCATTAGAATAGGCTGGAGGACCGCAGAAGGAATCTAACAGATAAAATGTGCAAAGAAAAAGGACAGAAAGATAAGCAGTGTTACTGAGCATAGGATTAAAGACAGCACAAGTAGAAATAGCACAGAAAAAATAATTTGTTAGTTGCATGTAGTTAACAAACTAAAATGCACAGTGAAAGTTAATCTCAAATTTTAACAATGACTTACTAACCTATAACAATTCTACCTGTGCTTCAAGCATAAATACATTGATAATTAATTCCTAAAACAGCAATAAGAGTATTTGCACTGGATTTGTCAGACTACTTAATAAGCAGTTCAGAAGCTTATTTCAGCTGACCACATTCTAGCATTTTCTCTCATTTTGGGTCTCAGATGCCTTTTGAATTTTTTTTTTTAAAATGCGATACTCCTCCGCTCTATCACCTTAAAATTACCAAAGCTCAGCAGTACATAGGAAACACATGTCAATAAGGCACAGAATATATCTGTACTAGACTAAACTTTAAATGAAAACCAACATCTAGTTTTACGATGCAGTCCTTGAAGGCTTTGTGAAAGAAATGTCCAAAACCAGGTGGGAGCCAATTGTTGAGAGAAAATATTTGACTGAGATCCCTATATTAACGGAGAGGGGAAGAGTGAAATCTTCTTTTGTGCATGAACTGGAAAAACAGAGGAGAGGAAAAGAATGAGAAAAGAAAAAGAGGGAGTAAGAGCATGACAAAATAAAAAGACAAACAGAATGAAAATATTGCATCTTACTCTATCTAACACTTCACATCCAAGTAACAACTTTTGAAGTTCAGACACTTGCTCTGTTGGCAAAACAGTGACCGATTTGCAGATAGTAAGGTTCCACAAACAAGTGAGATGAATGGCCAGTTCATATTTTTCCTTTTGCTGGTGTTGATTGAGGGAAGAATGTTGACCAGAATTACAAGACAACTCCCCATGCTTGTTTGAATATGGAATCTTCATCAACAATTGGCCTTTACACAAGAAATGCTCCAAGCTGCCTTACAAATAAGCTTAATGAAAGAAGAAACCAAGCTGTGAGGGAAAATAAGTGATCAAATGTAGGTCAAAGAGTTAAAAGTTGCAGATGTTTTTAAAAAGGAAAGCAGTTTGGAAAGAGAGCTCCAGTAGCACTAGAACAGCTGAAGGCTCTGCCAACAATGGTGCAAAGGGTGGGGAGGGCTACACAACAGACTGGATTGACAGCAATGCAGCATTCAGGAGGGAGTACATGGCTGGAAAAAAAAATGTAGGCAAAGGCATGGAGTGGTTATAAACAAGTACATGGTTTTAAATTGAAAACTTCTTGATGTTAAACTTCAAGAAGCTTTGACTCATCCAGGATTGGATGCTGCACAAGCATTCTAACACCACAAAGACAGTCAGAAGGTCAAGGGAGGTACAGCTGGGCAATCTCAGCGTACATGTGAAAGTCTTCCATGTCTGGCAGATGTTGTCACTGAAAGGCAGTTTGTAGATAAGGAAGAGGTGGGGGGGGGGGGGGGGGGGCGGGTACTAATAATAGATACTAATGGGATCCTGGAGGTAACAATGCAGGAGGCAGAGGAGAAGCTATTGCTACAGATAAACCAGATGTATCCAAATCGGTAGCAATGGCAGCCCTGTGGAATAGATAGCATGACAATAATAGCACTTAACAAAAACCATCGACAAACAACTTCAGGTCACAGACAGAATAGGCAGACAAGAGACAGTTGCATTTTTATGCAGAGAAGCATGATGTAATGCACTGAAGGAGGAAAAAGGGGTGCAAATACCTAATTCGTTGAAAATGAAAGTGCAAGCAGATAATGTTATTAAAAAGGCCATAAATATTGAGGTTTTCTAAGTAAGGGCATAGAGTACAAGAGGAAAGATGCCGTGATAAATTTGTACATGGCAGTTATTAGGTCAGTTAGAGTACTGTGTGCAGTTTTAGACTCTTTTTATAAAATAACATCGAAGCTATAGCGACCATTAAAGTGTAAATTCACTATGATGATGGGGAGAGTTTAAACTAATGTGGCAGGGGGATGGGAACCAAATGAGGAGGTCAGTGGACAGTAAGGAGGTAGTAACTAAAGCCTGTAAGGAACTAGATAATGAAGTCAGCGTGACTAAGGGAAAGAGTAGGCAGGGAGCAGATGATGTACGCAAAGGGACTGGTGGTCTGAGGTGCATTTGTTTTAATGCAAGGAGTGTAGTAGGTAAGGCAGATGAACTTAGGGCTTGGATTAGTACCTGGGAGTATGATGTTATTGCTATTACTGAGACTTGGTTGAGGGAAGGGCACGATTTACAACTAAATATCCCAGGATATCGATGCTTCAGGCGGGATAGAGAGGGAGGTAAAAGGGGTGGAGGAGTTGCATTACTGGTCAAAGAGGATATCACAGCTGTGCTGAAGGAGGGCACTATGGAGGACTCGCGCAGTGAGGCAATATGGGCAGAACTCAGAAATAGGAAGGGTGCGGTAACAATGTTGGGGCTGTACTACAGGCCTCCCAACAGCGAGCGTGAGATAGAGGTACAAATATGTAAACAGATTATGGAAAGATGTAGGAGCAACAGGATGGTGGTGATAGGAGATTTTAATTTTCCCAACATTGACTGGGATTCACTTAGTGTTGGAGGTCTAGATGGAGCAGAATTTGGAAGGAGCATCCAGGAGGGTTTTCTAGAGCAGTATGTAAATATTCCAACTCGGGAAGGGGCCATACTGGACCTGGTGTTGGGGAATGAGCCCGGCCAGGTGGTTGAAGTTTCAGTAGGGGACCACTTTGGGAATAGTGATCACAATACCGTAAGTTTTAGAATACTCATGGACAAAGACGAGAGTGGTCCTAAAGGAAGAGTGCTAAATTGGGGGAAGGCCAACTATACCAAAATTCGGCAGGAGCTGGGGAATGTAGATTGGGAGCAGCTGTTTGAAGGTAAATCCACATTTGATATGTGGGAGGCTTTTAAAGAGAGGTTGATTAGTGTGCAGGAGAGACATGTTCCTGTGAAAATGAGGGATAGAAATGGCAAGATTAGGGAACCATGGATGACAGGTGAAATTGTGAGACTAGCTAAGAGGAAAAAGGAAGCATACATAAGGTCTAGGAGGCTGAAGAAAGACGAAGCTTTGAAAGAATATCGGGAATGTAGGACCAATCTAAAACGAGGAATCAAGAGGGCTAAAAGGGGTCATGAAATATCTTTAGCAAACAGGGTTAAGGAAAATCCCAAAGCCTTTTATTCATATATAAGGAGCAAGAGGGTTGGCCCACTCTAGGACAAAGGAGGAAAGTTATGCGTGGAGTCACAGAAAATGGGTGAGATTCTAAACGAGTACTCTGCATCGGTATTCACCGAGGAGAGGGACATGACGGATGTTGAGGTTAGGGACAGATGTTTGATTACTTGAGGTCAAGTCGGCATAAGGAGGGAGGAAGTGTTGGGTATTCTAAAAGGCATCAAGGTGGACAAGTCCCCAGGTCCGGATGGGATCTATCCCAGGTTACTGTGGGAAGCGAGAGAGGAAATAGCTGGGGCCTTAACAGATATCTTTGCAGCATCCTTAAACACGGGTGAGGTCCCGGAGGACTGGAGAATTGCTAATGTTGTCCCCTTGTTTAAGGGTAGCAGGGAAAATCCAGGTAATTATAGACCGGTGAGCCTGACGTCAGTGGTAGGGAAGCTGCTGGAGAAGATACTGAGGGATAGGATCTATTCCCATTTGGAAGAAAATGGGCTTATCAGTGATAGGCAACATGTTTTTGTGCAGGGAAGGTCATGTCTTACCAACTTAATAGAATTCTTTGAGGAAGTGACAAAGTTGATTGATGAGGGAAGGGCTGTAGATGTCATATACATGGACATCAGTAAGGCGTTTGATAAGGTTCCCCATGGTAGGCTGGTGGAGAAAGTGAAGTCGTATGGGGTCCAGGGTGTACTAGCTAGATGGATAAAGAACTGGCTGGGCAACAGGAGACACAGAGAGTAGTAGTGGAAGGGAGTTTCTCAAAATGGAGACGTGTGACCAGTGGTGTTCCACAGGGATCCGTGCTGGGACCACTGTTGTTTGTGATATACATACATGATTTGGAGGAAAGTATAGGTGGTCTGATCAGCAAGTTTGCAGACGACACTAAGATTGGCGGAGTAGCAGATAGTGAAGGGGACTGTCAGAGAATACAGCAGAATATAGATAGACTGGAGAGTTGGGCAGAGAAATGGCAGATGGAGTTCAATCAGGGCAAATGCGAGGTGATGCATTTTGGAAGATCCAATTCAAGAGTGAACTATACAGTAAGTGGAAAAGTCCTGGGGAAAATTGATGTACAGGGAGATTTGGGTGTTCAGATCCATTGTTCCCTGAAGGTGGCAACGCAGGTCAATAGAGTGGTCAAGAAGGCATACGGCATGCTTTCCTTCATCGGACGGGGTATTGAGTACAAGGGTTGGCAGGTCATGTTACAGTTGTATAAGACTTTGGTTCGGCCACATTTGGAATACTGCGTGCAGTTCTGGTTGCCACAATACCAAAAGGATGTGGATGCTTTGGAGAGGGTGCAGAGGAGGTTCACCAGGATGTTGCCTGGTATGGAGGGCGCTAGCTATGAAGAGAGGTTGAGTAGATTAGGATTATTTTCATTAGAAAGACGGAGGTTGAGGGGGGACCTGATTGAGGTGTACAAAATCATGAGAGGTATAGACAGGGTGCATATTAAGAGGCTTTTTCCTAGAGTGGGGGATTCAATTACTAGAGGACACGAATTCAAAGTGAAAGGGGAAAAGTTTAGGGGGGATATGCGTGGAAAGTTCTTTACGCAAAGGGTGGTGGGTGCCTGGAACGCGTTGCCAGCGGAGGTGGTAGACGCGGGCACGATAGCGTCTTTTAAGATGTATCTAGACAGATACATGAATGGGCAGGAAGCAAAGAGATACAGACCCTTAGAAAATAGGCGACAGGTTTAGCGAGGATCTGGATCGGCGCAGGCTTGGAGGGCCGAAGGGCTTGTTCCTGTGCTGTAATTTTCTTTGTTCTTTGTTCTGGATGAGAAACCATTGCTATGCTGAGAGGTTTGAGATACTCGGACTATTTCCCTTGTAGCAGAGAAGGCCAAGGGGAGATTTAAGAAATGTTTTAAAATGATAAAGGTTTCAATCCAGTAAATAGGAAAAGATTATTTCCTTTAGTTCTGGAAACAGAAAGTTTGAGGAAAAAGGTTAGGTGAAATTTATTTATGCCATTTGGTGCCACGAGAAGGGCAGAAACTGGACTGGACAGACTTAACTAAGGAAATGTGGGAGAAGTGGGCAAACAGGCAATATGGTAGAAGACTTTGGCAGGGAAAGTGAAATTGCAGATAAGGTGAGGATGGATGGGGTCAAAGATTTTTTCAGGAGTTGTTGATGATGGTTTTGAAGGGGAAAGGGATGTTGCTGAAGGAAAATTGAACTTATCAACTGGAATATGGCATATCTGATAATGCAGCACAATGCCAGCCTAGGTTGTATGCTCAATTCCTGGCACAGAGAGGAAATCTTCCCCCATGACAACTTTTATAAAATAGTCTCAGACCTTATCTCAATACCTTCATTAATAAAATTTAAATTGTAAGTGGAAGCAAAAGAATAAAACTTATAGCTAAACCAGTCAGCACAAAATTAAACCCAACTCCAGTGCTTTTGGCCAAACATCCAGGAGTATCTTTTTTTTTAAAAAAGTGATGAGCTTTTCATTTTCCATCCAAATTTCAAGAAAAACAAAATGAGAAGAAACAGCCTCTGGGTTACTCGAGGAACTTGTGTAATATGTATTGGAGTATTGCTGAAAATAGAGACATTTCGTCGAAGCTTTTCTTCTTGCACTCATCAGGACAATTCACAAGAATACCAATAAAGGGAAGCAACAAATTTATACTGTATGAGAAGAGAGTGCTGATTGTTTGGCAAGTTGACTCTGATTGGTAGAGGTGTTGCCATAGAGAATGCACCAGTTAATGGCGACTAACAGTTAACTGCAAAGCTTTGTTTGAAATTTAAACCAGGCAGCTTGACTCTGGTCAAGGCATTACTCTGAGGAATGAACCAGCGAATGGCTGTTACTTATTTTGTTTAACTGAAATGGGCGCAATGTGTGTACATGTTCTTTCTGTCTGCAAAGAACAGAGCCCTGTGTACTAATATACGTAGCTTCCAGTACACGCAAATGCACCACACTATGAGCCCGACTGACCATCTTAAATTGGTTGTCAGCACAATTCTTAGTGCACTGAGGCTTATTTAGCAAATGTTGTCCAATCGCAGAATCGCATTTAATGTTGGACACTGTTTTGAGTTTTGCAAGCACGGGCTGGTTGGGTACGGCCTGCATCTTGCCCGTTGTGAACAGTGGAAGGAACATGTTGTTTGATACGATCCGCCAGTCTTTGGGACGTACGGCCTATATACCTAGCATCACAAAGGCATTACAATTCATATATCGCATTACTCATTTGTGTGATAGGCAAAACATCTTTTTGGCTCGATGGCAGCATCCTGTTCGTGGCGAACACCACACGTGTTGCTACTGCATAGTAGCAGCGTGAAACAGCTAGCTTCACTTGTTACTCAAATTTTAGGGATACATTACCCTTCCAGGGTAATCTGAGGTAGACTGGGCACTTTTCAGAGCCGAAAATGACAGCCTTAGGCCCATTCATAAGTTTGCGCGATATCCAGCAAGAAATGATCTGATCAGGATAGCATTGTCCCTCAGGATGCCTTTGATTCGCCCTATTTCAGCATCAAGCTTGCATGGTGAGCAAATGGCTCGGGCCCCATTTACGAGGTTGTGGATAAGGTCAATCTTATAGCACATGGAACTGTAAGAATCCCAATGAGTGTATTAACCAGTGAAGGTAGACTTGTGGTAGACCATGGTAGAGACCCCCTTAGCAGATTACGTCAAGGAAAGGCAGCTCATTTGAATGCTCCATTTCAAAATAGAACTTGAGCGCAGGATGGAGCCCATTAAGACGTGTAAGGAAACTATTACATGCAGCTGCAGATTCAAACATAGCAAACATATCATCTATATATTGGAAATATGCAAGAGGTAGGAGGTTAGGCGTTATTCCCTCGAAGACACATTTCTCATGGAACCCAACAAAGATGTTTTGGAGAGCTGGGCCTAGAAGGGATCCCATGGCAACATGTCCCTTCCGCTGTTCGCAATGGGCAAGGTACAGGCCATACCCAACCAGCCCATGCTTGCAAAATTCAAAACACAGTGTCCAACATTATATGCGATTCCGTGATTGGACAACATTCGCTAAATAACCCTCAGTGTGCTAAGAATTATGCTAACAACCAATTTAAGATGGTCAGTCGGGCTCGCAGTGTGGCGCATTTGCACATACTGGAAGCTGTGTATATTAATACACAGAGCCCTTTTCTTTGCAGACAGAAAGAACATGTACACACATTGTGCCTGTTTCAGCTAAACAAAATAAGTGACAGCCATTCGCTGGTTCATTCCTCAGGGCAATGCCTTGACTAATCAATCAGAGTCAAGCTGCCTGGTTTAAATTTCAAACAAAGCTTTGCAGTTAACTGTCAAGTCACCATTAACTGGTGCATTCTCTGTGGCAACACCTCTACCCATCAGATTCCACTTGCCAACCCATCAGCACTCTCTTCTCATACAGTATAAATTTGTTGCTTCCCTTACATTGGTATTCTTGTGAATTGTCCTGATGAGTACAAGAAGAAAAGCTTCGACAAAATGTCTCTATTTTCAGCAATACTCAAGTTCTGTACTACCAAACGACTATTGAGTATTTTGTGTGTCAGGGATAAACTAACCATCCATTAAAAAAATGCAAGATTGTCACAGTATTTTTTTTTTATATTACTTTGCATTCACATTTATTTTAAGAAGCCATTGTATACTCAACTACATGGTGCTTGCAGGAGCTATTCATTTCTTTCTACATTAAGCATTCTTGGCATGATAGGACTTGCACTGGGAATATAGCTTTTAAGAGTCAAAGGAATTATTTTATTTCAGTTTGGGATTTAGATACATGGGGAAACAAGGTAGTCCTGCTTATTAGTGGTTCTCTTGGAATTACTCTCCTTACTCACTTTTGGGACAGTCAAGCTGGCCTTCTTTCGCCACCTGGGAAGTGCTCCTAACATAGGGTTGTGCTGAGCGAGCCTCCAGATTGGTATTCTCCAATTCCAGACAGACAGAGGCCTAAATATAATTTGTTGCAAATAGCTTACATCCACATATCTGTTAGAAGGCCTGCATTCTACCACAGCAGGAAGATAAATCTTGCAACTAGAAGAACTGTGTCAAGCTACATGCTAAAGGAGCCCCTTGCTCTCCAGTAACTACCAAGTATGAGTCTTCCAGAATTGAAAGATCAATCATGTTCCTACGATCTCTTAAGTTGCTAATCAAAATGGCTGAATGCAGGGGCCTGACCATAATATATGCACAATTGTGCTTTTCTGGCTGCAACCCCTCCAGTAATCCTTCAGTATGTAGGGGTGAAATTTGCAATTTGTATAGGAAGTGGCATATATGCCGTATGATCCAGAGTTGGAGTTCATGCAATTTGCTGAAGGTGATGCTGAGATGCTATTACTGCAGTTTGTTCCTTCGCAGCCCACACATCAAAATAACCTGGGAAGCATGTAGATTACAAGGCTTTTCCAGAAGAAATAAAATTAATCTAAAACAATCATGTAGGTTTGACAACTAAAACAAATAAAAACTGTTTCAAGGCAAAATTGTCAAATATCCACTCCTGTAAGACACACACACACTATTATTGTCAATAAATGAAATAAAATAAAAAATCCACAATGTAAATAAACTAGACAAATTCTTAAGAACTGACCTACCTGAATAAAATTATACACATTTGTGTAAAATTAATTTAAATGCATAGAACAGTACTGAATCATGGCTGCATAAATTGCATTATTCACTCACTAGAAAAGGAACAGGTCTAGCTCAATTATTTCAATTTTTAAAATTTTTGTTCTGATTATAACTTTTAAAAGTAGAGTGGTATGTTTTCTGATCTGAGAAAACATAGATATTAGAGTCATAGAGAGATACAGCACTGAAACAGGCCCTTCAGCCCACCAAGATTGTAGTGGAAAAACTTTCCATCGGAGTACCTGAGACAAAACGGTCTATCCGAGGAGTGTATTCATATTTTGTGGCAACAGAAGAACTTGGCTCAGTAAAAGGATTGAAATGATCTGGAGAATCAAGAAATTGCATGTGTTCATAGATTCAAATTCTTGAAGTACTGAAATAAGTCTCAATAATTAAGCAAATTTTAACTTGTCCTAGTAGAAATTATAACTGGTCAGGTCTTTACCAAACATTTCATGGCTATGCGTCCTAGAAGTAAAGGTCACACCATCTGAGAAGGCGACAGTGGCATTTAGAACTTCATCAACTTTCGTAAGAAAAGGATTTAAGCTTGGAATGGCTTCATCACCAGCACCAGAAGAGGAGAAAGGATCTATAAACAGCAACAGTAAAGGAAGCAGAAACAAAACAAGAAAAAGCAAAGAAACATCAATCAAGTCAAAGGACAGAAAAACAATTTATTCAAGGGATATACATTCAATGCAAGTGATGGGTCCAACCAGTTTATTGCTGGTATGAAACCTTGTTCTTGCTAAATTTGTGAAATTATTTGCCATTACTTGAATATTTCAATCTGAGTCAAATTTCTTTCCCATGAAAGAGTCCAATGAATGAGTCTTGCATTATATAGCCCGGTCTGTAAGGCTTATGTATGTACATATTATGTCCCTTCTTTCTGGAAGAGAATTCAAACTATTTGTGCAAACAAATCATATCCTTTTAGTTTTATACAATGCTCAAACATACACAAATATGCGTTTAAGGCTGGAAATACATATTGCTATGTTTACAGTTACTTGTACTTGTTTCATCACCATGGACAACTAACAATGGAAATTCCCAAACCTCTCACAAAGACCACTGGGACAAACACATCTGCATCAATCGTAGTCCTCCTCTGATAAAGAATTACACTAACTTAAATAAGAAATTCCTTGCTCAGAAGAAAATGAATTGACACTTGGAGAAAGGTTATAGAGGCAACAATTATTCTCTTTTCCCTTTCCTTCTACCTAGGAGGAAAGGGGAAAATAGAGTGGAAGAAGAAACAGGGATCACATGTGGAAAAAAAAAGGTCACTGCAAACAAGTATGTGAATGATTTTGACTATGAAACCAGAGCATCAATCATATGCAGCTGCTTCATCTAACTACACACGCAATTCAACTTACCAGACAAGTCCATCAACCTTGGATAGGGGTTGACGACATATGATGTGCATTGATTTCAATATAACTGTCCCAGCATTAGCTGTTAAAAGAAGCAGAGCACTACTCTAGCGTCAATCTATATATTTGTGGAGTGTCATTAGAGATCAAGCAGCAAAATTCAGAAAGCTATCTGATTGTTCCATAACAGGATTTTCACATCAAATCAACAAAGTCGCTAATGCACATCTTAGTAACTTGTGCATTAAATGATTTGCAAATGTTGCATTTTTATGGTGTAAAGATCAATTCAATTATTAACATGTTGTTTGCCAGTAACAAACCAAATATCTCTCAGCACTCAATCAACGTCTCCGATAAACGTACGTCAAAGGAAACCTTCCCGTTTTACCACAAAAAGATGCAGTGAGGTGTCTTTACTGCAGAGCAATTTACACTTTCTCCAGTATAAGGTCAGTTTGTAATTAAACTATCAGGAATTTTATCCTTCAAACATATTGCAGTCAGCTAAGATTTTCTCTGTAAATCTTTACTCATTTTAATTGCAATACGTTCAAAATATTTAATAGTTTGATGCATATCAAGCCAAAAGATCTGCTATGAAATGTAAAATATACTCAATTAATTATTGCACAAATGCCCAGCTGCATTCTGTAGTCAGCGCTAAGCCACAGCATCTGGGTGATCATTCACCAGAAACAGAAGCTAGCTTTATAAATGAATCATGAATAGTGAAATGATGAGACCAGCCATTGTGCTGTGTAATTATACACACACACAGAGTTTCATTAACATTTATTCTCTAAGCCTCCAACTTGACTTTCATTTGTGTTGGTGTTCTTTGAACATTGCCCAGTTTCTATGTTTCCACTATTTTCTATTAAAAGATGCTGAAAAAGTCACAAATATAGCTGCACCTACAAGTTTATAATTGACAGTTGGTGTACCGATTACATAATATAGAAAGGAATTCAAGTGACTGGCTATCAAGTTTAGATAATATTGAAAAAGCATGGATTTGAACTAATAGCCATCACCAGCACATAAACAAGACAATCAAATTTACAGGGCATGGTATGACCACAACATTTGTTTCATTTTGGCTTTTCAAATCAAATATCAGCCTCTTGCAAATTGGGCATAAATGTTTCATTCAGCTGCGAATTTTATCATCTGTTAAAATGTTTCATAATGAATAGAAAACCTATAACATAAGAAACAATACAGATGTTAGATCAGGGGTCGGCAACCTTAATAACAAAAGCCATTTAAAAAAATTTAGTCAAAAATGCAATATCTTAAGAGCCGCAATGCTGTTACTCAAATGCCACTAATAATGAGAAAAAGAGATGCATTTCAACAACATAACACTTTCTCACAAGTAAACTGTTAAAAGTTTTTAAAAATGAAAAAGCCATTTAATTTCCATCAAAATGGGTTTGATTGATTAAGGTTGGAAGCCACACAAGTCCTTAATGAGTTGCATGTGGCTCTGGAGCCTCAGGTTATAGACCCCTGTGTTAGATCATAACCAATGCTCCCATTTTGTCAGACAGCAGGTGCTGTTAATGATTACCATTTACACCTCCTCTGGACCCATCTTTTGTTTCTTGTCTTGTCCCAATGCCAACCCCTTTCTCCTTGCACCACCATCCTTTGTCATTTAGTGACTCAGTCACTCTTGCTTTACATCCTATCACAGACCTTCCTTTTTGTTCTTCCCCCTCACCTCAACCCTTTTTAACTCTCTAAGTCATCAATTGCTCCACAGATGCTGCCTTACCCATTCAGTGTTTCCAACATTTTCTGTACATTAATATGTTTATCAAGTGTGGCATACATCATTTCATACCTGTGAGAGAAGTCAGATCTGCTACAATTATGGTTCTTGAATGTACCACTGGGATGTACAAGTGTGATTTGACATAATTTGTCCCAAATGTTCCTCACTGTGTGGAAAGACTGAACCTTTGTTCAGCACCTTGACACCGAGGCAAAAGCATGGTGAAAACAATCATGGTCCATGAAAACAATGTCATCAATATATCAATTTTGTGTGTGAAATGTATCCAAAAAGCTACTGACCTAATAAATCACACTAACAGGCAGCTTTAATACTGTTAAAATTAAAGAGCATTTGAAGATGGTTACTCAAGAATTATCTCAACAAAACAAATCTGGTCTGTGAATGGAAATGGTAGCAAAAATTATATTGAATCTGACCAAATTATATTCAGTGATAGAAACTGTACTGACTCCTGGAAAATACCAACACACAGTAGTTCAAAACAAAGTGATACTGCATTGGGCAGTCCAAACCATCCCAAAATTTCCTCCTTTCTGTAGGGTTGGAAAATAGTTTTTCAGAACTAACTATCCGGGCATCTGGTTAACTGTAACGAATATTAAACAGACAGTATGGCTTTTAGAAATCTTGAACAAATATGGCTTTTGAAAAAGTATTTAAAAATCATACTGTCTGTACATCTTCAGATATATAGGTTTTTTTCCAAACTAACTAGCAAGGATTTTTTTCAAAATGTTTCTAGCCATCATCCTAGACGAGTGGGGAGTAAATCTTTTCAACCAGGCAGGCAAACTAGAGTGCCATGATCTTCAAAGGATTAAATAATGCACTCTACCGTTTATTACATAGACCTATTTTATTAGCAATTTGCTTCCTTTTGTCTGAAGGTCACTGCAGATTCTCATGGAAATTAGCTGCACAAAAGTTCAAGTTTAAACTATTTTAAGTACTCATAATAACAGAGGACTAGTTTTTCCTGCTAACGGTGCTATCTTCCAAAGGGTAGGCAGAAAAACTGCACAAAGTAAAACGCTTGCATCATGCAAGATATTTGAATAGGTTATAGACAGACACATTTTTAAAAGTTTTTTTAAAAAAAAGATAGCCTCATTCCTTACAGGGTTAATCAACTAGTCAATTATATTAACCCTGGACTACAATTTATTTGATAACTATATCTTACTACTGAAATTAGAACCATTTGAATGCGCTCACATCGAATGAATAATTATTTTAAAATGTTATTCTTAAAACTGCCATTTTAAAAATATGTCAAACAGCTAGTTAACACCAGCATGCAACTTGTACAGCACTAAAATAACTGATCTATCTGTAGAGAAAAAATAATTTATATCATACACTTCAGTTCATCAGGATGTCCTAAAGAATCTTAGAGCCAATTCCTTCTAAGTGTAGGCATTGTTATAGGCAAACACAGCAGTCAAGTTGTGCACACCATGAATTCCACACATAGCAAATGAGATGAATGAACCACTGACCATCCCGCCCCTGGAGAATTCTCTGCTTTTTCCCCACCCACAAATCATGCCACGGGATCTCGTACATCCACCTGAGCATCGAAAGGACAGCACTTCCAACAATGTGGCATTCCCGCAGTATTGTACTGAAAGATAAACCTAGTTCATGTCAAGTCCTGAAGAGGGGTTTGAACCAACAATTCTTGTATTAGAAGTTTTGAGACTAGCATAATTTCATACCCCTCAAAGGCCCCACATTTCAGTATTTCAAAAAATTGTGGTTGACTCAAATAGCCGCTACCTGTTAAATTTGCTTCACAAATCAAAAGTCTATTCCATCCACTGAAGAGATAAGAAAAGCATTCAATGACCACAAAGCAAAATCACATTCCAAAGCACTACAAAAAGTTAACAACTGGAAATTTAGCAGAGAAGGGAGAAATATTGGGAAAGCATTCTATACTTTGGATCCAACTGACTCAAGGTGGAGTGGAAGTAAAGGAAGTCAAAATGAGAAGAGCAGAGGGTATATGCAAGAACACAGGGCTGAAAGTCTTTCTGATGAAGAGGAATATCAGGTCGAATCTCGCCTCGGGGTTGAACAGCTCAGTGAGGCTGTAAACAAGCTGGTTTAGCCTGAGAAAGTTGCCAGGGCTGTGAATGGAATTGGCAGCAATGGTAGGGAGTTTGTGGCCAGAGACAAAAACAATGGCTTCAGTCTGCCCAATGTACAACTGGAGGAATTTACTGATCATCCAAGACTGAACGTCAGATATGCAGTCTGACAACACAAAGGTAGTTGAGGGGTCAAGAGATGGTGGACAGAACTGAGTGTCATCAGCATACACATGGAAGTTACCACTATATCTATAGGCCCTGTTAACGTGGACAATGTTCCCAAGCTATTTGTAAGATACAAATACAGGAGTAAAAAACAAAACATAAGTGTTAGCATAACATTTAAGAGACTCACATTTATAGCTTCTGAAATAGTTTAGAAAAATTCAATCTGAAGTATTGGGGGTAATTTAATCCTCAAAAGCAGGTGGGTTTGGGTCAGGTGAGAAGAGAAAATTTAAAAAAAGTAAAACCTGAATCCAACCCGCCTTGAACCCATCCACTTCCGCTTTTAACAGAGGTGGGACTGAAACGGGACAGGGGGACAATCAATCCACTCTCAGGTGGTGGGTCAGTAACAACTTTTAAAAGGACACTGTGTGCTTCCATTTTAACAAGCTTCTTAGTTTTAACTAATGTTGGCTGGATTTCCCTGGGCTGGGGAAACGTGGCATATAAAAAGGTAAGAAGGGCTGGATCCATAAGTTAAGTGTCTTAAAGCACTAATTGTGAGCCAGGAGTGTTTCCTCCCAGCCCAACAAGCATTCTGTAAACCTCCCACAATCTATCTGCTAACCCCACTGCCACCATCACCTCGCTCCTTTTCCCCCAATGACGCAACCACTACCGCGCTCCAGCCCAAACCTCTTCCCTTCCCCTCATATCCCAGTCTCACCCCACCTCCCTACCTGCTCCTCCCCTGTAGGCATTCCCACCAGGCAGGCAGCCAGCCAGCCATCCTAGGTGTCGAGCAGGAAACTTGGATAAAGTTTAAAAAGATGCCCTGCTTTTAACTGTGGAATGTTCAGAAAACCAGTACTTCTGGTTTCCCGTTCATAACTCCCACATCCCATGTTCCCACCCATTTGGAACAAGTGGGCCCATTATTATCGGGGCCATTGCTTCTAAATGAGGAAAAAAGATTGACAAATAGGTGAAGCATTAAACCTTCTGCTTAAAATTACATTTAGAAAGTATCAAAATGCAGCTATCCCAGATATTGCTCTCTGTTCAGTCTTGTCTTAGAGATTCGTCCTGTTAAATTACTGCATCAAATCACATTTTAATAGAAAATCTGCATTCATTACCATATTGCATAATGAGGCTGTATAGATTTTCTTCATAAAATGGATATAAACTCAGACTTTTATTGATTATTTAAACTAGTTTTAATTTCAAGAGTAGCAATTTTTAGATCTTTCGTACATTTTGGTCAAACAATTCAACTATCTGAAAATACATTTAAACATTAGTAAAAGTTTAATAATGAATAATTTTTTTTGGCTAGTCAGAAGATTTTTCTCAGCACCTTACCTCCCCATGTATTAGCTGCCGGGGGTACTGTAGAGATAGAATGCATGGATGGCTGAAATGTTGGCTGAAGATCAAGCAAGTCATTTGGCACTTTGGAAGTGCTGCAGGGAAAAATTCAAAATAGCTGCTTACACCTTGTACTCCAAACCAAGCAAATACAATGTGAAATATTTAAAATCTACTTATCATATTGGGTTCCACATAAATATTCCAACAAGGTAAATCATTTTTAAAAACATATGTAACAGGTTATCATTTTAAGTTCAAGTATGGCTCGAACGTTGGCTTCAAAACATGTAACAGGGCAATCACCATGAATTTTGTAGTGTGGAAAGGTGTTCCTGTTTAAATATAAGATTCATAAAGGAAGACTACCCCATAGTTGAGGATGAGAGATACTTTCAATCGGAAGTACTTCAACCCTACTCCTCCCGGTCATCCCGAGAAACACTTCAGTCCAAAAAGTCAGAAATTCCTGTTGGAAAAACTTTACTTGTATCTGTGCGAGTGGAAAAGCAGTCTTGGGCAATTGCATTCTCTCATCAGACCCACTTGAATGAGGCGGCTAACTGGCCTGTCTCCAATCAGCTATCATTTAGACAGGTGAAGATTGGCAACCAAGCCACACCCAGATGCCAATCCCAACAATAAAAACAAATTTAAAATTTAGTTGCAGCTTGGGAATAAAGGAAAGATTACAAAGTCAATGGACTTATATGAACCAGGATGTATTGCTGGAGCAAATGCTTTCTAGATGTGAGTGCTGCTGAGAATGCAATTCAAATTATATAGACAAAAATTCCTTCCCTTGTGTAACTAACTGCATATAAAAAAAAACTTTCTCCATCAGATTTTTTCCTTTCCTCCTTAAAGGTCTCAACATCTTTCGGGGGTACAGTTGCATTGGCGTCAGTTTCCTCGGTACCTCGGTCAAGAGCTCATTTTTCACATATGAGCTATGAGAGTGAAATGCAGGCTATTTGACCATGAGGGAGTGGGTTTCACAACTGATATCATTCTTACCCGATGGCACAGATGAAGCTCCAGAAGGAGTCACAGGACTATGATGGGTATCAGTTTTCCCCCACCCCTAATCAAGGGGCACCGACCTCCAACTACAGTGGACATAAATTGTTCTATCTGAAAGCTATTAGGGGATTGAACGCCAAACTTTCCTGATCTGTATGACTCAGCTATACATTGGAAAAATTGCTCTGGCTTTTTTTTTTCCAATTGTTTTGAGGTGGGAGAAAGGAAGGTACTTCAGATTAAAAGCATCACCCCTGCTCCCACAATAAATGTTCCTACTGTAAATTTAAATGTTGGCACTAGGCTTATTTAGCATATTAGCAATTTGCTTTGGAAAAAAAAGACTTGCATTGATATAGCACCTTTCATGACCACCGGACACCCCAAAGCACCTTACAGCCAATTAAGTATTTTTTGAAGTGTCGTTACTGTCATAATGCAGGAAATGTGGCAGCCAATTTGCGCATAGCCAGCTCCCACAAATAGAAAAGTGATAATGATCAGATAGTTATGTTTTTATGATCCTGAAGGAAGAATAAATATTCACTTAAGCCATTTTGCTTTAATATTGTGCTCAGAAACTTCTGGTGCAATTACTCATACTTGAACCATCGCAAACTGGTTTGTACAAAAAGTGAAGTGCGTGTAATTACACTGAAAGGCTGGAGACATAACTAACTGTACAAAATTTAATAATTTGAAAAATGTTGTTCCCATATCAATATTATCAGATTCTGCACACAAAATTTATGACTGACAGAGGTATATCACTATTCAAATCACTCCATTATTTACCATAACTCCATGCTCCAGTTCATGATCAATCAATACAGATTAAAGTATTTAAACTTCAGATTTTTAAAAAAATTCAATTTCATTAAGAAACCTACATGAAGCGTTCTTTTTCCAAAGCTCCTGATACTCATCACAATCCCATGAACCCTACTGGAATTCATCTGTGTCATCGGTTCAGGACAGTATCAGGCTCAATAGCGACACCCACTCCCTCATGGTCAGATTCAAACAAAGTGCAAATATGATGATTAAGCTACTAAAAAAAACGGAGACGTTTATACCTGTTGGAAGAACTGGGTGTCGAGAAGAGGTCAATGGCTGCTGTCGTGCTGATACTTCCACCCGAGGTAGAACTGGGTGATGCTGCAGTTGTTGCAGAAGACGGATAGGATTTCTTTGCAAGTTCCCTCAAGCGCTGTTCCTGTTAGAAAACAATTCTAACTATTTTACAGACACGAGAAACCAGATTTAACTGGCCACAAATAAACTAAAATAAACCAGGCATTCAATTTAGCATTTAAAATTTACTGGACAACTAACTGGGATCTATTTTCATTCAGCACAGTAAGATTTAATTAACTTATTGGGGGGGGGGGGTGTTTGTACTTTTACATTTTTACAATAACATTCGAAACAACATTAAATATTACACTTCGTGGTGATTTATTTTTGTCATGATACTGTACAAATTTTCAAAGAAAAAATGCAGGACTCGGAGGAAAGTGAACTCTAAATAGTATCCAAGTACAAGCTGTGACTGGGATAGGTAAGAATGGAACAAAGCTAAAGCAGTGCCACTGAGGTGGAGGAGAGGAGAGATGCTGTAGGAGGACCATATCAAAGGGTGCAGAGGGATTAAGGAGGAGGAGGAGATAATGCATTGCAGTCACAATCACACAGGATCCAATTTGCAACTTTGATTAGGGTCATTTTGGCACAATGACAGCGACAGAAACCTGTTTGAAAGATAGCAATGGATTTGGGAGGCAACATGTTCAACATTTAAGAGAAAAGAGAGAAGGACGTTGGAGATGGAGTTCTAGTTTGCGAGGGGGTTAAGGGTAGACCATTTTGGGGAGGGGGTGGCGTTAATGCTGGATTTGAAAGGAAGGATTACTTGCCGTTGAGCGAGAGCTATTTATAATGCCATAAGCTTCTGTGCAAAGGAGGAAAGAAGGTATGTTCAGTCATCAACAGCCTAGTAGGAATGGGGCCAAGGAAGTAGGAATGGATTTCATGGAGAAGGTAAGCTTGGAGAGGATATAAGGAAACACGGGAGTGAAATCACAGAAAGACGTGGGCTCGGGGGCGAGTGGGAAATTAGCATATGGAATTGACTGGATTGTCTCAAAATGAGTCAGTCAGGGAAGGTGCAAGATAGTTTACCAAAGCATGTCAACATTCTAACAAGTGAACAAGCCACAGGTAATATGGCCTTGAACTTCAATTTTGGTCCTGGGAGTAGGGTGGGGAAGATGAAGGAAGAGAAACAAAAAGACCACCTCACCTTAAGTGCTTTCAACCGGGCCTGCTCCTCCTCCAAAGCAGCTTGTTTTTCTCTTTCATCCACTCTGCTAAGTGACATGCCAGTGTTAGAAAGTGATGAGACTGCATTTGAAAGGGTGCTAGCCCTGGAAAAACAGAAAGAGGTATTAAATCTGAGCTGCAAATGAACAATTTAAAAAAACATATATTTATATTTAAAAAATAGCACAGTAGCACAGCCAAAAGACTAAGATGAGGTGGATGGAATGGGAAAAGACTCATGCAATATAAACACCAGCAGAGATGAATTAAGCTGAACTGTCTGTTTCTGTCCTGTATATTGTATGTAATTCCATGTAGCTGGACTATGCTGAAAATATGACACAATAAAGATACGATTTTAAATGAAATGTGCAGCATTCAACTTGGTAGGGAAATGGAACTGCCCAACATCCCCACACCACCATTCCATATAATTTGTACTCTGAAAATGTATACAGATAACAGATAAACTTCAATGGCAGCACATTTTGTTTTATATATAAGCAGCTGAACAACTGGAAAGGGAAGAAATCTAACAAAATAGGGTCAAGTTCATTTAAGGAATCAACAATTAATGGGCTCAAATTCTCAAATATAATTTTAAATGACCTTTCCCTGCAGCATACAGTGCAAGAAAGGCAAAGAGTACCAAAAATATCAATACTTCCAAAAGAAATAAAGAGTCATTTGCTGATTGATGTAACAAGTTACTTTTTTTTTTTTAAAGACTCATTTAGTGTAGGCAAGAAAGGTAAGCTCCTTATAAGTCCCTATTTACATGCTATTGCTTCTCTTGGTCACCTCCCTATGTGCATTTCCTTAGTTTAATATTCATAATTGTGCATATATTGATGTGCATGTTTGCTCTTGATGATTGCTTGAAGAATTTCTCCTCGTTAGTGAGCGTATCATTTTTTAATCACATTGCATAGTGTAGCAGAGTTGTATATATCATGAAGCTGCAGGTAGGAGAAGGTCCAGAAGTTTGCCATGTTGGTTTTATAAAAGTCATGATCAAAAGTTCCAAGACACATTGGCTCGCTATTTACTCGGGACTGTGAAGAGAGCAGGGGGTTGCAGTGTGATGGAGGATTCCCAGATGGGAATGTCTTGCTGAGATTAATACAACATCTTAAATTTTTTCAGCAGGTTTCCCGCCCAACAGTCAGCCTGAACAACAGGTGTTGGGCTTGAGATATTTAAACTTTTTATTTCCCAACTTCCCCCAACCCACCTGTCCTTGAGGGTTAAAATTCCACCTTCCATCTCCACTGTCTAAGGCAGGTCGATAGTTGGGGTGGAAAGAAGAATTTATTTTCTCCTTTAACTCTCCATACCATTCCTTGGTAACAAAGCTGGACATTTTAATTATAGCCACACAATATTCAGAATTATGTTCAAATCTCTCCAATGATTTACTAGGACTTCAAAGTTCAATCTGTGTACACAACGATGTTTGTGTTTTACTCTGTATTTTCTGGGCCTATGGAAATAAAGATTATGCACCCCATCAAAACTAGTTCGCTGCTCTGCTGGGGCAGAGTATAGGGTTCTTTAATATGGGGACTAACCAGATGACATGTCAAATTAAGCTACACGAGACAGAGAATCAATTTGTAAGGCAGCAGGACAGATCACACTGGTTCAGCTGGCATTTGGCTTTGAAGAACTCATATGCCCTGATGCAATCACTGTCAGCAAACTGTGAAATCCTTGCATTGGTAAAATTTAAAATCTTCCTTGCACATTATTGCTAAGGGTATATTAGTGATTGGACGTGGATATAACAGTAGAGGTTATTTTGTAAGGGAGGATCTTCATGTAATCTAGGTCAAGATGTTATGAAAATGAAATGAGGGCTTCAATATTAGAGGAGCATGTTAGCTATACATAACGGAATTATGGGAACCGCATTAATCACTCATCGTACTGGGGACTAAATTTTATGAGCACGCTGCAAATCGCGGCAGTGCGCTCTGATCTAGGCGGTCTGCCATCGCTGAACCCCTGCAATATTTCATGCAGGAGCTCATTTAAATGGAGGGAGTGGAACAGCCATGCCCGATGATGTAGAGGGGGCGGACGCTTCGTCCCCAGCAATGGCGTCCGATGCCACTGCGCAGGCGCCATTTTTAAAGGACTGCAATTCCTACCGGCAATTTTAAAAGGGAACATTACCTTTAATTTAAATAAAAACAATAAAGTACACATCAAATCCCCTCTTCCACACCCCCCATTAACCAATAAAATAATTTCCCTCTCCCCCGAAAAACTATTTTTGCCAGTCCTGACCTTTCACCCCAAAACTTTGTGATCTTTGCCCTTCAAACCCTTCCCACCATCCCCTCAGCCAATAAAATAAGTTTCCTCCGCTCTCCCCACCCTCCCGACCTGAAAATTAAACTGCTCCCCCCTCCTCACCAGTTTCTCGCCTTGAATCCCCAAACTGGGATCAGAAGACGAGAGACTTCCAACCACTGGCCGGAATATCAGCGTGGAATGTCCGCCTGGTCCAATTAATTTAATTTAACATGCATTTGCATTAATATTAGACAAATCAAGGCTCCACCGCCATGCAGCAGGGGGGGGGGGGCAGCACTGAGGCCTCACCACCGCCGGAAAAATGGGGTGACGCCTTCTTGGCATCAGGCGTCGAGGCGGGCCTCTCCTGGAAGAATTTTCCGAGCCCACTCGCCACAACCCCGACATCGGAGGGCTGGTAAAATTCAGCCCTAGGTTGACATAGATAGCAAAGGAAAAAAAAGTGAATAAATGATGCGGCAGAAGGTTGGAAAAATTAAGACCATCACTTCTGTAGAACCTTACTATAATTAACTGATGAATGTATCCCCAAATCCAATAGAAAACTCCATTCAATTCTGTTGAATGCTTTTCAAAAAATTGAGAGAACTAGAGCTGGTTCCTGCCTTGAAATTGTCTCAACAGTTGAGGACAGTGGACATCAACTGCTTCCATTGATAAACCCCATCTAATTTTTCTGCACCAGGGGTGGGACCAGGTAGTTGGGGTACATGACAAATTTGGATGGATTTTTAGTTGCACTTCAATGGAAAGTTTGATCTATAGGTTGCAAACAACAGCTTTCATTTATATCATGCCTTTAACACTGTTAACTTCACAGAGCAGAAATGGGTGGCGAGCTATAACAGAGCTAGGGCAGATAATTAAACACAGTTGAAAAGTCTTGGAGGTTTTGGTGATGGGAAGAAAGCAAAAGGATTCGACAAATCCAGTATGGCACTGAGATGGTCAAATCGACTGCCAATGACAGTGAAGGAGGGTAAGGGGGCAAAGTAAGGGGATGAGTGAAGAGACAAATTGGGAAACTGATACACAAAATGATAAGACTGAATTACTTGTTCTCTTTCTTATTATGGAGGATTAGTTAAACTTGCAGTGTTAATTGAGCGCTTGACCTGAAGACCCAAATTTGAACTTCCATCTTACATAACTGGGACTTCCCTCAGAAGTAACCTTGCCAGTCTCGTCACGATCATTTAAAGAGAAGGGTCCCTTTCTGCACTACACAACCATGGTTCCTAGATTGGCATCCTAGTGGTAGAAATGATGGATCCTGCTATCCTGTTATGGGGTGACTTTTTCATATCCATTGTAATGATAAATTTATAAAGCAACCATGTTAGATTAATCATTGCAAATTACCTGCTAGCAGCTGTCGAAGAATCTTTAACTTTCTTCCCTTCCAATGAAGCCAGATGCTGTTCTAATGCATCAAGAAGGCTACTTGGTGCCTACAATGTTCACACAAATGTTAGCTACAAGATCATGCAAATGTTAATTTTTAAAAAAAAATAAATGCACTAGATCTTTAATCCCTCAACTATGAATTTATTTAGCATAGTCTGATACCACTAAATGAGAAAAATTGTATCTAAAAGAATTGCTGCTTTAAATGATTACATTATGAGGTTCTGTTAAATTAAGATAAACCAAGGCTATTCTAAATGCAAACATTATAACATCGACATTGGAGTGCACTGACAATAACAATTTGTTCAGCTGAGAATATTTTCCCAGGAGCATTTTAATAGTATTGATGATTCAATCAAGCTGGGGTGTTTTGAGCTGATCAAAGCTACTGCAGTTCTGCTGCTGACTGTGTTAATTAAACATAAAACTATTCGGTACAAAGAGACAATATCATACCTAGTCGTCTTTTGCCATGAAAAAAAGAGGATTTTTTTGTTCATTAGTCAATTTTGAGATTATAGAAACAGAATAACCACTTTAAAATGAATCTTCTTTGCTATTTGGAAATCCAGTCAGCTCCACTACCAATTATAAATTTCAAACATAACTGACACAGGACTTACCAAAAAATCAGTTTCAATATTAAATGCTTCAGTGGTGGTGGGGCTGATGGGGGGGGGGGGGGGGGGGGGGTGCATTTATTCACGTAGCGCTGCTATGCAGACATTTGTTAATTCCCAGGGACCAGGCAGCGCCATGGGCCGCTAACTGCATGGTGTTCTTCATTTATATAATTGAAGGGCGGCACAGTGGCGCAGTGGTTAGCACTGCAGCCTCACAGCTCCAGGGACCCGGGTTCAATTCTGGGTACTGCCTGTGTGGAGTTTGCAAGTTCTCCCTGTGTCTGCGTGGGTTTCCTCCGGGTGCTCCGGTTTCCTCCCACATGCCAAAGACTTGCAGGTTGATAGGTTAATTGGCCATTATAAATTGCCCCTAGTATAGGTAGGTGGTAAAGAAATATATAGGGACCGGTGGGGATGTTATTGGAATATGGGATTCGTGTAGGATTAGTATAAATTGGTGGTTGATGGTCGGCACAGACTCGGTGGGCCGAAGGGCCTGTTTCAGTGCTGTATCTCTAATCATAATCTAATCTAATCTAAGAATACCGCAAGAGCGGTGGGCAGCACTACCAGACCCTGGGGCATCATCGTAGTCTGCATTGCGCGCACACAAATTTTCCCCCCGATAGATTTCCTATACACAACTACAGAAAATGCCCAGCTTACTTTCCCTTTTACAAGTGACAAATGCAAGCAAAGAACAAAAGAAGCAAGGAAAATACAAAAGGAAAGGACTATCATGCAAAATGTGTTCAACTTCAAAAGAGAGATGGAAAAACTGTCAGGATCTTTTTCTGATATCAACTTTAATAGATTACATTTTGAGAAATGGATTCACATGATCTGGAAATCAGTTTTCATAATCTCAGTTGTAGTCATTTCAAATTTAACAGAAAACAACATTCATGAATAACTATGTAAATGTGCTATTACACAGTAATTACTGTTAAGTAATATAAATTTGACTTTTTAAATTTGATCAGTCTGAACTCTCATTTATCTTTACGGGATCCATTGCTACCTCACAGCTCACTTGAGTCATAAAAACTCGCTTTACCATCTGCCTGGACTGAGACTTTGTCGACAATATGCTATTTGGAGTTATGTATCTCTTGGGTTACCTCAGGGTAAATTTGAAAAGTTTTGGTTCCCTTTATTGAATTATTGTGCTTGTGACTCTCTTAATGCTTTGTAATTGCAGTGCATTCCAATGATTTGGACATAGGGCTAGACAGAGTGATGTTCAATTTTGCATACTAAATAACTGAGAAACAAAGGACTACGGGGGATATGGATAAAGTAATGGAATAGACAAAAAGTGGCAGATGAAATTGATGTCAAATTGAAAAAAATAGTATTCATCTCGGCCAAAATGTTGGGAGTATTGATTTTATTGCAAATGAAGGGCAAAAGCCTTCAATAGTTACACAAAAAAATATGTTCCATCTCTAGAAGTTTAAAGGACCAACATCAGGCTCTGAAGAAATCCTCCAGAATAATGACCAGACTACTAAAATGGCCACATCCTCCAAGCGTAAATGTGAAAAATGTCCCTTGAACCAATTTATTTTAAACTTAGAATGGCTGGCTGCCTGACAGAGTGTAATCTTTGCTACAGCTCTGTGGCTAGACATATAAGCATGCATCTTAACCAACCCCCAGTATTCCCACTCCTCACAAACATTATGGAGTGGAACCGAGGTACCAACAGCTGAAGCTCCAGTTTTTAAAAATTATATATATGGCAATTTGTACAAATTCTTGAGTCTTCTTTTAAAGACTAGGATCAACAAATTGCCAATAAAGGACATTAATACCAGGTTCTTAACAATGAATGATTTCAAAAGGAAATTGGATGGGCACTTGAGGGAAATAAACTACAGGGTTAGAGCCAGGCAATGGGGCTGATTAATTGATCTGCAGAGCACAGGCATGGACTCGATGGGTCGAGTGGCTTCTTTCTGTGTTGCTATGACACTATGACAAAAGGGTAGAGCTTCTGCTTTGGGCGCAGTTGTCAATTCAGGTGCAAAAAAAAAAGGGGGCTCCTCCACACTCCCACAAAAGTGTGTGCTAAGACTCATTTGCATATCAAATGCAAAATCTGCCATGAATCGGCATAATTGTTTTTTAAAAAAGAACTTTGCTTTAAGAAAATATTCCTTGATGTAGTAGAGTGGTAACTTGGCAAAGTTTGATTAATACAGTGAAAAATAGGTCTATCACAAAATATTAAGCATTTTAAAATCACAATGTAAATCCACCACCAGTGTGTAATCTGATTTTAAATGACTGAAAATGACTTTTAAAAATATACAAAAATATTTTCTAGTTAGGTTCGGGCACAGTTCCCAATTCCTTAGTAAATTTTTTTAAATTATTCGGAACGCACCTATTAGTGTCCTTATATCCAAAATATCCAGCTTAATGTTTGCAGCCTCCTCAAAGGTCTGCAGATGAGCGCAATTTGCAGAAACTCCTAATGTGATTAATTCAGTCTGGGGGCATGTCCAGTTTTGCAGGTGGGACCTGCTTCTAATACGATGTTTTTAAAACTTGCACAAAGATTACAGAAACTCGAGTTGAGCTGAACCCAATTTGTGCTCAATATTCTGCAACATTTTGCGCCGGTTACGCCAATTTCGAAGGAATTAGGCTGAAAAAAAAAGTGCATTGGAGTGAAAACCCCAGGTCAGGTGTTTATTTTCAGAATCTGAGGGGCAGGATGAATTTTGTGTACTTTGTCATCAGTTGAGCTGTTCAGTATCACAACCATACTTACTGAACAGCTGAATAATAAAGTACTCGAAATGTGAAGTCCAACTAATAAAGAGGTGCCTACCTGAGAAAGGTCTGGTATGTCTCCCCTGTCAATTCCAACTTGCTGTGTTTAACAAAGAATACCATAATTGTAACAAGCAATTTGCATATTTAAAAAATCTTGAAATTTTAAAAAGTTTGCAGTTAAAAAGCTTACTTCTGCAACTTTAAGGAATTCTGAGATTCTTGTCATTCTAGTAAGGAACTTCTTGTATATATCAAGAGCTTCCTTGCACTGGTTTTTCTTCATATCAAAGTATTTCTCTATCAGGCAAAGATTAAATATATTAACTGCATGTTCAGCACAAAGTGGATCTTCTTATGGCAACCAGTGACAGACTATACAGAGGTGCCTATCAGTCACACTTGGTTCAAGTCCCAGGATTAGCCAACACAAGCCCACCTACCATTGTTTAGTCTATATTTTCTGTCAGGTCACCAGATAGACCAACCTGCCACTGAAGAATGCTCAATCTCAAATAAAAAGAATTGACAATCATTGTTTAGCAATGCCAGCTGAATTCTTAGCAGTACTGATTACGGATGAAGAAAAGTTTACAGTCCACACTGTCCCACCTGTTCTCAACACAAGAGGCTGCACAGTGGAACCCAATGACTATGAGGAATAAATGGAGAAAACACAGGGCTAAAAATAATTTTAAAACAGCAGAGTACGTTATCTTATATCACAGCTAGTGAAAAAACATTTTTCCCAAATCACAATTGTATAAATAGCTATTGGTGTTCACAAGAAAATTCTGTCAGGAAAATCATAGTCATAAACCACAAGAACAAATCTGCAACAATGTCATCTAAATTCAAAAATGATATTCCATTCTAATGAATTCTACCCAAATTGGTACTGTATATAGAAATATATTATACTAGGTTGGATTTTCTACAGATTGACTTCAAATAAACAATGAACTTGAGTCATCAAAAAAGTGATGCAACCAAAGACTTGCAAAATTTAAACTGCAATGAAGTGCATTGATGCATTTAATTTGCATATAAAAACGGTGGGTAAGTTACAAAAAGTGATCCAACAGACGAGAATCATGTGAAATTGCAAATCTTCAGACCTCAAATAGTTTGGTATCTGAATCCCTTATTTGGATTAAGGCTTTAATTTCAATTCATAGAAAATCATTTTATAATATAAACAGTGACTTTTTAAATTGAAGATGGCTTGTGCAAGTGCATCTTTTTTTTTTGAAAAGGAGGTTCTGAAGATGAAATTCATGTCAAGTGATGCAGAGTCTCCAGAGAGCTATTGGAAACAGTGGTATCCTCCATTGAACATCCTCCTGGGTAGCACAGCAAGAATTGGGTGCACACATTGGGAATAAAGAATGACAGATTTAAAAATGGCCCAACTCTGTCACAATGCATTTGACTGGCAACACTTAGCTCCTGAAGATATATTGAGTTGTTTGACAAAACCTGTAGTCTCTCCCAAAAAACCCAGCCTACAAAAAAAAGTTCAGCATCCAGGATATAGATTTTGTAATGTGTATAATAAAAATGAATTAGCAGATTTCAGATATTCAAAATTTGCAAAACATACCAGTAAAAAATGTATGATTTTGGTATATGTGTCACATACTCTGATCAGGAAACATTACACTAACTTAGGAACAAAAGGAGAATAAAGGCTTGAAGCAAACTTTTGAAAAGCATATAATTTGTTGAATTTTCTTGCAGATGGAACTACATATGCAAAACGGTGTGATGTGTTGTAACTACATTAGCATGTTGTTCAAGGTTCCAACCATTACGGAAACGAAATCCTTAAATATACTGTCTCTCAAATTCCAAAAGCACCCTTGAATAGAATCAGACAAAATTTGGTTGTGGGAGGGAATTAGGTCCACAGCTTCAGGGTTTGTACCAACATAAGCAAAAGGCTGGAAATTTAGGACATGAAACTCAATGCTGATGTAGTCTTTGAGGGGAAAAGAATGTGCTGAATTATAGAAATGCACAGCTACAACAAAGTGCTTTCAAAAAGCAAACAAAGGCTGTGGACATTATAAAACAAAGCCAACAGAATTGCTGGCTATTCCTTTTTCTTACCACATGTTTTCCATCTTCTTCTGAAGGCACTGAGTTTTGCTTGGAAAAAAAAAATACTTAGGCATAGCAGCCCCAGTACCTCACCTAAATAGCCATTCTTTATGTACTAACTTAGACTGTTATTCTCAGAGGGCTATATAATCTTGGAGGGCAGTGGTGGGATCAGTTGGGCTCAATCCTGTCCTGACCCGACAAACATACTGTCCTGAAATGGTCACTGGATAGTAATCAGAGTGGAAACCTAGGCTGATTTATATACAGAGTGGGGAACAATTACCCAACCATATAGCACAAATTCTTTAAATAGAACAGTGCTCTTAGCAATGAATAGCAATATCCCATTATTTTGGATTATGACGACAATATCTCATTAGAATAGCAAGGCTGAATGACAAATAATTCATCTCTCAATTTCATCGACATGACTCCCAAGAAAATGTGAAGTGATTTATACCAACATAAAAGCAACTAAGATCTAATAAAAGTTTGCTGGTGCGGAGAAGGTATTGCTTAATAGCTTAGTAAGACATGGGCTTTTTTCTATTTTACTCCACATGGGGAGCTCAACATGCAGAGCTGGTAATGAGTGGAACACGCCTTAATATTTTATTTTATTTCATCTTAGTTTGTTCAGTTTGCTTACCTACTGTTTTTTTCCATGTTTGTACTTGCTGCTGTTCAATCTCTAGTCCATTAACACCCTATCTGTACTAATGCTTTGTCTTTCAACACACTATTAACATATTGTTTGCCTTTGCTCCATGACCTTCTGGTCAGCTAATCTGTGGCCTTGTCCAATCTACACCTTTTCCTTTGTTATCTCTTGCCCCACCCCCGCTTTACTTGCTTATAACCTTTGACATTTCTAATATTTGCCAGTTCCGAAGAAAGGTCACTGACCCGAAACGTTAACTCTGCTTCTCTCTCCACAGATACTGCCAGGCCTGCTCAGTATTTCCAGCATTTTTTGTTTTTATTTATTATTATTGCTCGTTTAGAATTCAGTTCTTTTGAAATTTTCTAAAAATGTTTTGTCTGTGACAGAGTAATATGCTTTTAACATTGCTATACAGTGATTAGCATGGCTCAAATCCCATCAATGATGTATGCTGACCAATCAGATAAAGAACCTTTTTATTTGGGATTGCATAGCTGTGACAGGGGGTGGGGGTCCTCCTCTTTCAACTGTTTTCCTCCTGCAGGGCGAGACACCAATTTTCTTTACGTCTCAATTCTTCCTTGCAATCATAGAATTTCCCAAGCGTATGATTGCCATACGCTTGTCCCATTCCACTGTCTCTTTACTCTCAAAAGCCAACAGGTTCATACTCTGACCTCTTCCCCAGACTACCAATGACCAACATTATAGTAACTATTCATTCTACAGAATGATATAAATTCTACCCATTAATTGGGGATTGGCTTTGCAATTTCACTTTTATTAAAAAGACAGTGCTCAAACATTGTGTCACAATGCAAACGGTTTACTTAGTATTCACCATGAGGTCACTAACGTACTGAATTAAAAAAATAAGCAAAATACAAGTTCATGTTTCTATTATATACACGCACACAATTTTTTTTTAATGTAGCTAAAAATGTTTTTTTCCCCATCCATCTTCAGCAGGACTTGCATGCCTCTAGCTGTTGCGGGATCTACATTTTTGAAGTCACACAACATGGTATCAAGCATAATAGACTTTGTCAATGGTTTTCGCAGGAGGTCACATAATAGATTGCTGCTAAGATTAATGAAAATAAATTACATCAAAACTTTCAGAGGTGATGAATTGGTGTTATTGTGATAATAGGTGTACGAGTTACTACTTTTTTTTAAAGTTTCAGTGGTAGCTCAGTGGAAGGAAACCAATACAAACTGAACACATATCATTTGCAGACAACAATAAACTGGTCAGATGACACCATTCCTCTTTTAACTCTGGTCATTTCATTGCCCGTCAGCTTCTGTCTGAATTGCTAGCATATTAAAAATAAGCAGCAACCAAAGATCACTTAAATTTCCACTAATATAACTAAATCAATCCAATGATATTCTGCCAGTCATCTGATGGCTTACAGAATTTCTGATGAGTAGCTGAGACACGCACTGCATGTTATCTGCAGCTGTCCTGTTAGCTTCTGCTTGTTAGTTTTTTTTATAAATTGTCTCCACAGCTCGTTTGTTAGTTGGTTAGCTTACTTTTGATCTGCCCCCACAGTCCACCCTTTGATTCTTCAAACTTCTTTAAGAATCATTCCATCAATCCCACCTAGGTGCCTTTAATGGTCTCTACTTGTCTAGAAACAGCTTTCAACACCCAGAGGGGTTGCGCTTAATACGTTGCACGCTTGTGCCACAAGAGCGGACGGTGGGAGCTCTGTAAGGGCATAAGCTTGGCAGGGGCTTCAGTTACTTGTTTACAACAGCACCCAATAAGCAAAAACGCAAAATACAAAATTATAACAAAAAAGATCAAACCCTGTACCATTGAGGTCCCTATTGAGCCCAAAAACCTGGTCGCATAACCCCATAAGGTGGGAGTTGGGGGTTGTTTGAGTTTCGCTATCTCCTTTTGGATGTGCTCCGCCAGATTAGAGATCTCTTCGGAGCTATCTGGAATGTAGGTGCAGCATTCGGGCCCTATCAAGGCACATGTACCCCACTTTTCTGCAAGGATAAAATCTGGGGCCATTCAGTTCTGAAGGGCCACTGTTCGAGTGGCTACCATTTTGGCATTTATCTTAACCAGGGCTTCGGAGGTGTCTTTGGCCACCTTCTGGTGGGTCACCCCAAGCTGCAAAAAGCTGTGAGGAAGCAGAACTGATAGCATTTGTTAGGTTGACAATATTCTCGTAGAGCGTCACTCATCAGGTGACAGCTTTTCGCAAATCAATTGTTCCCGGCAGAGACATGGGTCTCCCTGTTATTATTTCAAATAGACTCAGGCCCGTAGTTCTATTTGGAGTCGCCCTAATGCTGCACAGAACTAATCGGCAGTGCCTGGGGTCAAGGGGTTCCTTCCTGGTGGTAGTTAGCTAGTCGTTGTTTTAGGGTCTGGTTCATTCACTCCACTTGGCCCAAGGACTGTGGGCATTGAGGACAGTGTAAATCCCACGTAATGTTCAGTAGCCGACTGGCTTCCTGATAGACCGCGCCTGTAAAACGAGTCCCTTGGTCAGAATCAATGCTGACTGGAACTCCCCATCTGGGGATGTAGTCCTTACACAAGACCTTAGCGGTGTGATTGGCCGTAGCTCTTCTGGCTGGGACGGCCTCTACCCATCTGGAAAATCCGTCGACAATGACGAGCACATCAGTGTATCCTTGGAAACATGGGAGAGTGATAGTCCACTTGCAAGCACTGGAATGGGCCGGCTGGAGCAGGGGCTTTTAGTTGAGGCATTATCGTGGTGGGTCCTGGATTGTTTTCTGACATCGGTCAGCAACCAGCTGAGCATGTTTTTTAAACCCCCGGCCCCACCAGCTTCTCTGGAACCGAGCCGTCATCTGCTGCGGGGCCAGGTGCCCCCAGGAGTGAATCTGTTGGGCTAAAAAGGGCATCAGTGCCTGTGGTGGGACTGGTCTCTCTGTGTCCCTTTGCCTCCAGATGCCGTCTTCACATAGCTTGATCCCTGCTTCTATCCAGGTCAATTTTTTGTCTTTGGGGCACTCGCTCTGCATCACTTGTAAGTCTTGTGTCAAACTGGGTACATTGTTTACATATTTGCATTCGTGCGACCGGGGAGTCACCCTGCAAGGCGGCTCCCTTGGCTGCCTGGTCGGCTAGGGCATTTCCCTTCGCCTCTTTGGTATTATCCTTCGTACGAGCTTTACATTTCAGAATGGATACCTCTTGTGGCAATTGCATGGCCTCTAGCAAGGCTCGGACCTCTTTCCCGTTTCGGATAGGTGTACCAGCGGCGGTGAGAAATCCGCTTTTGTGCCACAGCTGACCAATGTTAGCAACTCCAAAGGCGTATCGTGAGTCCGTATAAATATTAGCCATCTTTCCCTCTGCTATCTGACACGCCTCCGACAGGAACTGTAATTCGGCCTTTGGGCTGACTACCCCGAGGGCAGATATCCCGTCGCCACAACTTCATGTAGGGTTGTCACCGCCATCCTACTTTCCGGGTACCATTGTCAACAAAGGAGGAGCCATCTGTAAAAAGGATTAAATCCGGATTGTGCAATGCCTCCTCCGCCGCTAAGGTTACTTCCACTGTCTCTCTCATAGCCTCCACGCAGTCATGCTCTTCCCACTCTAGCTCCCCAGGCAACAGAAGCATAGTTGCTGGGTTTACCGGGCTGGCTCGGACTATATGGAGGTTGGGGGCCTCTAGGACCGCTGCCCATCGGGTCCATCTGGCTGCTGTCACTTGGGATACTCTGTTCATGGACAGCAATGTGTGGACGGTGTGCATCCAATACCAGACCTGCAGTAGCCATCATAGCTTGGCATGTGGCTTCCATGGCCCTTAGGCAACTGCCCCATCCTAGGGCCACGGGATCCAGTTTCCTCGAATAGTATCCAATAGGTCTCCGTTGGCCCACATGCTCCTGTTTCAGTATGGCAGTCATATATCCCTCTTTTTCACGCACAAACAGGGTAAACGGTTTCCCGTTGCCGGGGATTCCCAGGGCCGGCGCTGAACACAAGGCCTTCTTTAAATTCTCGAAGGCCTCTTGTTGGTCTCTCGTAAGGGTGACCGCTTCCTTCGAGGCCCACTTCCCTTTCAAGAGATCAGTTAATGGTTGAGCCAGTTGTGTGTAACAGTTGATCCAATTTCTGTTTAAGTTACACAAACCCAAAAAGGACCTAATCTCCTGGATAGTGGTGGGATGTTTGGCAGCCCGGATGGCTGTGGTCCTGTCCTGGATAAGTTCCCCCTTTCCTTTCGAAATCTTTTGTCCCAGGTACACAACCTCTCCTTGGGCTATTTGCACTTTGTCGATACTGGCCTTGTGTCCTCTCTGATGAAGGTGGTCCAGCAGGGTACGCAGATCTTGTTCGTGCTGTTCTTCTGTCTCAGAGGCTAACAGGATGTCGTCCACGTACTGTATGACCGTGGAGTGCATGGGAGGTAACTCCCTCAAATGGTTTTGTAGGGCCATATGAAATACCGTAGGGCTGTTGTGAAAACCCTGTGGCAGCCGGGTCCAGGTGTACTGTTGTTGTTGAATGGTAAAGGGGAACCATGGTTGGACCTCGGGTGCCAGTGGCACCGACCAAAATCTATTGGCCATGTCTGTAACAGAGAACCATTCATGTTCCGGCCTCAGGGCATTAAATATCATGGAGAGGTCAGCTACCAGAGGGACCTTTTGATCAATACACTGGTTAGCCTTTCTATAGTCAACAGTAAGCCGCCAGGTCCCGTTTGGTTTCCGTACTTGCCACCAGGGCTGTTGGAGGTACTGTGCGTTTTAACCAGCACGCCTCGCTCCTCTAATTGTTTAATTACGGGTAAGATTCCTGCAATAGATGTTGGACTAATGGCGTATTGTTTAATACAGGGCGGAGCGGATCCCGTAAACGTTGCCGGTTCCATTTGAAGTAACCCACAGTCGTTCGTATCCCGAGCCCATATTGGGTGCTCCTCAACTCCTCCTTCTTCAGACTTCTGATAGACTATGTTACCTGGCCACCTTCAAAATGCAACGAGGAGTTCAGCTGGGTAAGAACATCCATACCCAAAAGGGCCTGGTCCACCTGACCTATCCAGACTGGTGTTATCAATCGTGTGGACCAAGACCAATGCGTATGGGCTATGTTTTCCTGATCACCAACCCATGGCCACCAACCCCGTGGGCGGTCTTAATTTTACCGTCCATCGGTATAGAGTTCCCGTATCGTGGGGGTAGACATGTCAATTTGGCCCCGGTATCCAATAGGCAGTCTATATCTTGATCGCCCACCCTCACGGTTATATACAATTCATCTCTCCTTTGTTCTATTAGCGCCAGGAGGGGCGCCGAAAGGGCGAGGGAGGGCTCCACTAGTTTTTTGCCGCACCAAGTAACGCCAGTATCTCCTTCCATTGCTGGGATGACAACTGTTTGAATTTTTCTAGGTAATCGTCCTCAGGTGAGGGCCCTGGTCTTGGTGCCGGATTGTATCCTTGCCGTCCTCTTCCCCGTCCCCTCGCTCTACCCATCTTAGCCCAATGGCCTTCCTTCCCGCAGCGCAGGTCGCCTTTCTTGCGCCCTATCAGGGCCTTTGGGTGCCCAACCCGCCTGCAGAGCTTGGAGCTTTGCTCCCATGTCCCTGTCCAGCTGACTGCATCGATCAATCAACTGCGCATAACTTACTCCTTTGCCTTCCCAATCTGGTAAGGTTACCTTCAGCATCTTGGATAATTCTGGTTTTAGCCCTGCAATAAAGGCAGACTTTAAAGGCACAAAATGGGTATCGTCCAGATCTTCTGGAGCAATGTCCGTTATCCCCGCGTGTTCCAGTCAAGCAGATCTAAACCTTTCTTCATACTTCCGCACCTCTTCGGTATCTTTTTGCTGACAGGCTGTAATTTTATTCCAATCCGTCTTTGCGGGACAGAATGCTCGCAGCCACCAACTAATCGCAGCCCATCCGGCATCTAGTTGTTGCTCGTCCTCGCCCAAAGTAAAGTAGTTTGGATTCTCTGTTCAGTCTTCGCCCTACCCGCCCGGGCACCATCACAGTCAAGATCTGTACCCCATCCCACAGGTGGAGGTGGTAAATTCCATTCAGACATTCCAAACGTTCCCACGTCTTCTGACCCCCCTTTCTCAGGTCAGGCAATTCTTTGGACCATTTATCAATTTTCTCAGGATCCGCCGGGACATGCATCCAATAAGTGTTGTGCTCAGACGTGATCACCTCGTTACCATCTGTAGTCTTCTTTTCCTGCTTGACCTCAACACGTTTCTGTTTAAGGGGGGGCGACCCGCGCAAAAGGAAACTCATCATCAGTATCACTTTCTTCGCTGGAGGACTCAGCTTCCTCTATACCGGCTTCACGCTGTTGTGTTTTTCGTAGTTCTTTTAGTAACGACTCCAGATCCGGGTACAAGCGAGACGGTTGTGGTCGGCGGGGTCCACAGGGCGGTCCCGGTCCCTTCGGTTGGGTCACCTGTCCGTCTCCTAATTGTTTTTTTTAAGTTCTTTAATTTCAGTCTCCAGCCTTTCCTTTTCAGATTGTTTTTCAGTCTCTAATTTTTCTGATTTAAGCTTTTCCTTTCTCAGTTGTTCGCAGACCGCCTTCAATTGGACCTTTGCGTTAGTCAGGTCGCGGTCACATTGAGACAATTGAGCTTGTTGGATAATTTCATTACGCTGTCGGATCTGGCCCATTATGGCAAAGGACCATTGGGTCCGTTCTTTATCCTTTAAATGGGTCGTTTTTCCCCAAACTCTATCTTCCAGGGCCCACTGTCCCTTGGAGGCACCAGATGTCTGTTCAATTTCAGTTCAGGTTTCAGCCAAATTAAACTGTTGCTCTATATATCCTTTTAACTGCCGAAGAATTTCATCTTCGGAAACATCTGGTGGGGCCCACCAGCCTTTGATGTCGGTTGCCTTTGTCAGTCATTGTATTGATTCGAGTAGGGAGGGGGTCTCGAGCCGTGAGGCTTTTCAGCCGGGCCGGTGTATTACAGTCAAACACTGAGTCAGACGTCTATAAAGGGGGTCTCGAGCCTTGAAAGGATTCAGGATTGTGTGGTGGAGTACCGAAACTAGACAACGGCAGAGGACTTTTAAAAGCAAAGAGGAGTCCTTATCTCCGGGGCCCAATATAGGTCCGATGTCCAGGGCTTCAGTCTTTATCCTCCAGCGATCCTGCCGACTACACCAAGTTGTTGGATCCCAGTTACAAAGAGAGACGAAGTCCGACAGTAACTTTTAGAAACTTTATTGCCGTACGTAATTGTTACATTGCAAGGATACAAAAAGAACAAAAAACAAAACAAAAGAACAAAGAACATGTGCTCACTACAACAAGCCTTTCTTATAGTTATTCAAAAAAAACTAGTAAGGCCCCCCCCCCTTTGTTTCTGATTGGTTTGCAGACTTCTGTTGTCAATGCATGATTGGTTCATTTGTCCCAGCATTTTATTTCTGCGTTTTATTTCAGTAGTTTCACATCCCCCCTCCTTGAACTGTTAGGCTGATTATTAAACAATAGGCTACTATTAAGCTATCTGCAGCTGTCCTGTTAGCTTCTGCTCATTAGTTTTTTATAAATTGTCTCCACAGTTAGCTTGTTAGTTGGTTAGCTTACTTTTGATCTGTCCCCACAGAGCATTCCCATGTGTCTGCTGCCCTTGTTCATCTAGGTGCTAGAGGTCGCAAGGTTAGAAGGTGCTGTCAAAGGAGCCTTGGCAAATTGCTGCATTGCATCTTGTAGATGGTACGCAAAGCTGCTACAATGCACCGGTGGTAAATGAATTGAATGTTTAAAAAGGTGCTGGATAGGATGCGAGCTGCTTTGTCCAGGATGGTGATGAGCTTCTGGAGTGTTGTTGGAGCTGCAGTCACCCAGGCAAGTGAACATTATTCCATCACACTCCTGACTTGTGCCATGTAGATCAAGGACAGGCTTTGGGGAGTCAGGAGGCAAGTTACTCACTGCAGAATTCCCAGCCTCGGATCTGCCCTTCTAGCCACAGTAGTTATATGCTGTTCCAGTTAAGTTTCTGATCATGGTAACCACTAGGATGTTGATGGTGGGGGAATTCAGGTCATGGTGATGCCATTGAAAGTCAAGAGGAGATGGTTAGATTATCTCCTGTTGGAGATGGTCATTGCCTGGCACTTGTGTGGCACAAATGTTATTTGCCACTTACCAGCCCAAGCCTCAATTGTCGCAATTGTGTGTTCTGATGAAAGATCACTGACTGGAAACGTTAACTCGGCTTCTCTCTCCACAGAAGCTGCCAGACCTGCTGAGTTTTTCCAGGACTTTCTGTTTTTATCTCAATTGCCCAGGTCTTGCTGCACATGGGCATGGACTGCTTCAGGTCCTGAAGAGTTGCGAATGGTACGGAGCACTGTGCAATTGTCAGCAAACTTCCAACCTTACATTGGAGGGAAGGTCATTGATGAAACAGCTGAAGATGGTTGGGCCTAGGGCACTACCCTAAGGAATGCCTGCAGTGATGTCCTGGAGCTGAGATGATTGGCCTCCAACAATCACAACTGCCTTCCTTTGTGCTAGTTAAGACTTCAACCAGTGGAGTGTCTTCCCCCTGATTCCCATTGACTTAAATTTTGCTAGGGCTCCTTGATGTCACTTGTTCAAATGCTGTTTCGATGTTGAGGGCAGTCACCCTCACCTCACCTCTGGAATTCAGCTCTTTTTCCCATGCTTGGACCAAGGCTGTAATGAGGCCAGGAGCCAAACTGCAGAACCCAAAATAAGCATCGGTGAGCAGGTCGTTGCTGAGTGTCACCTGATAGCACCATAAACAACACCTCCCATCACTTTGCTGATGATTAAAAGTAGACTGATGGGGCAGTAATGGGCCAGCTTGGATTTGTCCTGCTTTTTGTGTACAGGACACCCATGAGCAATTTTCCACATTGTTGGGTAGTTGCCAGTGTTATAGCTTTACTAGAACAGCTTGGCTAAGGGTGTAGCTTGCTCTGGAATACAAGTCTTCAATACTACAGCTAGGATTTTGTCAGGGCCCATAGCCTTTGCTGTATCCAGTGCCTTCAGCCATTTCTTGATGTCACAAGTGAATAAGTTGGCTGAATGCTGACATCTGCGAATCTGGGGACCTCAGGAGAAGCTCAAAATAGAACCATGCACACTACTGGCTGAAGATGGTTGCAAATGCTTCAATCTTGTCTTTTGCACTGAGGTGCTGGGATCCCCCATCAATGATGGGGATGTTTTTGGAGCCTCCTCCTCCGGTTAGTTGTTTAATTGCCCACCACCATTCACAACTGGATGTGGCAGGTCTGCAGAGCTTTGATCAGATCCACTGCTTGTGGAATCGCTTAGCTCGGTCTATAGCATGCATGTAGTCCTGTGCTGTAGCTTCATCAGGTTGCCACCTCATTTTTAGGTATGTCTGGTGATGCTCCTGGCTTACTCTCCTACATTCTCATTGTACCAAGGTTGACCCCCTGGCTTTGATGGCAATGGTAGACCAAGGGAAATGCTGGGCCGTGAGGTTACAAATTGCAGTTGAATACAATTCTGCAGTTGATGATGGCCCACATGGCCTAATGGATGCCCAATTTTGAGCTGCCTGAGTCTATCCCATTTAGCTTCACCTCCAGAAGGACTGTGCAGTGGTAACTGCTACCAATATTGTCATGGATCTGTGATAGGTAGATTGGTAAGGACAAGGTCAAGTAGTTTTTTCCCTCTTGTTGATTTACTCACCACCTGCCACAGGCCCAGTCTGGCAGAAATTACCTTCAGGAATCGGTCAGCTCGGTCAACAGTTGTGCTACCAGCCACTCATGGTGATGACACTGAAGCACCCACCACCGCCGCCACAATCCGGAATACATTCTGTGCCCTTGCTACCCTCAATGCTTCTTCCAAGTGGTGTACATCATGGAAGAGCACTGATTGAACAGCTGAGGGAGGGCACGAAGTGGTAATCAACAGGAGGTTTCCGTGCCAGTGTTTGATGTGATGCCATAAGACTTCATGGAGTCCAGAGTCAATGTTCAAGACTTCTAGGACCACTCCCTCCTGATGATATACGACTGTACCACCATCTCTGGTTGGTCTGTCCTGCCAGTGGACAGGACATACCTCAGGCTAGTGATGGAGAAGTCTGGGATATTGGCTATAAGGTATGATTCAGTGAGTATGACTGCTAGGCTGCTGCTTGACTACTGTGTGGGACAGCTCCCACAATTTGGCACAAGTCGCCAGATGTTAATGAGGAGGATTTTTTAGGGTGATCTGTTTGATTTTATTCTTATTCAATTCTTCTGTAGTGGTTTGATATAACTGAGTGGCTTGCTAGGCCATTTCAGAGGGTAGTTAAGAGTAAACCACATTGCTATGGGTCTGGAGTCTTATGTAGGCCAGACTGGGTAAGGATGGTACATTTTCTTTCTGAAGGACATACGTGAACCAGATGGGTTTTTACAACAATCCGATAGTTTGGTAGTCATAATTAATGATACTAGCATTTTTCTACTCCAGATTTATTCATTAATTGAAATTTAAATTCCCCCAGCTGCCAGAGTGGAATTTGAACTAATGTCCCTGGACTACTTGCCCAGCCCTCTGAATTACTAGTCCAGTAATATTACCAATATGCTATTTTAACCAATCACAGTCCTAGGGAGTGCTAACAGTAGAATAATTAATTTTAGTGCTCTTGATTTGAGAGAAGAATCAGGCAGACTTCCTGGTCCTAAATATTCAGCAACTCCTCCTGAAAGTATACGCATGAGAACAATGAACAGGATCGGTCTCAGCTGTGATAATGCTATAGAATTTTATAGCCCATCCCAACTGTGTCTATTCTCAAAAGGGCTGGACACCTACCTAATCCCATTCCTTGCCATTTTAATATTACTTTCAGTGAGCTAGAAAATTCTATGGGGGAATCATAGCCTGACACTGTTCTTAACCATTGTTTTCAAACAAGCATTTATTCTTTTTCAGATATGTACGCACTTTATTCAAACACCTCATAGTTCGGTAAATTGTCAACATTCATGATGAAGCCTCACAATAATTGCCACATGGACAGCATATCAGAGGGTGACCAATGTCTGTGGAAATGCACTGCAGCAAGAAACAACCATTTCAGAGAAAACTGATGAAAGGACAAAAGCTACAGATGTGGTACCAGACAAAGTCTGTTTAGAGGTTTTTTATTAGACTTCAGAAATAAGCAATATTCTATTAATGTTCAATTTAATAAACAAAAATATTAACTTGTTCAGCATATATTATGCTGCAAAGATCTTTCACACAGCTAATACAATTAAGTCTACATCGCCAAGTCTTTACTAACTGCTTCTCCAAGGCACTGGTTATTGAAAGTCTGAAGTTGCTACATTTTATAACTGGTGTTATGCAATGCAATGTAATGCAATATTTTATTAGGGCAAATTGCATTCAAGGCATTTTGGGATTTTTTTTTTAAACCAGCAAATCAGCAGTATTATTACATAGCATATGGAGCACAGAAACAGGGCATTTCATCCAACCTATCCAGGCCAGCGTTTGTGCTCCACTCGAGTCTCCTCCCATTCTTCCTCATCTAAATATCAGCATTACCCTCTATTTACTTCTCCCTCATATGCTTAGCTAACCTCCCATTAAATACTACGCGTCTCAACCATTCCCTGTGGTAGCAAGCTCCACATTCACACCATGCTCTGGGTAAAGTTTCTTCTGAATTTCCTATTTGACTTCTTAGTGGCTATCTTATATCAATGGCCTCTAGTTATACTTTAACCAAGTGGAAACACACGGTCTGGACTGAATTTTATTCTCCCGCCACCTGGAGCGGATGCGGGCCACGCAACGCCATGATCTAGCACATGACGGCTCATCTGCATACATAGGGCGGTCTGACATGGACACCAACACCCCCCACCCCCCCACCACAGGTCACGTGGCAGGGCGGGCTTTTTTTTTTTTTAAAGGGCTGCCAGACCGACACAGTTGAAGCCCATACCCCAGCCCCCACCCCCCAAATACACTGTAAATTGATTTCTGGCCTATACCCCACCCCAACACAAAGAAAATAAATGGTTGCCCCGTTCTCTCTCTCCCCACCCAAAGCATTTACGTTTAACATGTGCTTTGGGCCAGTGCTGTTCATTTTTCTGTACATTAACACCCTCGCTGCACGAAAGCTTTATCTTTCAACACACCATTAACATACCATTTGCCTTTGCTCCATGACCTTCTGGTCAGTTATTCTCCGTGACCCTCTGCCCTAACACCTTTTGTTATCTCATGCCCCACCCCCACTTTACTTGCTTAAAACCTTATCGTTTCTAACCGTTGCCAGTTCTGATGAATGGTCACTGACCTGAAATGTTAACTCTGCTTCTCTCTCCACAGACGCTGCCAGACCTGCTGAGTATTTCCAGTTTTTATTTCAGATTTCCAACATCTTCAGTATTTTGCTTTTACATTTAATATCTGACCTCTCCGCCCCACAACTGCACAAAGTGCAGAGGTCACCCCTTTCTCCCCACCCCCACACTAGAAATGCAGAGTTGACCCCGTTTCCTCCCTGCCTCCTTACTTCACTAAAAATCCTGTTTCCCCCCTTCCCTATCTCAGTGGTGCCAGCTTTCCCTGTACAGGAAAGAGTGCCAGCCGTCGTACGGAAGATCGTGGACAGCCAAAGTCTCTGTGAAATGTATGTAAATATATACCTATCCTTGATTTAAATATCTAAAGTTGGGTCCCGTCGCCAAGCAGCAGGGTGGGGAGGGGGGGGGGGGGCCATCATGGAGCCTCGCCGCTGCCGGGAAGATTGGGCCCGGCAATCCCAATGTCAGGCTCCATGGGAGGCCACTACAATCTTCCAGGGACCGCAACCCCTCCCCCTCCACCCCCCCCCAACCCGGCCACAAAGCCCACGTTGGTAGATCAACAAAAATCCAGCCTTCTGTATCTGCTCAATCAAAACCTTCCATAATTTTAAAAGACCTCCATCAAGTCACCCTTCTGCCTTGGCATTTCAAGAGGAGAGAGGCCAAGCTTCTTTCCTAAAAAAGTATAACCTCACAGTTGATACCTTTCTTGTAAATTTTTCTCCCTCTCCAGTGCCTCTATCTTTTATAGAATATGGTGACCAAAGCTGCACACAGTACTCCAAGTGTGGTCTAGATTCTGTTACGACCAGGTGACAAAGGCGTCTTGGGGTCCCTCTCAGCCTTCACCTGGTCTTACCATAACAGGGTTTAATTTTAAACACAGCATGTTTATAGCTCCCCCTTGGTGAATCCTTGTTCACCGCTTTCCAATTATAAGGCAAAGAAACCAGCACAAACAGGCTTTCTTAGGTTTAAAGAAAAATTGACATTTATTAAACTTAAACTCTAATTGGGTTAACGCCAACGGATACATGGCGCACCCATGCTAGCACACATACACACATGTAAACAGAGACAGAAAAGAGAAGAAAAATAAAGTGGAAAAGTTTGAGGCAATATTTGAAGAGTTTTTGTTACAGTTCTTCAAGCTCACTGTCGAGTCCCTGATTGTAGGTAGATCTTGCTTTTCGTTGGGGCCCAGTATTCTTCTTAAACCTTGTTCGCTGTAGGAGACTTTTCTCTCTTGGGGTTCATATGTCTTCAGTGGATTTGGAGTTCCATGAGAAAGAGATGGGAGCAGCCAGATGGGAGAGGCTGTGGCAAACCAGCCAGGAGAGATCTTCTCAGTCCAGGAGCATTCTGCTTTTTAGCCCAAACCGTTTGTACAAATTCAAAGAACTCAGGTTGCCCAACAGGTTGGTCATGTGACTAGCTGGTTTGACCATGCGAGTGTGTGTATTCGGCATCTTAGCCGTCAACCTGGAATGCGAGCTCCCCCACTTTCAAAGTCTGGTGATCAAAGGTCAATTGTGGGTTGACTGCGTCAGGGAATGGCTGCTTTGTCCTTTCAGACATTGTCTGTTAATACGCAAATGTCTTTCCAACCAAGATCTGGCAACATTTTTATTAAAAGCAAGTCCTTTCGTCACTCCAGTAACAGTTTAAAATCAATGTTCAATGCAAAATTAATGTGCCTCATTCTTGGCAGGTGGGGGCCTAGCATGACAATACAGGTTTAGCAACTTTTCAATTGTACCTCTAGAAATAAAACCTAGTTTTTTTTTTTAATGGACTTATTAACCTGTGTCGCGACTTATAGTGATATGTATTTGTACTTTTAAGTTCCTTTGCTCCTCCAAGCATTATGTGAACTAATTTTTCTGACCAAAATGTAATACTTATCTGTCAAAATTCATTTACCAATGATACGCATTATGCACGTTTATTAATCTCTTGTAATGTGCTGCAGTGCTCCTCAGTATGGTTATAATTTCGTGTCATTTGCAAATTTACATGTTTGATTTCAAAGTCTAAATCAATATAAATTGCGAGCAATAGTGATCCCAGCATTGCTGTTTGTGGGATTCCACTATGCACCTTCTGCCACTGATTAGCTTCCCTTTACTCCGAATTTTCTGCTTTGTCTTGCAGCCATCTAGCTATCCACGTGTTTCTTCAACTGCATGCTCAATTGTTGATTACTATTTTTTCCAAACCAGAATGTATAGAAAGATGGGTGACAAAATGTATCAGATTGGAAATAGTTACAAGGCATTTTGCAGTACCGGGGAGGGGAGTTATAGAGTTTAGCAGCAACACAAGTCATCTTGAGGTTTGGTAGAACAATAATATTCTTGGGTTCTGGCAGCCCGAGGGAGTCCCAGTATATGGTAGCATGGGGAAGGGCTCCAAATGGACAAAGATGGACTTTTGACAAGAAAAAAAAAAGCACAGCTCCTATGACACTGCTGAGGGCTGTACCAGAGTCACAACAGGAACAGAGACAACACATGAAGCACCCAAACTCCTAGCAAAGGTTGAGCGCAAAAGCAAAAATATTTTTTGCAAATGTTTTGCATTTTCCGTTTGTGACATGATTTCTTCTTAACCTGTGTGCAATCTGCAGGCTGAGGGGGAAAACATGGCTAATGAGAAAAGAAAATTCAGAAATAGTTTTTACTGGAGATTTAGCTAGTTGCTGTTCTCATATTCAATTTGTACATGCCTACCTGTTTAATTCTGATTTGGTTCATATTTTACAAAGGTGAAATTTGAGCCAATCAGATGCAAATGTGACACTAACTTTGAATCTCAAATGTGGCACCTGAAGGACAAAGTGCGCACTTGTATCATTATTAAAAGAAAAACAAAAATATGCAAACCATAAACAATCTAATGCAACCAGATGCGAAATCTACTGTACACAACACTAAAGCGGTGACTTTTATAAGATGGTAAAAGACCAGGCAGACAAGGGAAAGTGAAAACGCACAAATAATTTCACACTAGCCCAAGGAAAGTACTGTAATAACAGTAAGTTAAGGAAACCATATTCAATAGGTTAAGAATTCAAAATAGTAATTTCCACATTGAAATTGTGCCATATACATTCATATGTGCCTTCATTAGGCAGTTTAAACACAGATTTCTCGCCCTCCCCCTGAATATATTTAGGTTTTACGCCTACAGAAATTTTCAAAAAAATTGTTATTTAAAAATACACAGGATAGCCAAAAGACATTCGGCAAAGATATAGGAATTTATCAAGAACAAACAAGTAGTCCAAGTACAAATCATTTCAGATCACAAAAACTAGCATGAAATGCAAGTCAACATGTATCAAATTATCTTCAAAGCTAGTGTCCTTAAACGGGCTAATTTTGCACTTCTCAAACCAAAGAAAAATAAACTTACCTAAGAGGTTAATGATCCCTTCATTATAAGCTGCAAAAAGTCTAATGGCATCTTTGAATAGAAGCATGAAAGCTGCATTGATTACCCCATTTGTGAGCTCATTGGCACTGACCTGTGAGGCAAAGAGAACGAAAATTAGGTTCACCACAAGTGGTATTTTCCACTAACAGGATGTTGCCGTCAAGCCAAAAAGATGTTCTGCCTACCACACCAATGAGTAATATGGTATATGAATTTTAGTGTCAGTGTGATGCCAGGTACATAGGCAATACATCCCAACAACTGGCGGATCATACCAAAAAGCACGTCCCTTTGGCTGTTCACAATAGGCAGAGTACAGACTGTACTCAACCAGCCCATGCTTGCAAAATTCAGAACATAATGTCGAACGTTAGATGTGAATCCGCGATTGGACAACACTTGCTGAATAATCCCAAATGTGCTAAGAATTACGCTAACAACCAATTTAAGATCAGTCAACATCGCAAAAGTAGTTCATTTACACTTGCTAGAAGCTACATATATTCATATGCAGGGACCTGCCCTCTGCAGGCAAAATGAACGTGTCCAGGCTTTGCGCCTTTTTTGAATTAAACAAAAGCATGGGGGACAGTAGTTCTGTTGTGCATTCTCCAAAGCAATGCCTCAATCAGAGTTGACTTGCCAACAAATCAGCACCCTTTCCTCATGCAGTATAAATTGTTGCTCCCTTTGAAATTTGGCATTCTTGCATCTGTCCTGATGAGTAAAAGATGAAAAGCTTCGACAGCATGTCTCTTTTTTTTCTGCAACGTTCACTACATTGTAACCCTTTTCCACTCGAAATATTTCTCTGTTTCTGCAATGCTCAATGAATGTGAACACTATCTGTAAGATATAAAGTTTTTAATTTTTGCAGGGTAGGAAGCCATTTTAGATGAAGGCAATGGTCTGAGGCTACAAACTTAGTTTTTTTTTAAAGCTTTAAAAATTATTTTGCAACACTATAAAAAACGAAGTACTGCACTTTATAATCATAATGCATTAAAAAATTGCTTTTGCTTGAAATTAAGAATTATCTCACTAGTGTAAAATTATCAAGAGTTAGATTTCAAAACTGCAACCAGTCATAGATAAAAAAAAGCATTAATGTGTGGTCTGTATCTTTCAATATTAGTAAAAGGTGCAATATTCCCAACTCAGTGATGTAATGTATTGCTTCACAAAGCTTGCTGTACTACTGCAATGGGCTACATCAAGGTTGATATAGGCTCTGGAACTTGTTTTGCCAATCTGTGAGCAATACCTTAGGACATATTAGTATGAAGAAAAATGTGAACACTTTAAACATTGGAGCAGAGATCACAACCAGCAATCATCATAGAAATGGAGAAAAGAGCGAAACAGCTGTTTGAAACCTTCAACTTCCCTTCTTTTTCTCCATAATGCAGAGTAATACAGAACTTCTACTGTCTTTACATAGATTGTAATATTGAAACTGTCCATTAGGCCCAACCAATCATATTGGCATTGATCCTCTATACAAAGCAGTCGTCTTAATCTCATGTACTTATTTTTTATTCATTTGTGGGATGTACGCATCGCTGGCTAAGACAGCATTTATTGCACACTGCTGCCACTGTGGTGGGAGTGAACGTTCGTGGATGAGGTGTCAATAAGGCGGGCTGCTTTGTCCTGGATGGTGTCGAGCTTAGAGTGTTGTTGGAGCTGCACCCATCCAAGCAAGTGGAGAGTATTCCATCACACTCCTGACTTGTGCCTTGTAGATGGTCGACAGGCTTTGAGGAGTCAGGTGGTGAGTTACTCGCTGCAGGATTCCTAGTCTCAGAACTGCTCTTGTAGCCATGGTATTTATATGGCTACTCCAGTTCAGTTTCTGGTCAATGGTAACTCCCAGGAGCAATCGTAATGCCATTGATCGTCAAGGGAAGGCGGTTAGATTCTCTCTTGTTTGAGATAGTCATTGCCTGGCACTAGTGTGGCGCGAATGTCACTTGCCACTTATCGGGCCAAGCCTGGATATTGTCCAGGTCTTGCTGCATTTCTACACGGACTGCTTCGGTATCGGAGGAGTCACGAATGGTGCTGAACATTGCAGAGAACATCTCCACTTCTGACCTTATGATGGAGGGAAGGTCATTGATGAAGCAGCTGAAGATGGTTGGGCCTAGAACACTACCCTGAGGGGCTCCTGCAGCGATGTCCTGGAGCTCAGATGATTGACCTGTGACAACCATCTTCCTTTGCACTAGGCATGACTCCAACCAGTGGAGAGTTTTCCCCTCGATTCCCACTGACTCCAGTTTGCTCGAGCTCCTTGATCCCGCACTCAGTCAAATGCTACCTTGATGTCAAGGGCAGTCACTCTCACTTCACCTCCAATTCAGCTCTTTTGTCCATGTTTGAACCAAGGCTGCAAGGAGGTCAGGAGCTGAGTGGCCCTGGCGGAACCCAAACTGAGCATCACAGGTTATTGCTAAGCAAGTGCCACCAGATAGCACTGTTGACAACATCTTCCATCACTTTGCTGATAGTCAAGAGTAGGTTGATGGGGTGGTAATTGGCCGGTTTGGATTTGTCCTGTCTTTTGTGTACAGAACATTCCGGGGCAATTTTCCACATTGCAGGTAGATGCGAATGTTGTAGCTGTACTGGAACAGCTTGGCTAGGGGCGCAGTAAGTTCTGGAGCACAAGACTTTAGTACTATTGCCGGAATGTTGTCAGGGCCCACAGCCTTTGCAATATCCAGTGCCTTCAGTCATTTCTTGATATCACGTGGGGTGAATCTGTGATGCTGGGGACTTCAGGAGGAGGCAGAGATGGATTACCCATGCGGCACTTCTGGCTGAAGATTGTTGTAAATGCTTCAGCTTTATCTTTTGCACTGACGGAAAGATATTAGCTCTGACTTTGTGGAATCTGTATGGGTAAAGCTGAGAAACACTAAGGGGCAAAAAACGTTAGTGGGGGTTGTATATAGACCCTCAAACTGTAGTGGTGATGTTGGGAATGGCATTAAACAGGAAATTAGAGATGCATGCGATAAAGGAACATCTGTAATTATGGGTGACATTAATCTGCATATAGATTGGGCAAATCAAATTAGTCACAATACCGTAGAGGATGAATTCTTGGAGTGTATACAGGATGGTTTTCTGGACCAATACGTTGAGGAACCAACTAGAGAATAGGCCATCCTAGACTGGGTATTGTATAATGAGAGAGGAATAATTGACAATCTAGTTGTGCGAGACCCCTTGGGGATGAGTGACCATAATGTGATAGAATTCTTCATCAAAATGGACAGTGATGTAATTGATTCGGAGACCAGGGTCCTGAATCTTAATAAAGGAAACTACGAAGGTATGAGGCGCAAGTTGGCTATGATGGATTGGGAAACATTAGTTAAAGGGATGAGGGTGGAGAGGAAATGGCAAACATTCAAAGAGCACATGGAGGAACTGGAACAATTGTTTATTCCTGTCAGGCGCAAAAGTAAAACGGGAAAGGTAGCCAAACCATGGCTTACAAGGGAAATTAGAGATAGCATTAGATCCAAAAAAGAGGCATATAAATTCACCAGAAAAAACAACAGACCTGAGGATTGGGAACAGTTTGAATTCAGCAACGGAGGACCAAGGGATTGATTAAGAAGGGGAAAATAGAGTACGAGAGCAAGCTTGCAGGGAACATAAAAACTGACTGTAGACGTTTCTGTAAGTATGTGAAGAGAAAAAGATTGGTGAAGACAAATGTACGTCCCTAACAGTCAGAAACAAGGGAATTTATAATGGGGAACAAAGAAATGGCTGACCAACTAAATGCATACTTTGGTTGTCTTCACAAAGGAGGACACAAATAACATACCAGAAATGTTGGGGAACACAGGGTTTAGTGAGAGGGAGAAATTGAAGGAAATCAATTATTAGTAGAGAAATGGTGTTGGGGAAATTGATGGGATTGAAGGCCAATAAATCCCCAGGGCTTGATAATCTACATCCCAGAGTACTTAAGGAAGTGGCCCCAGAAATAGTGGATGCATTGGTGGTCATCTTTCAAGATTCTATAGACTCTGGAACAGCTCCTACAGATTACAGATTGGAAGGTAGCTAATGTAACCCCACAATTTAAAAAGGGAGGCAGAGAGAAAACAGGGAATTACAGACCAGTCAGCCTGAGGTCAGTAGTGGGGAAAATTCTGGAGTCCATTATCAAAGATTTTATAGCAGAGCACTTGGAGAACAGTGGCAAAATCAGACAGAGTGAGCATGGATTTACAAAAGGGAAATCATGCTTGACAAATCTACTAGAATTCTTTAATGATGTAACTAGTAGAGTTAACGAGGAGGAGCCAGTGGATGTGGTTTATTTGGACTTTCAGAAGACATTCGACAAAGCCCCACGTAAGAGGTTAGCGTGTAAAATTAAAGAGCATGGGATTGGGGGTACTGTATTGCATTGGATAGAAAATTGGTTGGCAGACAGGAAACAAAGAGTAGGAATAAACGGGTCTTTTTCTGTATGGCACGCAGTGACTAGTGGGGTACCGCAGGGATCGGTGCTAGGACCCCAGCTATTCACAATATATATTAATGATTTAGAAGAGGGAACTAAATGTAATATCTCCAAATTTGCAGATGACACAAAACTGGGTTGGACCGTGAGTTGTGAGGAGGATGCAGAGAGGCTTCAGGGGGATTTGGACAAGTTGAGCGAGTGGGCAAATGAATGGCAGATGCAGTATAATGTGGATAAATGTGAGGTTATCCACTTTGGTAGCAAAAACAGGAAAGCAGATTATCTGAACGACTATAAACAGAGGTGAATATGCATCGAGACCTGGGTGTTCTCGTACACCAGTCGCTGAAGGTAAGCATACAGGTGCAACAGGCGGTAAAAAAGGCAAATGGTATGTTGGTCTTCATAGCGAGAGGATTCAAGTACAGGAGCAGGGATGTCTTGCTGCAATTATACAGGACCTTGGTGAGGTCACACCTGGAATACTGTGTGCAGTTCTGGTCTCCTTATCTGAAGATGGATGTTCTTGCTATAGAGGGAGTGCAGCAAAGGTTTACCAGACTGATTCCTGGGATGGCGGGACAGACGTATGAGGAGAGATTGAGTCGATTAGGATTATATTCACTGGAGTTCAGAAGAGTGTGGGGGGGGGATCTCATAGAAACCTATAAAATTCTAACAGGACTTGACAAGGTAGATGCAGGAAGGATGTTCCCGATGGTGGCGGAGTCCAGAACCAGGGGTCATAGTCTAAGGATACGGGGTAAACCTTTCAGTCCTGAGATGAGGAGAAATTTCTTCACCTAGAGAGTGGTGAGCCTGTGGAATTCGCTACCACAGAAAGCAGTTGAGGCCAAAACATCATACATTTTCAAGAAGGAGTTAGATATAGCTCTTGGGGCGTAGGGGATCAAAGGATATTGGGGGAATGTGGGAACAGGTTACAAAGTTGGATGATCAGCCATGATCAGAATGAATGGCAGAGCAGGCTTGAAGGGCCGAATGGCCTACTCCTGCTCCTATTTTCTCTGTTTCTATGTATGTGCTGGGTTCCCCAATCATTAAGAATGGGGATATTTGTGGAGCCTCCTCCTCCTGTTAGTTGTTTAATTGTCCAGCACCATTCACAACTGGATGTGGCAGGACTGCAGAGCTTAGATCTAATCTGTTGGTTGTGGGATTGCTTCGCTCTATCACACGCTGCTTAGCATGCAAGTAGTCCTGTGTTGTAGCTTCACCAGGTTGACACCACATTTTGAGGTATGCGTGGTGCTGGTCGTGGCATGCCCTCCTGCACTCTACATTGAAGCAGGGTTGATCCCCCGGCCTGATGGTAATGTTAGAGTGGGGGATATGCTGGGCCACGAGGTTACAGATTGTGGTTGAGTACAATTCTGCTGCTGTTGATGGCCCACAGTGCCTCATGGATGCCCAGTTTTGAGTTGCTAGATCTGTTCGAAATCTATCCCATTTAGCACGGTGGTAGTGCCACACAATATGGTGGACTTTGTCTCCACAAGGACTGTGCGGTGGTCACTCCTATCTGTCATGGACAGATGCATCTGCAACGGACAGATGCATCTGCAACAGGCAGATTGGTGAGGACGAGGTCAAGAATGTTTTTTCCTCTTGTTGGTTCCCTCACCACCTGCCGGAGACCCAGTCTCGCAGCTATGTCCTTTAGGACTCGGCCAGCTCGGTCAGTAGAGGTGCTACCGAGCCACTCTTGGTGATGGACATTGAAGTCCCCACCCAGAGTACATTTTGTGCCCTTGCTACGCTCAGTGCTAAACCCAAGAGGTGTTCAACATGGAAGAGTACGGATTCATCAGCTGAAGGGGTGGGGTGGGGGACTAGGCGGTCAGCAGCAGGACGATTCCTTGCCCACGTTTGACCTGATGCCAAGAGACTTCATGGGGCCCGGAGTCGATGTTGAGGACTCCCAGGTCATCTCCCTCCCAACTGTATACCACTGCCACCACCTCTGCTGGGTCTGTTCTGCCGGTGGGACAGGACATACCTGGGGATGGTGATGGCAGTATCTGGCACATTGTCTGTAAGGTATGATTCCTTGAGTATGACTCAGGCTGCTGTTTGACTAGTCTGTGGGACAGCTCTCCCAACTTTGGCACAAGCTCCCAGATGTTAGTAAGGAGGACATTGCATGGTCAACAGGGCTGGGTGCGCCATTGTCGTTTCTGGTGCCTAGATCGATGCTGTGTGGTCTGTCCGGTTTCATTCCTTATTGACTTTGTAGCGGTTTAATACAACTGAGTGGCTTGCTAGGCCATTTCAGAAGGAATTTAAAGAGGCAACCACATTGCTGTGAGTCTGGTGTCACAATGTAGGTCAGACCAGGTAAGGTCAGATTTCTTTCCTTAAAGGACATTAGTTAACCAGATGAGTTTTTACAACAATCTACAATGGTTTCATCATTAGACTAGCTTTTTTAATTCCAGAATTATTAATTGAACTGAAATTCCACCTTCTGCTGTTGTGGGATTCGAAACCATGCCCCCAGAACAATACCCTAGGTCTCTGAGTTACTAATCCAATGACAATACTACGCCATCACCTCCCCATCTGCCTGTTCTCATGTCCCTTTATTCCAGTTTTCTTCAGCCACTTCTCTGAACTTTTCTTAAATGCTGACAGATTGTGTTTCCATAACTAACAGCTCTGGTCTCACAGCCTCTGTTAAAAAAAAGTTTCTCCTGCTACCTGTCCTAAATCTCTTAGATTTAATCTTATACCTGTCCCTTTATTCTGGACCACTGGTTTCTACCTACTCTTTCGCAAACCTCCATAAATTTAAATATCGCTGTCAAATTACCCCTTAACTTCCTTTACTCTAATGATGACAGCCCCAATTTTTCTTTGTATTTCCTCACAATAGGGAGCATCTTGTGCTTTATCCTCTCTATTGCCTCAATAACCTTCCTAGAGGGTCAAGTCCAAAACTGCTCACTGTATTATGCTTTTATTTAGATTCACTATCACAACTTAACTTTTTTTAAAAATTTATCTATAGCCATGAAGCCCAGTATTCCATTGGCATTTTTAATAGCCTTATCCACTTCAACTGCTGCTTTGCAGAATCTGAACCCCCAATTCCCTTTGCTCTTCCACATCACATGGTCCAGCTTTCCACCAAAGTACAATTAGTTTTACTTTTACCAAAATGTAACAGTTCACATTTACTTAAATTGAATTCTGTCTGCTACTGCATTGCCTGAAGTACCAATTTTATCAATATAATTTTGCAGCTTCCTTCAGTCCTCAGAATTATTTACAACGTCTCCCATGGACTGGATGCAGTTGACCTATGCAGAATGTATAAGGGCAGCACAGAACAGACAGAGGTGGAGATCTGAGGCAGTCAACCTTCTGGGTAGTAGATGACACCAAAGACCAAACTCCCATTTTAGCATCTTCTGCAAATTAGTGCAGCACCCACTAGCCTACATCTGTAACATTGATGAACAAAGCAATTGCAAAACACCAGGAGTCGCAAGCACAATAATTCATTAAGGAGGAACCAGACTTAAAGATTTATCTCAGGGTAACCCAAGAGACACAGTTTCAAAATAGCACTCCCTCTCAGCCCAGGTATACTGGTACAGCAAATTTACCCGATACCAGAGATTTGGGCAATAGCGCAGGTCCCGAAAAGTTAAAATGAGACAGCCCATCCTGGGACCCAGCAGAAATTCAACTGGAAGCTCCTAAAAGGCAACGAAGCTGATTGGGCTTGAAGGTGCTTTCGGTTATGGACTGACCTCCTTGAAGATCATGGCCCAATAAACTCAAACCTTCTGAAAGATGCACAGATTTACTAGCAACTGAACGTTGATTCCTCCACATTCCCTGCAACACAATTCTGAGATCTCAGTGTACTAGCAGTGGTGGCAATAATGTTTTAATGACCAGCCTGGAGAAGGTTTGTGGAAAAGCCTCCTGCTTTGTGCAACTATATTTCGCAATAAAGCTGCCTATTTAATGTGTTTGTAAAACAAAATTATGTTTGAGTTCCCTATTTTCTTCATAATGTATTTCAAATCCAAACATTATTGCATTGTAACTGACATTTTTTTTAAAATAAAAAGTTAAAGCACATTGAGTTTCCAAAGTACTGTAAATTCCCTGTTTTTAGAATATACTTTGTACATTTTATTCTTTGAGTTGTTTTAATGGCTTGCTACCAATACCTTAAATACTAATACAAAATGTTGGCCTGTTGATCACTTAAAGAGGAGAAAAAGAGTAAAGAAATATAGGTGGCAATATCTATTCAAACTAAAACAAGTCAATTATGAAACTTTTACCGGATTACCAAGAATCAGAGCAGTCGACAGAGAAAGAGAGAGAAAAAGACGGAGAGAGAATATGACATCGATCCGGAATACTCTGCATTGCTCCATATTAGACATAGCTCTTGATTGGCCAGCCAGGCCAGAGTAAACATTTTGGCAAAGGACTCATGAGATAGACACAGTCCAAGAACAATATATGTAAAAGTAAAACCCTATTATGAATAAGGTTATACTAAGTTGCTCCAAGATGTACTGTTGTTGCGAGCCTGGTTAGTTAAAAGAGAAAGCAAAACTAAGCAAATCAGTAAGATTAATTAAGTATTAAATCTAGGATCCAATAAGAATGTACACTAATTTCTAAATTCTGACTATGTATTCAGTTACCTATTGACATAATTACTTTCTGCTTTATCAGTTCCATTTACATAACTTTGGAGGTAGCTCTCAAAACCACGACAGCTATTACATCCAAAAACAAGTTTATATGCTAGAGACAAAACTCACATTGAAGTCCAGCAATGCGTCCATCTGATTCTGTATAATGGGCATAGTCTTTAGCAATTTCTCTGTACTCATTGTTCTCATCACTCCATCAGCCCTGACAAAATAAATATATATTAAATGTGGTGGTTACAAAAAAACAAGCCGGAAATAATTTCTGTGCAGGAAAGCCAGTATGACTAAAAAAACTACTGTGCAGTTTTAGCTAAACTATCATAATGACCTACATTATCGACAGATTGGAGATATATTGTGAAAAAAACCTTCCACAAAGCACCTCTGCATGTGGTAATAAGTGTACTGTGAACATATCTGAAATGTGGTCAATTACCCTTCTGTCATTCCTGAACTATGAAGAGGTATGCTCTTCTCAGTCCAGTAGAAGAGTGTTAAAATAGAGTAACTTAGATGTTCTTATTTTTTCATGGGATTCCAAGTTATTTTATTATATACGCACACACATATATCTACATTATGGCCTGCCAAAAGGTTTCCATCCAGCTCGTTCCTCATCATCGCCAGACATCCATGACTGGAGATGAGAAATTTCCCTCTGCCAGACCAGCTTTTAAAAAAAGGTCGCAAGTCAGTTTCACAGCCTATAGCTGCTGACATGAGAACAGCAGTTCCCCAACTTTGGACAGATTCGAGCTTTTCCGGCAGGTTCCATACGTTTATTAAAAGCCTGCATCTGTCTGAAATTGGGGAACCGCTGTTCCAGATGTGTGAGTGAAAGAGAAAGAGAGAGAGAGGGGGGGGGGCGACAGAGAGAGAGGGGGGGGCGAGAGAGAGAGGGGGGGGCGAGAGAGAGAGGGGGGGGGCGAGAGAGAGAGGGGGGGGGCGAGAGAGAGAGGGGGGGGGCGAGAGAGAGAGGGGGGGGGCGAGAGAGAGAGGGGGGGGGCGAGAGAGAGAGGGGGGGGGCGAGAGAGAGAGGGGGGGGCGAGAGAGAGAGGGGGGGGCGAGAGAGAGAGGGGGGGGCGAGAGAGAGAGGGGGGGGCGAGAGAGAGAGGGGGGGGCGAGAGAGAGAGGGGGGGGCGAGAGAGAGAGGGGGGGGCGAGAGAGAGAGGGGGGGGCGAGAGAGAGAGGGGGGGGCGAGAGAGAGAGGGGGGGGCGAGAGAGAGAGGGGGGGGCGAGAGAGAGAGGGGGGGGCGAGAGAGAGAGGGGGGGGCGAGAGAGAGAGGGGGGGGCGAGAGAGAGAGGGGGGGGCGAGAGAGAGAGGGGGGGGCGAGAGAGAGAGGGGGGGGCGAGAGAGAGAGGGGGGGGCGAGAGAGAGAGGGGGGGGCGAGAGAGAGAGGGGGGGCGAGAGAGAGAGGGGGGGGCGAGAGAGAGAGGGGGGGGGCGAGAGAGAGAGGGGGGGGCGAGAGAGAGAGGGGGGGGCGAGAGAGAGAGGGGGGGGCGAGAGAGAGAGGGGGGGGCGAGAGAGAGAGGGGGGGGCGAGAGAGAGAGGGGGGGGCGAGAGAGAGAGGGGGGGGGGGCGAGAGAGAGAGAATTTGACATCGATCCAGAATACTCTGCATTGCTACATCTAGTGTGCAGGCAAATCGAATACTTGTGCAATCAAAAAAATGCCAGCTATTTCACTAAATCAGTGTCCAAAATCGTGAAGAGAAAGTCAATAAATTAATCTTCCCATTTAAAGCTTCTTCATAAAATTGTACACTTGTTCTTGTTTTGATTAATAAGATAAATTTTTACTGCCTTTATCTTTCTGTAATTGTCTCACCAGACCCCTATTTAAGACAAAAATTGTGATGTGGTCCCCAATGCGAGAAAATTGGACAAGCCTGCTATAAAACATGCAGGGGAATCGATACAGGCTACTGGTTGGCCCTTTTTGTAGAGTTTTAGACAGTCTGTTATTGAAAGGATGTTAAGTCATGGAAACATGTGCAATCTGGAACTACTCGAACAGGGGCAATTATGTTGAGAGACTTGAAAACCTCGGACTCTTAGTATAACAAATATGATTAAGAGAGATCGCTTAGTAGCATTTAAGCATTTAAGAAAGGTTTCATAAGGTTACTAGTGAAAGATTATTTGTACTGATTGGATCATAGACATTAATAATTGGATTCTTCTAGTGAATAATGGCTACATTTCAAAGCAATTCATTTTAAGTAAAGCACAATAGCATTTGAGAAAAATTATAAACAACTATATAAATGCAAAGAGCAGTATTGTATACAAATAGGCATTGCTGGTTGGCCTACATCTTCAAAAATAATGGATTTGACATTTTTTGTAATTTATACAAGGAAGCCACTTTACACCTGAGACTTACAAAGTATAAGAGGTCAATCAGCCCAGCATGCCTATATTAATTCTATTTTCCTGCTAATTCCCTGTACATTTTACTATTTTTCTTCCTCTATTTATCTAATTTCTTGGTAAATAATATTTAGTTGGCTTCAACAACCATTTGTGGTGATGCTTTCCATATTCTAATAACCCTTTGCATGAAAATATACTAACTTTACCTTTAGGTGCCTTATTATATATCTGAAACATTCCAATTTGTTTCACATGCCACAAATTGCTTTGAATTGCAGCTACAGCAGAAAGGGGAGAAATGTAAAGTAGCTGACCTATATTATTTTCTAGACCTGAAAAACTGCATGGCTGATTGGATTATTTCAGATTTTTTTTTAAAAAAAGAGAACGAACAAGGTGACATGTAAGCTTGCAATGATGATCTCTTGTCCTTCTTCATGTCTAAATCCATAATTGCCAATATATTTTTTCCCTAGAGACTAATATTTGCAAATCAAGACAGTGACTATGAGAAATTGATTTTATTTTGATTTATATTTTTAAGCAGATTCTACTAATGGCTCAGTGTGTAAATGCATGTAGATGGTTTCCAACTGAGTCACACATGGATTTGCTCTTTGGTATTCATTTACATTAGCTGATCCAGCGAGGTGCCAACAGATGGCCTCAGCATCCCCAGAGTGGGATTGGAGGGGGGTGGGGTGGGGAATTTTAAAATAAAAAGGCACAGGTATCAATCCTGATCATGAATAAGTGACCCCGACTAGAATGCATGCAAAACATCCTGCTTGCCAGCCAATCCATGAACTCCTCTCTATTGGAATCATATTCCAGGTTCTGGACTGCTACCAATAGTTGCCATCGATCTTTGACCACTGCTGTACATGCATTGGGACGTTGCTGTCATTGAAGAAATACAAAAACACCCTTCATCCTTTCTTTGCACAAGCCCAGAGAGAAAGATTCTTTTGAGACTATAGGCACCATCCACTTCAATCCTCAGATAAAATAACTGGGATAGATGTCCCTTGAATCTTCCAATCAAAACATTCAAGTTTCTCTTAAAACATTCAAAACTATAATATAGTGCTTCACTTTTTATTTGAGCGAAAATTGAACCATCATCAGATGCCTTGCTGCTGCACTTCCCAACACATCAAATTGCTTGCTGATAAGCACGTTGAAAACTTGCAGCTGATATTGCTCAAAAGTCAATGATGTTCAGTAGGTACAATATAACTCAAATGTTAACTTTTTTTTTACATAGGTAGATGTAACTCAAAGAAAAATCAATCTTTGGAAGTATCCTATTACGGACGATTGTTATTAGTCCTTACCCTCTTTTCACCTTTGTGAAATCAAAAGCAACCTGTCTGTAGGAGACTGCCTTTTCATTCAGGTATCTACTATAGCGCCGGATGAAAGTGGACATGTCGTATCCTTAAACACAAAATGTCAATGTTATAAAATAAAATAACACCTAATAAAAAACATTTACCAGTTTTGGTCATTAAAAAGAACTATACAGTCATGTAGTTTCTAAACAATTGTGAAATATTTGCATGCAAATTATCTTCTGTATATCCAAGAGGTTGGGAGACCAAATCCCAAGAAACAAATAATGCAGTAAAAACAGATTACATCAGAATAGTTCCTGTTAACCAAACGAGGTTATCTTTCACACACTATAGGCACATCAGCATACAGCCACAATTCTGCATTTAACAAGATTTAGCACCTTCAATTAGTGATTTTCCTTTCCCAATCTGCATATATTTGTTCCCCTTAATATCCTGAAAACTTCAATCAAATCATCCCTTATACTGCCAAATTCTAGGGAATACAACTCTGGTTTCCGTAATCTCTCCTCGTAATTTAATCCTTAAAGTCCAGGTATCCTGCATGGAAATGTGGTCGAGCAGCCTGTTTATCAACGGCCTGTCAGACATCAAGAGTGACACTTTCATTATTGATGCCACTATTCTCAACAGTGAGCAGTTACCTTTAGCACCGAGATCATAAATCAGTAACTCATTTGAGAAAAATGAACAGTAATGTTCATTCGCTACTACTCTCTAAGAAGTTAAATATTCTCAAAAGTATAAACAAACATTCAGAAACCCTTGGCTTGGTAATTGCATCTGATCGTCACTGAGCATACTTCTTGGAAAGATGGCTAGAACAGTTGACAGAAGAATGGAATCCTCGGGAAAACCTAGCTTTCCGCATCATTACAAAGCTGTATCTGCCCACTGGTGAATAATTTTAGCCATTCCTGGTAGGCTGCAGAGTAAACTTCCCTCTTGCTCCTGGACTCAATGCAATCCAATGCCATGCAGATAACAAGAATGTAACTCTCTCTAGCAACAATGTGACCAGGCTGTCTGTCGGCCTTTCATTTAAAAGGATTGCTAGTACTTCTACCTAATTTCTTGATCATCTGTGCATTCACTAATACTTTCGGCACTTAAACTGCCTCAGCCAAAGTCACAAACACTATTCCCTGCAACTATAACTATGGTACAGCATCCATCATCCACATTGCAACCTTTCACATGGCCGATCACACCATTCTCCAACACCTCCTCCTTGTTATCCACCTTGCTTGATTCTATTCTTACCTGTTTGACTGTGACCCAAAGTATTTCTAGCAATGGCTTATCTTCCCACCCCAACACCATCATCTAAAGAATCTATCCTGGGCTTCATCTCTTCCTAATCTATATGCTGCCCCTTCAAGGAATCCTCTGTAGTAATGAGGTCAGCTTGTACAATCCTTCACCATTTCTGCATTGTCAGACTGACTGCCTGACATTCAGTTTCTGATGAACCACAGATTTCTCCAATTCCACTGATTTCAACTCTCCCCCTGTCCGCTGAAAATGACTGCAAAATACATCAACTCCATTGATACAGGGATTGATGAGCAAAGAAGTCCAAGGCGGACTGTATTGAAGCATTATACATGCAACATACATGCATGTGGGATAATTATTTAAGTTAAAGACTTTAAATCTCAAAGTTCTGTGGAGAATTCTCCACAGGATTATAAAACCTGCCCAAATTACATAGATGGCTAAAGAACTCACCAAAATTCTTGTACAACATAAATTTTTAACAATTTTGCTTGGTTAAAATTAGTCTCTATTTGGCTGGCCTTCTATTTCTATCATGTTGATAATGTATCTTTCACTACCATAACTATATTCTAATTTTGAACAAGCCAGACAGCATCAATTGGACTTGGAGTCAACTATGATTAGTTTACTAATATAAAAGCTAAGTACTGCGGATGCTGGAAATCTGAAATAAAAACATAAAATTCTGGAAATACTCAGCAGGTCTGGCAGCATCTGTGGAGAGAGAAGAACAAAGAACAGTACAGCACAGGAACAGGCCATTCGGCCCTCCAAGCCTGCGCCGATCTTGATGCCTGCCTAAACTAAAACCTTCTGTACTTCCGGAGTCCGTATCCCTCTATTCCCATCCTATTCATGTATTTGTCAAGATGCCTCTTAAACGTCTCCATGGTACCTGCTTCCACCACCTCCCCCGGCAACAAGTTCCAGGCACTCACCACCCTCTGTGTAAAGAACTTGCCTCGCACATCCCCTCTAAACTTTGCCCCTCACACCTTAAACCTATGTCCCTTAGTAACTGACTCTTCCACCCTGGGAAAAAGCTTCTGACTATCCACTCTGCCCATGCGGCTTATAACTTTGTAAACCTCTATCATGTCGCCCCTCCACCTCCGTTGTTCCAATGAAAACAATCAGAGTTTATCCAACCTCTCCTCATAGCTAATGCCCTCCAGACCAGGCAACATCCTGGTAAACCTCCTCTGTACCCTCTCCAAAGCCTCCACGTCCTTCTGGTAGTGTGGCGCCAAAATTGCACGCAATATTCTAAGTGCGGCCTAACTAAAGTTCTGTACAGCTGTAGCATGACGTATTTTTATACTCTATGCCCCGACCGATGAAGGCAAGCATGCCGTATGCCTTCTTGACTACCTTATCCACCTGCGTTGCCACTTTCAGTGACCTGTGGACCTGTACGCCCAGATCTCTCTGCCTATCAATACTCCTAAGGGTTCTGCCATTTACTGCATACTTCCCACCTGCATTAGACCTTCCAAAATGCATTACCTCACATTTGTCCGAATTAAACTCCATCTGCCATTTCTCCGCCCAAGTCTCCAACCGATCTATATCCTGCTGTATCCTCTGACAATCCTCATCGCTGTCCGCAACTCCACCAACCTTTGTGTCGTCCGCAAACTTACTAATCAGACCAGCTACATTTTCCTCCAAATCATTTATATATACTACAAACAGCAAAGATCCCAGCACTGATTCCTGCGGAACACCACCAGTCACATCCCTCCATTCAGAAAAGCACCCTTCCACTGCTACCCTCTGTCTTCTATGATCGAGCTAGTTCTGTATCCATCTTGCCAGTTCACCTCTGATCCCATGTGACTTCACCTTTTGTACCAGTCTGCCATGAGGGACCTTGTCAAAGGCTTTACTAAAGTCCATATAGATAACATCTACTGCCCTTCCTTCATCAATCATCTTTGTCACTTCCTCAAAAAACTCAATCAAATTAGTGAGACACGACCTCCCCTTCACAAAACCATGCTGCCTCTCGCTAATAAGTTTGTTTGTTTCCAAATGGGAGTAAATCCTGTCCCGAAGAATCCTCTCTAATAATTTCCCTACCACTGACGTAAGGCTCACCGGCCTATAATTACCTGGATTATCCTTGCTACCCTTCTTAAACAAAGGAACAACATTGGCTATTTTCCAGTCCTCTGGGACCTCACCTGTAGCCAATGAGGATGCAAAGATTTCTGTCAAGGCCCCAACAATTTCTTCCCTTGCCTCCCTCAGTATTCTGGGGTAGATCCCATCAGGCCCTGGGGACTTATCTACCTTAATGCTTTGCAAGACACCTAACACCTCCTCCTTTTTGATAATGAGATGACTGAGACTATCTACACTCCCTTCCCTAGGCTCATCATCCACCAAGTCCTTCTCCTTGGTGAATACTGATGCAAAGTACTCATTTAGTACCTCGCCCATTTCATCTGGCTCCACACATAGATTCCCTTCTCTGTCCTTGAGTGGGCCAACCCTTTCCCTGGTTACCCTCTTGCTCTTTACATACGTATAAAAAGCCTTGGGATTTTCCTTTAATCCTGTTTGCCAATGACTTTTCATAACCGCTTTTCGCCCTCCTGACTCCTTGCTTAAGTTCCTTCCTACTGTCTTTATATTCTTCAAGGGATTCGTCTGTTCCTAGCCTTCCAGCCCTTGCGAATGCTTCCTTTTTCTTTTTGACGAGGCTCACAATATCCCGCATTATCCAAGGTTCCCGAAACTTGCCAAACTTATCCTTCTTCCTCACAGGAATATGCTGGTCCTGGATTCTAATCAACTGACGTTTGAAAGACTCCCGCATGTCAGATGTTGATTTACCCTCAAACAGCCACCCCCAATCTAAATTCTTCAGTTCCTGCCTAATATTGTTATAATTAGCCTTCCCCCAATTTAGCACCTTCACCCGAGGACTACTCTTATCCTTATCCACAAGTACCTTAAAACTTATGGAATTATGGTCACCGTTCCCGAAATGCTCCCCTACTGAAACTTCAACCACCTGGCCGGGCCCATTCCCCAATACCAGGTCCAGTACGGCCCCATCCCTAGTTGAACTATCTACATATTGTTTCAAGAAGCCCTCCTGGATGCTCCTTACAAATTCTGCCCCATCCAAGCCCCTAGCACTAAGTGAGTCCCAGTCAATATAGGGAAGTTAAAATCACCCACCACTACAACCCTGTTACCTTTACATCTTTCCAAAATCTGTCTACATATCTGCTCCTCTACCTCCTGCTGGCTGTTCGGAGGCCTGTAGTAAACCCCCAACATCGTGACTGCACCCTTCCTATTCCTGAGCTCCACCCATATTGCCTCGCTGCATGACCCCTCCGAGGCGTCCTCCCGCAGTACAGCTGTGATATTCTCCTTAACCAGTAATGCAACTCCCCCACCCCTTTTACATCCCCCTCTATCCCGCCTGAAGCTTCTAAATCTTGGAACATTTAGCTGCCAATCCTGTTGTTCCCTCAACCAAGTCTCTGTAATAGCAACATCATAGTTCCAAGTACTAATCCAAGCTCTAAGTTCATCTGCCTTACCTGTTCTACTTCTTGCATTGAAACAAATGCACTTCAGACCACCAGTCCCGCTGTTCTCCGCAACATCTCCCTGCCTGCTCTTCCTCTTAGTCTTACTGGCCTTATTTACTAGTTCCCCTTCATTTATTTCACTTGCTGTCCTACTGCTCTGGTTCCCACCCCCCTGCCACACTAGTTTAAACACTCCCGAGTGACGCTAGCAAACCTCGCAGCCAGGATATTTGTGCCCCTCCAGTTTAGATGCAACCCGTCCTTCTTGTACAGGTCCCATCTGTCCCTGATGAGATCCCAATGGTCCAGATATCTGAAACCCTCCCTTCTACACCAGCTGTTCAGCCACGTGTTTAGCTGCACTATCTTCCTATTTCTAGCCTCACTGGCATGTGGCACAGGGAGTAATCCCGAGATTACAACCCTAGAGGTCCTGTTTTTTTAACCTTCTACCTAACTCCCTAACCTCCCCCTGCAGGACCTTTTCACTCTTCCTGCCTATGTCATTGGTACCGATGTGTACCACAACCTCTGGCTGTTCACCCTCCCCCTTCAGAATGCCCCCTGTCCATTCAGAGACATCCTTGACCCTGGCACCAGGGAGGCAACATACCATCCTGGTGTCTCTTTCACGTCCACAGAAGCGCCTATCTGTGCCCTTGACTATAGAGTCCCCTATAACTATTGCTCTTCTGCGCTTTGTCCCTCCCTGCTGAACAACAGTGCCAGCCGTGGTGCCACTGCTCTGGCTGCTGCTGTTTTCCCCTGATCGGCCATCCCCCTCAACAGTATCCAAAACGGTATACTTGTTAGAGAGGGGGATAGCCACAGGGGATTCCTGCACTGACTGCCTGCCCCTTCTCGCGGTCACTCATCCATCTCCCTGCACCTTGGGTGTAACCACTTCTCTAAAACTCCCGTCTATGACACTTTCTGCCACTTGCATGCTCTTAAGTGCATCCAGTTGCCACTCCAACCGATCCATGCGGTCTGTGAGGAGCTGCAACTGGGTACACTTCCTGCAGATGTAGTCGTCCGGAACGCTGGAAGCGTCATGGACTTCCCACATCTCACAGGTGAAGCACTTCACCCCTCTAACTATCATTTCTAGCACTAATTAGTTAATTAATATAAAATAAATAAATACTTATTAAATCCTTACTAAATTGTTATAATTAACTATATGGTCCCTAGTGCTAGATTTCTAATATAAATATTAAATGCTAACTAAATACAGTAATCTCCTCCCTCTGATTTAGTTACTCTACTTATTAGTTAATTAAGTGTTTTAATCAATTTTTACCAATGTTTTATTTTCAAATTCAGTACAAATTCCCGACCAGCCAATCAGGTCACAGCTTTCCTGTGATGTCACTTTTCTGCAGTTCTGATGAAAGGTCAGACCTGAAACATTAACTCTGCTTCTCTCTCTCCAGAGATGCTGCCAGACCTGTTGAGTATTTCCAGCATTTTATGTTTTTATTTTTTATTTGATTGGTTTACTGTTATACCTCTCCCAAAGGCAATCTTTTTCCCTCAAATGTAAATTAAAATTAAGAAATTTAACAGGATCAAAAATTATATACACGACCACACAATTAAATTAAGTCACCACCAGCCAATATAAGTCCTGATGCCCAACAATTTTGTCTGAAAATTAAATTAGATTGAATGAATCAGTCTTATCACCAGGACTCAAGAAGTTTTTAAATTTTAGCCAAGTTTAAATCATATTTATCAGCTGGGAAATAATAGGAGTTGAGAACAAGGGAAACATTAGAAGTAGTGTTTTGCAGAGCAAAGTGCAAGTTGCAACATTGATCGAGGCATAGAGTCATTCACGGCACAGGAGGCGGCTATTCGGCCCATTGAGTCCTTGCCGGCTCTCCACAGAGTTATTCAGTCAGTCCCACTCTTCCGCTCGATCCCCATAGCCCTACAAATATATTTTTCAGAACCACAATTTGAATAGAGGCCAAAATTTCTCTGCGCTTACAGCAGTTGTTACTTTAGAACGAAGAGCAATTATTGATCATGTACACAAAATTTGGAACCAGCTTAGGTCCATTATTTCTTCACTCCTTCGAAATGAAACACTCAGCAACAAAGAATGATGCACTACATATTGATACATTGTTGCTTTCAGATACAAATAATGTTACTGCAGTCAAAATGTTGAAAGATAACGTTAGAGAACCAAAAAGTTAAATTCACACTCACCTTGCAACCCACTTTTATCTAGAAAATTGTTCAGGTTGAACAAGGTGTTTCTTGAAGCTAGGTACTGGATAAAACGCTATACAGGTTAAAAAAAAAATTAGTTTCTGCTTTAACATTTCTTCCCCCACCCCAAAAAAGTACCACATACAAATAGCTTTCCACTTTATAGGTTTAAGAGATATGAAATGGTTACACAAAGTCCAGAACTTGCACAATATACTTCACCCAAGCTGACAATATACTTTTGGAGCTGGCAACACTGGTATACATGCTTTGGTGCTCAAAAGAAGTTATGCTATAATAGATATAACCTAATTAACATGTTTCCCCACACCTGTAAGCTCACAATTTCTTCTGCACTATTTGGATGAAGTGTCATGTAGAGGACTAGTACTTCCAAAGAAAGAGAGAAGACATCATTCCTTGTATCCAACAATGCTCAGCTCAAAAGCAGGATTAGGAAAAATCCAAGCAGTCCTCTGACAGCTTGGCTTAGTGGTAACACTCTCATCTGAGCCAGAATGTTGCAAGTTCAAGGCACACTCCAGGACTAGAGTATGTAATCTAGCCTGACACTTCAGAGAGAACATCAAACTGAGGCACTGTCCGCTTGTTCAGGTGGAAGTAAAATATATCATCACACCATTCAGAGAAGGGAGTTCTCCAGGTATTCTGGCCAACATTTCTCTCCCAGACATGATCACGAAAAACACATCAACTGGACATGCATCTCTCTTACCATGCAAAAATTGGCTACTGTGTTTGCAAAAAAAAAAAGTGACTGTCCTTCAAAAATGATTAATTGGTTGTGAAATGCTTTGGAATGTCGAGGGCATGAAAGGCACTATATAAATGCAAGTTCTTTCTTGCTTATATTCTCCCAAAGAATAGTACATAGTCTGTCAAGTTATTGACAGTAAGGAAAGGATGGTGGGGGGCTGGGAGGAACTTCTGAAAAATAGGCATTTTAAGACAATGTTTCTTTTGTTTGGAAGAGTCAAAAAATAATCTGTGTTTTCACACTTTGATACATTATTTCAAAAGCACAACTTTAGAGCTTCTTAGAAGATGGGAATTAAAACAAAATGTTCAGCATCCATTTAATTTGCCTTTCACAACCGAATATTTAAGTATTTTGAGACTTGCCTCATTTCCATAAACCATCATTTGATGAGTTGTGATGAGAGACTTGAATACCACCACCCAGCTGCTGTTTGCAGTTCTTTCAAAAAGGCTGTCTGCCAGCTGAGGTATGTTTACATTCATCTCATTTGTACACTGAATCAGATCTGGAAAAGAGCACAAAGCAGTTAGTGAATAGTCTCACATATCAAAGCAAAAATGAGCTTTGTAACATCAATCCTTATCCTTTGTGTACATTTCTACTGTATATCCACATTGATTTTCAGCAGGCTTGGTTGATACTTGCACCACAATGTCATATTATGCACTAATTTATATCATAATTCTTCAAATTATACTTGCTTATACTGGTTAATTTCAAACATCAATTTTAAAAATTCCTTCTAGGTTTCAGTTATGCTCCCTAAAACAAAGAAAAAATGAAGTAGCAAAACAAAACCAATTTAGTACAATCTTTTAAGGTAAAGAACAAGACTTAAATGCTGTTCATGATGAGTGGTTACTGCAGAAACCTCCTAACCAACCCAGGAAGCAGATTCTGGCTCAGCAGTAAAATTTCCAATGACTCAATTAGGCATGCTCCCATATGGATTTTCTTAACACAGAGCAATCACCTAAACCAGCTGACTGATCGGCATTACTCCTTTGCCAAACACATGCATAGTACATCCAGAACAATAATGTGCCACCTTTTAAACGACAGGAGTTTTTCCTTTAAAAACAAAAACACACAACTGTACATTAGAACCAACGCAGTTTCTGGAGAAGTAGGGATAGAAGAGGGTCGTCCAACATACGACCCACAGACCAGAATCCAGCCCACCAAAGGTTTCCACTTGGCCTGCCAAGGATGAGAAATTTCCGCTGGAAATCCATCATTGGCTTCTTTGAGTCCGCCAAAACCTGCTGTCACTCACAATGGCTGCAGCTCCTTTATGGACATGACGGAGACGCCTTACTGCACATGTCCTCCTTTACCAAGTTGGTGGCACACTTCAGTATCTTATGTTCTGGCTCCTTTACAAAGATGGCAGCGTGACAGGCTGAGCTGCATCCTGCCTGAACTGCAATCCCAGTGCAGCCTTCCAGGCCTCAAGCTTGAGGCCCCAGGGCGTGAGATCTGGGCCTAGCACTGGTTCTGCCTGCGTATGGACCTGGCCTGGGCCCCGGGATCTTCAACTCCGCCACCATCACCAAGGAGAAGCCGGCTGAGGAGGTGGCAGGACCCAGCCCTGGGATCTTTGGGGTGGGGGGGGGGGGGGTGGTGGGGAGGGGAGGAAGAGGAGGAGTGGGAGAAAGAAAGCGCGATGGTGCAGGGGTGGGGGTGCGGAAAAGAGCTCGAGGGCAGGGGATAAGGGAGAGGAGAGAGCAATCAAGATCATTTTTGACAGATGGACACCTATCCAGAATACTCTGCCCATATCACTACATCAAGTGTGCGGCAGACGTCGACTACTCCTGCAAGCAAAAAAAAGGCCACGTATCTCACGAAATCAGTGTTCAACAGAGTGACGAGAAAGTTCATAAATTAGTCTTCTCATTTAAAACTTGTTCATAAAAATTCACATTTTTTATGGTTTGATTAGTAGTAAAATATATTTCCAACATCTTTATCTTTCTGAATTTTGCTCACTGGCCCCCTGTGTAGGACAAAAATTATTAAGCAGCCCCTCACGCAAAAAGGTTGGACACCCCTGGAATAGAACAACCCTTTAAATCGTAAGTACTTTAAAGTAGAATGACAATTTTGCAATTTTGTGAATTCACAAACAAAGAGCACTGCAACACCAGCAATAGACTGTTAAGCAAAGTGGGATTTTACTGCAAAGCAATATGGCAGGCACCCTTCACTACTTTTCAAGTTAGAAACTCGACCACAATATAAATTAGCTCCTTGTGGCTGAGAAAAGCGGAAAAAATTACAAAAAAAGGCACCCAACAAGACACTTCTGGGGAAAATACTAAAGTATAAGATATATTTCGAAAACTAAGTTTCTGTATTGCCAAATATTGTATGCATGGGAAAAATGCCTAAACAGACGTAATTTTTCATGTTTGGGGCCCAGAGCTGCCCTGTTGGTGTGGGGAAGGGGCTGGTGGGGGGTGAGCTGGGAGAGAGAACGAGAGAGAAGACGAGAGAACAAGAGAGCGAGTGAGACAGCGAGCGAGTGAGAGGAGACGGGGCAGGGGAAGAGGAGAGCGGGGGGCGGGGGGAGGGGAAGACAGGAATGAGCGCGGGGGAAGGGGAAGACAGGGAGGAGAGCAGCGGGGGGGTGGTGAGGGAGGAGAGCGGGGGGGGGGTGGTGAGGGAGGAGAGCGGGGGGGGGGTGGTGAGGGAGGAGAGCGGGGGGGGGGGGGTGGTGAGGGAGGAGAGCGGGGGGGGGGGTGGTGAGGGAGGAGAGCGGGGGGGGGTGGTGAGGGAGGAGAGCGGGGGGGGGTGGTGAGGGAGGAGAGCGGGGGGGGGGTGGTGAGGGAGGAGAGCGGGGGGGGGTGGTGAGGGAGGAGAGCGGGGGGGGGTGGTGAGGGAGGAGAGCGGGGGGGGGTGGTGAGGGAGGAGAGCGGGGGGGGGTGGTGAGGGAGGAGAGCGGGGGGGGGTGGTGAGGGAGGGGAGCGGGGGGGGGGGGTGGTGAGGGAGGAGAGCGGGGGGGGGTGGTGAGGGAGGAGAGCGGGGGGGGGGTGGTGAGGGAGGAGAGCGGGGGGGGGGTGGTGAGGGAGGAGAGCGGGGGGGGGGTGGTGAGGGAGGAGAGCGGGGGGGGGGTGGTGAGGGAGGAGAGCGGGGGGGGGGGGTGGTGAGGGAGGAGAGCGGGGGGGGTGAGGGGTGAGGGAGGAGAGCGGGGGGGGGTGAGGGGTGAGGGAGCAGGGCAAGAGGAGAGCGTAGATGGGGAAAGAAAGGGAGAGGAGAGGAGAGGAGAGGAGAGGAGAGGAGAGGAGAGGAGAGGAGAGGAGAGGAGAGGAGAGGAGAGGAGAGGAGAGGAGAGGAGAGGAGAGGAGAGGAGAGGAGAGGAGAGGAGAGAAGAGAAGAGAAGGTGTCATGAACAATTGTTTACATTTATTTGTACTCTGCACCAGAATACTCAACACAAACCTTGGGAGAAGTTAGGGCGGGGAAGGAAATAAGTTGGAAAATAAAAAAGATTATTTATAATAAAATGGTCATTAAATTCTCAGTCATGTTTAATTCTTAATACACAGGCTTGATACACTCAGACATTTTGATTTCTGCATCGAGAGACAGGTTACTGGTGATAGTTGAGCCTAGGTAGGTGAACTCTTGAACCACTTCCACAGTGTGGTCGCCGATATTGATGGATGGAGCATTTCTGACTTCCTGTCCCATGATGTTCGTTTTCTTGAGGCTGATGGTTAGGCCAAATTCATTGCAAGCAGCTGCAATCCTGTTGATGAGTCTCTGCAGACACTCTTCTGTGTGGGATGTTAATGCAGCATCGTCAGCAAAGAGGAGTTCCCTGATGAGGATTTTCCGTACTTTGGTCTTCGCTCTAAGACGGGCAAGGTTGAACAACCTGCCATCTGATCTTGTGTGGAGGAAAATTCCTTCTTCTGAAGACTTGAACACGTGGGAGAGCAGCAGGGAGATGATCCCAAACAGTGTAGGTGCGAGAACACAGCCCTGTTTCACAGCACTCGGGATAGGAAAGGGGTCTGATGAGGCACCGCTATGCTGAATTGTGCTTTTCATATGGTCATGGAATGAGGTGATGATACTTAGTAGCTTTGGTGGACATCCGATCTTTGCTAGTAGTCTGAAGAGACCACGTCTGCTGATGAGGTCAAAGGCTTTGGTGAGATCTATGAAAGCAACGTAGAGGGGCATCTGTTGTTCGCTGCATTTCAGCCGTAGCTGGTGAAGGGAGAACAGCATGTCAATGGTGGATCTCTCTGCTCGAAAGGCACATTGTGCCTCAGGGTAGACACGCTCAGCCAGCTTCTGGAGACTGTTTAAAATGACTCGAGTGAAGACTTTCCTCACTATGCTGAGCAGGGAGATTCCACAATAGTTGTTGCAGTCACCGCGGTCACCCTTGTTCTTATAGAGGGTGATGATATTGGTATCGCGCATGTCCTGTGGTACTGCTCCCTCGTCCCAGCACAGGCAAAGCAATTCATGGTCTGCTGAGAGTATAGCAGGCTTGGCACTCTTGATTACTTCAGGGGTAATGCCGTCCTTTCCAGGGGCTTTTCCACTGGCTACAGAATCAATGGCATCACAGAGTTCCGATTTTGTTGGCTGTTCGTCCAGCTCATCCATGACTAGCAGAGACTGGGCTGCACTGAGGGCGGTCTCAGTGACAACATTTCCCCTGGAGTACAGATCTAGGTAGTGCTCCACCCAGCGGTCCATTTGCTTGCGTTGGTCAGTGATCGTTTCCCCTGGTTTAGACTTGAGGGGGCGATCGTGATGGTTGGCCCAAAAGCTGCTTTAATGCCATCATACGTTCCTCTGATGTTTCCAGTGTCGGAGGCCAGCTGAATACGACTGCATAGGTGTTGCCAGTAGTCATTTGCACAGCGCCTGGCTGTTCTTTGTGCAGCGCTTCTGGCTACTTTAAGTGCTACGGATGTTAACTCGCCGGGTACTTTTTTGTCGTTCAACAGTGCAGTGCGCTTAGCGGCTATGACAGGTTCCAGCTCTTCAATGTGAGACTGAAACCAGTCTCCATTCTGCTTCTCACGTTTGCCAAAGGTGGTCACTGCTGAGTCATAGATGGCGTCTCTGATGTGGGCCCACTTGGTCTCTGCATCTCCTGTAGGAGTGTTTAGAAGGGCTTTTTCAAGTGAATTTAGAAACTTACGTAACAGCTGCGGATAAGAAATTCTGTCAGTTTTGATGCGCGGGCGGCCCTTCTGCTTGGAGTGATGTAGCTTCTTTGGTTTGAATCTAGTGGCACCAAAAGGTATAACTGACTTGAATGCTCGTGTTAGAGAGGGAGGGGCAAAAAACCAAACAGTTGGGCTTCCTGATTGAAGTGCAGCAGTGTAAATGTCAAATGAGGGAAGGGTCGAGCTCAATGTGATGCCCCTATTACCCCAATAACACACAATCACCCATATTGGGCTCACTCATGAACAATGTTCTGGGTGAGTTACTGAAGGTCACCTGCAACTGATAGACTATACTGGAGCAGCACGGAAAAACCATTAGAAAAGGGAGGGAGAAAAACAACATTTAGAAGATATTCTTGAGTTTTGATTTTACTTATTCCCCCCCACCCAATAAGGCAGAAAGAACATAAATTTTATCCAACAAGATAGTTTCAGAAAACATATCTGTGGATGGAAATGAGCATGATGGAACAAACACACCTGATCATTTTTTTTTAATGAATTTAGAGTTTCAACTATCCAAATCTTGCACGCTTCTCAAAACACTGGGAAAAATGTTGGAGGGCTATCATTCATATGACTGTTTTCCCCTTCAAAAGAAAAACCTTAGTTACTATGCCAACACATTAAAATCCAGTCTCTCAGTGATCATAGATTACAGAAGGGCAGACTTGGCATTGGAATTTTTCCACCATTTTATTTTACAATTCTTTTTGCGCTAGTTCCCAAGATGGTCGGAGGGAAACATAACAAAATGGTTGCGACGATCATATTCCATTGGTTAGAGATTTTATTTTTAAACAAAAATATATTCCTGAAATGGTGCATTTGGTACTCTTGCTTTTTCCTTCCCTGTAAAAAGTCCCTGTAAAAGTTTAGCCAGTTTGCTCTGCTGAATAACAGGAAAAGTGTTATTCGGAAGAAATCATATAGGAAGTGAATTCCATTCCCATCAGGATGGCATTTGCTTAAAGGACAATATTCAGATAAATGGGGGGAGAAAGTTCAACATCATTTGAGTTCCACTTTAATATGGTGTAGACTTGATGAGTTATATCAGAATTGCTGAAAGTTTGTTTTGGCAGCAGCAGAAGTGCTTTAACAGCTGGAGGGTGAAAAATAAATTAAAACGCAGGTAGAAAACTAGGGCTTTTTTAAAAAACCTCGAGTCAAAGTTGATGGGAGGTTAAAAAAAATCAAAAATGGATCAATTCCATTCATACCATATGAAAGATTTAAATACAAATTGACAATATCTATAATTAAGACCATGTCTATGTCCAAATACTATTACTACAACTGAAGCTTATGTGAAAACTCTACATTTTCTACCACAACTGTTCTAACATTAACAAAAAGGGAAACTAAAAGACAAAGAGGCAGGTTTTAAAAAGGGCCTTAAAAGGAGGAAAGTGAGGGTGCAAAGAGGTTTAGGGAGGAACTTCCAGAGCACAGAGCTCAAATGGGTGGAGGCACAGCTGCTAATTTGAATATTTGGGGGGGGGGGGCAGGGGGTGTTGTAGGTGACAGGGTGTGCATAAGAGGCCTGAGTGAAAGGGATGAAGAATTTGGTACTGGTAGTCAGAATGGAAAAGTCTACAGAAATAGAAAAAAAGAGTGAGGCCATGAAGAGATTTTAAGAGAAGAACAAAAATTTTAGTTTTGCAGCATTGAGTGACTAGGAGCCAATGTAGGTCTGTGAGGACAAGGGTGATGGGCAAGTGGGATGAGGCACAGAATATGACAGAGTGTGAACTTTCGAACTTGGCAAGTGTGGGAATTCGGTGCAGTGAGGGAGGAGGCGCTGCTCCAAAAAATTAGTTTGAAAAAAAAATTATTTCATGGCATGTGGACATCGCTGGCAAAGCCATTTCAGAGGGCAGTTCAGAGTCCTATTTATTAATAGTAGCAAGTTTATTATCTAATAGATAGAGGAATGACAGGGCTGCTCCGACCTCTGGAGTGCGCATCCTGTGCAACGTGGGAACTCCAGGACAATTTCTGTGTCTTGGATAACCATTTGTGCAGGAAGTGTCATCAGTTGCAGCAACTCGAGCTCCAGGTTTCAGAACTTGAGCAACAGCTGATATCACTGCAACATATCCGTGAGGTTGAGAGCTTCGTGGATATCACATTTATAGATGTGGTTACCCTGCAGCTTAAGGGTATGCAGCGAGAGGGGGAATGGGTGACCGCTAAGCAGCCAAGAACAAACAGGCAGGCAGTGCAGGAGCCCCCCCGATTGCGTCTCACTCTCCAACCGATATTCAGTTCTCAATACGGAGGTAAGCGATGGCTCATTGGAGAGTGCAGCCAAAGCCATCCACGGCACCACAGCTGGCTCAGCTGCACAGAAGGGCACAAAGACAACTAAAAGAGCAATAGTGATAGGAGATTCAATAGTTAGGGGAACAGGCACGCATTTCTGTGGCCACAGATCCAAGTCCAAGATGGTATGTTGCTTCCCTGGTAACAGGGTTAAGGATGTCACTAAGTGACTGCAGAGCACCCTGAGGGGTGGGGGGGGAAGGAGGGTGAACTGCCAGCAGTCGTGGTCCACATTGGTACCAATGACAAAGTAAGAGGAAAGATGTGGTCCTACAATCAGAGTTTAGGGAGCTAGGTAAGAAATTACCAAGAAGGACTTCAAAAGTACGAATCTCCGGATTACTCCCAGTACCATGCACGAAATTGGAAAAGGATAGAGCAGAGGAATGTGTGGCTGGAAAGATGGTACAGGAAGGAGGGCTTTAGATCCCTAGGACACTGGGACCAGTTCTGGAGGAGATGGGACTTGTACAGGCCAGACGGGTTGCATATCAACTGAGCTGGGACAAATTTCCTTACAGGACGATTTGCTAGTGCTATTGGGGAGGTGTTAAACTAACCTGGCAGAGGCAGGAGTACTATGAGATAATACTTTTGCTTTTAGTTTCGGTGACTGCAGCGTTGATAGCAACGGAGGTGCGTGAACGGGCTTACAGCTGAGAAGTCAATTTCAGCGTAAGTTTAAAAGTGAATTCCCTTTTGTTTTCGGAGGACCAGGGGACTGCTGGGTAAGGAAAAGGGTATATATTTGTGTGGTGGCTGTACCCGAGACACTAAACGTGTAGTGTCTCCCACCCACCCTCCTCCTCTAACCAAAAAAAAAGGACTCTGGTGTGTTGATAAGGTTAACTTTTTATTTGGGAAGTTCTGTCCGTTGGATTGCTAACCTAACAAGTTTTGACTTTTTGTTTTTTTGGTTTTTCAATAGATTTGTTGGGAATTTGGAATAGTGGGAATGGAGATTAAGGCAGTTGTATGTTCCTCCTGCAGAATGTGGGAGGTAAGGGTCGCCAAGAGTGTCCCTGCTGACTGCATCTGTGGGAAGTGCACCCAACTCCAGCTCCTCGAGAACCGCGTTAGGGAACTGGAGCTGGAGCTGGATGAACTTCGGATCATTCGGGAGGCGGAGGAGGTTATTGAGAGGAGTTATGGGGAGGTAGTCACACCTCAGGTAAAAGAAGTAGGTAGATGGGTTACCGTCAGGGGAAGGAGAGGGAACCAGCAGGCAGTGCAGGGATCCCCTGTGGCTGTTTCCCTCAACAACAGGTATACCGTTTTGGATACTGTTGCGGGGGACGACTTACCAGGGGTAAGCAATGGGGTACAGATATCTGGCACAGAGTCTGTCCCTGTAGCTCAGAAGGGAAGGGGGAAGAGGAGCAGAATATTAGTCATTGGGGACTCCATAGTTAGGGGAACAGATAGGAGGTTCTGTGGGAACGAGAGAGACTCACGGTTGGTATGTTGCCTCCCAGGTGCCAGGGTTCGTGATGTCTCGGATCGTGTTTTTGGGATCCTTAATGGGGAGGGGGAGCAGCCCCAAGTCGTGGTCCACATAGGCACCAACGACATAGGTAGGAAGAGAGATGGGGATTTAAGACAGAAATTTAGGGAGCTAGGGTGGAAGCTTAGAGCAAGAACAAACAGAATTGTTATCTCTGGGTTGTTGCCCGTGCCACGTGATAGCGAAGCGAGGAATAGGGAGAGAGAGGAGTTGAACACGTGGCTGCAGGGATGGTGCAGGAGGGAGGGATTTGGTTTCCTGGATAATTGGGGCTCTTTCTGGGGTAGGTGGGACCTCTACAAACAGGATGGTCTTCACCTGAACCAGAGGGGTACCAATATCCTGGGGGGGGAGGTTTGCTAGTGCTCTTCGGGGGGGTTTAAACTAATTCAGCAGGGGAATGGGAACCCAAATTGTAGTGCCAGTGTACAGGATGTTGAGAGTAGTGAGGTCAGGGATATGGTTACAAGGAAGCAAGAGGGCACTGGCAAGCAAGAACCTGGTTTAAAGTGTGTCTATTTCAACGCCAGGAGCATCCGGAATAAGGTGGGTGAGCTTGCAGCATGGGTTGGTACCTGGGATCTTGATGTAGTGGCCATTTCGGAGACATGGGTAGAGCAGGGGCAGGAATGGATGTTGCAGATTCCGGGATTTAGATGTTTCAGTAAGAACAGAGAAGATGGTAAAAGAGGGGGGGGTGTGGCATTGTTAATCAAGGAGAGTATTACAGCGACAGAAAGGACGTTTGAGGACTCGTCTACTGAGGTAGTATGGGCTGAGGTTAGAAACAGGAGAGGTGAGGTTACCCTGTTGGGAGTCTTTTATAGACCTCCGAATAGTTCCAGAGATGTAGAGGAAAGGATAGCGAAGATGATTCTCGACAGGGGTGAGAGTAACAGGGTAGTTGTTATGGGGGACTTTAACTTTCCAAATATCGACTGGAAATACTATAGTTCGAGTACTTTAGATGGGTCAGTTTTTGTCCAGTGTGTGCAGGAGGGTTTTCTGACACAGTATGTAGACAGGCCAACCAGAGGCGATGCCACATTGGATTTGGTACTGGGAAATGAACTCGGCCAGGTGTTAGATTTAGATGTAGGTGAGCACTTTGGTGACAGTGATCACAATTCGGTTAGGTTTACCTTAGCGATGGGCAGGGACAGGTATATACCGCAGGGCAAGAATTATAGCTGGGAGAAAGGAAATTATGATGCGATTAGGCAAGATTTAGGATGCATAGCATGGGGAAGGAAACTGCAGGGGATGGGAACAATCGAAATGTGGAGCTTATTCAAGGAGCAGCTACTGCGTGTCCTTGATAAGTATGTACCTGTGAGGCAGGGAGGAAGTTGTCGTGCGAGGGAGCCGTGGTTTACTAAAGAAGTTGAAGCGCTTGTCAAGAGGAAGAAGAAGGCTTATGTTAGGATGAGATGTGAAGGCTCAGTTAGGGCGCTTGAGAGCTACAAGCTAGCCAGGAAGGATCTAAAGGGAGAGCTAAGAAGAGCAAGGAGAGGACACGAGAAGTCATTGGTGGATCGGATCAGGGAAAACCCTAAGGCTTTCTATAGGTATATCAGGAATAAAAGAATGACTAGAGTTAGATTAGGGCCAATCAAGGATAGTAGTGGGAAGTTGTGTGTGGAATCAGAGGAGATAGGGGAAGTGTTAAATGAATATTTTGCGTCAGTATTTACAGTAGAGAAAGAAAATGTTGTTGAGAATACTGAGATTCAGGCTACAAGGCTAGATGGGATTGAGGTTCACAAGGAGGAGGTGTCAGCAATTTTGGAAAGTGTGAAAATAGATAAGTCCCCTGGGCCAGATGGGATTTATCCTAGGATTCTCTGGGAAGCTATGGAGGAGATTGCAGAGCCTTTGTCCTTGATCTTTATGTCGTCATTGTCGACAGGAATAGTGCCGGAAGACTGGAGGATTGCAAATGTTGTCCCCTTGTTCAAGAAGGGGAGTAGAGACAGCCCTGGTAATTATAGACCTGTGAGCCTCACTTCGGTTGTGGGTAAAATGTTGGAAAAGGTTATAAGAGACAGGATTTATAATCATCTTGAAAAGAATAAGTACATTAGAGATAGTCAGCACGGTTTTGTGACGGGTAGGTCGTGCCTCACAAACCTTATTGAGTTTTTCGAGAAGGTGACCAAACAGGTGGATGAGGGTAAAGCAGTGGATGTGGTGTATATGGATTTCAGTAAGGCGTTTGATAAGGTTCCCCACGGTAGGCTATTGCAGAAAATACGGAAGTATGGGGTTGAAGGTGATTTAGAGCTTTGGATCAGAAATTAGCTAGCTGAAAGAAGACAGAGGGTGGTGGTTGATGGCAAATGTTCATCCTGGAGTTTAGTTACTAGTGGTGTACCGCAAGGATCTGTTTTGGGGCCACTGCTGTTTGTCATTTTTATAAATGACCTGGAAGAGGGTGTAGAAGGGTGGGTTAGTAAATTTGCAGATGACACTAAGGTCGGTGGAGTTGTGGATAGTGCCGAAGGATGTTGTAGGGTACAGAGGGACATAGATAGGCTGCAGAGCTGGGCTGAGAGATGGCAAATGGAGTTTAATGCGGAAAAGTGTGAGGTGATTCACTTTGGAAGGAGTAACAGGAATGCAGAGTACTGGGCTAATGGGAAGATTCTTGTTAGTGTAGATGAGCAGAGAGATCTTGGTGTCCAGGTGCATAAATCCCTGAAGGTTGCTAACCAGGTTAATAGGGCTGTCAAGAAGGCATATGGTGTGTTAGCTTTTATTAGTAGGGGGGTCGAGTTTCGGAGCCACGAGGTCATGCTGCAGCTGTACAAGACTCTGGTGAGACCGCACCTGGAGTATTGCGTGCAGTTCTGGTCACCGCATTATAGAAAGGATGTGGAAGCTATGGAAAGGGTGCAGAGGAGATTTACTAGGATGTTGCCTGGTATGGAGGGAAGGTCTTACGAGGAAAGGCTGAGGGACTTGAGGTTGTTTTCGTTGGAGAGAAGGAGGAGGAGAGGTGACTTAATAGAGACATATAAGATAATCAGAGGGTTAGATAGGGTGGATAGTGAGCGTCTTTTTCCTCGGATGGTGATGGCAAACACGAGGGGACATCGCTTCAAGTTGAGGGGTGATAGATATAGGACAGATGTGAGAGGTAGTTTCTTTACTCAGAGAGTAGTAAGGGCGTGGAATGCCCTGCCTGCAGCAGTAGTAGATTCGCCAACTTTAAGGGCATTTAAGTGGACATTGGATAGACACATGGATGAAAATGGAATAGTGTAGGTCAGATGGTTTCACAGCTCGGCGCAACATCGAGGGCCGAAGGGCCTGTACTGCGCTGTAATATTCTAAAAAAAAAAATACAAGAGAGGAACACCATGGTGCACAGAGAATTAGGAGAGATAAATTGCACTAGATTAGGAAATAGTAAAGTAGATGAGGGTCAGAGTAAGAGGGGAAGTAACAATGTCTAAATTAAGGTTACTGTGCATGTATGTGAATGCGCAGGGTGTGACAAGTAAAGTTGGTGAGCTGCAGGCGCAGATGGCCATGCGGAAGTATGATGATGTGGCGATAACGGATACCTGGCTCAAAGGAGGACAGGACCGTGTGCTAAATATTCCTGGATACAAGGTGCTGAGGAAAGAAGAAGGGGTGGCAGTGTTGATTCAGGAGAACATTGCAGTGCTGGAGAGAGAGGATGGCCCAAAGGGTCAAGGACAGAATCTATTTGGCTAGAGCTGAGGAACAAAAATGGTGCAATTAGATTGCTCGGTGTAATCTATAGACTACCAACTAGCGGGAAAGATGTAGAGGGACATATTTGCAAGGAAATTACAAAGATATGCAAGAATTAGAGTGTGGTTATAATGGAGAACCTTAATTATCCGAATATAGACTGGGACAGTAGTAATGTAAAAGGGCAGAGAGGGACAATGGTTCCTAGAGTGTGTTCAGTAAATTTTCTACAGCAGTATGTTTCCAGTCCAACGAGAGTCCAAGGAGGCACTGTTGGAACTGATACTTGGAAATGAGGTGGGCCAAGTGGATCAAGTGTCAATCGGGAACAATTAGGGGAGAGTGATCATTGTATAAGATTTAGATTGGCTATAGAAAAAGGACAAGGAACAATCCAGAGTAAGAGTAATTAACTGCGGGGAAAGCCAACTTCAACAGGGTAAGAATGGATCTGGCCCAGATAAATTGGAATCAAAGGTTGGCAGGCACTAGGTAACTGAACAAGAGCCTTTAAAAGAGATAGTTCGGGCACAATCAAGACATATTCCCACAAAGGGGTAAAGGTGGGGGCAAACAAATCCATAGCTCCCTGGATGAAAGAAGAGATAGAGATTAAGATGAAGAAGAAAAAGGTGCGCTCATGATACATGTCAGGTGGATCATACAATCGAGAACCAGGCTGAATATAGAAGGTTCAGAGGGGAAGTGAAAAAGCAAATAAAAGAGAAGCAGAGAGAGTATGAAAAGAGCCTAGCAGCTAATATAAAAGGGAATCTAAAAGTCTTCTAAAGGCATATTAATAGGAAAAGGAGGAGTGGGGCCGATTAGGGACCAAAAAGGGGATTTGCGCATGGAGGCAGGGGACATGGCTGAGGTATTAAATGAATATTTTCCATCAGTCTTTATCAAGGAAGATGCTGTGCAGGTCATGATGAAAGAGGGAACTAATTCAGCTACTTGAAGGGTTTAAAATGGATAAAAATGATAAAATGTATTGGATAGGCTGTCTGTACTTCAAGTTGATAAGACAGCCAGGACCAGATGAGATGCATCTGAGGATACTGAGGGAAGTGAGAGTCGAAAGTCCAGAGGCACATGCCATAACTTTCTGGTCTTCCTTAGACTCGGGGGTGGTGCAAGAGGATTGGAGAATTGGAAATGTTACACCCTTGTTCAAAAAGGGTGTAAAGAGAAGTCCAGCAACTACAGGCCAGTCAGTTTGACCTTGGTCAAACACTCAAAAAGCTCGACACCATCCAGGACAAAGCAGCCCGCTTGATTGGCACCCCATCTACAAACATTCACTCCCTCCACCACCGACACACAGTGGCAGCAGTGTGTACCATCTACAAGATGCACTGCAGCAATGCACCAAGGCTCCTTAGACAGCACCTTCCAAACCCACGACCTCTACCAACCAGAAGGACAAGGGCAGCAAATACATGGGAACACCACCTGCAAGTTCCCCTCCAAGTCACACACCATCCTGACTTGGAACTATATCGCCGGTCCTTCACTGTAGCTGGGTCAAAATCCTGGAACTCCCTTCCTAACAGCACTGTGGGTCTACCTACCCCAAATGGACTGCAGTGGTTCAAGAAGGCAGCTCACCACCACCTCCTCAAGGACAATTAGGGATGGGCAATAAATGCTGACCTGGCCAGTGACGCCTACATCCATGAATGAATAAAAAAAAAAAGTTTCTAGAAATGATAATTTGGAACCAAATTAATAGTCACTTGGGCAAATGTGGGTTAATTAGGGTAGGCCGGCATGGATTTGTGAAAGGAAAATGGTGTTTAACTAACCTGGAGTTTTTTTTGATGAGATAACAGAGAAGGTTGATCAGGGTAATGCTGTGGATGTGGTGTACACGGACTTCCAAAAAGCATTTGATAAAGTGCTGCACAACAGGCGTGTGAACAAAGTTATTGGTCATGTAATAAAAGGGACAGTGGCAGCAAGGATACGAAATTGGCTGAGCGACAGAAAACAGACACAGTCGTGGTTAATGGATGTTTCAGACTGGAGAAAAGGTTTGTAGTGGAGTTCCCCAAGAGTCCGTGTTGGGACACTTGCTGTTCCTGATTTCTATTAATAACCTAGCTCTTGGCTTACAGGGCACAATTTCAAAATTCGATGATGATACAGAACGTGGAAATATTGTGAACTATGAGAACAGTGTAGAACTTCAAAAGGACGTGGACAGATTGGTGGAATTGGTGGACAAGTGACAGCTGTAATTTTACACAGAGAAATGTGAAGTGATTCATTTTGGTAGAAAGAACGTGGAGAGACAATATAAAATAAAGGGTGCAATTCTAAAGGGGATGCCGGAACAGAGGGACCTGGGTGTATATGTGCATAAATCATTGCTCTCTCAACCTGTCATGCCACCTTCAGTTAATAGAGCATACAACATCCTGGGCTTCATTAATAGGGGCATAGAGTACAAAAACAAAGAAGTTATGTTAAACTTGTATAACCTGGTTCGGCCTCAACTGGAGTTCTGGGCACCACACTTTAGGAAAGGTGTGAAGGCATTGGATAGTGCAGAAAAGATTTACTAGAATGGTCCCAGGGATCAGGAACTTCAGTTACAAGGGTAGATTGGAGAAGTTGGGACTGTTTTCCTTGAAGAAGAAAAGGTTGAAAGGAGATTTGCTAGAGGTATTCAAAAATCATGAGGAGTCTGAACAGAGTAGATGGGGAAAACAGAGGTTAAACCGGCTGGCCTGTAGTTGCTGGTCTTTTCTTTACACCCTTTTTTGAACAAGGGTGTAAACATTTGCAATTCTCCAATCCTTTGGCACCACCCTCACTGGTGGCAGGATCAAGTTCAACAGGGCACAGATTTAAGTTAGTTGGCAAAACAAGCAATGACGACATGAGGAAAAACCTCTTCTCGCAGCAAGTGATTAGGATCTAGAATGCACTACCTGACAGTGTGGTGGAGGCAGGTTCAATCTAGACAGTCAAGAGGGAACTGGACTGTTGTCTGTAAAGGAAGAATGTGCAGCATAATGGGGAGAAGGTGGGGAGTGGCACTAGGTAAGTTGCTCTTTTGGAGAGCCAGCACAGACAGAACGGGCCGAATGGCCTCCTTCTGTGTTGTAACAATTCTGTGAATGCAGCAACAGATAAGCTGAAGCAGGGCAGACAGATCCTGTTTTGCAAGTGGCAGCAGGCAGTCTTTTTGATGGATAGGTTGTGGAATTGGAAGCTCAACTTAGTGTTAAGTAGGACCCCAATGTCACAAACAAACAATCTAGTTCAACCTTACACAGTGGGCATGGAGGTGGGCAGAATCTACTGGATGTCGTACAAGTAGAAGCAGTGGATGGATCAAGAGGTGTAAAGCTGGGTGTTGTCAGCACATGTGGAAACTGACCCCATATCTGCAAATCATGTCTGCCATAGAGCAACGTATAGGAGGAGAGGTCCGACAATAGAGTCTTGGGTGATTCTACAGATAATGGTGCGAGGGCTAGAAAAAAACCACTGCTGGAGATATGCTAGCTGTTAATGGACAGTTAACAGTGGGACCAAGCGAGGGCACTGTCATGGAGCTAGACAACAGAGGTGAGGCACTGGAGGGGAATGGAGTGATTGACTCTGTCAAAGACTACAGAGAGGTCAAGAATGATGAGGCATAATACATCAGAGATCATTACAGAATTAATCATTAGTAACTTTGGTTAGGGCCGTTTCAATGCTGTGAGTGAGGCGGAAAATAGATTGGATAAGTTCAAACAGAGAATTGTAGGAGAAATGGGTATCAATTTGGGACGGCTACAACATGTTGAAGAACTTGAGAGAAGATACTGTGATTAATTTGTAAGGACAACAACAGGGTGCACGGTGATTTATCGGACAAGAAGAAAATGGTAGTGGTTTTGAAAGGAAGGGGAATAGCATTCAAGACTATCCAGGATGCTATTCAGAGAACTAGGGGTACAGTGGCATTGCAGTTATGCAACTAGACGAGCAATCCAGAGACCAGGACTGATGATCCAATGACATGTTCAAATCCCTGCATGGTAGTTGGGCAATTTAAATTCAGTTAATGAAATAAAATTCTTGAATAAAAAGCTGGAATCAGTAATGGTGACCATGTAGCTACCAGACTGTTGTAAAGACCCAAACAAAAACAAGAAATGCTGGAATCACTCAGCAGGTCTGGCAGCATCTGTGGAAAGAGAAGCAGAGTTAACGTTTCGGGTCAGCGACCCTTCATCGGAGCCTCACCAATCTGCCTGCCGCAGATGCATCTGTCCATGACAGTATTGGTAGGAGTGACCACTGCACAGTCCTTGTGGAGGCAAAGTCCTGTCTTCACATCGAGGGTTCCCTCCATCGTGTTGTGTGGCACCATCACCGTGCTAAATGGGATAGATTTCAAACAGATCTAGCAATGCAAAACTGGGCATCCATGAGGTGCTGTGGGCCATCAGCAGCAGCAGAATTGTACTCAACCACAATCTGTAACCTCGCTGACCCGAAACGTTAACTCTGCTTCTCTTTCCACAGATGCTGCCAGACCTGCTGAGTGATTCCAGCATTTCTTGTTTTTGTTTCAGATTTCCAGCATCCGCAGTATTTTGCTTTTATTGTTGTAAAGACCCATCTGGTTCACTAATGTGCTTCAGGGAAAAATGTGATTCCAGACCCAAAGTAACTGAATTGACTCTTACGTGCCCTTTGAAATGGCTTAGCAAGCCATTTAGTTGTACCAAACCACTACAACAAAGCACAATAATAAAACCAGAAAGACTACCCAGCATCGAGCCAGGTACATGATTCTGGACATGACAAAGGCACACCCAGCCAACCCTGCAAACTTCTCCTCATCAACATCTGGGAACTTATGCCAAAATTGGGGAGCATTGTCCCACAGACTTATCAAGCAACAGAAAAAAAGACTTGCATTTATATAGCGCCTTTCATGGCGACCAGACATCTCAAAGCACTTTACATCTAATTAAGTACTTTTGAAGTGCAGTCACTGTTGTAATGTAGCAAATTCCCACAAACAGCAATGTGATAATGGCCAGATTATCTGTTTTAGTGAGGTTGATAAATATTGGCCAGGACAACTTCCCTGCTTTTCTTCGCAATAGTGCCATGGGATCTTTTTATGTCATCTGAGGGGGCAAATTCAGAACGTCAGTCTAGATTTTTGTCTTCAAGTCCTGGACTGGGTACTTGAACCCACAACCTTCTGTCTCACGAGGCAAGAGTGCTACCAACCAAGCCATAGCCGCTATCACAGAATTATACCTAACAGCCAATGTCCCAGACTTCTACATCACCAACCCCGAGTATGTCCTGTCCTACTGGCAGGTCAGACCCACCAGAGGTAACAAATGCACAGTGGTATACAGTCGAAAGGGAGTGGCCCTAGAAGTCTCAACATTTCACTCCAAACCACATTAAGTGTCATGGCATCAGGGCAAAGAAACAGTCTGCTGATTGCTGCCAACCACTCTCACTCAACTGATGAATCAGTGCTCCATGTTGAACTCCACTTGGAAAGAGCCACTGAGAGCAGCAAGGGCACGGAATATGCTCTGGGTGGGGAACTACAATGTCCATTACAAAGTGTGGCTCAGTAGCACAATGACTGACCAAGCCCTGAAGGACATAGCTATCAGACTGGGCTTGCGGCAGATTGTCAGAGATGCAACATGAGGGAAGAACCTACTTGACCTCGTCCTCACCAATCTACCCATCACAGATGCATCTGTCCATCAAAGTATTGGTAGGAGTGACAGTCCTCGTGGAGGGGGAAGTTCCATTTCACAGAGGACATCCATCAAGTTTGCAGCAGATTGTCCTGCACCACAATCTGTGGCCTCATGGTCTGCTTATCCCTCACTCTCTCATGACATCAAGCCAGGAAACCAATCTTGGTTCAATGGGAAGTGTGGGAGAGTACACCAGGCGTACCCAAAACTGATGTGCCAACCTGGTGAAGCTGCAAAACAGTACCACATGCATGCTGAACAGTGGAAGCGGCATGCTACAGACAGGCGATTCCACAACAAACGGGTCAGATCAAAGCTCTGCAGTCCTGCCACATCCAGCTGTGAATGGGGTGGACGATTAAACAACTAATGGGAAAAGGAGCCGAGCACGGAAGTGCAAAAGACAAGGCTGAAGAGTTTGCAACCACCTTCAGCCAGAAGTGTCGAGTGGATGGTCCATCACGACCACTTCCTGAGGTCTCAACCATCATAGATGCCAGTCTCTAGACAATTCGATTTGCTCCACGTGATCAAGAAATGACTGAAGGCATTGGATGCAGCAAAGACTATGGGCCTGTAAAACATCCAAGCCGGAGTGAAGATTTGTGCTCCAGAACTAGCCACAGTTCTAGCCAAGCTATTCCAGTACAGCTACAACACTGGCATTTAACCAACAATGTGGAAAATTGCCCAGGTATGTCCTGTCCACAAAAAGCAAGTCAACTCCAATCCAGCAAATTACCACCCCATCAGTCTACTCTCAATCAGTAAAGTGATGGAAGGGGGTAAATCGACAATACTACCAAGCAGCACTTATCAATAAACCGCTCATCGATGCTTAGTTTGGGTTTCGCTCCAGCCCTCATTACAGCCTTGATCTGAACATGGTCAAGAAAGGTGAGTTTTAGAGGCGAGGCAAGAGTTACTGTCCTTCAATTCAAGGCAGCATTTGACAGTGTGGAATCAAGCAGCTTTGTCAAATTGCAGCCAATGGGAATTGGGGGCAGGGGACTCTCCACTGGCTGGAGTCATACTAAGCACAAAAGGAAGGTGGTTTTGGTTGTTGGATGACAATCATCGCACCTTCAGGACTTCACTGCAGGAGTTCCTCAGGGCACTGCCGTAGGCACAACCATCTTTAGCTGCTTCGTCAATGGTCTCCCCATCATAAATGCCACAAGTTGTGATGTTTGATGATTGCAGAGTGTTCAGTACTATCAACGACTCCTCAGGTAATGAAGCAGTCACTGCCCATATGCAGCATGACCTGGACAACACTCAAGCTTGGGTCGATAAGTGAAAAGTAACAAGCACGTCAAAGAAGTGCAAGGCAATGACCATCTCAACGAGAGAGAGAGACAGAGACAGAGAGTCTAACCATCTCCCCTTGACGTTCAATGGCATACCATCGCTGAATCCTTCATCAACATCATCCCAGGGTGGGTGACCATTGACCAGAAACTTAACTGGAGCAGCCATATAAATACTGTGGCTATAACAGCAGGTCAGAGGCTGGGAATCCTGTGGCAAATAACTTATCGCCCAAAGTCTGTCCACCATCTACAAGAAACAAGTCAGGAGTGTGATGGAATACTCTTCATTTGCCTGCATGATCACAGCTCCAATAGCACTCAAGAAGCTTGACACCATCGAGGACAAAGCAGCCATTTGCTTACCACCCCATCGACCACCGGTGCATTGTAGCTGCAGTGTATACCATCTACAAGATACAGTGCAGCAACTCGCCAAGGCTTCTTGGACAGCATCTCCCAAATCTGCAACCTCTACCACCGAGAAGGCACATGGGAACACCACCACCTGCAAGTTCCCTTCCAAGTCTCACACCACCCTGACTTGGAAATTCATTGCCGTTCTTTCATTGTGGCTGGGTCAAAAGCCTGGAACTCCTGACCTAACAGCACTGTGGGAGTACCTTCCCCACAAGGACTGCAGCGATTCAAGAACTCAGCTCACCACCACCTTCTCAAGGGAAATTAGGAATAAACAATAAATACTGAACTTGCCAGTGATGCTCAGATCCCCTCAAAAAGATTTTATATCATCAGCTAGAATAAGGGTCAAGAAATAGGAGTGGAGACTCAGATGAGATAAGCTCAGATGCATGGAAAAGAAGATGGGAGAGAAACTAAAGAGCAATGTTGAACAAGGACAGGGGTCAGTTTGATTGGTATGCAAGAGGAAGGAGGGAAGCAGCAGAGACAGCCAAACTGATGGTTTCCATCTTCGCAAAGTCACCCATGATCTCCTTACACTTGTTGGGAGCTGAAGGGGAATGAGGGGCTTGAACAGGGATTTAAGGAGAGCGCATACTGGATGCTGGAAATATTCAGCAGGTCTGACAAAATCTGTGGAGAGAGAAAACAGAGTTAACATTTCAGGTCAATGACATCAGAACGGAGTATCTAAACTATTCTGACCAAGGGTCATCAACCTGAAACGTTAACTTTTTCTCTCTCCACAGATGTAGCCAAACCTGCTGAGTATTCCCAGCATTTCCTGCTTTTATTCTTTAAGAAGTGGTCGTTATTCAAAAAAAAGTAGTTACAGTTATCATTGCTCTTCCAAACAATCCTAGAGTTGTAGGAAATTCTGGGTAGAGGAGCACAAGGCCTGGTTGAGCTTGATGTGCTCCAGCCAGATCCTGTGATGAATGATTAAGCCCAGCTGTGTGGCAGATACACTCATCTGTGCCCCTTTAAACTTGAAAGGGTGCAGTTAAGGGCCATACCATGGGCATAATCGGGATAGAAAACAAGAGAATGTTTTGGCTGGGGACTCCTGGAGATGAGGGAAATGGTTGAGCAAGTTAATAGCTGCAGAGGTATTGTGGCTTTTTTAAAAAAAAGTTGTTCTTGGAATGTGTGCAATGCTAGCAGGACGGTGATAACTGTCTATCCTAGGTGCCCTGAAGACAACGAGTCACCATATTGTGTGGAACTTGAGTCAGACCTTGTATGGGTAGCAGTTTGCTTTCCCTGAAGGACACAATGAAGGGTCGAGGACCAAGCTGATGGGAATTTCAAAGTGCAATTGTAAATCAAATGTGGAGGAGAGTTTTTCCCAATGGCAAACACATCAGGAAATAGGGTTGGAAGAGTGTAGGGGAAAGTGGCTGGTGAGGAATACCCTAAAATTGCCCGGTGAGGAATACCCTAAAATTGCCCACAGATGGCCTTGTTAAAGATTATGAGATCACAGGAGTAAAAGGGGCAACAGGAGTTTGCAACAGTAGAAGGATAGCTGTGAATATGGGTAGGAGAGTTTATGATGTAGACATTAGTTTAAGTATAACTGGAGGAAGGTGAATTCAAGGAGAGAGGGGGCACAGGCAGCTGAAAATGAGATTAGAATCACTAAGGATGAGGACTCACTCAGTAAAGAGGCTGTGATAGGAAAGGAGGGGGGGGGATATCTACGGGTAAACTCAGGTGGGGTGTTGAGGGACAAGAGGCAATAAGGATCATCAAGGAGGATCATGAGAGGGATGGAACAGATAGAAATGCTCAAAAAAGGAGATGGTGCGAGAGGTGCTTATCACAAGCCTGTGACAAGGAGTAATGAAAGGTGTCACGATTGAGTGACAGGAGCAAGGGAGAACAGGAGCAAGGGAGAGGCATCAACAATGGTTCGATTCTGGTGCAAGGCTGCACCTAGTACTCCATCTCAATTGTTGTTGACACTATACTTCCTGTCAAACACGAGTACTGACTATCCTGTGGGAAACATCCATGCTATTTTGTGCTGTAAGATACTGATCAAATAACCTTTATTTTTTAATTTTTTCATAGGATGTGAACGTTGCTGACAAGACCAGTATCTGTTGCCCATTCCTTAACTGTCCTAGAGAAGGTGGTGTTGAGCCGCTTCCTTGAACCGCTGCAAGAAGTGGTTACAACAAAAGTGACAAGCTACCATGTGATCTAAAGTTAAACTGTTTGCAATAGCATCCACTTAAAATACAAAACATATGTAAAATGACAAAGAAATAGAATTCTTGTTATCCTTCTGTCTATTCTTGCACAATGTTCTCTCTCTATAGCTATTGCAGACTTCATTATGCTGCCCATCTTTGAGTTTGTCAACTTTGCTACAGCTCACTTTGTCTCTTCTTCAGTTACCCCGTTCTTTTGTATGTCTCTCAATGTCCTTGCATGGCAATCATATTTTTTGCTTTCCTGAGCTAACAAAAATCCTAGGATACACAGAAAAAGGAAGCCAACAACTGGGCACAGAGCCTGTTCTCTCCCAATTTCAGTATATCTACGAGCTGGTACAACAGTCGGTGAGAAGCTCAGATACTGAGGGAGTAAGGATTGGGACACAGATGTGGTGTAATGAATGGAAGTGAAAAAGGCAGCAGAGATGGGACTGAATGAGCAACCTGGGAGTCGGGCAGAGCTTTGTAAGTGAACAAACATTCTGACGATGACAGCAATGAAAAGACTTGGTTGGGGGAGGGGGTTGGATGCTGGAAACACTCAAGTGCGGGTATCATTATGCTGTCTTTACTTCTCACACAGGCAGTTTCCAATATTTGCTGCAGTGAAGCTAAAGTTCAAGAGAGTTAGAAATTAGAACTTTAAAAAAGTCATGATTCATAAGAACTAGTAGACAACCAAGACTCCTCACTGGCATTTTTGTGTTCACTTCAATTGATTAAAGTACTAGCAGAGACCCATCAAACATTTGTCAAATTAGTATCTTTATTGTAACAGTACTTCCAGTTATTCTTTCACCAAAAACTTGAACAGAATCAAAATTTCTCACTCTTGAAAAGGCTACATAAAGCTGTCCATGTGTAAAAACAAGCCGAGGAATATAAATACAAATTGCGCCAAGAGTCTGGCCTTGTGACTTGCTTATAGTCTATAGTTAATACTAATTCCTTGAAACCTGATGGTTCTAATTCCAGCATCCAAAGAAAACAGCTTCCTAACTACCAATCTTGTTCCATGACAAAGTCCCTGTTTAGGATTTAAGTTTGTAGCAACATTATAACTGCTCCTTCCTTGAATATAAGTTTGTGCAGTGGCATCCCCATTGGAGTTAAACTGTGTAGAAACTCTTGAGGGTGCAGACTGTTATCTTTGTCTACACAATCAATGCTGATATATTCTTTTAACTCACCTGACAGCTTTTCTTCAACTTTTTCATTCAAATCTAGTGAATCTTCATTTTTAGCAAGAATAGCTTTCGAATAAGTTGCATCAAATAATTATCCCTGCCATTTTGCACACTTAACCGATTCCATCATCTCATTCACCCCTCCCATGACATCCCCATCCCTCCCATTAATCCCACCTTATCCCTTACGGAAACAATCTCGCCAACCAGGGTAACTTTGTTGTTGGGCTCCCATTACCTTCTACTGTTTCTGTTCTCCACCAACTCCTCCATCCCACCACCGCTACCACCAACCGTTGGCAGCCACACATGCGTCACGTGCTCCAGTCCTCCGCACAGCCTATGTGCGCGCCAGGCATTGCTCACCAAATAAACCCACCAGACGTGCCCCGTAAACTGACCAATCAAAACAGACTGGACAACTTTATTACAGATTATTGTTGAAATTGAAAATGGAGAACGTGCCTGGAGAAGTTATACAGCACTTGCACACAAAAAAAAACACCATCTCTCAAGTGTCCAAATTAACATCTCATTTATTGGAATCAACTTAATTTCCTTAAATGCTGGGATTAGCATCCACTACAAGCCAATTTCTACAATCTGTCAGTCTTGGCTCAGTGACATCACTCTCGCCTACAAGTCAGATGGTGTGGGTTCATCCCACTCCAGATGACAATGTTGAAAATGCTGGTCCCTTTAATTAACCAGGACTTACTTCCGAGTTAATAGAGAGCAAGTGATGTTCATTGCAGCTTGTATTAAAGGGCTGGGTTTTTCCCCAGTCAGGGAGCTACTTCTGGATAGGGAGTTAATTCAGAAGGGAAGATGGGAGACTGGCATTTGTAGCGAACTATGGATTGAGAACAAAACAGTTGTGAATCACAGACAGTCTCCTGCTTCCTGATTTTGGTGAATGGATATCTGCAACTGATCACCAGATATTTGAGCACTTAATCCAGATTGACATGTACAGTGCTGCACTGTTGGAGGTGTAGTACTGAGGTAGTGGTGCATGGTTGAAATTGTTGTCTTTTAGATGAGATATTAAACTGAGGCCCCATCTGCTATCTTCGATGGACATAAAAGATCCCACGGCACTATTCAAAGAACAGCAGAGTTCTCCCTGGTGTCCTAGTAAATATTTATTTATTAGCCAACATTGAACAAACAACAAACCATCTGGTCATTTATTTCACTGCTGTTTGTGAGACCTTGCTGTGTATAAACTGAATACCTGGTTTCCTACCTTGCAACCGTGACTACATCTAATAAAGTATCTTTCTGAACTGTAAAGAACTTTGGGATGTCCTGCAGTCATGAAAGGAACTATATAAATGCAAGTCCTTTCCTTCTAAGGTTTGGATCTTTAAAAAAAATTCACATTTGTTTTGGGCAGGAGGAAAAAGAACTGATCTGTATAGCAGGTTGTGTACCCTCATACACAGCACTGAAGTGGTCCCAATCAAATTTACATGACATTCTCTAATTGCGACCATGGTGTATTATCATTTATCACCCTCACTGCAGTTGTTGACATGGTTGAAGCTCCAACATCATCCTCTTCCACTGTCCAACTTGGTGGGACTGACCTTGCTTTGTTTCCTTCTGATCCATCCAATGTGCCAGAGCATCTCCGACAAGGTTTCTCTTCCCACTCCTGCACCATCACTTGGGGTGCCTCCAGGGTTGATATTTGGCCTTCTCTTCCTCATCTACATGATGTACCTTGGCAACATCATCCACGGACAAAGTCAATTCCCACGTGCATGCTCTTGACACCCAGCCCTACCACTCCATTTTTCCATTGCCTCTGTCCTAATAGATTACTCAACTGACTTCCAGTTCTGGGTGACCCCTATTATTTCTTCCAACTAAACTTGCTGGGAAGACCAAAGGCAATATCTATCTGGAAAATTTCTCCAACACCATTAGGCAATCTACTCCCTCATAAATTTTCTTGGTGACTTCAAAGAGTGCAAATTAGTAAAACTGTTGCAGTGGAATGAGATTGTCTCAAGCATGTTTCTTGGGTGTGTGTGAATTTTGGCTCTTCAGAGATAGGTTAAGCGCAATAGCATTTTAACATAATACGCCAAATTTTCCAGATTTATTTTTGGCCTAGGTTTGTAAAGCTTTTTTTGGCAGTCTCAGGAGATTACACGGCTTCTGGTCCAGCATGCATGTATTGTGATGCAGTTTAACATCAAAGGTGGTAAGATTTTAGAAAAAAAACAGCAGGAGCAGTTTGAATTAATTAAAAAGAGAGCCAGCACAGATTTGTAAAAGCTGGATAGTGTTACAACCAGTTGAGAAAGAGGTCTCGGGTTCCCTCTCAGCCTTCACCCAGTCTTACTGCAAGAGGGTTTTATTTTGAAACACACTGTTTTTTTAGCTCCCCCTTGTTAACCACTTTATAATTATAAGACAGAGACACCAACACAAACAGGCTTTCTTAAATTTAAAGAAGATTGAAATTTATTAAACTTAAACTTTAATTCAGTTGACGCCTATGGATACACGACGTGCCCACGCTAGCATGCATACGCGATACACACATGCAAATAGAGACAGAAAGAGAAAAAAAATAGCAGAAAAGTTTGAGGCAATCTGAGGAATTTTTGTTACAGTTCTTCGAGCTCACTGTAGAGTCCTTGATTGTAGGTAGATCTTGCTTTTCGTTGGGGCCCAGTATTATTCTTAAACCTTGTTCGCTGTAGGAGACTTTTCTCTCTTGGGGTTCATGTGTCTTCAAGGCTTGTGAGAAAGAGATGGGAGCAGACAGGAGAGAGATCTTCTCAGTCCAGGAGCAAACAGACATTCTGAGTTCAAACTCTCTGTGGTCAGTTCAAAAGAAAACCCTGGAACAGCCAGATAGTCATGTGACTAGCTGGTCTAACTAGTCCTGGCCGTTGTGGATTGTAACCTCCTTAGCAGTCCCTGGAATGCGCTTCCTCACCTTCCATGTGTTAGTATGTAAATGCTTTTTTCCAGCCACGGCTGATCTGTTTAACAAGTCATTTCCTCACTCCAACAGTTAAAAATCAATGTTCAGGACAAAATTGATGTGCCTCATTCTTGGCAGATGGGGGCCTAGCATGACAATGGTGTTTGATTAATTGAATGTGTTGATGAAATAACAGAAGGTTGATGAAGGGAATGTGGTGGATGTTGAAGATATGAATTTTAATAAAGCATTTGCCAAAGTACCACATAAAAGGCTGGTTAACAAAACTGAGGCTCATGCAATACATGGGTCAATGTGAGCTTGGATAATAAAAAATTGGCTTAAGGACAGAAAACAGCGAGCTGCAGTTAATGGCTGCTTTTCAGACTGAAGGATGGTAGACAGTGGTGTTCCCCATGGGTCAGTGCTGGTGTATATACACACACTCGAATATTGGCATACTGAGCAAAGTTTCAAAATTTGTCAATGATACCAAACTTGGAGGTGCAGCAAACAGCGATGATGGTACCAATCAACTGCAACAGGGCATAGATAGGCTAGTAGAATGGGTAGACAAGTGACAGATGGAATTGAATACAAAGAATTGTGAGGTGATGCATTTTGGCTGAAGGGATAGGGAAAGGCAGTATAGACTTAATAGAACCATTGAACCGCAGAAATATTTCGGCACAGGAGGCCATTCAGCCAGTCATGTCCGTGCCGGCTGAAAAAATTAGCTGCCCAATCTAATCCCACCTTCCAGCACCTGGTACAGAGCCTTGCAGGTTGCAGCACCTCAGGTGCATGCCCAGGTACCTTTCAAAAGAAAGGAGGAGGGTTTCTGCCTCCACCACCGTCCCTGTCAGTGAATTGCAGACACCCACCACCCTCTGGGTGAAAACGTTTTTCCTCATGTCACCTCTAATCCTTCTACCAATCACCTTAAATCTTTGCCCCCTGGGTAACTGACCTCTCTGCTAGATGAAACAGGTCTTCCTGTCTACTCTATCTAGGCCCCTTATAATTTTGTACACCTCAATTAAGTCACCCCACTTCTTCCTCTGTTCTAAGGAAAACAACCCTAGCCTATCCAATCTTTCCTCATAGCTGCAATTTTCAAGCCCTGGCACCATTCTTGCAAATCTCCTCTGTACTCTCTCCAGAGCAATTATGTCCTTTCTGTAATGTGATGACCACAACTGAACGCAATACTCCAACGATGGCCTAACCAGCGTTCTGTACAGTTCCAGCATTACATCCCTGCTTTTGAATTCTGTACCGTGGCCAATAAAGGAAAGCATTCCATCTGTCTTCTTCACCACTCTATCTACCTGTCCTGCCACCTTCAGGGACCTGTGGACATACACTCCAAGGTTTCTCACTTCTTCTACCCCTCTCAATATCCTCCCATTTATTGTGAATTCCCTCGCTTTATTTGCCCTCCCCAAATGCATTACCTCACACTTACCTGGATTGAATTCAATTTGCCACTTACCCGCCCACTCAACCAAACCATTGATATCTTTCTGAAGTCTATGGCTTTCCTCTTCACTATCAACTACACGGCCAATTTTTGTCATCAGAAAATTTCCCAATCATGCCTCCCACATTTAAGTCCAAATCATTAATATATACCACAAACAGCAAGGGATCCAGCACGGAGACCTGTGGAACGCCACCGGAAACAGCTTTCTATTCACAAAAACATCCATCGACTACTACCCTTTGTTTCCTGGCCCTGAGCCAATTCTAGATCCAACCTGCCACATTCCCCTGTATCCCATGGGCTTTCATTTTACTGACCAGTCTACCATGTGGGACTTTGTCAAATGCCTTACTAAAGTCCATGTAGACCACATCCATTGCACTACCCTCATCAATCCTTCTTGTTACTTCCTCAAAAAACTCAATTAAGTTATTAAGATATGACCTTCCCTTAACAAAACTAGGTTGACGAACCCTGATTAATCTGTGTCTTTCCAAGTGGTAGTTTATCCTGTCCCTCAGAATTGATTTGAACAATTTAGCCACCACCGAGGTCAGACTGACCAGCCTATAATTATTTAGCCTACCCCTCACACCCTTCTTAAACAATGGCTCAACATTTGCAGACCTCCAATTGTCTGGTACCTCTGCTGTATCTGGTGGCACAGTTCTAAAGATTGCACAGAGACAGGGGAACTGGGGGTTCATGTGCACAGATCTTTGAATGTGACAGGGCATATTGAGAGAGTAATTAGCAAAGCATATGGGATCTTGGGCTTCATAAACAGAGGTCGAGTACAAAAGCAGGGAAGTTATGCTCTGGTTAGGTCACAACTAGAGTACTGCATTCAGTTCTCAACACCACACTTTAAGAAGGATGTGAGGGTCCTTGAGAGGGTGCAGAGGAGATTTACCAGAATGGTTCCTGGGATGAGGGATTTTAGCTACAAGGTTAGGTTGGAGAAGCTGGGATTGTTCTCCTTGGAGCGAAAGGAGATTTGATAGAGGTGTACAAGATTATGAAAGGTTTAGATAAGGTAAACGAAAGAAAAGCTGCTCCTATTAGCAGATCGTGCAAGTACTAGGGGACACAGATTTAAGCTTTGGGCAAAAGATGCAAGGAGTCGTGAAAATTTTTTATGCAGCAACAGGTAGCGGCCGGAAGCCGCTGCCAATGATGTGGTGGAAGAGGCAATGATCAACAATTTTAAAAAGGAAATTGGATGGGCACTTGAGGGAAATAAACTTGCAGGGCTACAGGGATGAGCAGGGGAAATGGGACTGACTGGATTACTCTACAGAGAGCCAGCATGGCCTTCTGTGTCCTAATGACTCCAATTGTGTGGAACAGGCTGGATGGACCAGCAGGTATTTTTCTGTCCATCATTTATTATATTCTTTGGATTCCATTCTTTGCAGAGGGGAGTAGCGAACTTCTGAAAGACTGAATTAATATACACATGTTCAAGAAACAGTATCGAGTTCAGATAAGAAAAGGATGTTATTGTTACATCCTTAGCTTATGCTATCATACAAGTGGATAATGGGCCAGAAGAGGCAACTCTCATGAAAGCAAGATGCTCAGACTGCTTAAGGGAGCAATTTAACACCACTGAACCTGAGAAGGCACACCCAAATTCATAAAAGCATACATGAAAAACTTTTTCTTTCACAAAATAGAAATAACCCGAAAATAAATAATGATCACTGAAGTCGTACTGATTTACCCATTTCAGCAACAATCACAAACTTTGAGTTTAAAGTGGGTTGAGTGCAGTCTCGAAACAGAAGCCAAATCCCATCCTAAGTCTCAATTTGAATAATAATCAATTTCTCCAGCCCAATAAAACTGCTCTACACAAACATCAGTAGCGCAGTCTCAATCAATGGGTGGGAATCGGAAAGTTTCCCGATCCAATCTGGAGTCAGACAGGGCTGTCCTCTCTCCCCGGTCTTGTTTGTTTGCTGTATTGAACCCTTTGCTGAGTCTATTAGGAAGGATGCGAGCATAAGAGGGGTGACAATCCCAGGCAGCGGAGGCACTCAGGTTAAAACCTCCCTGTACATGGATGACATCGCCGTCTTCTGTTCGGATCCGCTGTCTGTGCGCAGACTGATGAACATCTGCGACCAGTTCGAACTGGCCTCGGGAGCCAAAGTTAACCACGGCAACAGCGAGGCCATGTTCTTTGGGAACTGGGCTGACCGATCTTTTGTCCCCTTCACAGTCAGGTCAGACTACTTGAAGGTGCTGGGGATATGGTTTGTAAGAGCCAGGGCGTGCACCAAAACCTGGGAGGAGCGAGTAGCCAAGGTACAACAAAAGTTGAGCATGTGGGGGCAGCGATCTTTCTCCATTGTGGGTAAGAACCTGGTCATCAGGTGCGAGACACTCACGTTGTTGCTGTACGTGGCGCAGGTCTGGCTCATACCCCACTCCTGTGCTGTGGCGGCCACCGGAGCCATTTTCCGCTTCATCTGGGGATCTAAAATGGACCGGGTCTGGAGGGACGCGATGTTCAAACCTCTGGATAAGGGCACTCATCCTGATGACCACCTTCGTGTGTGGCTGCATCAAGCTGTGTGTAGACCTCCAGTACGCAAACTCCAAGTGTCACTACGTGCTGAGGTTCTATCTGTCCCCGGTGTTGCGAAGGATGGGCCTGGTCACATTGCCGCGGAATGCTCCATGCAGTTGGACCGTGCCATACCACCTATCCTTCGTGGAGCAGTTTCTGGGGGAAAACACTTTGACCACCGATCCATCAGGCAGTGGTCTGCACGGAATGTCCTCAAGGCCCTACGGGAAAAGGAGACAGGGGATCCTGTCGGATGGTTCCCCGAGCAGACCGCCAAAGTCATTTGGCGGAATGCCTCATCACCAGAACTTTCAAACAAGCACCAAGATGTAGCTTGGCTGGTGGTGAGAAGGGCCCTCCCCGTCAGATCCTTCATGCACGCCTGAAGTCTCGCCCCCTCCACGCAATGCCCCCGCGGTGGCTGTGGTGGGGAAGAGACGGTTGCCCACCTCCTCCTGGAATGTGTCTTTGCAAAGCAGGTGTGGAAAGAGATGCAGTGGTTTTTGTCGAGGTTCATCCCAAGCAGCTCGGTAACACAGGAGTCTGTGCTCTACGGGCTGTTCCCAGGGACGCACACAGAGATAAACATCAACTGCTGCTGGAGGACTATCAATTCGGTGAAAGACGCCCTTTGGTCTGCCCAAAACCTGCTGGTCTTCCAGCGCAAAGAGTTGTCTACGACCGAATGTTGCAGACCGGCACATTCCAAGGTCCAGGACTACATGCTGAGGGACGCACTAAAGCTTGGGGCAGCTGCAGCAAAGGCTCAATGGGGAAAGACCACAGTGTAAGGTCCCCCCACCAAGCTGAACGGAGGGGCTGGATTCATGGGAAACCCCTCCAACTGTATCGGGAAAATTTCTGTCTCCTGTATAATGTAAAAATGTATCTGGCAGGACAAATGTGAAATGGAAGGGTTATGAGGCAACTCATAATTGTATAGCAAGAAACTGATCACCTTTGCACTGTTTGTATTTTTTGACTTGATGCTGTTTTAAACTGTTTGGGAATGTATTTTTTTTTTACAGATTTTTATGAATAAAGTATATTTTGGAAATAAAATAAAGGTTATTGTAATACAACTATTTAACAAACCTAGATAACCAACATGAGGAAATTGCTCACCTCACAGTGATTGTATTTTCAAGTAATTCATTGTTTAAGTGTTTTGGGACATCCTGACAGCTACGATAAGGCACTTAAAAATTTGCAAGCTTTTTGCTTTCTAAACATAGGCTTACTTCAAAGAGCAAGTCACAGACTCATAGGCTAGCAGCCCAATGCCTGTCAAATAGCTTTCCTCAAATGGCTAAGCTTAACTTAATTAGTTCTCAACTGTATCATGAATCTCCATACACAAGTAAAAGATATTTCTCTTTTTCCAACTTAAATGTTCTCCTTCCTTACTTTGGGTCCCTGTACATCATAACCAAGATAGGCAGTTAGGCTGCTCAGAAAGAACAGATCATATGCCACTCAAGTTCCAGGAAAATTTCAGTGCAACTTAGTATTTCGTCATTTAATTTGCACACCCTTCATGTGGTGATATACCTAATCTCAGAGAATCATTCATGATGGTATGGCAAACAACATGAAGATGAAACTTACTAAAAGCTGAAAACTCACATCCCATTTACAATACCAACTGCAAAATTACCTCAACCATTTCATTCCATCCTCCACAGGCAACAGTCATACTCTGGTACCCTATTCCTCCACACATTTGGCTGCCCAGAGAAATTCGTCACCATCCTCCGCCTGCTGCACGACAACATGCATGCTGTAATCTTTGCCAGCAGATCTGCCACTGACCCAATCAGAGTGCAAACTGGGGTCAAGCAAGGCTGTGTCATTGCACCAACGTTCTTTTCCATCTTCCTCGCCTCAACACTCCACCTCATCTCCATGAAGCTCCCTGCCGGAGTAGATCTACTCTACAGGACGAATGGCAAACTATTTAACTTATGTGGCCTCCAGTCCGGAACAAAGGCCACTCCAACCTCTGTCATTGAGCTGCAGTACGCGGACAATACTTGCACATGCGCACACTCAGAGGCCGAGCTTCAAACCCTCGCCGATGCATTTATGGAGGCATATGAAAGGGCCTTAAGCTTGTCATGCTATGCACCCACCTGCCAAAAATGAGACATCAATTTAGTCATAAACATTGATTGTTAACTGTTGTCGGAGCGAGGAAATGACTTGTTAAACAGATTAGTCATGGCTGGAAAAAAAACATTTACATACCAACAGACATTGAAGGTGAGGAAGCGCATTCCAGGGCCTGCTAAGGAGGATACAATCCACAAAGGCCAGGACCAGTTAGACCAGCTGGGCACATGACTACCTGGCTTTTCCAGGGTTTTCTTTTGAACTGGCCACAGATAGTTTGAATGCAGAGTGTCTGTTTTCTCCTGGACTGAGAAGATCTCTCCTGTCTGCTCCCATCTCTTTCTCACAAGCCTCTCAATCCACTGAAGACACATGAACCCCAAGAGAGAAAAGTCTCCTACAGCAAACAATGTACCCCAACGAAAAACAAGATTTACCTACAAACAAGGACTCTACAGTGAGCTCGAAGAACTGTAACAAAAACTCTTCAGATATTGCCTCAGACTTTTCCACCTTATTTTTCTTCAGCTCTTTTCTGTCTCTATTTGCACGTGTGTATAGTGTTTGCACGCTAGCATGGACACGTCGCATATCCATAGGTGTTAACCGAATTAGAGTTTAAGTTTAAGAAATTTCAACTTTTCTTCTTTAAACGTAGGAAAGCCCGTTTGTGTTGGTTTCTTTGCCTTACAATGGGAAAGCAGTGAACAAGGATTCACCAAGGGGGAGCTAAAAACACTGTATTTAAAAATAAATCCTGTTACAATAAGACCAGGTGAAGGCTGAGAGGGCCCCCTAGACACCTGGTCGTAACAAGCTAAAAATCCGGAAGACAAAGGTCCTCTAGCAGCCTGCTCCCACAGCGCAACACTGCGCCCTGACTATCAAGATCCATGTAGAACCACTGGACAATGTTGATCACTTCCCGTACCTTGGGAGCCTCCTCTCAGCAAGGGCGGACATCAATGAAACTCAGCATCGCCTCCAGCGTGCCAGTGCTGCCTTCAGTCGTCTGAGGAAAACAGCGTTTGACGACAAAGACCTCAAACCTAGCACCAGGCTCATGGTCTACAGGGCCACAATGTTACCTGCCCTACTGTACGCATCGGACACATGGACACTGTACAGCAGACATCTCAAAGCCCTGGAGAGATATCACCAGCGGTGATTCTGCAAGATCCTGCAAATTCAGTGGAAGGATAGGCGCTCCAATATCAGTGTCCTTTCTCAGGTCAACATCCCCAGCATCGAGACACTTTTCATGGTTAGTCAGTTACGTTGGGCAGACCACATCGTCCGCATGCCTGACAAGACTCCAAAAACAAGCTTTCTACTCAGAGTTCCATCACGGCAAGAGGCTACCAGGAGGGCAGAGGAAACACTACAAGGATGTCCTTAAAGCCTCCCTGAAAAAATGTGACATCTCTACCGATTCGTGGGAATCTCTTGCTGGATACCACCCAAAATTGAGAAGCATCCACGATGGTGCCAGCCAGTTCGAACAATGTCGACTTGCCCAGGCAGCGACCAAGTGTAAACAGTGGAAGGAGCATTCAGAATTTCGAGCAACCCATTCACTCACCTCACCAAACACCACCTACCCCACCTGTGGCAGAGTGTGCGGATCCAGAATTGGACTATTCAGTCACCTAATGATCCACAACTCTGGAGTGGAAGAAAGTCATCCTCGTTCCCGAAGGACTGTCCAAGAGGCATTCAAATGGCTACTCACATGCGAAGCTTGACGGTGAGTACAAGCAGCATATTTTATCACAAGGCATATAGGAGAGCTTGATTCTGTGTTTACCCCAACAGCCACACACACTTCCACCAAGAGCTGATTGATATCAATCAGGAACAGAAATGTTGCCTTCGTTCTTTGTAAATTCATGAATCAAAGCTGCAATATTACTCTGCCATCTTTCATAGAATAGATACATTTCTTAAACTCCAGAGCCCATCAGCAGAAGACAGAAAAAAGTACATAATTATTGATATGCATGAATTCAAAGGCAAATTATTTGGACTGGACATGGCATTGTCCAATACATACTGAAAGCAGCAGTCTGTTTTTTTTTTAAAAACCTTTATATTTATACAGCACCTTTAACTTAGAAAAAATTCCCAAGGCGCTTCCCAGGGCATTATAAAACAGAATTTGACACAGCCACATAGCGATATTAAGATGACCAAAAGCTTAGTCAAAGAGGTAGGTTTTAAGGAGCATCTTAAAAGGAGGAAGAAGGGTCGAGGCACAGAAAGATTTAAAAGGAGCGAATTCCAGAGCTTGGGGTCTTAGCAGCTGAAGGCACGGCCACTAATGACGGAGCGATTAAAATCGGGAAGGCTCAAGAAGCCAGAATTGAAGAAGCGCATATATCTGGAAAAGTTAGTGATAGGGAGAGGCGAGGCCATGGAGGGATTTGAAAACAAGGATGAGAGATTTAAAATCAAGGCATTGCTTGAACAGGAGCCAATATAGGTCAGCAAGCACAGGCGTGATGGATGAACGGGACTTGGTTCAAGTTAGGACACAGTTAGCAAAGTTTTGGATGATCAAGTTTAGGGAGTGTGGAGGATGGAAGACCTGCCAGGACTGCATTGAAATAGTTAAGTCTAGAGGTAATAAAAGCACGGATGGAGATTTCAGCAGCAGATGGGCTGAGGCAGTACAGAGTTGGGTGAGTTGCAAAGGTGGAGACAGGCAGTCTTAGTGGTGACATGTAATCAGAACAGCTTCCAAGCAGTGAAAAATTAATTTTAAAAATTTTAAATATCACAGGATAAGGCCCATAATTGTCTTTATCCTCAAGCATTTAAAGAAAATTTAAAAATCATTTGAAGTTGAAATGAGATACATCCATCCTTTGGAACACTGGAATGGGAGGGTAAAGAGGACACGCCGGGATAAAGAGGCCAAGCTCAAATGTTTACTTCAGCGTCCATTTCAGCAAGCTAAAGATCACAGTTCTGATCAAGAAGCTGGCCATTGAGAGCTCAAATTTCTCATTTTTAAAAAAAGTGACATTTTTGTCAGGGTATAGAGACAGGGGGAAATGAATATTTGAAGATGTAGCCACTCTACAACCTTATCCTGGAGTATTCCTTTAAGGTGGTATTTGCATTCAGTTTCGAGTGCAACTTCAAGCTGCAAGGCACTCTTGGCAGAGAGACTGCTATCAATTCTACTCTTTGCACCTGCGCTATACACAGGAAGACAAAACATGAAATGGTGCATTGAGGCTGCGTACATAATCCAATCTTGGATTTGGATCAGCTCTACTCCCATCAACCAAAAAAGCCTGCTCTGTTAATGTGAAAAGAATGAGCTCCACAGTGTAAAACAAAATAGCTGTCAGTGTTAACCAGATGAATAACTGGCACATTTCCTCCCATCAAAATGCTACCACATCATTTTCTTCACTGGCACACTTTCCAGGAAAGACACCATTGTTTAAGTTCACAAGACCATTTTTAGATAAGTCAAACAATGTCAATCTGTACTGTTACTGGCACTCACATCAGCAGCTGGGGCTTTCATATCAATTCGTTGATTGTTGATGCAGCATTACACACACACACACACACACACACACACAGACACAGACTTTGCCTATTAAAAGTGAAATATAGTCACAATATGTGACTAAAGGTTAATTTCATTTAATAGTGGATCAGCTAACCTTAAAGAAAAAAATACTGTTAATAATAACAGAATCTTTTATTTGGCCATAAAATGTGAGCATGCTTATCAAAAGTCTTATTAAATGAAGTACAGGTCAAACTGGTTCAACAAGCTATCTTACATGAAGCAAATTATGAACACAGCATTTAAAATATTCAATAAAAACTACAGTACAATAATTTTAAGAACTAAAATCACATTTTTTCTAGTTGGACATACACTTATACATAACTTTCTAATGACACATTATCCTGTGTATGCAAATACATAGATTCGACAAAGCTTTCTGGTCCCAGATTCAAACTGAAGCAGGAATGGGAAAAAGTAGTGCCTTTTTTTCCTTCCAATTACCATTATTTAACTGACCATCTGAGGGATCAGCAACATAACCAGCCTTTCTATTTGGTCTCTCTGACACACGCACAAAGACACACAAGATTAGTCAGTAAATTTCAGTTCCAGTCAAGCCTACAAATTTCCTAGCATGATCTGAGTTAACATGAAGCTGGAAATCCAATATTGAAATACAACATAAAATATTACTTTGTTCAGGTTAAATATGCATTCACAGCATTTTTCAGTTATACTTTTCAATCATTAGAAAGGCTCAACTACATTACACAGGGGCAAGGAAATGGAAATTAAAACGAATAACCCTGATGTAGAAGTATGATGGACCTACCACCCTGAAAAATGTTATAATTATAGACTGATCACAAATACAGCTTACACATGCAAAGGGCAGGTGTAGTTCATTTGTATTCTCTTAGCCAATAGTATTTAAATTAACAACCTTCACCTATCCCCTCTTACCCTTTCTAATCAAAAATCCTGATTGATTTAAAGATTTCAATCTTACAGGTTTTGTACATTTAAATAGCATTGTAACAAGTTGCAGGTGTATCCTTGTGTTCTATAAAAAAAGTTAGCTTTTCTACAACAGTCATCAATAGATCGTCACCCATGCATTGGGCCACTGTGTTCTAAACATTCACATTCCAACTTTATTACACAGAATTCCAGGATTCTTATCATTTTGTGCACTGTGTTCTGCTATTGCATTCATTTATAATCACATCCATTAATTTATGGCAACTGGACGAGTCACATTCTATTTGTAATTAGATAAGATTTCTTACCAGTGCTAACTAAGACAGACAGACACAAACAGCTTTTCATGACCGCTGGACATCCCAAAGTGCTTTACAGACAACTATTACATAGTTTACAAGTTATATTTATATTGTGCCTTTAACACAACAAAACATCCAAGGTGCTTCACAGGAGCATTTATAAAACAAAATATGGCACCAAGTCACTTAAGGAGATATTAGGTTAGATGATCAAAGTTTAGTCAAAGAAATAGGTTTTAAAGGAGTGGCTTAAAAGGAGGAAAGCGAAGTAGAGAGATGCAGGGAGGGAATTCCAGAGCTCAGCGCCTAGGCAACTGAACGCACAGCCACCAATGGTAGAGCGATTAAAATTGAGGATGCTCAAGAGGCCGGAATTAGAGGAGTGCAGAAATCTAGGAGGGTTGTGGGCTGGAAGAGATTAGAGAGATAGGGAGGGCACAGCCATGGAGGGATTTGAAATCAAGGATGAGAACTTAAAAATCAAGATGTTGCTTGTTTGGGAGCCAATATAGGTCGGCAAGTACAGGGGTGATAGGTGAACGAGACTTGGAGTGAGTTAAAGACATGGGCAGGAGAGTTTTGGTTTTCCTTAAGTCGGGGGTGGGGGGGGAGAAAGAGAGAGGAAAAAAAAGATCACAACATCATTGCTCACATCCTACTTGAATGGAACATGCTGATTTCAGCTCTACAATTGAACAATTAGCAACAATACAAAAGCAATATGGAATTACTTACTAACCTCTTTTCAAGAAAGAAAATAGAAGATACCGAACTAACAGAAACCAACTAAGTTGTCCCAATGGAGATCTGAATCTTCTGTTACTGTTTTAGATGAAGTTTGAAATCAGGTCAGTAATTATGTCACTTCAGTTACTTTATTTTCGTCATACCAGAACTGTAGAAAAAGTAAATTTTTCATCTGGTAGACACCACTAAGACAAGACCATTTGGAGAGGGCAGAAAGAAAAAGTCAAAAAGCACTAAAGAATCAGCCATTTACAGCATAGGAGGCCATTTGGCCCATCAAGTCCATGCTGGCTCTCCACGGAGCTATGCAGTCAGTCCCACTCCCCGTGTCGACGCCCGTATCCCTGCAAGTCTATTTCCCTCAGACAGCCATCCAACTTCCTGTTGAAGTCATTGAAGGCATTAAGCTGTGCTAGACACTCAGTACACAAACACCAAGTGTCACTACGTGCTGAGATTCTGTCTGTCCAGAGTGTTGCAAAGGATGTGTCTGGCCATGTTGCCACAGAACACTCCATTCAGTTAGACCATGTTGTACCACCTGTTCCTTGTGGAAAAGATTGTGTAGAAAAACAGCTTTGACTACATAAGGCAGAATTTTCAACACATGGACCCTGCCGAATTGGTGGTATTATTAGTGAGTTGGGAACCTGTTGAAATCTCCAGTAGGCTTTGCCATGGTTCTTTAACTGAGCTACGACATTAGCATCCCGTTTCCAGGTTCCCCGACCAGTGAGGGTGGGCGGAATCACGTACTGGATCTGCTAAAGGAAGGATTTCTAATTAAAAAAGGGGTCAGAAAGGCTCAACCGTACATGTATTGTTGAGGCTGCAGCAGCCAAAGGAATAGACAGGCGACCTGGGAACGCTGCTCCCTGGTTGTCTCACTCTTAGCTAGAGGTCCCGCTGCAGGATCTGAGGGACTGCAGTGAGGCGATGCTGTCAAACACAGGAGGAAGAGGACAGCCTCTCCAACCAAGCCGGTGTGAATGGAGGCACAGTGGCGCAGTGGTTAGCACCGCAGCCTCACAGCTCCAGGGACCTGGGTTCGATTCTGGATACTGCCTGTGCGGAGTTTGCAAGTTCTCCCTGTGACCGCGTGGGTTTTCACCGGGTGCTCCGGTTTCCTCCCACAGCCAAAGACTTGCAGGTGATAGGTAAATTGGCCGTTGTAAATTGCCCCTAGTGTAGGTAGGTGGTAGGAATATGGGATTACTGTAGGGTTAGTATAAATGGGTAGTTGTTGGTCGGCACAGACTCGGTGGGCCAAAGGGCCTGTTTCAGTGCTGTATCTCTAAATAAAAATAAATAAATAAGTGGCTGAGGAAGTTAGCAGCAGGGGCAGCCCCTCCAATCCAAAGGCAGTGCACCAAGAGGATCCAGGACTTGAGGAGGGCAGTTAAGTGAGTGGCATAACACTTGAGATGCCAAGCCCTACACTGACTTTCCCAGCATTCTCCGGCACATCACTCCTCAGGACAACACGTCTTATACTCCACTCATTCCTCTCTACAGGCACCTCACACCCCCATCTGAACAGCCAACACTCATTCACCCCCTCGTCCTCACAGTCACCATCCACAAATGTTGCCCTACCCTCCCTACCCACACAAGCCATTTCTAACACTCATTAATCTCTTTCTCTCCTTGCAGAACTTTAGGGAAAGGTAGAGACCCAGGGAGCCGGGGCGGGAGGGTCCCCAATAGATGTCCCTCCAAATGACAGGCACCTTGACTGTCACTGACGATGCCTACTCTCCTGGCCAACTGGGAAGGAGGTCTCGTTCCAGGTAGCTACAGATGTCATCAACGTGACACGAAAGCCTCTACTTCCTCAAGCACTGGTCATCAGACATGTCCAGAGAGCCGATCCTCTGCCTGTAGCTCCTGTGTTCAGGCTTACGCCTCCTTCAAGCTGGAACTGTGTCAATCCCCTCCGCCCTATGATGCGGCATGTAGCTGATAAGAAGGCAGCTGCTGCTCCTCTTGTTCCTCATCAGAGGTGCAAGGTGGAGCTGCATAAACTAGCTCCTATGCCATGGTGAAGGCTGGGAGCAGGAAGTGCAGCTGAAAGTGAGTGAAGTGTAAGACAGGTGAAGTAAATTCCAAGTTGGCAATTACTTGTCAAGCAGCAAAAGCACTCTGAGAAGAAATGGTGAGAACGCCAGCCTCTCACGTGGCCATGGCTGCAGGTCTTCAGGTTTACTGATCAAAAGCTTCCCATCCTGTAAGTTTCACTGAAGAAGCACTCTCTGCGTACTCACCTGGTTGACCCTGGCGAGCTGCTGACAGCTCAGGAAATAATGTTCTGGCTGTTAAAGCCAGAATGCTTAGTTAAAGCTGTACTTAATTACTTATTAGAATATTTAAGTGGTTTACCCAACAGCTCCAAGGGGGTTCCCCACCCGCTTTCACATGGGCAGGTTTGAAGGTGAAAATGGGATGATGTTGGGACCCTGACCCCTTTTAGAAGATTTAGCTGCCTGCACCCCACCAAACCTACCTCCTCTTGCCTGTAAAAACTCCCCACACAGTACCAAATTTTGAAAACAACAACTTCATTTCTCTTCTATCCACAGTTGTCACCTTCATATAACATGCTCTAACCAGAAAGACCAGTTACTACTTAACTCCTGCAGCAACAATTGTGTTCAGTCAACACAATATGTGCTCAACATATCTATTTTCAACAGATTTTCCTCCCTGAAGGTTGGATTACACCACCACTACGAGACTAGGCCATCAAATAACTGCCAAACCAAATTATGCAGCTAGCAATTTTCAACAGCGAATGGCTGAAACATAACTTGCACACAGCATCACTGCTAACTGATGAAAATAAAACAGTGCCAATGCACTGCAGGTCCATTAGCACCTGGAGAGAGAAGACAGGTATCATTTTCTTCTGGGATGGCACAGATTTTTTGTTTAAAATAAAATATAAACAGCCTTGTTTTCTGAAAACATAAAGTGGCATTTTTGTATATCATTAACCAGCCATAGGTAGTTATTACTAGCCTGAGCTCAGCCCAATTAGGACCAAACAGATTATTACAAGTTCAAACACTCCAGCCTTAAAATAATCTGGGTGCTCTCAGTTTGTTTGTAAATCGATTTCAAAATCAACATTCATTAGAATAGCTTTGCTTTCTAACTTTGTGTCACCTGGTTGCACAGATCTGATGTACCCAAGGTGTTCCAACCAGCGATGGTTAGATCAATTACTGGTCATGAAACAGGTCATGAAACATCTCATGAACATTTGCGCAAGATGATTTTGTAACAGGAATTAATATTTAAATTGGAAGTGATTCAAGTTGCTTTCAAAATACTGGTAAATCTGTTGCACAAAAAGATGTAAAAACCATCGGTGGAACAATCTTGCAACCACCACTGCTGAACAGTGAGAAGCTGACGCTATTCAAACATAGAATATACTAAGTAGAATTTTTCCTAAGGTTATCACAATAAGATTCCAGAGCATCTTTAACGTGTAGACTAAATAACAGCTCTTTATTTCCAGACTCTGGTACTTGAGCTCCTAAAATCATATATAATGACAGAAATGTTTTAATTTGTCCTCCCTAATTACTAGCCCCAATTATTACAGTATGTGTGTGTTCTAAAAATAACAAGTGGCCTCAGAATTCCAAAGATGGCACCAGTAGGTGACATTTCCAATGCAACGTGAAGTGACAAATTAAACAAAGGAGTACCCCAGCATATGATACAGTTCAAAAGCTGCCCTAAATAAATCAATGCTGTTATCAACAAAGTAAGCAATTGTGGCAAAGGAAATTTCAGTAGGAGGGAGTAATTTGAATAAGTATACGCAGACGTAATTCAGCTGAATCGTGAAAAGAAGTAAAAAGCCAAAACATTCCTTGAAAAACGTGAGATTGCGCAAGGACAACAACTTGCATTTATAGAGCACTTTTAATATAAGGAAACATCCTAAAGTGATTTGCAGAAGTGTAAGCAGACAAAACCTGACACCTAACCAAAGGAGGAGATATTAGAACAGGTGACTGAAAGCTTGGTCAAAGGTTGTAGGTTTTCGAGGAGCATGTGGTGGCAGAATAATTGCGAGACGAAAGAAGACATGCTCAAGATGTAGGCTTTTCTAAGGAAGGGAGACACGTAGCAATGGAGAGGGATTTGGAGAGAACAGTCCAGAGCGTGGGACCAAAACAGCTGAAAATTGGACTAGTTTGCAGAAAACAGAGGGGCCAAGGACATGGATAATTCCATACACTAGTGGACTGGGCACCAACAGGAAGTCATGACGACAGTGCATAATGAGGAAGCAGAATTTATGACAGGGTAGATGTGGGAAAGATGAAACTTATGGACAAACTGTGGTTTGCAGAACCTGGGAGGCTTGAAAAGAAAGTGTTGGGGTACTTTAGCAGTTGGGGTGTGGTGGGTACAAGTGTAAATGGGTAGTATATGAGGAGGACACAAAACGGAATCAGAAGCTCTTCTCAGATCAAAGAGGAAACAAAGGTTACAAACTGAGATTTAGCCTCAGGGAGCAGCAAGGGGGCAAGGAAATCAGCAGCTCCCAAATCTCATGTCCCCTGTGACTCAGCAGAATCATAGGAAATAGGAGCAGGAGTAGGCCATTTAGCCCATCGAGCCTGCTCCACCATTCAAACAGATCATGGCTGATCATCTACCTCTACGCCATTTTTCCCCACTATACACATATCCCTTGATGTCATTAGTATCCAGAAATCCACTGATTTCTGTCTTGAACATGCTCAATGATTGAGCTTCCACAGCCCTCTGGGCTACAGAATTCCACAGATTCACCACCCTCTGAGTAAAGAAATTTCTCCTAATCTCAATGCATCTTTCTCTGTCCAATTTCTACATAAACAATAGCGAGATCTAGGAATCATAAAAAACTCTTACTCTGTACACCAGCTACTGGAATGTATCTCACATACCGAGCGAATACTCCTCTCTCTCTCTAAATGGTGAACTGAATAATCACTCATAACTGAACTGAGACAAAGGCTTTGGAGTAGTAAATAGTTTCATTTACAGAAGACAGATAAACAAAGAGTACACAGCAAGATATACATTTTCCTTCTCTCCTCGACATACAAGACAAAGACTTCTTGCTTTCTTTCTGATCATAACCTTTAAAACAGAAAGCCACTGGGCTGTAAACTTCCACGAGCTTAACTCTTCCTGGCTAAGGCTTTTAAAGCACAAATAGCCACTATTTGCAAGACTCCCACACACTCTTTGACCCAGGACTGTTTGTGGTCTGTGAATATGTTCAGTAACAGGAAATTTCTGCATCGTAAATGAAGTTGTCAATCACAGAGGCTCCAGCCAATCAAGAGCCCCACTCTCTTCGCAAACATATCAAAACAGCTGTTAAAATTACTCCCCCCAGGTAGAGGCTTGCCCCTGAAATAAAACACTTTAAGCAGCACTTGTCTCAAAGTACACCTGAGCAACTATAAGCCACTTTAACAAGAGCATCAAATATTTGGGATTGTAATTAACAGCCTGAGTTCTGGTGGGCTAGCAGAGACATAAGGACTGAATGGCCTGATTCCATGCAATGAATAATATGGCTCCAAGATGTGAGACTTTCGGCAACATGCTTCTAGTGGTACAAAATGTAGAAGTTTTTTTTAAAAAAGACAGGCCAAAAAAACATATTGTCAGAGCTTAATAGGATGGCTTTGGTCTTGCCAATGTTAAGTTGGAAAAAAATTCTCTCATTTGCAACTGGATAGCAGACAGTGCTCGTGGAGTACAGGATAGTGACAGACAGGTAAAGCTAAATGCTGTTGTCATCTACATGGAGCTTTATTGACACTGCTAAGGGACATCCTGTAAACCAGGAAAAGGGGGTCAAAGTTAGAACAAGGTGACTGAAGGAGTAGGAAGAGAATCATGTGTGCTATCAAATTAGCAAGATGCAAAAAGGAACATATAAACCAGAGGAAAACGATCATTTCCTAAAATACATCTCAAATCATAGATTCAGTTGAGCACTAAGCCGAGTCAGAGGAGAATAGACAAGAGAGGCTTGGGAGAGAGAGCAAGAGTGAAACAAAGAAACTTTTTGAATCATCTTAATTCCTATTTATTGTCTGGGCCCAAGCCTCGATCATCCTTTTCTCTTTTGCTCTCTCTTCCCAAAAACACAAATTTGTTATCTCTTAAACATGTTTATAATATAGTATAGGCTTCAATGACCTTCTCTGGTAAGTTACTTGTATTCTACAACACTTATTCTCCTGATTTCCCTCTTAGTCCTAACCTGCCATAAAATTTTATTCCCTTATCAAAGTGAGCAATCTGAATCAACTTTGTAATACAGTAATCTATTTGCCTCTTTTACTGCAATCTGCACAGCCCTTAGTGCACTACCAGTTGGCTCAACACAGCAGTACTGAGAGAATGGACAAAAGTTGACTAAACATTCAGTGAGCGAAGGGTTGAAGCACAACAAACCATCTTAGAAAATGATGGAAGGGGCAGAGAGATAGCAATATAATTACCTGAATTAATCAAGTGCTGTGGGCTGTTGATGGGGGTGGGAGGGGGAAAGAGGAGAAAATGATAGATATTCTGAGTTGGTGATAGGATAAAAACCATTTTTGTTGCTCATGTTGGGAGTAGCAATTTACAACAGTCAAATGCAGTACACAATGACAACAAAAGGTTTACTACTAATCCCTAAAGACTTTCTCCACAAATGCTAATTAAAATCAAAAATACTATTTTAGTGGCTAGTGGAGAAATGCAGGTTTAAAAATAATCTTGATTGTATTATTTTGCTGGGGCATGTCCTCAAAGACACACCACCTTATCGAGATAAATGTCTCGAAGTGCTGCACACAAGTCACTTTATGAAGTAGAGTTAATATTATGAAAGCAAACACAGCATGATGGCACTAAGAGAAAATGAGATGAATGCCTAACCAGTCAAGTCTGCTTGGGGTCGATTGAGGAATAAATGCTGGCCGACCATACTCCCTGATCTTAACTAGTACAATGGGACCCAACAGGCAGATGGGGCATCAGTTTAATGCCTCATCTAAAAAATGACACCTCTGATAATACCAGTGCAGTACTGAGGGAGTGCTGTGTCAGTCTAGATTGTGTACTGAAGTAGTGGAGTGAGATTTGAACTCTCAACCTCCAGACTCAGATGAACGCACCACGAAACGAATCCAAATGACATGACTTCCATTTCAAAACATAATTAAAAACAAAATGGCATGTTACACATTAGTTTTATCAACATAATCGCCTCAACAATAATCAGATTTAAAGAATTACTGATGGATATATACACACACACACACACACACTGGATTAACTGGACTATTTAGAAAAGTCAAAAATTTGATTCAGATATTGCATTTCAACAGGCATGGAACAAGTTTAAAAGCTACTTGATATTTTAAATGACATTTTCATTGTAGCCGCATGGAGCCTTTTGAGATATTCAAGTTAAGTCATGGTCAAAAAGCACCTCACTACCACCTTTACTTGGTAGTGGGTCAGTGGCGTTTTTCTTTCTCAACCTACGAAAAGGAAATCAGTATGGTCAAAATCACTACTGACATCATGAATTGGGGCAAAAAGCACATTAAACAATGGACAGAGAGGCTGTTTAATCACTATTTGTAATTTGTGTTATTATATAAACTCACAACTATATTGAAATTCATTACCTCCTTAACTGTAGTGGAGATAAATGTTTATCGCATACTGGATGCATCACGAATTCCAGGACTGTGAACTGGTACTTGAAATGGGAGGTTGAACACTTACAGTAACTGAAACCAATCTTTCAGTGATTTCATGAATAGCCTATGTAAATGTAATACAGTACTATACTACTTTTGGAAAAGGCTTCCAGTTATTGAATTGATTTTAAAAATCAAATTTCAGCATTTTTTTTTTAAATTGGATAAAATTACTCATAGATTTCCTTTAAACTAAACCTTCTTGCTATAAGTATTGATGACAGAGCAGCTGCAGTTTAAAGGGTCCTTCCACAATCAATAAGTGTACTGCTACCATAGATAAATACAATTTCCAATGATAAAAACACATAGTGCTTATATGGCACATTGCCAAAACTTCAATTTTCTCAACCTTGTTGGGTTGTGGTGGGTGGGGGGAAAACAGAGAACACCAGACCTAGAGGCACACACAGAAAGGAACAAGAGAAGGAAGGGTTACAAAGTGAGCCATTCGCATCAAAAGAAACACAAGTACCGGCGTGCACTGCTAATTAAGCAGCATGTGGCACCACAAGTAACATTAAATACTTGTTTTGGACAGGAGATTAAGTAACTTTTAGACTTCAACAAAATGTCTAATATATTAGAACAAGGAGTCAGCCTTTTATGATGATCAAGTTAGACTTGGTAATAATATATACTGGCAATATTTCCTGGTAATTACAAGTTTATCAGATCAATTGTTAGTGATATCAATCATTAATATTTCACTAGACATAAATACACATGAACAAGATGATACTAACTGCTGTCAGCAAAAGTCATCCTCCAAATCCACCCAAGATTTTTTTTTAAATAAAAAAAGTGTGAATCCAAGATTATTCAGTTATCTCACCTCAAGGATGAGACCACAGTTATCAACTGCTTGAAATTTGGCTCTCACAGATGACATCTAAACCTCTCAATGAGGGCATCAAATTTGAAATTACCCTAAAGTAGTACAACATCCTGCAACACTTCCCACAAATGTTTACACTAATCAAGCATTGCACTGTTTACTACTTAAGATTTTCCATAAAAATTCACAGAGGATGTGAAAACTTTAGTTTCAAAGTGGATCTAAAGCTACAGGAAATCAGTTGCCCTAATTATTTTCCACAATAACTGCTTTTGTATCATGGCAAGACCTGCATTAAGTCACTGGTTCCTGATGTGCAGGTCTCACATGGCCAACTGCAACTCAAAAATAATATTGCCAAGATTCAATAACAGGACATTTCTACCAAGTGTTACCAACTATAGACTACATTCAATTTCTGCAAGCTTACCTTCACGTTGCAGCTGGTTACTGAATCCCGCATGCCAAGAGCTGGCACCTCAACCATTAATAACCAAATCGGGTGAAAAGGGACATCGGATCAGACATATCATGAACCAAGAATAATTTCACTTACTCACACATGACTATATGTAAAAATGTTGTTGATTCAAAGAATCAGTAAAATCTGACAGTTTATGCCACATAGAAATTTAGATTCCTACTGTGCACACGGGCAGTTAGGACAGAGTGTTGTCTTCAGGTGAAGCAGGGTTAGAATAATTCAATCAGAGCATGCAGACATTATTCAGTCTTTGTTTTAAAGTCATACCTTCAGTCCTTATTTTTTGACTTCATATTGTAGTTAAGTAGAAAAATTTGGCAAGCCGAGAAGTAGAATGGGTTTAAGCATAGAAGGTTCTCTGCAGTACAGTTTGAGGAGCTTAGAGTCACAATACCAAGGCATGAGGTTAATTGAAGAGAGCTACACAAAACTCGGGGTTCAAAAACTGCCTCAAAGTTTAATATTAAACGATATGCAAGGTTGTTTTTGATCCTAAGAGCCAGTAAATTATGTCAGATTTTGTATCCAACAGTCATCCATGATCAATAAACACGCTCCATTACAAATGAATACACCATGCAAACTGCAATGTTGTCACATCTTCAGTCAACTGAACTCTCAAAAAAATGCTTCATACAGATTTGTACATTTTGTACATTTACATATGTAGATTTTTACATTTAAAACAGATACTCCATATGTGCACAAATGGCATCCAGCTATACCTCTACTCCATATCTCTCAAACACCCCTCCAACAACTGCTTCCATGTTGTCAGACTTCCAATAAGCTAAAATGTCCTCCAGTTAAACATTGGAAAAGCTGAAGCCATCATCTTCAGCTACTACCACAAACTCTATCCTTGCCACTGACTGCACCCCACCCTGCTCAGCCAGTCAGGTTGTAACACACTTTTCACAACCCGAGTGTCCTATTTCACCCTAAACTGAGATTTTAACCTCATTTTTCCTCTGCACCACAAAGGTTGCCTACTTCTACCTCTGTCGCATCACCGATTTCCAATCCTGCCTCAATCCATTTGCTGCTTAAACCCTCATTCATGCCTTCAACTCCAGACTCTACTATTCCAATGCTTTCTTGGCCAGACTCCCATCCTTCATCTATAAACTTCAGGCCATCCAAAACTTTGCTGACCTAGGTTAGCTCCTTTCCCCATTCCCAAATTTAAAATGCTCATCCTTGTGCCCAAATTTCAGCATGGCCGAGCTCCTTCCTGTCTCCATAACCTTCCTCAGTCCTACTACAAACCTCCGAGAACTGCATGTTCTTCCACCTCTGGTCTCTTGTGCATCATGACAACCCTTCACTCCAACACTAGTGGCTGTGTCTTCAAATGTTAACCCCCAAGCTCTGGAATCCCTGAACCTCTCCACCTCCCTCAATTCTTTTAAAGATCCTCATAAAAACCCACCTAATTTTGCCACCCTTCCTAATATCTCCTCCTTTAAGAACATAAGAAATGGGAGCAGCAGTAGGCTATACAGCCGCTTGTGGCTGCTTCGTCAATCAACAAGATTATGGCTGATTTTCTATCTCAACTCCACTTTCTTGCCTTCTTTTTGGCCCGATACTAATTTTTGTCCGATTATCCTTCTCTGAAGCACTTGCATCATTTTTCTGTGTTAAAAGCACTATATAAATTGATAGAGATTAGGCATTTGTTTTGTTGAAAATGTAAAAGTATTTTTGTCCTCTTCTGCCTATAGATAATGCACTTTAGTCACTTAAAGAATGTGGTTATATAATTGATACCATCTCAGATGCAGAGCTGGTAGATTCAAGTTATCCTGTCAGCTGTAGTTCAACGTGGGACGCTTTAAATTTCACAACTATAAGTTCTGTGCTTGCTTGTTTGGATGCATGTGTAGAGTCTCCTTTTCGAAGTAGCCAACTTTTATTGGCAGAGTTACTTTGCTCATAACATTGAAAAAAATTCATGTTCGGTTTGTGAAGTTCCCAAGTCAGGTAGATTTGTAGTGATTTTTCCCAGATAATTTTCTCCCACTTACGATGAAGATTTTGACCCTCTACTATGGGTACAGTTGGGGCTCATCTCATGAATAAGCCTCAACAGTAAAGTCAGCAGCTTATTTGATCTTGGGAGGTATTGCACCCAAGCCAACCTGACCCTTAACCAGTGCCCACCACAGTACATTTCCAGTAGATGTAGGTAGATAGTAATCAGGATGAAGAACGATTGCTGATTTTCCCCTCCATAACAAGATCATTGAGGCCACTTGAAACACCACCCTAATGCTGTCCTGGCAGTGATCATCCAACTTAGCAAGGACTGAATCTGGAGCCTCCCTGTTTTATTTATTTCATCCATCAGGAAAGTACTCTGGAAATTTGTGCTTTAAAATGCTCACCAGCTGGAATTCTAGTACACCTAGGCTGAAGCCCCAGTGTTGTGAGCTACCTACTAAAGATGGCCTCTCTCATCCCAGCTTCAGTGATTTTGGGAATCAGATCATGGCTTGATTGAATGTGAAATTAACAATGTGCATTGCAAACCATTTTGCATCAGCAAGTAGTAGTTGCAAAATGGAAACTGGAGAGAAAATAAATCAGATGAGTAGATTTAAAACCGAGCTAGTTACTTTTGTTGATTACTAATGGAAAATGTTTCATACTCCAAATTACATATGAATGTAGAATTTCAGGGTAACTAACTGTAGATCATGTTGTTAAACCACAGTGAAGTTAGTCTTTTTGCTTGTACCATACACCATTCTCCCAGTAAAAGAATGCACCTATTTAAGACTATCAACACTACTCAAATCAGCTGCTAGGTTAATAAACACCACTTGAGAAAACTATTCTTCCAATTTCCCATATTTTGCAGAGAAAAAAATGCCAGGCTTCCATTGTACAGCTCCTCCAGACAAGCCAATGTCCCAAAATCTGTTGTAGCTGATACTGTGGGCACAAACCAGCAGTTTACCAGCACAGGATTTTAATATTGTAGCCGTAGTTAAAAATTAACAACTTTTTTACAAAAAGGTAGTAAAAACCATTAGCTGTGATTTTCTCCCAGTGTGTATATTTTGCTTGTTTCCATTTTTTTTTTTTAAAAAAAGCTTGGCCCACTACAGCACAGCATGTATGCACCAATCTGACTGCACTAAAGTTTAAAACCCATTTCAAATCACTAGACAGCAGAAAATATCTAAAAGGAAGGACAGATATAAAAAGCCTGGTGGCAGTATAGTTATGAATCACATTTATCCAAAAGGGCCCGTCACTAGAAGCCAGCAGACAGTTTTCAAAATTTTAATGTTGCTTCGTTCTCAGTTTTACTGCAGCAGCTCTGGTTGAGTGCCCAGACTAAGCTTATAATAGTTTTCATAATACTTCATATGAACAGTAATAGAAGCATCTTAGATCAGGTCAACATATTTTATCAAGAATTTTTTTAAATAAGTGTTCCTGCTGGTCATCAGAATTAGCACTAAATGATGTTGAAAGTGGTGAAGTAAAATATTAGTACTGCACTGGATTCAGGCTACATGTAAATCTCAGCAGATTACTGTACTTTTTGGAAACTGATTCCAGGCAATACTATGCAATGAGGCAAATTTTCAGAAACGGGAGGAGATTTCCAATCTGGGACACTTATGTAAGGTTCTTCAGTCTGTGAAAAACTAACAAGTTCCCAGATAATTAATGACTTTTAGGATACAGTATCTAGTGAGTCCATACAGTCCTACACCTCCTTTCGTAACTAAAAAGAATTTGCCCTGTTGTCTCAGTCAATAGAAGATTGAAACATATGCCTACTTAGTTAAAACATTCACTCCAGACTAATAAATAAGAAATGCTGATTCACTACAACGTGTTTATGAGGTGGGTTGTAATTTCTGTCTTCAATAGTAGCTTTCAGACGTGTAACCACAGCTACCACATCACAGCAGACCACAAAAATGTATGGAAGTCCTGAGACTGGTCCCCCGCCCCCGCAAACTCCCTACCAAAGATGACTGCAAATGCATTGCATTAAAAATTATGGAATAACTATAACAAAAAAATAAAGCGTATACATCAATGCAGAGGGTCTACTGAACAAAATCAAGGCCAAGGGCGTTATCTGGGGCCTGGTACCTCATGACTTTCACCCTGACAACACCGCCCAGACACGAACTCCAAACCCAACCCGCTGGGGTTAAAATCAAACTCAGTCAGGAGAATAACAACGGCCGGGGAGGAACGGGCTTTCATTTTGCACACTCTCACTGTGAAAGGAAGTGCTTACAATCCAGGTGCTTCTTCTTGGGGCCCATAATCTCGTGTGTGGTGGCTTTACAGACGGTTTTGGAGACGGCGGAGCCGGTGACACTGTGTTGAGCCGCAGCGATACGATCCGTGATACTCTGTCCCGACATCTTCCCTCCTCACCAGCAGCAGATTCATACACAGAGGGGTTTAAATCCCTCTCACTGAGCACCCCGGCCAGGGAGACCAAGAAAAACAACACCAAAAACAAAAGTAAACTGAGAAGCCAGGAAGAAAGGAAAGCGAGCAGAACTGGCTGCACCAGGCTTTTCTGGTATGTATGTAAGGCGGTGACTTGGGCAGCTCTCGCCACCCAGGATTCAAATCCTCTTTCTTCCTCTGCCGAAAAGGAGCAGGAGTTGCAGGAAAATGGCGGGTTTGGACCAGGCTCCTGCCCACTGGATCGTTATCATGTGATCATCCACCAACCTCGTACCAATTCGAGCCCATCAGCCAGCCCCTGACTCTCCCCCTGCAGCCCAGCCCAGCCCAGCCTGACACTGCTGCTCCCAGCAAAGGACGCCCCTCCCTCCCTTGTCTGTCTCTGCCAAATGTTGAAGAGGTTCTTTTTGTTTGCTAAGTCTTCCCACTGATACATCTGGATTTATACACATCTGTCTACACGTGTACAGTTTTTGCCCACGACAAGCTGAATCCAGAATACAGATCGCACCCTGTAGATGATTGTCTTAAAGAACCGTGCCGCTTTTCGAAATCAAGATTATTAACCAGTTGAATTTGATTTTTATATCAAAAGTAATCATTGCGATAACTTTTTAAACAGTAATTTTCAAGAAGATTTTCAAATAATATATTGTCCTTTATTCATGGAATTAATTGATTATTGCCAGTTACCTGAAATTAAGCTCAATAGATGAATAAGCACTCACTGGAGGCTTAAAGAACCAAATTGTTGTTTCGATTGAAAAAATACTATGCCCTCAAAAATGAAATAGAAAGAGACACGCAAATGAAATAATCAAGTTGCTGTTGCGAAAGAAGTCTACCATATACCCACTCAGATTTTTGAAATTGCCTAAAAGGATCAGTGAAGCAGCTCTTGAAACACCCACAATATTTACAATACTCAATCTAGAGTCGGAGTCCTCAACCTTTTTGCTTCTGAGGCCCGCTCCTGTGTTATAGTTCCACGGACCTCCTGTATATTTTCTGTTTAAAATTAGTTATACAATGAAACATATATGTTATTATTTTTGTTTTACTTACACCTTGACTGCCATCCTCCAATCTTTTCCATTTCTTGGGCTGGGATTCTGCCTTTTCTCCACACTCCAACTGACCAGAGACATCTCACATAATTATCCTTCTAATTTGCAAGTTCTTGGTATCTTAAGCAAGCATTTTAAAATACACTGTATAGATATAGTATTGGACGCAATTCCCAAAGGCACATCTGAGAGTAACTCAGTTTGGGGGTGGGAGAAGAGTGAAATCACATTCGCATCTGAAAAAACAAAGATCAGTATTTTAAAATTAAGGACAGGAGCATGAAGCAATGCTCACCACTTACCTGGATAGATACAGCCACAATAACACTCAAGAAACACAATATCATCCACAACAGTAAAGTTCACTTACATAGCACTAGACTTAATATCCACCCCTCCATCACTACTGTTCTGGCTGCAGAATGTACTAGAGTCATTTACAAGACAGAAGGAGGCTATTTACCCATCAAGTCCATGTCTGCTCTTCGTGGAGCAATCCAATTAGTCCCACTCCTCCGCTCAATCCTTATAGTCCTGTAAGTTTATTTCCTTCAAGTGCCTATCCAATTTCCTTTTGAAATCACTGATTGAATTTGCTTCCATCACCCTTGTGGGCAGCAAATTCCAGGTTATTATCACTTGCTGCATAAAAAAGTTCTTCCTCCTGCATCTCTTGCCCAAAACCTTAACTCTGTGTCTCCTAGTCCTTATACCATCAGTTAATGGGAACAGTTTTTCCTTTCCTAAGTTAGCTAAGCCTGTCATAATCTTGTACACCTCTATCAAATCTCCTCAATCTCCTTTACTCTAAGGAGAACAACCCCAGCTTTTCCAACCTAACCTTGTAACTAAAATCCCCCATCCCCGGAACCATTCTGGTAAATCTCCTCTGCACCCTCTCAAGGACCCTCACATCCTTCCTAAAGTGTGGTGTTACAGTCATTTGGTGAGGTTTGGGTAGTTCCACTGTTCAACTCCCACCTGACCACAGCAAGTGTTTTATTAATAGGGTTTAACCCTTTGTGTTTTATTTGTCAAATAAACAGACAGAAACAGGTTTTCTTGTAGGTTTAAAACATAAAATCAATTGTTCATTGATCACTACACCTTATCCTGAAATTGCCGCAACTGCATCCACTCATGCATTCAAAGAGAGGAAAAGACAGGTAAGCAATTATAAGTGGGGTGGTCACAGTAAACCTGTTGAATTTTCATGGCAGTCAAGTTCTCCTTGGTTGTAAATTTCTCTCTTGGTTGAAAGTTCAGTTGAAGACTGCACGATAAAGTGTAGATGTAGAATTTCACAGCAGGGCATGCACCTTCTGGTTTGCTGAAAACAAGCTTCTTGGATGCTACTTTCTGGGGTGTCTCTCTCTCTCTCTCTCTCTCTCTAGGCTGCTTTTTAAGGTAAGGCTGTGTAACATCTTGCTTCCTGGTTGGAGATGCTTTGGTCTCTCCCCCATGGTGATCACACAATGGTCCAGGACATGGCTACTTCACACCTTCTTTGTTTCAGAAGAACCCATTCAATTCTGGAATATTTTAGGATGGGTGTAGGTTAGGTGAAATTACCACCTCTTAACTTTGAAGATTTTCCTTTACCCCGTCACACATTTTGAATGTACAAAGGCCAAGTCCTTTTCCTTCAGCAGCCATTTTTAGCACATTGTTCACTTTTTAAAAGATAGGTCCATTTTATAAAAGACAAAGTCAGTTTTTATAACTCTTCAGATTATGTCCATAATTTTTGTAACATCACACTTCTTGTGCACTAGACAGTAGTGACCAGAACTGGACGAAATACTCAAGTTGGGGCCTAACCAGAGCTTTATAAAGGATTCAGCATAAACTTCCTGCTTTTGTACTCAGTTGTTTTATTTATGAAGCCTAAGATACCATAAGCTTTGCTAACCAATCTCTTATTATGTCCTGCTACCTTCAAAGATCGATGCACATGTACCCCCAGGTCCTTCTGTTCCTGCACACTCTTTACAACTGTGCCATTAAGTCTTCATTGCCTCACCCTATCCCTTCTGTCAAACTGCATCACCTCACAATTCTCTGTGTTAAATTCCATGTGCCACTTGTGTACCCATTCTGCTAGCCTATCTATGTCCTGTTGCAGACAGTACATATCATCCTCACTGTTTGCCACTCCTCCTAGTTTGGTATCATCAGCAAAGTTTGAAATTCTATTCTGTATTCCAAGATCCAAGTCATTTCTATACTGCAAAGAAAGCAGTGATCCTGGCACAGACCCTTGGGGAACACCGCTGTCTGCCATCCTCCAGTCGGAAAAACAACCATTTACCATGACTTGCTGTTTTCTGTCCTTCAGCCAATTTTTTAAAATCCAATTGGACACTGACCTTCCTATTCCATGAGCCTCAATTTTGTTAACTCGCCTTTATGTGGCACTTTATCAAATACTTTCTTAAAATACATATAGACAACATTCACCGTATTCCCTTCATTAAACGTTCTGTTACTTCATCAAAACATTTAATTAGATGAGCCAAACTATCTACAGGATTTACAATAACTCGCCAAGATTACTTTGATAACCCCTCCCTCTCCAATGACCTCTATCACTTAAAAGAACAAGACCAGCAACACCATCAGCTCAAAATTCCTGACTTTTTATCCCATCATTTACTTCATTAATGATTACAGTGAATAATTGAGGCCCCAACACAGATTCCTGCAGGACAGCACTCGTCATATCCTGCCAATTAGAGAGTACCTGACCATTATCCTTACTCTCTGTCTCCTTCTGCTCATCCAATTTCCTAACCAGGTCAATAACTTGCCTTCAATTCCATGAGCTTCAACTTTATCTAACTGCCTCTTATGAGCAACTTTATCAAATGCCTTCTGGAAGTCCATGTAACTAACATCCATAGATATTCAAATACAAGCAAAATACTGTGGATGCTGGAATTCTGAAATAAAAACAGAAAGTGCTGGAAATATTCAGCAGGTCTGGCAGCATCTGTGGAGAGAGAAGCAAAGTTAATGTTTCAGATCTGTGACCTTTCATCGGAACTGGCAACTGGTCTATAATTCCCTGGTTTCCCTCGCTCGACTTTCTTAAATAACAGAATGACATGTGCAATTTTCCAATCTAAAGGAACATTTCCTGAATCAAGAGAATGTTAGAAGGTTATAGGTACTGCATCTGCAGTGTTCTCACCTACTTCTTTAAAACCCTGGGATGTAAATCATCTCATCCCGGGGACTGGCGCTGTTTTGTGCCATTAATTTCTCCATTACTGTTAACTTGCTTACATTAATTTTGTTTGAGTTCCTGTCCTTGATTCATTAATCGTTTCCTTGGGATGTCTGGCCTGCTGACCTCTTCCTTTAATGTAAATACTGACGCAAAACAGTTATTCAACATGACCACCATTTCCTTATTTTCATTGACAACATCACCGTTATCAGCTTTCAAGGGACCAATATTGCTTCTGACCACCCTCTTTTTCCTCATGTAATTGCAAAAGCTTTTTGTGTTGATTTTGATATCCCTTTGAAGTTTCTTTTCATATTCACTTTTTGTAGCTCTTACTGTCTGCTTTGTCACTCTTTGCTGCTCTTTGCAGTTTTCCCATTCACCAGGATCTGCGCTTTTTGTTTTGCATTTTGTATGCTTTTTCTTTTAATTTTATGGTGTCTCTTACCTTTTTAATTGTCCATGGCTGTCTTTTTTGGCAAGTAGAACTCTTGCCCTTTAGGGCTATAAACTGGTTTTGTATCACATTACATTTTTTTCTGATCTTCTGCCGCTGACCTTCTGTCATTTTACCCATTAAAAATTTGCCCAATTCACTGTGGACAGTCTCTGTCTCATTCCATGGAAATCAGCCTTGCCAAAATCTAGAATCTTAGTTGCTGTTTCTCCTTTTCACACACTGCTTTGAACTCAGTCATATTATGATTGCTATTTGGAGATGGAGTAGTGATAATGTCACTGGGTTAGTAATCCAGAAGCCTACGCTAATGCCCTGGGGACACAGGTTCAAATCCCACCACAGCTGGTGGAATTTGAATTCATTAATAAATTCAATCAATTATTTAAAAAAATCTGGAATTGAAAGGTGGTCACTGCAATGGTGCTATGAAACTATCATTGATTGTTATAAAACCCCATCTGGTTCATTAATGCCCTTCAGGAAAAGAAATCTGCAATCCTTACCTGGTCTGGGCTACATGTGACTCCAGACCTAAAGCAATGTGGTTGACTCTTAACTGCTCTCTGAAATGGCCTAGTAAACCACTCAGTTGTCAAGGGCTATTTATTTATTTATTTAGAGATACAGCACTGAAACAGGCCCTTTGGCCCACCGAGTCTGTGCCGACCAACAACCACCCATTTATACTAACCCTACAGTAATCCCATATTCCCTATAACCTACCTACACTAGGGGCAATTTACAATGGCCAATTTACCTATCACCTGCAAGTCTTTGGCTGTGGGAGGAAACCGGAGCACCCGGTGAAAACCCACGCGGTCACAGGGAGAACTTGCAAACTCCGCACAGGCAGTACCCAGAATTGAACCCAGGTCCCTGGAGCTGTGAGGCTGCGGTGCTACTGTGCGGTGCTACTGCACCACTGTGCCGCCCCAAATGCTGGCCTTGCCAGTAATACCAACATCAAATGAAACAAATTTTAAAAATGCACTGTTACACTGTTAAATGAATCTGGCTCATTACTTAAGAAATGCAGGAGTAGACCATACAGCCCTTTGAACCTGCTCCACCATTCAATATGATCATGGCTGATCTTCTGCTTCAACTCCACTTTCCTGCCTGCTTCCTATAATCCCTTGATTCTCTGAGAGACCAAATATCTGTCTATCTCAGTCGTACATATACTCAACGATGGAGCATCAACAACCCTTTGGGGTAGAAAATTCCAAAGATTCACAACCCTTTGAGTGAAGAAGTCTCAGTCATAAATGATCACCCCCTTATCCTGACATTGTGCCCTGTGTTCTAGATTCCCCAGCCAAAGAAGACAACTTTTCAGTGTCTACCCTGTCAAGCCACTTTAGAATCTTGTATGTTTCAATGAGATTACCTCTCATTCTTCTAAACTCCAGAGAGTCTGGGCCCAATTTACTCAGCCTGTCATCGTAGGACAATCCTCTCATCCCAGGAACCAATCTAGTGAACATTCGCTTGTAGCTACTCCTACCAGGAGATCTGCTGTCATGGTATGTCACATCCATCTATCCTTCCTTAAATATGGAGACCAAAACTGCACACAGTACTCCAGGTGTTGTCTCACCAAAGACCTGTATGGTTTTAGCAAGACTTCCTTAGTCTTGTACTCCAAACCCCTTGCAATAAAGGCCAACATGCCATTTGCCTTCCTAATTGCTTGCTGTACCTGCTTACTAATCTACTGCATTCCTTGTACTGTTATGATCCTGTAGTTTTTTTTTCTGGGAAGTATGTAGTGTGCCTTTAAGGCTGTAACAGGATCAGTACTGCTTTAAGACAACAAGCTCCAGGGACTGAGTCAAAGAATGCATTCTCGTTGCTGTAGGATATAACCACTCAGGACCAAGGACACAAGATACAATGTTGCCGATTGAGATTTGAAACTAGCTGTAAAACTGGCTTTTGAGATACAAGTTAACAGACGCAGACAGACAGCTGGACCAGCATGAGCCTAACAGAGTTCTCTGATAATTTAAACTGAAGGAAGGGAAGTTAGACTGTGACAATCTTTTATCCCTCAAAACAATGCTAAAGCCAAATTCCTTTAACTACTGAACTGTAATTGCTGAAATTTATTGCCAGCAAAGAAGAGCATCAATTCAACTACTGAATTAGACTACTGACTGTTCTACTGTTGACGAACCTTTTTTTCTCCCCATGGGACACTGTGAGGACTTCAAGCAACCTTGGACTGTTCCACATCGGTAGATTTCACTTTGGCAGGAGTGTAAATCTGCAAGGACACTATTTTTTTCTATTTTAAATGTTGTTTATATCTTAGTGGTGTTTAAGAATTTAGTTTTTCTAATTAACAGTTAATTTGTTGATCTAAAGACACCTGGTTTGGTTAGCCTCATTCGGGGGGTTAATAGATGGTGAATTTGGCTGTGGTTTTCTTTAATTTGGAAAGTTTAAAATGATATGTTAGGCGATCTGTTGGAGGGGCGGGACTGAATCAACAGTGCGTGTTTCCCACCATAATCAGAATTGTAACATATTAATTGGGGGCTCGCTCGAGATTGAATCATATTAATTGGGGGCTCATCCGGTATATTGGATCATATTAATTACTCATTTTTGGGATAACATATTTAAATTGGAGTCTGCCTTTGGCATCATATTAATTGCTTTCGCATCTGGGATCATAGCAATTGGAAACTCAATTGTTGGGATCTAAATCTAACACCAATTACAAAGAAATTAAAAGAACCAGGTCTCTTATATAATAAGATACTGTCTATACCATTGTAATGGCATTAGTGGTTGCAGCAGAGTTTTTGGGAAAGTAGAATGTTTCCCTGAGTGACTTGATAACTTTAACTAAGAACAAATTAAAAGAATTGACAGTGAAATTGGGGTTAGAATTGAAATTACGTGCCAAAAAAGCAGGGATAATTGGCATAATAGCCGAACATCATCATGATCATGATCGTGATCATGACCATGATGATGAAGAAGAAGGGCAATATATGGAACAAGAAAGTAGTTGGTCCGAGAGTGATGCTGTGGTATTGGCTAGGATTCAGTTAGAAATGATAAAACGCGAGGCTGAAAAAGAATTAAGAAAACTTGAATTGGAATTCAGGGAGAAAGAGAGGGAATTTAGGATAAAAGAGATGGAATTAAGACAAAAGGGTCAGGAAGAATCTGAATTTAGATCAGGACCCAGCAAGAAGTTGTTTAAATTTATACAGGCTCTTCCTAAGTTTGAGGAAAGGGGGGTAGAGGCATTTTTCATATCTTTTGAAAAAATAGCCAAACAGATGAAATGGCCGAAAGAAAGCTGAACACTGCTTATACAGGGCAGGTTGGTTGGCAGAACTCATGAAGCTTATGCCATGCTTCCTGAAGAGGCTTCTGCAGATTATGAGATGGCAAAAAAGGCTATGCTCACTGTGTATGACTTAGTCCCTGAAGCTTACCATCAGAAGTTTAGGAACTTACAGAGATTGGCTGGGCAGACATATTTAGAATTTGAGAGGGTGAAACAAATTACTTTTGACCGTTGGATACGGGCATTGAAGATACAAACCACATATGAGAACTTTTGAGAATTGATTCTCTCAGAAGAGTTTAAAAACTCCATTCTTTCAATAGTGAGAACTCATATAGATAATCTGAAAGTTTTGAAAGCTAGGCAAGCAGCAGAAATTGCTGATGATTTTGAACTTGTGAATAAGCCAACCTATTTTGTCTGTCACCCCCATAAATCCGAGAAGGATAGAAAGTGGGAGAGTGAAAGGAAGGCAAGTAGCCGGGGACAAGCAGGAATATCTGGGAATGCCCAGGATCACCTTCTCAGGTCAAAAAGGAAGGTGCTGAGGGTAGAAGTGAGGTTCACAAGCCAAAGTGTTATAATTGCAACAAAACGGGTCATCTTCATTCAGAGTGCTGAAAATTGTGAGGTAAACCCATAGGACCTGTTGGGGTACACAAAGCAAGTGCAGTGGAAAAGACTGACTGTGAGTATAGTAGACCAGGCTATTGCTCTAACGACAGCTGTGAAACCAGATACTAAAACTAAAAGGAGTGTAGAGCTTAAGAATAAAATACCCAAGAGTTATAATGACTTTTTGTCAAAGGGGAGAGTAACTCCATATCCTATAAGTGAGGCAGGAAAACATATCATTATACTCAGGGACACAGGAACAACCCAAGCACTCTTGCTGGAGAAAGATATAACATTTTCACCAGAGAGCGCTTTGAACGCTAAAGTTTTAGTTAATGGAATTGGCGAGGAGAATATACCCATACCTTTGTATAAAATACGCCTGGAGAGTGACTTACTATCTGGGAGAGTAACGCAGGTATTGCCCACAGTTGCCAGTAGAGGGAATTGATCTACTCCTAGGAAATGATTTGGCTGGATCAAAAGTATCAGTGTCTCCTATAGTTACAGAGGAACCAAGTGAAATTAAGGAAACGCAGCAATTACAGGAACAAGTTCCGGGAATATTTCCTGCGTGTTTAGTCACCCGGCCAATGGCTAAACAGGATACATTGTCGGAGGGAAAAGGGGCACCAGAAATAGATAGCCAAGTATCTGAAACTTTATTTCGGGATTTAGATAATCCAAATGAGATGTGTAACAGATCGTCTATTATTGCAGCACAGCAAGCTGATCCAGAGATATACTGAATAGCACAGACGGCTCTGTCAGAAGCTAAGGCAAAAGGAGTTCTGGAAGGCTATTATATGGCAAATGGGGTTTTGAGGAGGAAATGGAGACCGCCTCATAGATCTGCTGACAAAGACTCAACAGTTGTTGAACAGATAGTAGTACCATCTAAATATCGACAAGGATTATTAAGGTTAGCACACAACATTCCTTTTGCAGGACATAGGGGAGTTTGGAAGACCAAATCACACATAAGCCAACGTTATTACTGGCCAAGTCTTACAAAGGATGTGAGACAATTTTTTTGGACATGCCATAACTGTCAGTTGGTGGGAAAACCACAATCTACCACAAAAACCAGGGGATGCAGTATTACTGTTGTTAACATTGCAGGGAGAACCATTAAAAGCATGGTACAGTGGCCCATATAGAGTGATCAAAAGAGTGGATAAGGTAGATTACTTGATTGACACCCCTGATCGCCGGAAGAAGAACCGATTGTGTCACATCGATATGCTCAAACAATATTACTGCAGGGAGGAGGATAAACTAGTCCAGGTATGTCAGGTAATCGGGACTGTTGAGAAGGAGAAGGTTAGTGAAGAAAAGGCAGAAGCAGGCCTAGGAAATCCTCAGATTGAACTTCCAACTATCCGATTAGCGAATGCAGAATGGCTAGGAAAATTAAACAATAGGTTTTTACACTTAGAGGCAAAACAACGTGAAGTCCTAACCAGGGTTTTCACAATGTTTCAAAAAATTTGCAGGGATAAGCCAAGATGTACAACCTTATTCACATATGAGACTGAATTTTACTGGCCCCTCAACGCCATGGGTTGCAGCGCAGGGGCTGGTAAAATGCTGCGGGGAAAGGCCCACCATGATCCGCAACGTCAAGAAGAGCCGGATGCATATTACCATGCCCCCCGCCGCATGGTGGCAGCACCACAATTAGCATATGGTAACGAGTACTTACCTTTGCTGATTATGCAGCCCGCCACCTCTCCACTGGCATTTCTGTATTTTTCGCTGAACAGGCGGCTGTCACGTGCCGTCCCGTTCATGATTTGAAAAGCTGGCGGGTCCTCAGAGGCAGAAGTTGTCACCAGCGAAGGTAAGTTCTGTTATTCAGGGGTCTCACTCTGCATTATGGAAGGGAGGAGGGAGGGGGATATTCAGGGGTCTAACTCTGCATTCTGGAAGGGAGGGGGAATACTCAGGGGTGTCACTCTGCATTCTGGAAGGGAGGGGGAATACTCAGGGGTCTAACTCTGCATTCTGGAAGGGAGGGGGAATACAGGGGTCTAACTCTGCATTCTGGAAGGGAGGGGGGATGCACAGGGGTCTAACTCTGCATTCTGGAAGGGAGGGGGAATACTCAGGTGGTCTAACTCTGCATTCTGGAAGGGAGGGGGAATACTCAGGGGTCTAACTCTGCATTCTGGAAGGGAGGGGGAATACTCAGGGGTCTAACTCTGCATTCTGGAAAGGAGGGGGCATGCACAGGGTCTCACTCTGCATCTGGAAGGGAGGGGGTCTGGGATTACTGGAAGGAAAGCTGTGCTGGCATGAAAGTAGGTACCGTGTACCATCCCTCCGTTAACAGTGTATGCTCTGTGTTTGTGAGGGGGCAATGGCACACTAGGCATCCTGTGTGTGGGGAGGGTGCCAGAAAGAGCAGGATGGTGGGGGCAATCGATTCAGTTAGTAGGGTCTTGATGTGGTCATGCTGTGCCACTGAGTGTTGGCCAAGATGGGCAATGCCATGGCACGCCACATAGTTGATCCAAGAAAGCAGCTGATGTACCCGTCAACACCAATCCATGCCCTGTTAAGAACCTTTGAACACATGCAGGGTTCAACTTTATTTATCACATGGAAATAGGTATAGCTTATCCTACATTGTGTGATCCTCTGCATGTGAGGATCTGTATGCGCCAGAGGCCGTACTGACAGGCAGGTGTGATCCACGTAGAGGCCCCCAGTTGTGAGCAGCAGCCCCCAAGGGGGGCTCGCCATTACATTTGCCGTGCATCTACAGGCCCCACATGACATGTCATCGGATGTCAGAGCACCAGTGTCAGAGGAGCTTGCGCATAAAGAGAGGGTGGGGACATGTTTCTGTGCCCTGCTGAAGGATGACCTGCAGCCCATGGGCTCTGGTGGACATCCCATGCCTTTGTTCCTCAAAGTGGCAGCGGTTCTGAAGCCTGATGCCTCTGCAGCTTTTTAGGGGCCCACCAGAAACTTTGTGGGGTCACACAGTCATCAGTGCACTGCTGCATCAGGGAGGTCAGCAATGTCCTGCACCGGAGGGCCAGTGAGTATGTCCGCTTCAGGTTGGACTCTCTCAGCCAGACCCAGAGGGCCATTGGTTCTGGCACCATTGCCAGAGAACCATAGGTTGTAATGTTCATAGACTGCACTCATGTGGCCATCAGGCATCCTGCCAGGCCACCACCTGCAGACATCACCATTAAAAGAAACCACTCAATCTAGGTGAAGCTGGTATGCAATCACCGCAGATGCTTGTTGCGAATGTGTGACCGCTTCTCAGGCAGCTGCCATGACACCTGGGTCTTGCGCCAGTCCTAGCTGCTACCGCTGTTCACTGATCTGGCTCAGATGGAAGGGTGGCTTCTTGGAGATAAGGGCTATCCTTTGCAGAAATGACTCCCTACACCAGTGAGAGATCCCACCACTGCTGCAGAGGAGAGATACAACGCCAGCCACTGAGCTACATGAGCCACCATTGAGGAGGAGATCGGCATGCTGAAAGAGCGCTTCCAATGCCGGTATGGATAGGGTGATTAAAGGCCTGCGACCTGACCCGAACCCAACGGGACCCGACGACATGTGTCGGGTTCAGGTTGGATCGGGCCCATCTTCTGGATCTGGCTTTCGGGCTCGGGTTGGGTCGGGCCGAGTCCGGATCGTGCTGGGGTTGGGTCGGGCTGGACACACACGGTAAGTGCTCGCTGGTAAGTATTGAAATTTTAAAACTTACCTGAGCTGGGAGTCTGGGACGAAACTGAGTCTGCGCAGTGAGAGAGTGATGTCACTATGATGTCATCACACGTGTTGCAGCTTCGTGGAGCTTCCCAGTCGGAAGGTAAGTAAAGGGATGGTCGGGCTTGGGTCGGGCCGAGTGTGGATGGGCTCGGGTCAGGTCGGGCTCGGGGCGAAATTGGAGGGACTCGGGCCAGGTTGGGCTCGGGTCCACTGTGGATCGGTTGGGTTCAGGTCGGGTTCTTTTTCCCAACCTAAGCAGGCCTTTAAGGGTGATACCCTGTACTATGGCCAAAAAGGCCAGCTCCTTTCTTTGCTGCTCTGCACAACTACGCACCCAATAGGGGCCAGGCCTGGCATGATGAGGAGAGACGTCAACAGGATTCCTCCTTGGACTATGAGGATGCTGAGGACCTACAACATGAAAGACGCATGGGAGGGCAGATGGCACCCAGGCTCTGCACGCAAGGCTAGCAGTGAGCTAGGGATGCACGGCAGTGGCTTATTGGACAGAGGCTCCTGCTCCATGGGAATTGACATAAGCTCTGCAAGCCACACATCACCCTCACTCACCTGCTGTGCACCAATCCACATCTGCAGTATCTCTGTGTAAATCATTAGAGGCAGCAGCTGACTGAGCCAATGTCCATGTCACTGCATCCGTGGAGACGCTCATGAGTAATGGTAGCATGGCAATGATGTTATTGCATATGTTGGCTCTCCTGAAGGGCCAACGGTGCAAAGGGATGTGACATTGGCGCTTCATGCTGGCACACATCATTCACACAGAGAAAAGGACACACATGTTGGTGAGGAACATTTAGTGAAAGACTTATTTACATTGCTGTGACACCCATGCATTCCCATTTGTGTCAGTGTGTTTTCTGTAAACCTCTGTAATACCTTTTATGGTCTATTTAAGTCTCACATCCTGGAATGTGCAAATTTAAGATTATTCACCTAGGTGCGGCACGCCTACAAGCAGGAATGTTACACTTGAGTGGGAGAAGAGGATCACAACTGCACAGGACACTAGGACACAGCAGGGTAAATATGTGGCAGCAAAGCGGAAAATGCTAGGGAAACTCAGCAGGTCAGGCAGCATCTGTGGAAAGAGAAGCAGAGTTAACTTTCAGGTCTGTGAACCTGGACAAGTTAACTCTGCTTCTCTCTCCACAGATGCTGCCTGACCTGCTGGATTTCTGCAGCACTTTCTGCTTTGTTGCCATATTGACAGTAGCTCCACCCTTCAGCAGTCAGGTAAGTATTCTATGACAGCTGTCAGGAAGCAAGTGATGGGGTGCCGCAAATAGGGCCCCAGCACCTGCTGCACAACTGTCAAAACTCTCGCTGCGCCGAATGTCCCACCTCTCCCCACGTAATATGGGGAGGGCAGCTCGGCGCCATGATTGTAATGAGCCCCCGCGCCTAATATCGGGGGGCTCTGCAACGGCTGCTAAATGCAGGCACCCCGCTGAATTTAAAGGGTGCCGGTGCGCAGCACAGCGCCCGAATAAAATTCAGCCCATGATGTGGGTATAGGGGGAACCATTCCTTTAAAACAATATCCTTGCCGCCTAGGTCCAGACAGACAGGCCCAAGTGGAAGCAGAGGTACAATGCATGCTGAAGGGCAGCTAAGTTGAACCGAGTTAGGACAACTGGAATTCGCAGGTGTTCTTGATACCTAAACCTGGTGGGACGGCTCAAACTTGCATTGACTCTAGAAAAGTAACTGCGGTAAAGAAAGACGACTCCAAGCCAAATTCTCATTTAAAGGACTGTATGGACAGAGTGGGCAACACAGTGTTTCTTAAAGAGACAGATGTGTTGGAGAGATACTGTCAAATTCCTTTGACACCCCAGAGTAAGAAAAAGTCAGCTTCTGTTACACCAGACAGGGTTTTCCAGTGTCAAGTGATGCCATATTGGTTAAGGGGTACTCGAGAAACGTCTCAGAGAATAGTGAACCCAGTAGTGGTCAGTGCTGTGCAGTTCACCTGGCCAAGGTGATGTACAATAGAGTTACTTGGAAGGAAAACACGAAACAACAGGAAGACTAAGTTTAGAAATTTGAAATGGGTTAATTGGGACACCTTTTTGAAAATGTAAAGCCAAAGATGTTCTGGTAGAACTTGTTGCTGTGATCTTACCATTTTAGAAATTGTATACCTGTAAATGCGGGGAAAAATGTACTAGCGGTTTTTTTTCAAATTGTATTTTTTACCCATTATAATGAAATGCATTTCAGGAATGGCATTTCATTCCGCAGGGGTGGAGGTGTTATTATCCTGTCTTTTGTTTCTGGGAAGTATGCAGTGTGCCTTTAAGGCTGTAACAGGATCAGTACTGCTTTAAGGCAACAAGCTCCAGGGACTGAGTCAAAGAATGCATTCTTATTGCCATAGGATATTGGTCCACTCAGGACCAAGGACACAAGATACAATGTTGCCTATTGACATTTGAAACTAGCTGAAAAACTGGTTTTTGAGACACAGTTGCCAGACACAAACAGACAGCTGGACCAGCATGAACCTAACAGAGTTTTCTGATAATTTAAACTGAAGGAAGGGAAGTTAGACTGTGACAATCTTTTATTCCTCAAAACAATGCTAAAGCCAAATTCCTTTAACCACTGAACTGTAATTGCTGAAATTCATTGCCAGAAAAGAAGAGCATCAATTCAACTGCTGAAATAGACAACTGATTGTTCTACTGTTTAAGAACTTTTTTTTCTCCCCATCAGACGCTGTGAGGATTTCAAGCAACCTTGGTCTGTTCCGCATTGGAAGATATCTCGTCGGCAGGAGCGTAAATCTGCAAGGACGCTAATTTTTTCTTTTTTAAATGTTATTTATATCTCATTAGTGTTTAAGAATTTAGTTTTTCTAATTAAACAGTTAACTTGTTGATCTAAAGACACCTGGTTTGGTTAGCCTAATTCAGGGGGGTGGGGGTGGGTTAATAGATAGTCAGTTTGGCTGTGGTTTTCTTTTATTTGGAAAGTTTAAAAATGATATGTTAGGCGATCTGTGGAGGGGCGGGACTGAATCAACAGCACATTTCTCCCACCAATCAGAATCGTATATTTTGATTGGAGGCTTTAACTTGAGCAGTCGGTCGTAACAGTACACACAAGTGTCTCTGAACATCAAAATTTAGAAGTGTTTCACACCTTTTAAAAAATATTCTGGTTTTCTGTTCTTACTACCAAAGTGAATAACCTAACACTTACCCACCATTATACTCCACCTGCCACCTTGTTGCCCATCCACTTATCCTATCTATATCTCTTTGCAGCCTCTTTGTGTCCTCCTCACAGCTTGCATTCCCACCTAGCTTTTTATTGTCAGCAAACTTAGATACATTACTCCCAGTCTCTTTGTCTAAGTAATTAGTATAGATTGTAAATAGCTGAGACCCAGCACTGATCATTGCAGCACTTCATTAGTTACAGCCTGCCATCTTGAAAATGCTTCCTGTCTGTTAACCAATCCTCTATCCATGCTAATTTATTACCCCCAACTCCATAGGCCCTTATCTGCCATACTAGCCTTTTGTGTGGAACATTATCGAAATACCTTTTCGAAATCCAAGTACACTATATCTACTAGTTCCCCTTGATCTACCTTACTAGTTATATCCTCAAAAAACTTTAATAAATTTGTCAAACACAACTTCCCTTTCATAAAACCATGTTGACTCTGTCTGATCATACTCTGTTTTTTGAAGTGCATTGTTAAGACTTCTTTAATAATAAATTCCAGTATTTTCCCCATGTCTTATGTCAGGCTAACAGACCTGTAGTTCCCTTTTTTCTCTCTCCCTCCTTGCTTGAATAGTGGTGTTACATTTGCTAACTTCCAAGCTGCTGGGACTGTTCTAGAATGTAAGGAATTTTGGAAAATCATAATCAGTGCATCCACTGGGCTGAATTCTATGTGCCCGCTGCCGATTTTGGCGGCGGGCAAAAAAAATGGCGGTGGGCTGCATGTCATGGAGCTGCTGCAATCCTAAGCGCGGTGGCTCATTTAAATAGCCGGGCGGGCCGCCCCACTACATCACGGGGAGCGGCGGGCTGTCCTTCACCAGTAACGGCATCAGATGCCTCTGCACAGGCGTTGATGCCATTTTTAAAGGGCTGTTAGCCCTACCGGCATTTAAATATTTAAAGATAAGTTAAATTAAATTAAATAAAGACATTTCTTTTGCCCCTCCCCCACCCCAATAACAATTATATTATTTGCCCATCCCCCCAAAACACTTACCTTTACCATCAGACCCCCCGCAAACTGCACAAACTTCAAACTACAACCTTTCCCACCATCCTCTACACCCATGATGTGAATTTTAACCCGTCCCCACCACCACCCCCCCACCGCACTGATAAACTTAACTCCCCACCCCTCCCCACCAGTGTGGTGTCTTGATTCCGCAGACGGAGATCCAAAGACGTGGGACTGCCAGCCACTAGGCCGAAGATCACAGCGAGCCATCAGGAGGCGACAGAAGTTTATTTAAATTAATTATTTTAATTGATTGCATATTAAAATTGTGGTCCCATCACCCAGCGGCGGGGAAGTCGCCACGGTGCCTTGCCGCCGCCGGGAGGATCGGGCTGAGCCCTCCTGCCGTCGAGGTCCGTGGTGGGCTTTCTCCAGAGCCATCTTCAGGCCCCCGCAGCCATGGGACCCAACGCCTGTGGGAGAACAAAATTCAGCCCACTATCTCTGCTACTACCTCTTTTAAAACTCTAGGATGTAGGCCATCAGGTCCTGGGGATTTGCCAGCTTTTAATCCCTTATGTTTCTCCAATATTTGTTCTCTGCTCATATTAATTACCTTAAATTCTTCACTCTTATTAGCCCCTTGGTTACCCTCTATTTCTGGTATGTAATTTGTGTCTTCTACTGGGAAGGCAGCCATAAAATAACATTGAGTAAAACAATGTTATCATTTTACACCATGTGAATTTGCTCTGAAAAGAGCAGTGTTTCCTTGAAAAAGGAGTTTTTAGAAGGACTGGCAGGGTTCGACGTTTCGGGCAGCGTACTCTGCCCATCTACTGGAGAAATAACTGGAACAGGTGAAAACAGTGAGTTTATATATGGTGGAGAATGGGAACGTGGGCGGGATCCTACTGCTGATAGGTCGTTGCATGTTCATGTTCTTGCTGCTATCAGTCAACTAATTGTGTTCCATGATAGGTCAGTACATCCTATTATTCTTGCTGCTGATTGGTCTGCTATTGTGTCTCGTGAAAAGTCAATACATACTATTGTTCTTGTCAGGGTATGTTGGCTGCAGAGCAAGTTGTTACGGACAGGTTGTAAGGGGTGTGGGCAGTTGCCACTGTTTAGCTCTCAACTAGCTGCAAACGTGTTTTGTTAAAATGATGCTTTAGCCCCCGAGTGTCTTTAAGGTCAAATAAAGACAAATGACAGTTTTTCCTGTAGGTGAAAAAAACTATTAATTTTTAAACAAATCCTGAAATGATCGCAACCTCACACACACACATTCACCCACACATACATACACAGGAATAGATAGATAGAGAGAAAAAGGTAAGAGGTAGTTTAAAGTCACAAGTGAGGGAAGTATTCATGTTTTACAGAAAACTATTGAGTCTTCTTGGGAGGAAAAGTTTTTTTTTAAAGTTGTAGGCCTGATTATTCACGGTCTTGAACTTGCAGAGGTATTGTAGAGCTCTAGTGGTTGTAATATAACCCAAAGCTGGTGATTTGTAGTTCACAAATGGTTAGTCTCAAAGTCATTTTGTGATATCTGTGCCGTGGTGATTGTTCTTGGTCAGCAGGGTTCTTCTCTTGCCGGCTGGATCCTTCTCACAGGGTTTCTGTGATGTTGGCTTGATCTCCTCTCTCTTTCTCCTGTACAGAGAGCTACCTTTTTAAGGTCAAAATCTATCACATTGGAGTTTCTGTTAGGAGGTACATGGCCTCTCCCCTGTTGTGACCACATAATGGCCAGGATGATAACCATGGTCATTGTTTAATGTTTGAATGGGAATTATTCTGTTATGATGTTGCTGCTTAACACCTTTTTCACCTTGGTTTTGCTATGAGTTAGATTGTCTCCAGCATCCTTCATTCATGTCGATCAGAGTCATTAATGTGCAATAGCTCCTTTCAATTTCAAAGGGGTTCTCCCCAGAGTTATTTCAGATGAGGTTAATGAGCCTCATCTTTGGCAGATGAGTTTGTGAATTTCCAGTACAGGAGGGGTCACATGGCTGGTATTCCATTTTGACTGTGGTTCACGTGTCCAAGTTCTTTTGGTTTAGTTTTAACAGTTGACTTTTTAAACTTCGTAATTCCTGCATTTCGTTGTTTGTTTCATCACTGCTCCTTCTGAGCATGACAAGGAGGTGATGTATTTCTTGAGTAGGGATAACCATATATCACAGATGAGCAAAGCACTGACTTGGGAGACAGTGTGGTGTTGGTAGACCTCCATAGCCTCCCTGACGCGTCTTGTATGCCAGTGCGTAATGGATGAGATGAGTCATTTTTTATAGATTTGTAAAAGCTCCTACAAACTGTTTTTATATTCCTGGCTAGTTTACTCTCATATTGCATTTTCCCCCCTTTTTATTAACTTTTTGGTCACCCTTTGCTGGTTTCTAAATCACTCCCAATCCTCTGGTTTACTACCATTGTAAGATTTAGAACCTTACTTATAATTTGTTCTTCGACCAGACAATAAGAATTCGGACAAGCAGATACCTAATATAGTGATATCAGGATGATTTATTCAGGCTAAAAGTAATAATTAACAAATCCAAGGCAGTCGATATCCTAGTCCAGATGGCCTTTACTCTCCACTGGCTCTAGTGGCATAGACAGCTCGTGACTCCTCTTCTCTTGTCTCTCCCTTTGTCATCTTCAAATCTATATGCCGAACCTCTCCAGATCTGTTTGTTTATTCGTCGTAGCCAGTGGCTCCTCCTGTGCACTGATTGGTTGGTTCATTCATATCGCTGTTTCATACATATCGCTGTTTCGATTGGCCCTGCCATTTCATTGGTCAGTACTTTTGTTTGTACATTAATCATGATCACATATGCAAAACAATGTGCACAAACAGTCCATTATAACATTGAGGTCCATAAGATCATACATTTCCGGCAAGCCTCATCCTGTTTTTCTGTTACATTTTGATCACAACTTGTTACATAGTTTTTGATATCTGTTCTTTTCTTTCCCTTTATTTGTTTGTTATTAGTCCGCATCACAATGTAATTCTGACTCCCTATACAGTTTGAGACAACAATTTTTTCAGTAAGGTGCACAACTAAAATTAACTCTTCATTTACCAAAAGCTTATACAAAACATATATTTATATATATGGGGAAGTACATAAAATTCATCATACAAAAGGTATAAAAAGGCCAGTAAAAATGACAGAATCCACATTTCTTACACTATGCTTTGCTTATAAGCCTCTTCTTTTAATCCAACACTATCCTTAACTTACCTAGTAAGCCACAGATGGATGTTTCTTGATGAGTTTTTGTTTTTTAATGGAATGTATTTTTGTTGAACATTTTAAATTGTTTCTTTAAATGTTTCTCACAGTTTATTTACCACCATAGCTTTTAGCCTATTTACCCAATCCACCTTAGTCAGCAGTCCCCGCATACCTATGTAATTGGCTTTGTTTTAAGTTCAAGAATCTTGTTTGGGACTGGAGTAGTTCGCTTTCAAACTTAATATGGAATTTGCCCTATTATGATCACTTTTTCCCAGAGAATCCTTTACTATGAGATTACTAATTAATACCGCCTCATTGCACAATACTAAATCTAAAATAGCTTTATCACTAGTTGATTCCATGACATATTGTTCCAGGAAACTGTTGCAAGTGCATTCTACAAATTCATCTTCCAGACTACCTTTGCCAATTTGATTTGTCTAGTCTATATGAAGATCAAGTCCCCCAATTATTGCATTGCCTTGTTAAAAGCTCTAATTATTTCTTGCTTAATGTTCTGCCCAATAGTGTAACTACTGTTAGGAGGCTTATAAACTACTCCCACCAGCATTCTCTGACCCTTTTTATTCCTAATCTCCATCCATGCTGATTCTACTTCCTTATCTCCTGAACCAAGATCCTTTGTTACGACTGTCCTTATGTCAACCTTTCCTGTGAGGGCTACTCCTCCTTCTTTTCCATTCTGTCTGTCTTTACAAAATATTGTGTACCCTGGAATATTTATTTCCCTACCTTGGTCACCTTGTATCCATGTCTCTGTAATGACACTTAGATCTATTTGTGAAGCTAGTTCATTTATTTTATTGTGAATGTTTTGTACATTCAAATAAGAGACTTCTTTTTACTCCTATTGTTGCATGGACTTAATTCATTGATGCACTATTGCCATTAAACTCTCTGTCCCTTCCTGCCTCACTCTGTTTGTCTTTACCCAAATCACTACACTGATCTATTGCCTCGATTTTTGTCTTTAGATTTCTAAATCTTCCTTCGCCTGACCCCTGCCCCCACTTTTAGTTTAAAGCCCTATCCACAGTCCTTGTTATCTGACTTGTCTGATCCCTTTTTCCCAGGTATAGGTGCTAATGCCCCATGAATTAAAACCCTTTCCTCCCACATAATTCTTTAGCCACACATTTAATTCTCGAATCTGCTTGACCCCATGCAAAATGGCATGTTACTCATTACTAAATCCAATATGGTCTACTCCTTTGTTGGTTCTAGGACATATTGTTGCAGAAAACTATCCCTGACACACTCAAGAAATTCACTACCTTTCTGGCAGGTGTTAGGCTGCTTATCCCTATCTATATGAAAGTTAAAATCCTCCATTAAAACCACTCTACCTTTGCTACATGCTTGTCTAATCTCAGCATTCATACAAGCTACCACTTCACAGCTATTACCAGAGGGCCTATTACACAACTCCCACTACAGTCTTAAATCCTTTTCTGTTTCTTAATTCTACCCATAAAGTCTCCACTGCTTGCTTACCTCTTGTTTTATGCTCTATCATTGAAGTGATTTCACCCTTAATCAATAAGGCTACTCCTCCCTCTGTTGACCTTATATCTTTGTATATTTTGTTCCAAGACCCAACCATCTTGTGGCCATGTCTCCGTAATGGCTACCATGCCATACACTCCAAGTTGAATTTTTGCCTGCAATTTATTCAATTTGTTCCTTAAACTCCAATCATTTGTATAAAGAATGCTTATTTGGGCCACTCACCTTAGTCTTATTTTTAAGGTGATGTCCCCTTGTTCTGACTCTCCCACCAGAGGAAATAGTGTCTTTATGTCTATTCTATCCAATATTTAATCATCTTAAACATCTCAATTAGATCACCCAATAATCTGCTATACTCAAGGGAATGCAAGCATATTATATCCAACCAGTCCTCATAATTTAACCCTTTTCACTCCAGTATCATTCTGGTGAATTTATCCTTCCTGAGGCGCAGTGCCCAGAACAGAATGCAGCATTCCAGATGGGGTCTCATCCCGATAGCTCTTCCAAAGAGCCAGCGCAGGTATAATGGGCTGAATAGCCCTCTTCTGTGTTGTATAATTCTTTGATTCTAAGTGAAAACTTCTCAGTTATATACAAGGTATCAATAGTTCAATTTCAAGCTTATGCATAATAAGAACATCACCCATATAGGGGCATATTCAGTACATTCTTCCATTTATTTTCACAATTCAAGTTCTGCAGTCTCATAATGCCAGAGCTAAGAGTTCCTGAGCTATAACATTTGTAAATTTAAAGAAAAAGGAAAATAAATGAATAAAACCTCACTTACATTGTGTTTTATAAAGTTAATACTAAAAAGAAAATTACATTTTTAATTAAAAACTGATCAATTTCTTGTGGAGTTGCATACTTACTTAGAAGACTAAGAGTAAGTTTCAGTGGGATTAGAGGCCAGTAATTAAATGGACTGGGGCATGCAGAAATAATTCAGACCCTATTTTAAAGTCATACATTCTGTTCTTGTTCAGTCAGAAACAGGGGACTTTATTATGGGGAATAAAGAAATGGCTGACCAACTAAATGCATACTTTGGTTCTGTCTTCACAAAGGGGGACACAAATATACCAGAAATGTTAGGGAACACGAGGCTTAGTGAGAGAGAGGAACTGAAGGAAATCAGTATTAGTAGAGAAATGGTGTTGGGGAAATTGATGGGATTGAAGGCTGATAAATCCCCAGGGCCTGATGGTATGCATCCCAGAGTACTTAAGGAAGTGGCCCTAGAAATAGTGGATGCATTGGTGGTCATCTTCCAAGATTCTATAGACTCTGGAACAGTTCCTACAGATTGGAAGGTAGCTAATGTAACCCCATTATTTAAAAAGGGAGGGAGAGAGAAAGCAGGGAATTATAGGCCAGTCAGCCTGACGTTGGTAGTGGGGAAAATTCTAGAGTCCATTGTCAAAGATTTTATAGCAGCTCACTTGGAGAACAGTGGTAGAATCGGGCAGAGTCAGCATGGATTTACGAAAGGGAAATCATGTTTGACAAATTGACTAGAATTCTTCGAGGATGTAACTAATAGAGTTGATGAGGGGGAGCCAGTGGATGTGGTTTATTTGGACTTTCAGAAGGCTTTCGACAAAGTCCCACATAAGAGATTAGCGTGTAAAATTAAAGCGCATGGGATTGGGGGTCGTGTATTGCGATGGATAGAAAATTGGTTGGCGGACAGGAAACAAAAGGGTAGGGATAAATGGGTCTTTTTCCAAATGGCAGGCAGTGACTAGTGGGGTATCGCAGGGATCGGTGTTAGGATCCCAGCTATTCACAATATATATTAATGATTTAGAAGAGGGAACTAAATGTAATATGTTCAAGTTTGCAGATGACACAAAACTGGGTGGGAGGGTGAGTTGTGAGGAGGATTCAGAGAGGCTTCAGGGTGATTTGGACAAGTTGAGTGAGTGGGCAAATGCATGGCAGATGCAGTATAATGTGGATAAATGTGAGGTTATCCACTTTGGTAGCAAAAACAGGAAGGCAGATTATCTATAATAAAAGCAAAATACTGCGGATGCTGGAAATCTGAAATAAAAACAAGAAATGCTGGAACCACTCAGCAGGTCTGGCAGCATCTGTGAAAAGAGAAGCAGAGTTAACGTTTCGGGTCAGTGACCCTTCTTCGGATTATCTAAACGGATATAAACTGAGAGAGGGGAATATGCAGCGAGACCTGGGTGTTCTCGTACATCAGTCACTGAAGGTAAGTATGCAGGTGCAACAGGCAGTAAAAAAGGCAGTTAGTATGTTGGCCTTCATAGCGAGAGGATTTGAGTACAGGAGCAGGGATGTCTTGCTGCAATTATACAGGGCCTTGGTGAGGCCACACCTGGAATATTGTGTGCAGTTTTGGTCTCCTTATTAGAGGAAGGATGTTCTTGCTATAGAGGGAGTGCAGCAAAGGTTTACCAGACTGATTCCTGGGATGGCGGGACAGACGTATGAGGAGAGATTGAGTCGGTTAGGATTATGTTCGCTGGAGTTCAGAAGAGTGAGGAGGGATCTCCTAGAAACCTATAAAATTCTAACAGGACTTGACAGGTTAGATGCAGGAAGGAATGTGGGGGAGTCCAGAACCAGGAATCATAGTCTAAGGATACGGGGTAAACCTTTCAGGACTGAGATGAGGAGAAATTTCTTCACCCAGAGTGTGGTGAGCCTGTGGAATTCACTACCACAGAAAGAAGTTGAGGCCAGAACATTGCATGTTTTCAACAAGTAGTTAGATATAGCTCTATAGGGATCAAAGGGTATGGGGCGAAATAGGGAACAGGTTACGGAGTTGGATGATCAGCCAATGTCATAATGAATGGCGGAGCAGGATCAAAGGGCCGAATGGCCTACTCCTGCTCCTATTTTTTCTATGTTTTCATATACTTTCATTATAAATTCCTATGTCCCTATTTATAATGGAAACTCCCTATATAAATTTGTCACACTGTACCAGAAATACTTTAATGAATCACTTAAATGATTCCATGGTTTTTGCCTTCACTATCCTATTGAGAATATAATTTTACACATCAATGATTCTTGGTGCAAAGATGACGTCAGTCATAAATTTATTTTTTGCTAGTTTTAACCCGCGCCACTTTGTCTTAATGTCACTGTTTATTTTGAATTAGTAATCTAGATTTATCTTTTCTGTACTACAAGCAGATTGCACTTTCCCCCATAGTGGCACCACGATATGGCTTTTCTAACTCCCTTTTATATGTAGAAATACATGGAAGCTATGGATGCCAGTAACTCATTAGTGGATATCCCATCAAAATGCAATGAGTTTGTAACACCCAGAAATGAGTCAGCCAAATTTCCATGGTCAAAACATGGCTCATTCATCTTGAGCTAGCTATGGTTTATCTCGTCATTTATGCACAACTAGCAATTTTGACATGGAACTTTATGATTGAAACTGTGGCCAATGATACTTCTAACCAAATTCAAACATCAGCTAAACATTGATATAATCAAGTATTTAAATCTATAGTGCAGCATCTAAAACTTTACCTAGTTGGATCTGTCTTAGGGTTCCAGGTCCTATTCATTCTGTATCTCACTGAAAGTGGTTTATAAATTCTCTAGAATTCTGCTCAAATGTTAAGGTTGGCTTGTCACCACAGAATAAGTCCAGCACAAAAGAGGTGTGAAAATACACTTAAAAAATTAATCTTGGGAGTCCCTACACACTAATGGAAATCTTCCAGGGAGTCCCTATACACTAAAATGTGCATCTGCATGGAGCCATTTGCACTGAGGAGTTACTGGCACAACCCACCACCAATAAATGTTTATTAAGACTTTCTCCACAGTCCCGTTAGTCATGAGAAGTGGGACTGATCATAGAGACTCAAAGCTTGCTCCCAAGCCATGAGGAGTGGAATTGATAATAGAGATGCAAAATTTTTCTTTCAAGCTCTGTTAGCCATGAGAAGCAGGCCGATAATAGAAAAGTATAAACATTTTTCCCTGCCCCATTTGCCAAGAAAAGGGGACGAACCCTCAAAACAAAAATGCTGCCTCTTGAAGCAGTGGCTGGAGCATCAGGCTGGTTTTTGACCTATAAGTAGAAGGGCAACAGGCATGAAGCTTTGAGTGGAGCTAGGCATTCAGCCACTACAAGGAAGACAGGCTACCAATCCAGAGAGGCATAATTGCACCATTACAAATTTACATAGAAATTGTGGACATAGGAATTTATAATGGAAACAAACTGACAGAAAAAATGTGACAAAAACATAACAACAGGAATCAAGTGGTGCAGCTAGACAGTGCATGCAGATGTACAATTTTAAATAAGCCAGAGTCGATCTTCTATGGCATTTCATATACAGAGTCATAACCAAGTGCATTATTCAGGTCAAGCAGAGCTAGAGAGCAGTGAGATAAATGGACCAAGACTGGGGAAGGATGAGGATGCAAATGTGAGAGGGAGAAGAGTGGGAGAGAGCAGGGAAAAGGAAGAGGGGAGTCAGGGACAAGCAGAAGGGAAGAGGAGTGGAGGGGAAGAGGGAAAGAGGAGTGGAGGGGAAGAGGGAAAGAGGAAGAGAGATGATGGATGGAGGGGAGGAGAGAGGATGGGAGATGGAGAAAGAAATAGAGGAGAGGGGAGAGGTAGTTGAAAGAGAGGAATGAGGGGGATGGGAAGTGCAAGGAAAAAGGGGAGATGAAGGGAAGAGGAAGAGGATGCAGAATGGCTGTGGGATAAAGGGACAGAGAGCGGGACAGGGACAGGATGATGAAGGAAACTGTGGTGAGAGAAAAGGGGAGAGTGGGGGTGGAAATGGTGTGAGGGGTCTGGGATGAGCAAACAATCTCAGCTGGGTGGAAGGGGAATTTGCCAGAGACTACAAACAATGCAATTGAGCGATCTGGCTAGAAACAAATGCATTTGAGCGAAGCAGGTGGTGACAGGAAACAATGTCGGGTCTTAGTTTATTCTACACTTACTGGTTCAAATGCAAAGCTGACACCAGGAGCCGATGCCTTCAGATCAATGGCTCATCAACTACAGCATGTCTCTATCCATGACCTGCCTAGATAAAGTAATCAAGTAAATTGTGTTAAAAGGGGAAGGAGAAGGGCTTGCTGGTCAGCAGCACCATTATAAATTATCCTTAACACCATTCTAATGCCAGACCAGTCTCCACACTATTTTGTTTTCAGAGAGGAAACATGAGACCTCATGGGAGGACCATGGGTTGGAAATGGTGCAGTGGTGGTAATAAAAGTAATTTATCCATAACACCTTCTACTTTATTTTTAAAAGAAAAACAGCCTACGGTTGGACACATACCGGTATAAGATTGAAAGGGAGCTTAAGAGTAAGCTCCAAGGGGAGCCATATGGCCTTAAACAGTAAGAAGGTTATTAGACTTGTTGTCAGTGAGATGCTTTTGTTACTGATGGGATATATGCAGGCTGACTTGGGGAAAGGTGGGGAATGCCTGCATGCAGGATTAGCAGAATAATCTCCAAATGGCAGCCTTGGTATATTTTGGAAGATAGCTCAATGCCAGCAAGCAACTGAGTTTCTTGCCAAAAGACTACCATGTGGCAGGACTCATGGGACAGTGAGATCAGCTGTCTTGCAGCTGGTAAAACTGAGTTATATCTTTGTGAAAAAACTGCATATCTCACAGGCACTGCCAAGGGTCTCAGTGAAGTAGCCCACCTGGATCTGCAGATGAGAAGGCACAGAAGCGCTACAACCAAAGCCATCTGCTCACAAAGACCACCATTGAGCAGGCCATCAGGCTTCTGAAGATGTGGTTCCAGTGGCTAGACTGATTGGGTGGTGCTCCGCAGTACACTTCTGCAAAGGTCTCGCACATTGCAGTGGTCTGCTGCCTCTCCATTACATGTCCCTCCTGAGAGATATGGACCTTGAAGGTGGAGAGGCCCTGGAACAACATAGCTCATTGGAGGAGGAGCAGGACATGGAAAAGGAGAAGGAAGAGGAGGAGAAGAAAGATACGAACACAGAGTTGCCCCGGCTACACAGGGAGGTGGCCAGGGCCAGCGTGAGACTTTAGGGTTTCATCAGGATACTATCAACATCAGGGATCATCTGATCCAGGCCTGTTTCAGCTGAGCCCTTCTAATGGAGGAAGACGTCATGGTCTGGAACTCACTTTGAGCTGCCTGTGGGAACATTTCCATTGAAAACACAGCCTGGAATAGATCCACTTTTACCATCATTGAGGGATGCAATCTGTCCAGAGGATTCACAACACCTCTTTAAGAACCCTTGCTTCCCTTCATCACCTCTTCCCTTTTTTCCAGCATCGCCATGAAAGAATGGAAGCTCACACATATCATGTGTCAATATTTACATTGTCTTGAATAAGAGAAAAAGTGCACATTTATAAGTGAGGCAAACCCCAGTGAACCACTCAGTGCTCCGCCCAAAGTGGTGTCCTCCGCTCTCGGCCACATCTACACAGTGTTCCCATTGTGGCCTCAGATGAGGTGGAAGCAGCTTGCTCGCTTGTCTCTGCTTGTGGCTGAGATACATGTGGCGGTCATCCTCATTGTGGAGGTGGCCATGAGGGCACTTCCAGAGGCTGCTGCACCGGCATCAATTCAGGGGAAGCCTTCATCACTGGGCCCTGCTGCACAGATGGTCACTCAGTCAGAGGGACCAAGGAGGCCGATGATGTTGATGCTTCCCTGTGCGTTGTGGCATCTTCATTCTCCTCGGTGACAACCTCAGCCCTTTGTTAGCGGTCCGGATGGCTGGAGGGAAGCACCAGCTGGGGCACAACTGGCATCCACTCCAAATATCTCTGCCGTCAGCGCCACTAACTGGTCCATGCTACACAGTGTGGCATGCATTTTATGCATGTCAGTGCACTGCTCCGGCATCCACTCAGAGTGCTGCCATATGTGGTTTTTCGTCAGATTGGCCACTCTCTCAATAAAGGAGCTCATGTGCTCAAAGCCCTGAGCCAGGGTCGCACACATGAGCTGACATGATGTGTTTGTCACTTGCTCAGGCGAACTATTCAAACATAAAACGAGAAACGTTGGCATTAGTGTTCGCTATCACCAGATTCCATACCTACCTATTTGGCAAACGCTTTGTTGTTGAGACTGATCACAAACTGTTAGCAATGATTTGGCAAAAACCACTCACCAGTGTGCCACCTTGACCCCAGTGATTGCTAATCAAAGTACAGGGATACAACTGTGAGATCCAATACAAACCTGAAAACCTCATGGTTATGTCTGATACATTGAGCAGGCTACCCAACCCAAGAATACGGAAGATATACTGTTGGATGTCCAAGTGGACGAAGTAGATGTGGAACTAGAAGATGTGTACAACATTGACCACTGCTACACCAATATGTTTTGTTGAATGATAATTTTCTTTGGCCCACTGGCTAGAAATCTGAATTTGTATCTTTTTTAAAAAGACATTTTTAAAAGACAAGCTGCCAGCAAAGTCATCTTTTCAGCTTAAGATGATCACCTAATTTGCAACACTGTATCCTACACTGCAATGCTTGTGGGGAGAGAGACAAAATGTCTGCTAATATCCCAGCAAGAACGAAGACCCAGGAAGTTTAAAGGAACTACCTGTTCTCTCCGCAAGCAGATAAATACTGCTAACTGCTATGTTTGAATGACTGAGTGGCTGTCATGTGACAAGCCCCTCCCCATCTGTGGTTTTAAGCTGTTTTTTTCTCTGCAACAGAGAAGAGGCAACTGGACTCTGACATGAGCAGACCCTAAGCGGGGATCCCTCTCTCTCTCTCTCCATTCCAACTTGAAATCTTGCAAATCCTGCTTGTTGACTGACCACCTTTGCATACTCCAGCTACAATCAGACACCCTGTTGGAGGAAATCATTTGCATTGCTATCTTCAAGATACTCATCGAACCAGTCTTCAAACTAAAAGCCTCAGGACCACGGAATTCAGCTAGAAGCCAGCCGAATCACTGAACTTCACAGACTGCATACCTTTTTTGATGGCCTCTAAATCAACCAATCAACCTTTCCCCACTCTGTAACCTATTTGTGCGTGTGTAAACCTCTAGTGTGTGCGAGAGAGTGAAAGTTGGTGCATTGTTTATGATTTTATCAGTTCCATTTAGGGACAATAAAGTTAACCTCTTTCTTTGTTAACTCAAGGAAACCTGTCTGATTGGTTCTTGTTATGATCATAGCAAGTAAATAATCAAACATCTACTGAACTGGCCAATACATCCACTTTAAAAAAGAACAAGGAGGGAAAGAGGGAAGTCCTTCGATCCCTCTTCACTTGACCATAACAGAAATTTGGGGGCTCATGTCTAGGATCAAACCCAAAGACAAATGGGAAATTGGAAGCGGGAAACCAAATTGATCCCGAGTAATAATTTAAAAACTTCATTACAGGTTTCCTTGTGGTTTTCAGTGCTAGAGTACTAAAATATCAACATTCAAGGACAGTATCTTAGTTGAGGAATGTAGCTGGGTAGTTGGAGATTACTATCCGTCCAAAAGCTAGGAAGCCTGAAATCATAAAACTTGTGGCCAACCATTTTAAAATTGACACTGAAAAACCAGAGACAGGCATAGAATCTGAAACAGACAAAGTCACATTAGCTAAGGTACAATGAGAACAGAGAAGACTAGAATTAGAATTCCAGAGGAGAAAGAGCAGAGAGTTTCAGGAAAGGGAGAAAGAAAGAGCTTTCCAGGAAAGAGAAAGAAAGAACTTTATAGAGAGAGAAAGAGCAGAGAGAATTCCAGGAAAGGGAAAAAGAAAGGGAGGAAAGAGAAAAAGAAAGAGCTTTCCAAAGGGAGTTAAGGCAGCTCGAACTGAATAGGGGAAGACCCAATGTGCCCAGTGAAGGCGCTGCTAGTGAGGGAGTTACCCCTAGTTCAGGACTGGGTGCTAAGTTCTTAAAGTTCTCCCAGTTGATACCCAAGTTCAATGAGGGAGATGTGGAAGTACTTTTTGTCTCTTTTGCAAAGCTTGCAAAACAGCTGAAGTGGCCGACAGAGAACTGGACACTGTTATTGCAAAGCAAAGTAACAGGAAAAGGCCATGAGGTTTATCCACTGCTGCCTATTCAGAGTTCATCAGACTATGAGAAGACTAAAATCGCAATCCTGGGCGCATATGAGCTAGTGCCAGAGGTGTACCACCAAAAATTCCGATCCCTCCGAAAGCAGCCTTAACTAATTGACATCCAGTTTGAAAGAGTTAAGCAGCTTGCTTTTGACCAGTGGATACGGACACTTAAGATAGAGTCCACCTATGAAAACCTCAGAGAGGTGATGCCCCTCAAAGAATTCAAAAACTCGCTTCCCCTTTCCATAAGAAACCACGTGGAGGAACAAAAGGTTCCAAGAGCCACCAGGGCAGCAATACTAGCTGATGATTATACACTTATTCACAAGCCCTTTCCCCAAGGGAAACCCTTCCCTAGTCACTTCCGAAAACCTGAAAAGGCTAGAAGGTGGGAGGGTGATAGGAGGATGAACAGCCATGGGGAGAAGGATGAGCTGGAAATACAGGGAGCCCTCCTCAGGCCAAAATCGAAGGTGCTGAGAGTAGGAGTGATGCCCGAAAACCTGTGTGTTTGCACTGTAACAAGTCACATTCAAGCTGACTGCTGGAAGTTATGGGGAAAACCCATAGGTTTAGTCAGGGGTACACCAGACCAGTGCAGGAAAAGGGACCCTGATGGAAAGCACAGCAGACCAGGCTGTTTCTTTAACTGCAGCAGTAAAACCCACCACTGAGAGTGTGGGAAAACTTAACAAAATCCCTGAGAGTTACCAGGATTTTGTGTCCAATGGAAAAATGACCCCATACCCCTCGAATGAGGCAAGCAAGCCCATAGTCATACTTAGGGATACAGGGGCCACCCAATCCCTTCTGCTGGGAAAAGGCATGACCTTTCCCCCCAGAGAGTGCATTGAATGCTAGAGTGCTAGTAAATGATATTGGAGGAAAGTATATGCCCATACCTTTATACCGGGTGCACCTGGAGTGCAACCTTGTTTCAGGACCGGTAACCATGGGGATGTCCCTAGTTTACCTGTGGATGGGGTCAATCTGCTCCTGGGTAATGATATGGCGGGGTGAAAGTAGTAGTTTCCCCAGTGGTTTTAGAGAGACCGAAAGATGTCAGGGAGACTGAGCAGTTACAGGAAAAGGTCCCCGGCATTTTTCTGACTGTGGTGACCCAGTCCATGGCCAAACAAGCTCCATCAGAGGTGGTTGAACTGGCACTGCAGACAGATGACCCTACTGTCTGGTTATCTGAAACCTTCTTTGGGAAGTTAGAGGACCCAAAGGATGGGTTAAACAGGTCTTCCTTGGTCGAGGCTCAGCCCAGGGTTAAAAAAAGTTAGCACAGACTGCCCAAACTGAAGCTGAAGCAGGGGGAGTTCCAGACTGCTACTATTTAAAGGATGAGGTGTTGATGAGGAAGTGGAGACCTCCTCACAGACCTGCAGACAAAGAGTGGACAGTGGTTCATCAGGTAGTGGTGCCGTTGAGGTACCGTAGGGAAATATTGAGACTAGCCCATGAGATTCCAATGGCTGGACATGTCAGTATCAGAAAAACCCAAGCCTGCATCAGACAGCATTTTCACTGGTCACAACTCCACAAGGATGTGGTGGAGTTCTGTAAGACTCGCCACACGTGCCAGGTTGTGGGGAAGCCTCAACCTGCAATAAAACCTGCACCCCTAATTCCTATACTGGCTTTTGGGGAACCGTTCAGCAGAGTGCTGGTCGATGTGTGTGGCCATTGCCGAAAATAAAAGGAGGCTACCAGTATCTTCTCACCATTATGGATATGGCTACTTGATGTCCAGAGGGTATCCCTCTAAGAATTATCTCTGCCAAGGTAATGGTGGAGGAGCTAACCAAATTCTTCACCCAATATGGGCTGCCTGCTGAGATCCCGTCAGATCAGGGCACAAATTTCATGTCTGATATCTTGCAAAAAGTCATTGGTAATCTGGGTATAACCCAACTAAAGTCATCAGCCTACCACCCACAATCACAAGGGGCTTTGGAGTGGTAACACTGATCCTAAAAACACTGAAATAAAAACAAGAAATGCCGGAACTACTCAGCAGGTCTGGCAGCATCTGTGGAGAGAGAAGCAGAGTTAATGTTTCAGGTCAGTGACCCTTCATCAGAACTGGCAAATATTAGAAATGTAAAAGGTTTTAAGCAAGTAAAGCTGGGGTGGGGCAGAGATAACAAAGGAGGTGTTGATAGGACAAGGTCACAGAGAAGACACTGATCAGGGCATATTGCTATGAGTACACCCATGACTGGGACAAAGGGCTGGGATTTTCTCTGATTGCTATCAGGGACTCCTGAATGAGTCCACTGGCTTTAGTCCCTTTGAATTAGTTTATGGACACGAGGTGAGAGGTCCTCTAAAACTGATCAAGGAGAGGTTTTTGGGACACAGGGACAAATCTTCCCTGTTAGACTACATCTCCATGTTCCGAGAACGGCTCACGAGAGCCTGTGCAGGGTCTCAGGAACACCTAAAAACCTCCCACACAACTATGAAAAGGCAGGCGGATAAACATGCCAAGGCTAGAACATTTCAGATCTATGTGTTAGTGCTATTACCAATACAAGGAGAACCATTGAAAGCCTGGTTCAGTTGTCCGTACAGAGTAATAAAGAGACTTAGCAAGGTGAATTATATAATTGACACCCCGGGCAGGATTTTACAAGCCCTCCGACATTGGGAGTTGTGGCGGGGGGGCCCGGAAAATTCTTCCAGGAGAGGCCTGCCACGACACCTGATGCCGGGAAGGCCCCGCCGCATTTTACTGGCGGCAGTGAGGCCTCGGTGTGGCCCCCCCTACCACTCAGCAGCGGGACTTTCATTTACATATTGAAATCAATTTAAATATATGCAAATTAACTTCACTTGACCCGATGGCCATCCCACATCTCTGTTTGGAGATCTGAGGCATGACACTGGTGGGGAGGGGAGAGGAGTGAAATTTTCAGGTCGGCTGCGTTGTGGTGGTGGCTGGGGGGGTGGGGGGGTTAGTGGTGGAGTGGGGGAGCGGTGAAAACTGTTCCGATTGGTCGTGGGGATGGTGGGAAGGGGTTGAGGGTCAAAGGTGCTGAAGTTGGGGGGTGAAAGTTCAGCATGGTAAAAGGTTTTTTTTGGGTGGGCACAGGTCATTTTATGTATTGTTCACTCAGTGGGAGGGGTGGATTTGGGAGAGGGGTTTCAAAGTTTAATTAAAATTTCATTTCCATGTTTATTGCAGTGGGACCTTTAAAAATTAAAATTACTAGTAAGGGCTTGAAGCCCTTTAAAAATGGTGCCATCGCCTGTGGAGTGGGGACCGAGGACTAGGGACGCAGCGCCAGCCCGCTTTACGTCATTGAGTGTGGGCGCTTTGCCCACCTCCATGCTAATGAGCTGCCGCGCATAATATAACGGGGGCTCAGCGACAGGCGTTCTGCACGGGCGTTCCACCATCTTCAGAGAGTGCCGCTGCGATTGGTGGTGCGCTCGTAAAATTCAGTGCCCCAGATTTTTGGAAAAATCAAAGGCTGTGCCACATCAATATGTTAAAATGGTATCACAGCGAGGAAGGGGACAAACAAGCACAGACTGACTACTGCTGGTAAAGTGGAGGCAGTAGTGAAAAAGGGTAAAATAGAGGGTGTGTGATGGCATTTGTTGTGGAGATTGGGACTATGCGAGGATAAAGCCAAATTGTGGGATTAGTTGGACTTTATGAAAGGGGAAGGAGGTAATGCATCCTCAACATGAAGGCAGCTGCTGTGAAGATCTGAATGACTGTTCCATGACGGGATAGTTTTGCATGTGTTGCAGACATGTCCAATTTGAAAATATAAATCATACAAAGCAGCCCTTCACTACTTGGTGCATCCTCACTCCTGCACTAATTCAAGTTCTGTTCATGTGTTAATCTGGGTGTCCCATTGTCTGTGTGAATGTTGGGTTTAAAAAAAAAGGCTTCCCTCCAAGATGCAGTAGCCTGTCAACACTCGCCATTTGACTGTGTAATTGAAGGCAACTGGTGCAACCAAGAATTGGCACCTTCAGGAGAAGAGGACATTGGGGCAGTTGAAACTGAGAACATGTTGAGCAGTTTTTTGAAGCTGAGGATAGTTGCTTTGTATGTTGTTTCATTGGGTACAGGAGTTTGAGTCTTGTCAGTGGGTGCTCAGTGTATGTTTCTCCATCACAGCATTATGTGAGGAACATGGTGATTGTGATTGTCATTTTATGCCCCACTGAGGTGTGTTTCAGTGAGAAGTCTGTGTGGGACAGTACATGAATATGAACATATGAATTAGGAGCAGCAGTAGGCCACTCAGCCTGTGGAGTGGGTCTGCAATTCAACAAGATCATGACTGATCAGATTGTAATCTCAACTCCACATTCCCGCCTACCTCGGATAACCTGTCACCCCTTGGTTATCAAGAATCTATCTCCTTCTGCCTTAAAAAATTTTTAAGACTCTGCTTCCACTGCCTTTTGAGGAAGAGTGTTCCAAAGACACTCGACCTTGTGACAGAAAAAATTTCTCCTCATCTCTGTCTTAAATGGGTGATCTTTTATTTTTAAACAGTGACTCCTAGTTGTAGATTCTCCCACAAGGGGAAACATCCTTTCCACATCCATCCTGTCAAGACTCCTCAGGATCTTAAATGTTTCAATCAAGTCACCTCTTACTCTTCTAAACTCCAGCGGGTACAAGCCTAGCCTGTCCAACTTTTCTTCATAAGACAACCCGCCCATTCCAGGTATTGTGTAGAGTCTTGGCCCATTCAAAAAATCATGAATTTAGAGAATATTTAAACTCATCTATCAGGTTTTTCCAGTTCCCAGCAGAATGGTGTTTCATAACTTCGCTCTCTCTTTTTAAATCAGCTTCCCCTCGACTTTTTAAAAAAACAGGAAGTGTTTACTTCTCCTTCCTGTGTTGCAGCCCCTGGTGGAAAGGAAGTGGTTGAGATCCTTTGCCCCTTGCTTTGCATTTGCAGTGTAGCAGAGTTCTGCAACTACAGTTCCTCACTGAGATCAGTGATTAAAAGTTAGAGTAGAATGCTCATAAAACAGATCATTTGGTTTTGTTTTTGTGCTGGTGCTGTCAATAAAATTGTAGCTCTGCCTGAGCAGATTAAACCCATTCTGCAGTGAGTGCTGTTACCAGCTGTAGTGCAGAATTAGTTGGTACTTCCCCCACCTGTTCCTTCCAAACTTCACCTTTTCTTAGTTGCCAGGAAATTGTTGTATATGCCTTGACTGTCCTCAGAACCTCACCCCTCCTGCATAGGCAGTGAGTCCCAACAGGAAATCTGACCATGGAGTACAATTTCAAACCCTGTCCTTTCCCACCTTGGGTGATTTTGTGTATTGAGCCATCAGCTCACAAACTGCATTAAGTTTTTGACAAGGCAACCGATCTCTAGCTTCTTCATTTCGATTCTGTCGGTGATGAATTGCTATGAGTCATTTGCATTTTCAGATTGCTAAATCTGCCGCCTTTGCCTTTTCATATAGGGTTAAACAAAACTGCTTTGTGGCCAGTAACCCATATCTAACATTTCTATCATTGTGCAGTTGAATGTTTCAAATTTTTTTTTCTGTTGGCATTAAAAAAGACCTGTGTGGAGTTTGCAAGTTCTCCCTGTGTCTGCGTGGGTTTTCTCCGGGTGCTCCGGTTTCCTCCCACAGCCAAAAGACTTGCAGGTTGGTTGGTAAATTGGCCATTATAAATTGCCACTAGTATAGGTAGGTGGTAGGGAAATATAGGGACAGGTGGGGATGTTTGGTAGGAATGTGGGATTAGTGTAGGATTAGAATAAATGGGTGGTTGATGGTCGGCACAGACTTGGTGGGCCGAAGGGCCTGTTTCAGTGCTGTATCTCTAAATAAATAAAATAAATAAATAAGGTCTGTCAGGCAGTCAGGAAAGAGGAGGGGGAAAACGACAGTAAGGATGAGTTCGAGGGAGGCTGGGAGGATTCCCAAATCGAACCCCCTACCGTCCAGTTAGGTAACACTGAAATGTTAGGGAAATTAGATACCATACTCTCCTATTTAAAGGCAGAACAGACAGGAGACCTAACAAGGCTGCTCACAGCATTTAAAAGGGATCTGCAGGGAAAAATCAGGGTGCATAATCCTAACCCTACACCACGTGGATGTAGGAGAGACCCCTCCAATAAAACAAAATCCCTATCACCTAGGTTCCAGGAAACTGACCCAAGTTCGGGAGGAAATTCAGTATATGCTGGAGCACAAGCTGACTGAGCCCAGTCAGAGCGGTTGGAGTTCCCCAGTTGTGCTGGTCTCCAAACTCGATGGCTCAACAAGGCTCTGCATTGATTAGAGAAAGATTAATGCAGTTACGAAAGCTGATTCCTGAGCAATTTCATGCCTGGAAGACTGTATATATACAGTAGGAAACGCTATCCACATAACTAAAATAGATTTGTTAAAAGGGTACTGCAGGTTCCCTTAACCAACCCAGCTAAAGGGATCTCAGCTTTTGTCAATCCAGATGGCTTATTCCAGTGCTAGGTGATGCCCTTTGGATTAAGAAATTCCCCAGCCGCCTTCCAAAGGCTGATGAACCAGATAGTGGCTGGCCTGCCCAACTGTGTAGTGTACCCGGATGATCTGTTAGTGTACAGTGACACCTGGGGGGACCACCTGGACCAGTTAGAAGCCTTCTTCTGAAGGTTACAGTGGCTGACCTTGTGGTAAATCTTGCAAAGAGTGAGTTTGCATAAGCTCAAGTAACCTACATAGGGCATATTGTGGGTCAAGGGAGAGTGTTACCCAAAGAAGCAAAGGTACAGGCGCTGATAGATTTTCCCGCCCCCACGACCAAACAAGAAATAATACGATTTTTGGGGATGTGTGGGTTGTACTGCAAGTTTGTCCCAGCACTATAGCCGCCCCATTGACAGACTTATTACAAAAAAAAACCAAAGGTTGTGTCGTCAGGGAGGTGCCAAACAGCCTTCGAGAGGCTGAAAGCCATCTTAATCAACGAACCGGTTCTGGCAGCTCCAAACTTTAACAAACCATTTAAAGTGGCAGTGGATGCTAGTGACCTAGGAGTAGGTGCCATCCTGCTCCAAGATGATGAGATAAGCATTGAGAGACCAGTTGGGTATTTCTCCAAAAAAAAATTTATCAAAGGAGATACTCTACTGTGGAGAAGGAAGCCCTGGGACTGTTGCTGGCTCTCAAAAATTTTGAAGTATATGTCCAAAATGGATATAGAGACTGTAGCTTATACCGAACATAATCCTTTGACCTTTGTAGAGAAATTCAAAACCCATAATGTAAGGCTTTTTCATTGGAGCTTGCTTCTGCAACCTTACCACCTAAAGATTATCCACATTGCAGGGAAAAACAATGTGATAGCTGATGCTTTATCTAGGGTTTAGCTCAACACGTAACCATCCTGGATACAAAAAAAACAGAACCAGAGTACGCCTATGACAGTGAGACTGATGAGTGTGTGTGTACAGTTTCTTTTTAATTTGTGACCTCATAATGAAATGTTCCTGTCGTCACATTTCATTTCACATGATGGGGAGGTGTCACACCAACTTGCTTTGTTGAATGATAATTTTCTTTAATCCACTGACTAGAGATTTGAATTTATATTTGTTGAAGAAATTTACAAAACAAATAAAAAAGATGACTTTGCTAGCAGCCTAAGATGGCCACTTAATTTGCAACACTGTATCTTACATTACAGGGCCTGTGAGGAGGGAGATGAAATGTATGCTCATTTCCCAGCAAGAATCAAGACCCAGGAAGTTTAAGGGAACAGTTTGTTCTCTTTCTTTTAGCAAGAAGAAGTATTGCTAACTACTATGCTTGAATCAGAGTGACAGTCATGTGACCAGCCCCTCCTCATCTGTGGTTTTAAGCTTGTGTTTCTCTACAGCAGAGGAGAAGCTTCTGGACTCTGACACATGCAGACCCAAGTAGGGGTCTCTCTCTCTCTCGCTCTCCATTCTAGCTTGCGATCTTCAAATCCTGCTTGTTGACTGACCACCTTTGCATACTCCGGCTACAGTCAGAAACACCATTGGAGGAAATCATCTGCATGGCTATCTCCAAGTGAGTCACTGAACCAGTCATCTACCTCTTCAAATTAAAAGTCTCAGGACCACCGAATTTAGCTAGAAGCCAGCCAAATCATGAAACACCACAGACTGTATACCCCTTTTTTCTGTGGACTCTAATTCAACCAATCTACCTTTCCCCACTCTGTAACCAATTTGTGTGTGTGTGTGTAAGTTGGCACATAGTTTATTATTTTGAGGTATTGAGGTATACAAAATTATGAGGGGCATTGATAGGATAGATAGGAAGAAACTTTTTTCCCTTAGCAGAGGGGGCATAGATTTAAGGTAAGGGGCAGGAAGTTTAGAGGAGATTTGAGAGAAAAAAAATTCACCCAGAGGGTGGTTGGAATCTGGAACACACTGCCTGAAGGGATGGTAGAGGCATGAACCCTTACAACATTGAAGAAGTATTTCGATGAGCACTTGAAACACCATAGCATACAAGGCTATGGGCCAAGTGCTGGAAAATGGGATTAGAATAGATAGGTGCTTGATGGCCGGCATGGACACAATGGACCGAAGGACCTGTTTCTGTGCTGTATAACTCTATGACCTTTATTTTCATCAGTTTGGTTTAGGTACAATAAAGTTAACCTCTCTTTTTTAACTCAAGAAAACCTGTCCGACTGATTACATATTTGCTATGATCATAAGAAGAACCAAACACCTACTGAATTGGCCAGTACATCCACTTTAAAAAAGAATTAAACCTGTTGTGGTTAAACAAGGAGAGAGAAAAGAGGGAAGCCTTTCGAACCCTCCTCACTTGAGCATAACAGTATCCTTCCAGAGCACTGCCAAAGACATATCTGGGATTTCACAAATGGATAAGAAAGGTGACTGATTGTTTGCCAGGGCTGGCAATTTTGTCAATGTCATCTGTGATGATGCCAGTCAGCAGTGCAGGCACATTCTCTGGCTGGCTTCCCATAAGCGCAGGATATCATCAAATGCACACATGTGGCACTCCATGTATCCCCAGAGGTTTAGCTGCTGTGGAACCATAAGAAAAGGTTCATGCAGGTGTGCATCAAATTCCTGGGGAGCTGTCATGATGCTTTCATCCTACGGAGATCCAATCTCCCTCACCTCTTTAGATCTGCAAGCAGAATTAAGAGGTGGCTGCTCGGTGACAAACTTTCGACAAACTTAGCTGATGACATCCATGAGAAAACCAGCTAATGAAGCCCAAGAGTGTTACAATGAAAGCCAAATGACAACCAGATGTTTCATTAAGCAAGTGATCGACATTCTCAAGTTGCTTTGCAGGTGCCCGGACAGACCTGAGGTGCCCTTTAGTGCTCGTCAGCCAGGGTCTCCAGGATGATCATGGGGTGTTGCACTCTGCACAACATAGTGCAGCAATGAGGACTGGAGCTGCAGAAGGAACAAGGCATGGAGCACACATCGTCTGCAGATGAAACTGAGGAGCAACAGGAGGAAGAGCAAGATGGCGACCCTAATGCAGCATCAGCTCCTCATACTGCTGCCTGGAATTCCAGGGATTCCTTATCGCAGTAAGGTTTAGTTAGTTACCACCACTCAACCCATGTAACAACCACATCGAATGGCCAATCTCAGTCCAAGCCACACCCACCTATCCTATTGGCACAAAGCAGGCAGAGAATTATATGATCATATAATAGTACAGCACAGAAGGAGGCTATTCTGTCTATCAATCCTGTGTCTGCTCTTTCAAAGAACAATCCAGTTACTTACACTCCCTGGCTCTTTCCCCATATCCTTGCAATTTTTTTCTCCTTCAAGTATTTATCTAATTCCCTTTTGAAAGCATCTACTGAAACTGTTTCCACCAACTTATCAAACATTGCATTCCAAATCCTAACCACTTGTTGTGTAAAGAAAAGTTTTTCCTCATGGCCCCTCTGGTTCTTTTACCAATCACCTTAAATCTGTACCCTTTGGTTCTAGACCCTTCAGCAACTGGAAAAAGTTTATTTTATTTACTAGCAAAGTACTGTAGATGCTGGAAATCTGAAATAAAAACAAGAAATGCTGGAAATACTCAGCAGGTCTGGCAGCATCTGTGCAGAGAGAAGCGGAGTTAATGTTTCAGGTCACTGACCTTTCATCAGAACCTCTTAGGCTTCTCTGCTCTAAGGAGAACAATCCTCACCTTCTCCAATCTATCCAGATAACTGTAATCCTTCATCCCTGGAACCATTCTAGTAAATCTCTTCTGTACCCTCTCCAAAGTCTTCACATCCTCCCTAAAGCAAAGTGGCCAGGATTTTATATAAGTTTAGCATAAGTTCCTGGCTTTTGCACCCTATGCCTCTATTTATAAATCGCAGGATCCCATGTGCCTTATTAACTGTTTTGATCACCAGTCCTGCCACTTACAAAAGATTTGTGGACAAAAAACCCAAGTCGCTTTGTTCTTGCACCTTCTAACATTGTATCATTTAGCTTAGTATGTCTTTCCTCATTCTCCTACCAAAATGTATCCCCTCACATATTTCTGTTTTGAATTTCCTCTGCCATTCCACCAGCCTGCCTATGTCCTCCTGAAGTCTAATACTAACTTCCTCACTGCTGTTTTGTGTCATTTGCAAATGTCAACATTGTGTCCTGCATCCCCAAATCCAAGTCATTAATTTATATCAAAAACTGCTTTCTATCCCTGAGCCAATTACGTATCTATGCTGCCAATGCCCCTTTTATCCCACGGGCTTCAATATTTCTAACAGGTACTTTATCAAACGCCTTTTGAAAGTCCATGTACACAACATCAACTGTACTGCCCTCATCCACCCTCTCTTTTGCCTCATCACAAAACTCAATCAAGTTAGCCAAACACTATTTTCCCTTAACAAATCCATGTTGGCTCTCTTTTGTGAGTCCATGCTTGTCCAAGTGCCTGTTAATTTTCCACCAAATTTATTGTTTCTAGAAGCTACCCCATCACTGACATTAAACTGAATGGCCTGTATTTGCCAGGTTTATCCTTCTTCCCTTTGTTGAACAAAAGTATATTATTTGCAATCCTCCACTCTTTGAGCATAAACCGTTAATCTAAGGAAGACTGGAAGATTGTGGTCATCACCTCCACAATTTCATCCTTATTTCCCTCAGCAGCCTAGGATGCATCCCATCTTGCTAACAACCAACCACCCCATTGCGCATCCCTCCCATTGGGCCCCATCAATTCATATCTTCCCATTCATCAACAAACAACTGAAAAGGCGAATTGCCACCCAACAACCAGGAATGTGCAACAGGGGAGAGTAGAGCAAAATAATAAATTTTGTGATCCTACTTGTCATGCAGGCCCCCACCTGCCAAGAATGAGGCACATTAATTTTGCCACATGAACATTAAACTTCAAATTGTTGCTGGGAAGAAAAGAGGGCCTATTACAGGAAATTGCCAGGCCCCTAGTCGGAAAGACATTGTTGCATACTAGCAGACAGTGTTGGTACAAAGGAACCAGTCCCTGCTCCCAATATACAAAAGATGTAGTCAGACCATTTTGGTCACATGACTAACTGGCTGTTGTAGAGTTTTGAACTGAGTTTTAAATTAGCCACAGAGAATTTGAACAAAGTAGAAAGATCCTGGCTCCTGGATTGTGAATATCTCTCTCCTGTCTGCTCTCATCTTTTTCTCAGCAGCTTTGGAATCCATTGAAGACACATGAACCCCAAGAGAGAAAAGTGTCCTACAGTGAACAAGGTTTAAGAAGAATACTGGGCACAAAGACCTACAAGCAAGAAATACATAGAAAAGGACTCTACAGTGAGCTCGAAGCAAGTAATATCAGATATTGCCTCAAACCTCTCCACTTTATTTTCTTCTCTTTTCTGTCTCTATTTGTCTCCAAGCCACACACCGTCCTGACTTGAAACTATATCGCCATTCCTTCACTGTTGCTGGGTCAAAATCCTGGAACTCCCTTCCTAATAGCACTGTGGGTGTCCCAACCCCACATGGACTGCAGCGGTTCAAGAAGGCAGCACACCACCACCTTCTCAAGGGCAATTAGGGATGGGCAATAAATGCTGGCATAGCCAGCGACACCCACATCCCATGAATGAATAAAAAAAATGTGCGTATCACATCTGCATGCTAGCATGTATCCGTAGGCGTTAACCAAATTAGAATTTAAGTTTTAATAAATTTCACTTTTCTTCTTTAAACCTAAGAAAGTCTTTTTGTGCTCATTTCTTTGCCTTATAATTGGAAAGTGGTGAACAAGGATTCACCAAGGGGGAGCTCAAAATATGGTGTGTTTAAGACACCTTTCTCACCTGGTCGTAACACTACTAAATAACATAAACTTAACAGAACATTTTCTCAAACACTTATGTGCATACTCTTCTGCAACTACAAAGCTTTACTCTTACTTTTTCTACCTCTCCTACATGGTGCAAATTATGTTTTGAACAGAGATAGTCATGTTAATTATGTTTAATCATATGCAGGTGGAGGGTGTTAATTCGGGACTTTCTTGAGTATATCAGGAGACACTTAATGAAACTGAGTGAAGGTTTGAGTGAGGAGTTGCATGTTTGTAATCTGTGTACTTTGCAAAATTAATGCAAGTCTGAGTAAAGATTGACTCCAGCATAATCCTTCAACAACACGCTTTCTGGAGTATAACAAGTCAGGCTGCTCAGATCCCTGCTTTGAATGCTAAGATGATTTTGGCCAGCATCCTGAGTTTTTGGAGCCCATGATGGCCCTGCCAAAGACTGCTCCAACTGCACTGTGCAGGGGCAGACTCAGCCATTAGAAGATGAGGCGGCACGTTGGGTACTGACTGAGAAAGAATCAATGGTGAAAGATGGAAGCAGTTTGAAAGGAGTCCCTACTTCTATCCCTACTTCTATGTCCCCTTTTGCCATCATCCCTCCCATAGCCCAGCTGCTCTTCAATCCTACAACTCTGCTGGTGAGCAGCTTGGTGCAAATCAGTGACATGCTGAAAGATCAAGGTTAATGTGTCTCTCATTCTATTTAAGACACCAGTCATGTTGGCATCCAGAGCCTGCATAGTCATGATCAAGGCCCGCATGGACTCATTTTATTGTCGCGATTGATGTCCCACAGAGTTGGCCACTCTATCCCTGGAAGAAGACATGCTCAAATGCCCTGTGACATCAACACACTGATGCTTGAGATGGACCCTCCATCCTCTTTGCAACTGGGGACAGTGTGCTTGGAAGGCCTATAAGTGCATGGCAGAGGTTTTGCTGCTGCTCAATGATTATCCTTTTCATCCACTGCCCCAAGGTGTAGGGTCTGTATCTAGATGAGGAGAGCTTGGAGAGTGCTATGCCCTCTAATGCAGACTCTCCACGGCTGTCACCACCTCCACTGTCTCCTCCTACTCATATGAACTGTGAGTCACCAAGGGAAACCCCAACTATCTGTACCAAAGTGTGACTATCTGAGCTGGTGCATAGTAAGCATGGGTCCTGTGACCGTGCACCCTCAGAAGGAGACAGCCCCTCTGAGGATTCATTGTCCATGAGATCCACCAACTGCTGCTGCATGTGTGAAGGCCCTGGTGGAGAGAAAAGATTATAAATTTGGAAACAATAGAAAGAGAATGATGGTTGTGCTTGCAAGGTAAGTAGATGTGAGAAAGCAAGGAACTTATGGTAAATCTTCATAAATCACTCATCCAGGGTAGTGTCCAGTTCTAGGCACCATTCTTTAGGAAGGATGTCAAGGTTTTGGAGAGGGTGCATAAGAGATTTACCAGAATAGTACCAGGGATGAAGGACTTCAGTTATATGGAGAGACTAGAGAATCTGGGATTGTTCTCCTTATCGCAGAGATGGTTAAGGGCAGATTTAATGGAGGTGTTCAAAAATGTGAGCACCTATCTATTAGAAAGGGAGAAACTATTTCCACTGACCAGAGTTGGTAACCACAGGACACAGACATCAGGCAATTAGACAAAAATTCAAGGGGGAAATGGAACTTTTTGTTTTAGCACAGCGAGTTGTTCTGAGCTCGAATACAATTCGAGAAGGTGGTGGAAGCAGATTCAATAGTAACTTAACAGTAACTTTCAAAAGGAAATTGGATAAAACGTGAAAAGGAGAAATTTGCAGAGCCATGAGGGACGAGGACAGGAGTGGGACTAATTTGATAGCCCTGTCAAAAAGCCAGCACAGAAACAGTAGGCCTAATGGCAGGGTATGATTCTGCAGGGTATAATTCTACAACAAGGCTGTGTTGGCTGAAAGATCTGCCAACAATGCTGAAGCAGAATGGTGGGATGGAGGAGATCTTACAGAGTATTCTAGACTCTGAAGAGTAGAGGTTTGGAGCTGGTATATATGGCTTCAGGAAGTATTAGAGGTAGGGTGCAGCACAGCTGTGCAATGATTTGTAGATGAGAACAAGGATTTTGAAGTCAGTGCATTGGGAAATGAGAAACCAGTTGAGAGAGTCGGGAGCAAGAATTGGAAGTTAGGAACAGGAGTAGGCTATTCAGACCATTGAGACTGTTCGGCCATTCTATTAGCTCATGGTTGATCTGTATCTGAACTTCATTTACCCGCCTTTTCTCCCTATCCCTTGATACCTTTACCTAACAAAAACCTATCCTGAAAATTTCAGCTGAACCAGCATCCACTGCCTTTTGGAGGAGAGTGTTCCCGATTTCAATACTTGGTGCTCCCTGACAGTATATGTTTCTGTGTTGAGGTTTATCTGCAACTTTTGTGGGTCAAATGTATTTTAACCAAATTCTGGCAAGTTTGAGTTCTTCCTCTTAGAATTTTCTATCTTTGGCCTACTTGTCTCGAGAGCCAATGGGTAAGCGCCTGGAGGTGGTCAGTGGTTTGTGAAGTAGCGCCTGGACTGGCTATAAAGGCCAATTCTAGAGTGACAGACTGTTCCACAGGTGCTGCAGATAAAATTGGTTGACAGGGCTGTTACGCAGTTGGCTCTCTCCTTGCGCCTCTGACTTTTTTCCTGCCAACTGCCAAGTCTCTTCGACGCGCCACGCTTTAGCCCCGCCTTTATGGTTGCCCGCCAGCTATGGCGATCGCTGGCAACTGACTCCCACGACTTGTGATCAATGTCACAGGACTTCATGTCGCATTTGCAGACGTCTTTAAAGCGAGACAAGGACGGCCGGTGGGTCTGATACCAGTGATGAGCTCGCTGCACAATGTGTCCTTGGGGATCCTGCCATCTTCCATGCGGCTCACATGGCCAAGCCATCTCAAGCGCCGCTGGCTTAGTAGGGTGTATATGCTGGGGATGTTGGCCGCCACGAGGACTTCAGTGTTGGAGATACGGTCCTGCCACCTGATGCCAAGGATTCTCCGGAGGCAGCGAAGATGGACTGAATTGAGGCGTCGCTCTTGGCTGACGTACGTTGTCCGGGCCTCGCTGATGTAGAGCAAGGTACTGAGGACATAGGCTTGATACACTTGGACTTTTGTGTTCTGTGTCAGTGCGCCATTTTCCCACACTCTCTTGGCCAGTCTGGACATAGCAGTGGAAGCCTTTCCCATGTGCTTGTTGATTTCTGCATCGAGAGACAGGTGACTGGTGATAGTTGAGCCTAGGTAGGTGAACTCTTGAACCACTTCCAGAGTGTGGTCGCCGATGTTTATGGATGGGGCATTTCTGACGTCCTGTCCCATGATGTTCGTTTTCTTGAGGCTGATGATTAGGCCAAATTCGGTGCAGGCAGCCGCAAACCTGTTGATGAGTCTCTGCAGACAGTCTTCAGTGTGAGATGTTAATGCAGCATCGTCAGCAAAGAGCAGTTCCCTGATGAGGACTTTCCGTACTTTGGACTTTGCTCTTAGACGGGCAAGGTTGAACAACCTGCCACCTAATCTTGTGTGGAGGAAAATTCCTTCTTCTGAAGACTTGAACGCATGTGAGAGCAGCAGGGAGAAGAAGATCCCAAACAGTGTAGGTACGAGAACACAGCTCTGTTTCACGCCACTCAGGATAGGAAAGGGGTCTGATGAGGCGCCGCCATGCTGAATTGTGCCTTTCATATTGTCATGGAATGAGGTGATGATACTTAGTAGCTTTGGTGGGCATCCAATCTTTTCTAGTAGTCTGCTGACAAGGTCAAAGGCTTTGGTGAGATCAATGAAAGCAACGTAGAGGGGTATCTGTTGTTCACGGCATTTCTCCTGTAGCTCTCGACGGGAGAATAGCATGTCAATGGTGGATCTCTCTGCTCGACAGCCACACTGTGCCTCAGGGTAGACACGCTCAGCCAGCTTCTGGAGCCTGTTTAAAGTGACTCGAGCGAAGACTTTCCCCATTATGCTGAGCAGGGAGATTCCACGGTAGTTGTTGCAGTCACCGCAGTCACCCTTGTTCTTATAGAGGGTGATGATATTGGCATTGCGCATGTCCTGTGGTACTGCTCCCTCGTCCCAGCACAGGCAAAGCAGTTCATACAGTGCTGAAAGTATAGCAGGCTTGGCACTCTTGATGATTTCAGGGGTAATGCCGTCCTTCCCAGGGACATTTCCGCTGGCTGGAGAATCAATGGCATCACTGAGTTCCGATTTTGTTGGCTGTACGTCCAGCTCATCCATGACTGGCAGAGACTGGGCTGCATTGAGGGCGGTCTCAGTGACAACATTTTCCCTGGAGTCCAGTTCTAGGTAGTGTTCCACCCAGCGGTCCATTTGCTTGCGTTGGTCAGTGATTGTGTCCCCTGATTTAGATTCCTCTTAGAATAAGGGTGGAGAAACTGATCATTTTTCGCGAGTTCAAGGGCCATTGTCTGATTTGAGCATGTAAACTAGGCCAACAATTTAGTACAGTACTGAGGGAGTGCTGCATTGCCAGAGGTACTGTTTTTCAAATGAAACATTAAACCGAGGCCATATATCCCAGTTCAGATTGGTGTAAAAGATCCTATGGCACTATTCAAAGAAGAACAGGAAATTCCCCTGGTGTCTTAGCCAACATTTACTCTCAACCATGACCACCAAAAATGTTTATTATTGAATTACAATTTGTGGATCTTTCAATGCGCAAGTTGTCTGCCGACAAAACATCAGTGGTTAAGCCACAAAAGTAAGTTGTCGGCTTTGAAGTGCTTTGAGATGCCCTGAGGACTGGCTATATAGGTGCAAGTTCTTTATTTTGCTATTTTTCCTTTACTCCCGATGAAACTAAAGTTCTAGGATTTCCTACCTGACATCAGTGGCAATCTTAGAAGCACTTAATTGGCTGTAAAGCACTTTAGTATGTCCTGAGGTTGTGAAAGGCTCTATAAAAATGCATACAGGAGGGCAGGTAACACTGTGGCCCTGTAGACCATGAGCTTGGTGCCAGGTTTGAGGTCTTTGTCGTCAAACACTCTTTTCCTCAGACGACCAAAGGCTGCGCTGGCACACTGGAGGCGATGCAGAGTTTCATTGTCGATGTTTGCCCTTGCTGAGAGGAGGCTCTGAAGGTATGGGAAGTGATCCACATTGTCCAGTGGTTCGCCGTGGATCTTGATAGTTGGGGAGCAGTGTTGTGATGGGGGTAGGGGTGGTGGGGGCGAAAGAGTGGTAGAGGACCTTTGTCTTCCGGATGTTTAGCTTAGGGCTCATTCTTTCATACACTTCAGTGAATGCATCAATGAGGGTTTGAAGCTCGGCCTCTGAGTGTGTGCATATGCAAGCGTTGTCAGCATACTGCAGCTCGATGACAGAGGTTGGAGTAGCCTTGATTCTGGACTGGAGGTGGCGTGAGTTAAATAGTTTCCTACTTGTCCTGTAGAGTAGATCTACTCCGGCAGGGAGCTTCAAGGAGATGAGGTGGAATGTTGCGGCGAGGAAGATGGAAAAAGCATTGAAGTGATTAAACGGCCTTGCTTGACCCCAGTTTGCACTCGAAATGGGTCAGTGGCAGATCTGTTGGCAAGGATTACAGCTTGCATGTTGTCATGCAGCAGGCAGAGGATGGTGATGAATTTCTCCGGGCAGCCAAATTTGAGGAGGATTTTTCATAATCCCTCCTGGTTGATAGAGTCAAAGGCCTTTCTGAGGTCAAAGAAGGCCAAGGTTGCTGCTGGTAACTACATTTTTCTTGGAGTTGTCTTGCTGGAAAGATCATGTCCACTGTGTCTCTTGATGGACGGAATCCACATTGTGATTCCGGTAAGAGCTCTTCAGCCACGGGGAGGAGGCAGTTGAGAAGGACTCTTGCGGTGACCTTCCCTGTGGCGGACAGCAGGGATACGCCTCTGTAGTTACCTCAGTTGGTCTTGTCACCTTTTTTGAAGATGGTCTAGATTATGGTGTCTCGGAGATCCCTTGGCATGCTCTCCTCCTTCCAGTTGAGGGAGATGAGACCATGTATTTGTGTCAAGAGTGCCTCTCTGCCATATTTTAGAATTTCGCTCAAAGCCCAAGACCTGCCCTCCTGTATGCATCGGAAATATGGACACTGTACAGCAGACATCTCAAAACCCTGGAGAGATATCACCAGCAGTGCCTCTGCAAGATCCTGCAAATTCAGTGACAGGACAGGCACTCCAATATCAGTGTCCTCTCTCAGGCCAACATCCCCAGTATCAAGACACTGGTCATGGCTAGTTAGTTATGCTGGGTGGGCCACATTATCCGCCTGTCTGACACAAGACTCCCAAAACAAGCTTTCTACTCTGAGCTCCGTCACAGCAAGAGGCTACCAGGAAGGCAGAGGAAATGCTACAAGGATGTCCTGAAAGCATCCCTGAAAAAATGTGACATCTCCACTGATACGTGGGAATCTCTTGCCTGAGACTGCCCAAAATGGAGAAGAAGCATTCACGAAGGTGCCAGCCAGTTCGAATAACGTCAACATGCCCAGGCAGCGACCAAGTGCAAACAGCAGAAGGAGTGTTCGGAAATTCAAGCATCCCATTCATTCACCTCACCAAACACCACCTGCCCCACCTGTGGCAGAGTATGCAGATCCAGAATTGGACTATTCAGTCACCCAAGGACCCATAACCCTGGAGTGGAAGAAAGTCATCCTCATTCCCAAGGGACTGCCTAAGAAGGATAAAAATGCAAATTCTTTCTTTCCCTTTTACGTTGTGGAATTTCCTTTGCATTATGCAGTGTAACATAGCCATGCATGTGCCATATAACAGTTTTCTTGTATTTTAGCACAATTAATTTTCAGTAATGGTACCACGCTGAGATCAACTAAAATCTCGTAAGTATAAATAACCTAATGTTATACAGAACTCTATTATGACACATTATTACTGCTGTTCAGTTTCATAGTACTATTACAAAAACAAAATACTGTGAATGCTGGAAATCTGAAATAAAAGCATAAAATCCTGGAAACTCTCAGCAGGTAAGACAGCAACTGGGGTCAAATTTTAAATCCTGAAAGGTTGGGAAAAAGGCTGTTACATCGCAAGCATGCTCCGCCAAACATTTGCCAGCGGGAACTAAGATAAGATACCAGCTGCAATAAGAGCTCATAAAATGAGACAATGACAAGTTTAAATACACACCTGAAGTGCGGCACAAACTCACCTCTGTTAATTTGGGAAATTTTAACCACCAACAGCGGATGAGTTGTGAGTGAATGCGGAGTGAAAATTTGCGATTTTTAGAGCTGAGGCGTAAGTCTGCCCCAAATCGCCCACTTCCTGATTCAATGATAATGCATTTGGATGCCGGAGAGAAATCGACACGCTGAAGTCAAGGATTTAATATTTAACAATTTGGTGCAGGCTGACATTTAGTGGTGCAATTAACATCCTTAGGCGACGCTAATGAGCTCTTTTTAAATTGTTTCTAGCTTGGCTCCAAATTTAACTTGAGCGGCATGGGTTGCCTGAGGCTCAGGAAACTAACCAGGGAAACGGAGGTGAGTTTGTGCCGCAGTTCAGGTGTGTATTTCTGAATGAAAGCTCTCTTATTGCAGCTGAACTGCATAGTTCCCTCTGCCAAATGTTTGGCAGAGCATGCTTGCGTTGAAACAGCCTTTTTTCCAACCTTTGAGAATTTCAAATACCAGATCAGGATGAGAGGCATGTTGGATATCAGAAGAGGAAGACCATCACCATCTATGGCACTGATGACATGCTGTGGTGGTATCAGCAAGTGCACAGCAGCGAGTTGCACAGGGAGAGGTGCACAGGAAAGGGGCAGAGGTGACAGGAGGCACTAACTATGTCACAGGGTTTACAGACAGAGGCTCAGCATTCATTAGAACATTAGAACATTACAGCGCAGTACAGGCCCTTCGGCCCTCGATGTTGCGCCGACCTGTGAAACCATCTGACCTACACTATTCCATTTTCATCCATATGTCTATCAAATGACCACTTAAATGCCCTTAAAGTTGGCGAGTCTACTACTGTTGCAGGCAGGGCGTTCCACGCCCCTACTACTCTCTGAGTAAAGAAACTACCTCTAACATCTGTCCTATATCTATCACCCCTCAACTTAAAGCTATGTCCCCTCGTGTTTGCCATCACCATCCGAGGAAAAAGACTCTCACTATTCACCCTATCTAACCCTCTGATTATCTTATATGTCTCTATTAAGTCACCTCTCCTCCTCCTTCTCTCCAACGAAAACAACCTCAAGTCCCTCAGCCTTTCCTCGTAAGACCTTCCCTCCATACCAGGCAACATCCTAGTAAATCTCCTCTGCACCCTTTCCAAAGCTTCCACATCCTTCCTATAATGCGGTGACCAGAACTGCACGCAATACTCCAGGTGCGGCCTCACCAGAGTTTTGTACAGCTGCAGCATGACCTCATGGCTCCGAAACTTGATCCCCCTACTAATAAAAGCTAACACACCATGTGCCTTCTTAACAGCCCTATTAACCTGGGTAGCAACTTTCAGGGATTTATGTACCTGGACACCAAGATCTCTCTGCTCATCTACACTACCAAGAATCTTCCCATTAGCCCAGTACTCGGCATTCCTGTTACTCCCTCCAAAGTGAATCACCTCACACTTTTCCGCATTACACTCCATTTGCCATCTCTCAGCCCAGCTCTACAGCCTATCTATGTCCCTCTGTACCCTACAACATCCTTCGGCACTATCCACAACTCCACCGACCTTCGTGTCATCCGCAAATTTACTAACCCACCCTTCTACACCCTCATCCAGGCCATTTATAAAAATGACAGACAGCAGTGGCCCCAAAACAGATCCTTGCGGTACACAACTAGTAACTAAACTCCAGGATGAACATTTGCCATCAACCACCACCCTCTGTCTTCTTTCAGCTAGCCAATTTCTGATCCAAAGCTCTAAATCACCTTCAACCCCATACTTCCATATTTTCTGCAATAGCCTACCGTGGGGAACCTTATCAAACGCCTTACTGAAATCCATATACACCACATCCACTGCTTTACCCTCATCCACCTGTTTGGTCACCTTCTCGAAAAACTCAATAAGGTTTGTGAGGCATGACCTACCTTTCACAAAACCGTGCTGACTATCGCTAATGAACTTATTCTTTTCAAGATGATTATAAATCCTATCTCTTATAACCTTTTCCAACATTTTACCCACAACCGAAGTAAGGCTCACAGGTCTATAATTACCAGGGCTGTCTCTACTCCCCTTCTTGAACAAGGGGACAACATTTGCTATCCTCCAGTCTTCCGGCACTATTCCTGTCGACAATGACGACATAAAGATCAAGGACAAAGGCTCTGCAATCTCCTTCCTGGCTTCCCAGAGAATCCTAGGATAAATCCCATCTGGCCCAGGGGACTTATCTATTTTCACACTTTCCAAAATTGCTAACACCTCCTCCTTGTGAACCTCAATCCCATCTAGCCTAGTAGTCTGAATCTCAGTATTCTCCTCGACAACATTTTCTTTCTCTACTGTAAATACTGACGAAAAATATTCATTTAACGCTTCCCCTATCTCCTCTGATTCCACACACAACTTCCCACTACTATCCTTGATTGGCCCTAATCTAACTCTAGTCATTCTTTTATTCCTGATATACCTATAGAAAGCCTTAGGGTTTTCCTTGATCCTATCCGCCAATGACTTCTCGTGTCCTCTCCTTGCTCTTCTTAGCTCTCCCTTTAGATCCTTCCTGGCTAGCTTGTAACTCTCAAGCGCCCTAACTGAGCCTTCACGTCTCATCCTAACATAAGCCTTCTTCTTCCTCTTGACAAGCGCTTCAACTTCTTTAGTAAACCACGGCTCCCTCGCTTGACAACTTCCTCCCTGCCTGACAGGTACATACTTATCAAGGACACGGAGTAGCTGCTCCTTGAATAAGCTCCACATTTTGATTGTGCCCATCCCCTGCAGTTTCCTTCCCCATCCTACGCATCTTAAATCTTGCCTAATCGCATCATAATTTCCTTTCCCCCAGCTATAATTCTTGCCCTGCGGTATATACCTGTCCCTGCCCATCGCTAAGGTAAACCTAACCGAATTGTGATCACTATCACCAAAGTGCTCACCTACATCTAAATCTAACACCTGGCCGGGTTCATTACCCAGTACCAAATCCAATGTGGCATCGCCCCTGGTTGGCCTGTCTACATACTGTGTCAGAACACCCTCCTGCACACACTGGACAAAAACTGACCCATCTAAAGTACTCGAACTATAGTATTTCCAGTCAATATTTGGAAAGTTAAAGTCCCCCATAACAACTACCCTGTTACTCTCGCTCCTGTCGAGAATCATCTTCGCTATCCTTTCCTCTACATCTCTGGAACTATTCGGAGGTCTATAGAAAACTCCCAACAGGGTGACCTCTCCTCTCTTGTTTCTAACCTCAGCCCATACTACCTCAGTAGACGAGTCCTCAAACGTCCTTTCTGCCGCTGTAATACTCTCCTTGATTAACAATGCCACACCCCCCCCTCTTTTGCCATCTTCTCTGTTCTTACTGAAACATCTAAATCCCGGAACCTGCAATATCCATTCCTGCCCCTGCTCTACCCATGTCTCCGAAATGGCCACAACATCGAGATCCCAGGTACCAACCCATGCTGCAAGCTCACCCACCTTATTCCGGATGCTCCTGGCGTTGAAGTAGACACACTTTAAACCAAGTTCTTGCTTGCCAGTGCCCTCTTGCGTCCTTGTAACCTTATCCCTGACCTCACTACTTTCAACATCCTGTACACTGGAACTACAATTTAGGCTCCCATTCCCCTGCTGAATTAGTTTAAACCCCCCCCCCCACCGAAGAGCACTAGCAAATCTCCCCCCCCCCAGGATATTGGTACCCCTCTGGTTCAGGTGAAGACCATCATGTTTGTAGAGGTCCCACCTACCCCAGAAAGAGCCCCAATTATCCAGGAAACCAAAACCCTCCCTGCTACACCATCCTTGCAGCCACGTGTTCAACTCCTCTCTCTCCCTATTCCTCGATTCGCTAGCACGTGGCACGGGCAACAACCCAGAGATAACAACTCTGTTTGTTCTCGCTCTAAGCTTCCACCCTAGCTCCCTGAATTTCTGCCTTAAATCCCCATCTCTCTTCCTACCTATGTCGTTGGTGCCTATGTGGACCACGACTTGGGGCTGCTCCCCCTCCCCCTTAAGGATCCCAAAAACACGATCCGAGACATCACGAACCCTGGCACCTGGGAGGCAACACACCAACCGTGAGTCTCTCTCGTTCCCACAGAAACTCCCATCTGTTCCCCTAACTATGGAGTCCTCAATGACTAATGCTTTGCTCCTCTTCCCCCTTCCCTTCTGAGCAACAGGGACAGACTCTGTGCCAGAGACCTGTACCCCATTGCTTACCCCTGGTAAGTCGTCCCCCACAACAGTATCCAAAACGGTATACCTGTTGTTGAGGGAAACGGCCACAGGGGATCCCTGCACTGCCTGCTGGTTCCCTCTCCTTCCCCTGATGGTAACCCATCTACCTACTTCTTTTACCTGAGGTGTGACTACCTCCCCATAACTCCTCTCAATAACCCCCTCCGCCTCCCGAATGATCCGAAGTTCATCCAGCTCCAGCTCCAGTTCCCTAACGCGGTTCTCGAGGAGCTGGAGTTGGGTGCACTTCCCGCAGATGCAGTCAGCAGGGACACTCTTGGCGACCCTTACCTCCCACATTCTGCAGGAGGAACTTACAACTGCCTTAACCTCCATTCCCACTATTCTAAATTCCCAACAAATCTACTGAAAAACCAAAAAAAAAAGTCAAAACTTGTTAGCTTAGCAATCCGACGGACAGAACTTTTTAAATAAAAAGCTTACCTTATCAACACACCAGAGTCCTTTTTTTTGGTTAGAGGAGGAGGGTGGGTGGGAGACACTACATGTGTAGTGTCTCGGGTACAGCCACCGCCCAAATATATAGTTTTTACTTACCCAGCAGTCCCCTGGTCCTCCGAAAACAAAAGGGAATTAACTTTAACTTACACTGAAACTGACCTCTCAGCTGCAAGTTCGCTCCGCACCTCCGCTTCTGTCAAAGCTGCTGCAACAAAAGAAAGTGATTTTAAACCGCCCAAATATATAGTTTTTACTTACCCAGCAGTCCCCTGGTCCTCCGAAAACAAAAGGGAATTAACTTTAACTTACACTGAAACTGACCTCTCAGCTGCAAGTTCGCTCCGCACCTCCGCTTCTGTCAAAGCTGCTGCAACAAAAGAAAGTGATTTTAAACCGCCCAAATATATAGTTTTTACTTACCCAGCAGTCCCCTGGTCCTCCGAAAACAAAAGGGAATTAACTTTAACTTACACTGAAACTGACCTCTCAGCTGCAAGTTCGCTCCGCACCTCCGCTTCTGTCAAAGCTGCTGCAACCAAAAGAAAGTGATTTTAAACCGCCCAAATATATAGTTTTTACTTACCCAGCAGTCCCCTGGTCCTCTGAAAACAAAAGGGAATTAACTTTAACTTACACTGAAACTGACCTCTCAGCTGCAAGTTCGCTCCGCACCTCCGCTTCTGTCAAAGCTGCTGCAACCAAAAGAAAGTGATTTTAAACCGCCCAAATACATAGTTTTTACTTATTCTTGACTTCTCCGAAGAGCAGTGCTTCCACAGACTAAGGTTGTTACATCAGGTAGGGACAGACATCTGCAACCTCCTACAGGAAGACCTGGGGCAGAATTTTGGTGGCCAAATGGGGGTTGGGAACAGAGGCGGGCAGGTGAAGAATTTCCCAATGCCAGATTTCGTCCCCGTTTCCTGACACCATTCCGATCTTCAGCGACTTTGCTGAGGAGGGCAGAAAGCGGACCCGGCAACCCGCCCGATTCGCAGCAATGGCCGATTAAGCCTGTTAACAAGCTTGTTGTCAGTTTATTAAGGGCTAGCCTCCAATTTTTATGGAAAGGCATAAGGTCCACGCTGGACCTAGAACAGTCCAAATAGAAGGAGGCGGCACACACCGGGGAGCCAGTCATGGCCACACCATTCAATGAGATGGACTCTATTGCACCCATGTGGCCATCAAGGCACCGAGTGAGCAGCCAGTGAGATTTGTCAACAGGAAGGGCTTCCACTCCCTAAAAGTTGAGCTGGTATGCGACCACAACAAGTGCCTTATTTATGTATGCACTAACTATCCTGGCAGCTGCCATTAAGCCTTCATCCTCCAGCAGTCCAGGGTACCTCTGCTCTTCATGTCACCACCAAAAATATGTGGATGGCTTCTAGGGGACAAGGATAATCCCTTGAAGAGATGGCGCCTCACACCTTTACGTGACCCCAAGACGGAGGCACAAAGATGTTCCAACAAAAGCCATCTTCTCACAAGGACTACCATTGGGAAGGCCATTGGCCTTCTGATGATGCTGTTCCAGTCCCTGACCAGTTGGGTGGTGCCCCGCAGTGCACTCCTGCAAGGATCTCCTGCATTGTGGTGGACTGCTGCGCTCTCCATAAAATGGCCCTCTGGAGAGGGTGAAGTGCTAGATCGACACAGTTCATCGGAGGAGGAGGAGAAGAAGGAAGATGCAAAACATAACGGTGCCCATGTTGTGTAGGGAGGTGGCTGGGGAAATCTCAGAAGTCAAAGCACTCATCAGGATGGCGCCAGGACACATCTGATCCTGGCACATTTCACCTAAGCAAGTTTCATCCAGCAAGATTGCATACTCTGGCTTTGCTCTGCCCGTATGAACACATCCATTAAACACACAACTTTGATTAGTTCCATTCTTACCGCCAATTCATGGTACACGTCTCTCCAGTGGTCTCAGTGATCTGTTCAAAGACCATTGCTTCCCGTCACCACTTCTTCCCTCTTTTCCAGTTTTACCATTAAAGAAAGGAAGCTCATACCTTAAAGATCATGGCTCAACATCTGCAATGTAATTAAAAAATAATAATTTACATAAGCACAAATAAAAGTCACCCAAGTGACTCATTGAAATGACTGTATGGTTCTCCCCTTGTGGCCTCAGATGAGATGGAAACAGCCTGTTCCCGTGTGTCTGCTTGCAGCTGAGATGCCAGTGGCGGTTGTCCTTGTTATAGAGGCACCTCCAGCAGCTGCTGCACTGACGTCAATGCAAGGGCAGTCTCCATCACAGGGCTCTGCTGCATAGATGGTCCCTCAGTCAGAGGGACCAAGGAGGCTGATGATGGCACCCATGAGGGGTGCCACACTCCTCCTCATCGGTGACTGCCTCAGCCCTTTGGTGCTCTAGATCGCTGGAGGACACCATCAACTGGGGCACAACTGGAATCCACTCCATGCATCCTTGCTCCAACAGTGCCATGGACCGGTCAATGCTACAGAATGTAGCATGCATTCTTTACATGTCAGTGCGCTGTTCCTGCATCCACTCCAAGTGCTGCCGCATATGGCTCTCCATGAGGTTGGCCATTCTCTCAATGGAGGAGCTCATGCGTTCAAAATCCTGAGCCACAGTGGTGCACATGAACTGAAAAATGGACTCTGCATTCTCAGCCTGTGACTCTGCACTGCCTCAGGGAACTCTGACATGTGAGCACACCTCTCAAGCTGCTGGTCAAGGTGGAGCTGCCTTGCTTGTGACTCCCGAGGCTGTGCATCTATGCCCAGCTAAGCATAGCTGTGTCTGTTCTCCATCCTTGAAAATCTGCCTCTCTCATCTCTTCCTGCTCACTAGTGACATGCTCTTCACCCAGTACCAGGCATGAGGATCCATCGATGTGAGTGCATCTGCACTGGTGGAGGGTGTGCTTGAATGATGTGATGCTGCTGGATCTGTGGCTTCCACGTCATCCGAGGACCCTGGTGATGTTACAGTGGCACTAGCATGCTCCCCCTCCACAACTCACCCTGTCGGAGACAGAAGAATAAGATTATGAGAATTTGCCTCTTCTCAGCAGATGTCTGTGAAGAGCTGAGGTTTCCCACTGCAGCTGAAATTTTGGCATGCTGTTGCATGGGGAGGAATGCACTCCATCCCCTTCATCTACAGAATTCAATATCTTTTCAATCTCTCTGACAGGGTATTCCCATCGTTTATCGCCCACTTCCTCATGAGGCGCCACCCTGGTGATGTCATGTGCTGCCTCCTCCATTGCAGTAAGGATGCCTGGGGCACTCCTCCTGTACAAGCCCTCTCGCTAGCATTGTGTGCCCTTGTCTCCTCCGAAGAAAAGAGATAAGGCAATGCTGGCCTCTCTCACTGATTCCAGCAGCTTCTTTTATATATGGTGCTGCCAGCTCCTCAATAGCACTAGGACTTTGAGCCTTGCTGATGCATCAGTCATTATCCTGGGCACACATTTCTTCCGTGTTCAGGAGCACCATGTGCACACAGACTGCTAATATGAACATACAAACATACAAATTAGGAGCAGGAGTAGGCCACTTGGCCCTTTGAGCCTGCTCTGCCATTCAAAAAGTTCATGGCTGAACTGATAATTCCACATTTCCACCTACCCCCGATAATCTTCCACCCCCCACTTGCTTACCAAGAATCTATCTACCTCTGCCTTAAAAATATTCAAAGACTCTGCTTCCACTGCCTTTTGAGGAAGAGAATTCCAAATCTGGTCTGTCTGCTTGTGGCTGCAGACCTGGAGGCTTGTCATCTGGGTGTTGCATTTCACACACCTTGCCAGAACAAGGAAGGTCATTAAACCTCTTGTAGCACTGTACCCAGGTCCTCCTGACAACATTGCAGCTGCTTACATGCTTTGCCACCTCCAGCCAGGCCAGGTTAGTTTGGCTGGGTGGCCTTCTTGTGCTACTCTCCTGGAACAAGGCACCTTGTCTTTCACGCACAGCCTCCAACATGACCTCCTGAAGGCATTGCTAAACCTTGGGGCGGTCCTGCCATGGGTGCCTGGCCATTTCTTTTCCTGTTCACTTCCACCTGCCATTGCGTTCCAAGACTGCTGCCACAGTAATGGCTGCCATTATGTCTTTAATTTGGACCCACACTTTCAGCCCCCCACCTCCTTCCCGCACCTGCCGCCGCCAATTTCCCACCAAACCTGCCTTTTAGGGCTGACCTCAGGGAAAATCGGGACCCATGACTGCTTCCACCTCAGGATGTGGTTGGGACCCTGACAAACTGAAAATCCTGCCACCGTTTCTTATAGATCCGCTGGCCACACATTACCAGCGACTTTGAAAGCGACCACCAGCTTCAACCATTTCACCACTGGATACTACCAGGGGGTTACCAGTGACATATTCAGGATCTTCCAGTCTGCTGCATATAAATGTAGAAGGCAGGTCACTGATGGATTGTTTGTCAGGGCTGATAATTGTGTAAATTTCCCCTGTGTTGACTATAGCCAGAATGAGCAGGTACTTTGATTCACCTGTCTGGCTGGAATCCCACAGGTACAGGGTTCCATCAGCTGCTCATATGTGACAATCCAAGCATTGGCATCACAACTAGCAGTTTTGAGAAACCACAAGGGATATTCATCCATCAATGTGCAACTGGCGTGAAACCACAAGAAGAGGTTCATGCAGGTCTGTTTCAGATTCCTTGTGAGCTGTCATGAAGCTTTCATACTGAGGCAGTCCAACATCCCAAACCTTTTTGTTCCAGGAAGCAGATTCAGGGCTGGCACATTGGAGACAAGGGATACCCTCTTCAAACTCGACACCTGTAAGATACAGCCTAGAACGCCTATGTATGTTCCAACCATTGAGGGAACTGAGTGACAAATCCAACAACCAACAATAACAAGTTATGTTTATATGGCACCTTTAATGTAATAAAACATCCCGAGGCGCTTCACAGGAGCATTGTAAAACAAAATATGACACCGAGCTACATAAGGAGATATTAGATTAGATGACCAAAAGCTTAGTCAAATAGATAGGTTTTAAGGAGTGTTTTAAAGGAAGAAAGAGATAGAGAGGGGTAGGAAGGGTATTCCAGAGCTTAAGGCCTAGGCAACTGAAGGTGCATGCACCAATTGTGGAGTGATTAAAATCAGGGTGTTCAAGAGGCTAGAATTAGAGGAGTGTAGATATCTTGGAGGGTTGTGGATCTGGAGGAGACTGCAGAGATAGGGAGGGGTGAGTCCATGGAGGGATTTGAAAACAAGGATGAGAATTTTAAAATGAAGACCTTGCTTGACCAGGAGTCAATGTAGGTCAGCGAGCGCAGGGGTGATAGCTGAATGGGACTTGGTGCAAGTTCAGACACAGGCAGCAGAGTTTTGGATGACCTGAAGTTTATGGAGGTAGAATGTGGGAAACCAGCCAGCAGTGCATTGGAATGGTCAAGTCTAGTGGTAACGAAGGCATGAATGAGGGTTTCAGCAACAGGAAGGTGGAGACAGGGGCAGAGTCATGTGATGTTACAGAGGTGGAAATAGGTGGTGTTAGTATTGACATAAATATGAGGTCAGAAGCTCATCTCGGTCAAATGTGACACCAAGGTTGTGAACAGTGGGTTTAATCTCAGACTGTTGCCAGGGAGAGGGATGGAGTCGGTAGCTAGGGAACGGAGTTTGAAGCAGGAACTGAAAACAATGACTTCTATCTTCCCAATATTTAATTTCTGCTCATTGTATTGGATGTTGGTTAAGCAGTCTGATAATTTAGCAACAGTGGAGTAGTTGAGAGAGCTGGTGGTGGTGAGGTAGAGATGGGTGTCATCAGCATACATATGAAAACTAATTCTGTGCTTTCGGATGATGTTGCCAATTGACAGCATGTAAATAACAAATAGGAGTGGGGGGGCGGTGGGGTTTGCTGGCAAGGATAGATCCTTGGGGAATACCAGAGGTAATGGTGTGGGAGCAGGTAGAGAAGCCATTTTAAGCGATTCTCTCTCTACAATTAGATGGATAAGAATGGAACCAATAAGATCTGTTTGGGTACTTTTCTAACTTTTCTCCGTTCCGATGAAAGGTCATCAACCTGATATTTTAACCCTGTTTCTCTCTCCTGCTCCTGAGTATTTCCAGCATTTTCAGTCTTTATTACTTTACATGCTGTGCTGCTGTGCAGAGACCTGGTAATTCAGACCTTGATTCTGTTAATTATTACTTGAATACTGTGTGTATGATTGACTCTGTTAATGTTACAATAAACCCTTGTTATCCCCAATTGGGATTGCTAAGCACATTGACAGGACAACCTAAGGCTGAGAACCCCTGAAGTGGGGACCCTGGAACACAATTTTGAGGAACACTTCAGTAGTTGGTAGTGATGGTCTCCAGAATGATAATGCTGTGCTGCATGGTGCACCATATCGTGCAGTGGCGAGGTTGGTAGGTGAAGGTGGACCAAGAGCCTCATGACTCATCTTTGGATGAGGAAAACATGGAAGAGGAGGAGGACGAAGATGGGGCATCCATCACCAGGCCAGCTGCTTATCTTGCTGCATGGGATTCCAGGAATACCCTAATATTGCAATAGTTCATCAAATGTGAAACATAACAAATGAAATCCTGAGATCCACTCCTGCCACTCCTTCCCCCCCACCCCTGCCAACTTTGCACTAAACTGTAATTCAACCACTCATTCACCCATTGTAATCTGGCCAATGGATTACAGCATGTATTTACATTCATTGTGAAACAAGTGAAGGGGTGAATTGGCACTCAAGACACAAAATGTGGAAGTGGTGCTAAATCAATAAATTTTATGTGGCAGAGTAGAAAATGAAAACTTAATAATATAACATTTTGCCAAAAAATTGAATCCCCTTGGTGGATAACAGTTTTTTGAACTTGCACTTCCTACTGCTTCTATTTATTTAGAGATACAGCACCAAAACAGACTCTTCGGCCCACCGAGTCTGTGCCAACCATCAATCACCCATTTATACTAATCCTACACTAGTCCCATATTCCTACAACATCCACACCTGTCCCTATATTCCCCTACCACTTACCTCTACTAGGGGCAATTTATAAATGGCCAATTTACCTATCAAGTACAAGTCTTTGGTGGTGGGAAGAAACCGGAGCACCCGGTGAAAACCCATGCAGACACAGGGAGAACTTGCAAACTCCACACAGGCAGTACCCAGAATTGAACCCGGGTCGCTGGAGCTGTGATGCTAACCACTGCACCACTGTGCCGCTTCGAGAATCATAGAAAGTTTAAGGCACAGAAAGAGGCCACTTGGCCCATCGTGTCTGTGCCAGCCGAAAAATAATCCACCCATTCTAATCCCACCTTCCAACATTTGATCTGTAGTTCTGCAGATTACGGCACTTAAGGTGCATATCCAGACTCCTTTTGAATGAGTTGAGGGTTTCTGCCTCAACTACCCTTTCAGGCAGTTAGTTCCAGACCCCTACCAACCTCTGGCTGAGAAAACATTTACTCATCTCCCCTCTAATCTTTCTACCAATCACTTTAAATCTATGCCCCCTAGTCACTGACCTCTCTGCTAAGATGAATAGGCCCTTCACTTCCACTCTATCCAGGCCCCTCCAAATTTTGTACATTTCAATCAGATCTCCCCTTAGCCTTCTCTGTTCCAAGGAGATCAACTCCAGCCTGTCCAATCTTTCCTCATAGCTGTGTTTTTCCAGTCCTGGCAGCATTCTCGTAAATCTCCTCTGTACCCTCTCTAGTGCAATTACATCCTTTCTGTAATGAGGTGACCAGAACTGCACACAGTACTCACGTTGTGGCTTACCCAATGAGTTATACAGTTCCAGCATAATCTCCCTGCTCTAATATTCTATATCTTGGCTAATAAAGGAAAGGATTCCATGTGCCTTCTTAACCACCTTATCAACCTGTCCTGCTATCTTCAGGGATCTGTGGACATTCGCTCCAAGGTCCCTCACTTCATCTACACTTCTCAGTATCTTTGTCATTAATTTTGTATTCCTTTGACTTGTTTGACCTCCTCAAATGCATCACCTCACACTTCTCCGGGATGAATTCCATTTGCCACATTTCTGCTCTTCTGACCAGACCATCAATATCTTCCTGCAGCCGACAGCTATCCTCCCCACTATCTACCACACGGCCAATCTTTGTGTTGTCTGCAAACTTCTTGATCATGCCCCCTACATTTACGTCAAAATCGTTAATATGTACCACAAAAAGCTGGGGGCCCAGTACTGAGCCCTGCGGAAACCCTGGAAACAGCCCTCCAGTCGCAAAAACAGCCACCAACAATTACCCTTTGTTTCCTGCCACTGAATCAATTTTGTATACATCTTGCTGCATTTCCCTGGATACCATGGGATATTTTTAAACCAATTTGCCATGTGGGACCTTGTCAAAAGCCTTGCTAAAATCCATGTAGACGACATCAACTGCACTACCCTCATCTATTTTCCTTGTTACTTCTTCAAAAGATTTGATCAAGTTGATGAAACAAGATCTTCCCTTAACAAATCCATTCCGACTATCCTTGATTAACCTGTGCCTTTCTAAGTGACAGTTTATCCTGTCTCTCAGAATAGATTTCAATAATTTGCCCACTACCAAGGTTAGACTGACTGGCCTGTAATTATTTGGTCTATCCCTCGCTCCCTTTTTAAACAGAGGTACAACGTTAGCAGTCCTCCGGCACCACACTTATAATCATTGAGAACTGGAAAATGATGGTTAGACCTTCCGCTATTTCCTTTCTTCCTTCTTTTAACAGCCTGGGGTACATTTCATATAGTCCTGGTGATTTATCAACTTTCAAGGATGCTAATTCCATTAACACTTCCTCTCTCCCTATGTTTATCACATGCAATACTTCACACTCCTCTTCCTTAACTATGATATCTGCATCATCCCCCTCTTATTGTTCATAACTTCCTTGAAAATTTTAGACATAAAATTAGAATCTTGATCCAACTGAATTTCAATCAGTAATCCATATCTAGTGAAGAACTGGGTTAAATTCTCTACCACGACCTTAGCAGAAATTTTTCTCAAGGCAGTAGCCTCTGGGAACCGAGTAGCCATGTCCATGATAGTGAGTATATATTGGTGTCCCGCTTTTGTTTTTGGTAAAGGTCCTACACAGTTTACCAACACTTTACTGAATGGGTCCCCAAAAACTGGTATGGGAATTAGAGGTGCTGGTTTTATGGCAAGTCGCGGTTTTCCCACTATCTGGCACGTTTTACAAAAGTGCACTACGTACTTGGAAAGATCTGGCCAGTAAAAATGTTGACCTATACATGATTGGGTCTTCCAGATCCCCACATGTCCCGCTCTAGGAATTGCATGTGCTATCCTTAATATTTCCCGGTGAAACCTGGGCGGTACCACTATCTGGTGAACAACTGTCCATTTTTTGTCTACAGGTCCTTGAGGAGGTTGCCACTTCCTCATCAGAATCCCATTTTTAATATAGTAGCCTTCCAGAATTCCCTTTACTTCAGCTTTGGTTAGAGCCGATTGTGCCACTTTACGTAACTCCGGATTGACTTGCTGAGCCTTGATCAGAGAAGACGTACTGAATATTTCCTTTGGATTATCCAAATCTCCAAAGAAAGTTTCAGATATTCTGATTGTGGTGCCAATTTTACCTCCGACAATGGAACTTTGATCAGCCATTGCTCAGGTCACTACACATGAAGGAAAATTTCCTGAAACCTTTTCCTGTCTCTTTGACTTCACTTGGTCTTTCTATGACTACTGGGGAAGCTTCTACCTTCGCTCCGGCCAAATCATTCCCCAGGAGTAGGTCAATTCCGTTTACAGGCAAACTATGGACAAGTCCTACAGTTACCGTTCCAGACATTAGGCCACACTCCAGCTGCACCCGATACAAAAGCATGGGTATATACTCCCCGCCAATACCATTCACTAAAACCTTGGCATTCAATGCGCTCTCTGTTGGAAAAGTTATGCCTTTCCCCAGCAAAAGAGTTTGGGTGGCTGCTGTATCCCTAAGTATAACTATAGGTTTACCTGCCTCGCTTGAGGGATAAGGAGTTACTTTTCCTTTTGACAAGAATCCCTGTTAATCTCAGGTGTCTTATTCATGTCCCCCACAGTCACAGTGGTTTTTGTACTTGGCCTTACAGCTGCAGTCAGAGCTACAGCCTGATCTGTTGTACCCTTGGTCAGGGTCCCTTTCTCTATGGTGGCCTGTGCACCCCATGGGTTTACCTTGCAACTTCCAGCATTCTGCACGAGGGTGTCCCGCCTTGTGGCAATGATAACACTTAGGCTTTTGGACCTCACTTTCACCCTCAGCATCTTCCTTTCTGGCCTGAGGAGGAGATTCCGGGGTGTTCCCAGCTGTCCCTTATTGGCCCCGGCTACTTGCCTTCCTTTAGCCCTTCTATCCTTCTTGGGTTTGTGGGGGTGACGGACAAAGGGTTTGGGCTTGTAAACAAGCTTGTAATTATCAGTGATTTCTGCTGCTAGTCTGGCTGTTGAAACTTTCTGGTCCTCTACATGAGTTCTTACCAATGGAGGGAGTGAATTTTTGAATTCTTGCAGGAGAATTAATTCCCTAAGGGCCTCATATGTGGCCTCTACTTTTAGTGCCCGCATCCAACGATCAAAATTGATTTGCTTTACCCTTTCATATTCTATATAAGTCTGCACAGGCTATCTTCAGCAGTATGAAATTTCAGCCTGTACGCTTCAGGGACCAACTAATCAGAGCGAGAATAGCCTTTTTTGCCATCTCATACTCTGCGGAAGCTTCCTCAGAAAGCATGGCATAAACTTAATGAGACCTGCCCATCAACCTGCTTTGCATAAGCAATATCCAGCTTTCCTTTGGCCACTTTATCTGTCTGGCTATCTTTTCAAAAGTAATGAAAAATGCCTCTACGTCCCTTTCCTCAAACTTCAGAAGGGCTTGCACAAATTTAAACAGCTCTCCACTGGGTCCTGGGCTGGAGTCAAATCTTTCCTCACCAGAATTTTCCTTGGAGCCAAGGCCACTCTTTTGCCTTAGTTCCAGCTTTGTAACTTCGAATTCTCTTTCTTCTCTTTCTTTTTGAAATGCTTGGTCTTTTGCCCTTTCCTCTGTCAAGTTCAAGTTTTTTCATTGTCAATTCTCTTTCCTGTTCAAGCTCAAGTTTTTTTTAATTGCCATTTTTTCTTTGTCAAGTTCAAGCTGCCTCATCTGCAACTGAATTTTAGGTAATTCAACTGCACTATCATCTGGTTCGCCTTTCTCTTCATCCAATTTCAAATGCTGGGCTATTATTTCAATCATCTCTGCTTTCTTAGTTCCTGGTTTTAACTCTAACTATGATTTTGCTGCCACTGCTATTAGCTTAGTCTTGGTTAAGTTTCTCAAATCAGTCAGGGATAAGTAGCCCTTCTCCAGAAAGCTCATAGCAATTGTACAAGACATTCCGGTAGTGTAAACTTTACACTAATGCACAAGAAATATGGGTTTTCCTTTTCCTCTTTTCAATTATTATCACCCCACTTACAATTGCACGGCATTGGCTTTTGGGTTATCCCACAATTATATGTTACAAATGAGGTGGGAGGAGTGGACTGTCTTTTCTAGTTCCACTTCTCCACATGTCACAACATATATTTAAATGTTTACCCACTTACCAATGCAGTCAATCATATACTCCATTTTTTATCCCAGAATAAAATGCATCAACCAGGATTCTTTAATAAACAACAAAATTATCAGTTTATTATAAAACAAGACATATCCAGTAATGAAGAAAAGCATTAACACACCAATTGAAATATGAAAGTTCCCCAGATACATAGACTGAAAAAAATAAAGAAATTCTCTCTGCAGAGCTCTCTTACAAATAAAGACAAAAAAAAGAATACTTGCTAATTCTTGAAGAAAACAAAAGATTTGGAAGAATGTCAGTTGTTCCTTCTGGTCTGGTATCTGGGTATACGGTGATGGGTCACTGGGATCTTTTCTGGAGCAGTTCTTTTCAAGCAACGCCGAGAATTAATCTGGCAGTTTTTTCCAGCTTCTGAGGAGAAATGTGGCATCTAGGATTTTGGTTATCATACTGAATATGCAGGGTTTTCTCAAAGACAGGAGGAAAGCGAAGCTGACACACTGGACCTCTCAGGCTGTCTTAGAGAGGTACAGGAAATATGAGCTGGTTGTTTTTTCTTGGCAGGCTGATCTTCAACTGCTTTTCAAACACTGTCCACACCCCAACTGAGCCAGAACAATATCTCAGAAGCGAAAGTGCAAACAGTTAGTCAGAATCTCCTGACCCTCATAAATCTTAACATGTCACTTCTCTGCAAACATCTTCCCCAGATCATCAAGGTTTCTGTTGTTTATTTATTGTAAGGCATGTGACATCCAGTAAAGGTTGTTTTCAAACACAATAACTCTGTGTCCTTTCAGTGAACTGTCAACAACTAAACAAAGTCCAGCATCTATGAAATCTTCAGTCTTCCAAAATTGAATCCATTTCCACCATTTAAATTTAAGTTCTCAAAACATTTAGTAAAAAATTGAAGCAAATGACAATTTTAAAATCGAGGCATAGCTTTACTGGGAGCCAGTGTAGGCCAGTGAGCACAGGGGAGACAAGTAAACAGGTCTTGGTGCGAGTTAAAACAACAGCAGATTTCTAGGTCACGTCAAGTTTACGGAAGGTGGACTGTGGAGACCAGCCAAGAGTGTGTTCGAATAGTCAAGTCTAGATGTAACAAAGGCATGGCCCAATGGGGTCCTCTGAGAAATTGACCTGTTGTGACATTTGCTGTACATGCAAAGGCCTGGAAGGCAAAATAAAAGGGAAATTATTTAGTCATAGCAAAGACAGAATCTTGGTAACCACCATACTCAGTCTTCTCATAGTTCAGTCAGTGATGAAATGAAGGCAGCATTTGTGTGTCAGGGAGATTTGCAATTCTGTCACCAGCTATCTGGGAGCTCCCTGTCTCTCTAATAAAAGCAGAAAATGCTGGAAACATTGAGCAGTTTAGACAGCATCTGTGATAAGAGAAATAAAGGTAGGAAACAAGCACCGGTTTTTGGGTCCGAAACTAGTCTCCCGTGGGAAACTGATTAAAGTTCAGATTTTTCATGAGGGTAAGCCCTGAATTGATATGGACATGGGTTTGCTGTCCACTTAAAGTCAGTGTAGGCAGGAAAGGATGTGGGTGAGATGAAGTGAGACTCATGTAGACGCCCCACAGCTGAGCCTGCTGGTTATCCTGAGGGAGAGATCTGCGGTTTATGCCAAAGCCTTCCACTGCACCAGAAGGAAGCGAGGTGTCACAGGGGAGGCAGAGACCTGGCACCTGGGGCAGTGCAGACCTTCACTTCATTGATGCCAGCATGGATCCAATGCTGGAAGCTGTGAGGGAGAGGCAGGTCCTCTTCCTGGAGGGTGGCAGGAGGAGGCCACCTCGTCCTGCAGGAGGGAAACCTCCCTGTTCAGTGTCATCTCCTTCTGCCTCCTTCTCACCTCCTGCTCCTTACCATTCTAAAGGTCCACACCAGATGGTAGGGCCATGTTATGCAGAATGCAGCAGACCACCACATTGACAGAGACCCGTACTGGAGGATATTGAAGGACAGTTCTCAGCTGGTCCAGGCACCTGAATCGCATCTTCAGAAGCCCAATGGCCTGCACAACGGTTGTCCCAATGAGCAGGTGTCATTGTTTCTTTCGGTTCTGTGCCTCTGTCTGGGGCTCTCAAAGAGGGTCAGTAGCTATCTCTTCAAGGGATTTCCCTTGTCCCCTAGGATCCATCCATGTACTTAGGGGGTTGGAGAGAAGATCTGAGGCAGCCTGGACTAACAGAGGATGAAGGAGTCATGCCAGCTGCCAGGAAAGTGATTACATATGTGAAGGAAGCTCTTGTTGTGGTCACAGACCAGTTGGACATTCAGGGAGTAGAAGCCTTTCCTGTTGATGGACCTTGCTGGCCAGCCACTGGGTGCCATGATGGCCACATGGACACAATTGATGATGCCCTGCACCTGGGGTAATCCAGCAATGGAGGCAAAATCCAATACCTTCTTTCCCTGCAAGGCCATGTCTGCCATTAAATGAATGTTCTGTCGAAGTCTGGAAAAGAGGGCATCAATGACCAGTGAGATGCAGTGGTGTGCAGCCATGTTTGAGATGCTACTAAGGTTGTAGCTGATCCTTGGAAGGAGCCAGAAGCAAAGAAGTGCAAGGCCACAGTGAGTTCAACAGCCACTGGCAGGGCATGGTGACCAGTACCGTGAGGTGTGGGTTCTTCGGCGATGATAGCACAGATGTCTAAGCTATCTGCCTGGAACGTCACAGTCTCCTGTGGCACTGGGTCTCGGTCATCTCCCGGTAGCTCCATCTTCAGATGTCGATCCTGGATTGAGGGTTGGCTACCGGCCCCTCTTTCCTCTCCTGCGTCCTCCTGCTGCCCGGTGTTTTGTGTTAACTGTGCAGGATGTTGCCCCTCATCGCCACTGGGCCCAAAATCTGACAGTTTTAAAAAATTTGTGCATGGGATGATGGCATCGCTGGCCAGGCCAGCATTTATTGCCCCTCCTGAATTGCCCCTTGAGAAGGTGGTGGTGAGCTGCCTTTCTGAACTGCTGCAGTCCTTCAGGTGTAGGTACACTAACAGGCATCCAGGATTTTGATCCAGTGACAGTGAAGGAACAGCGATACAATTCCAAGTCAGGATGGCTTGTGGATTGGAGGGGAATGTGCAGGTGGTGGTGTTCCCATGCATCTGCTGTCCTTCTCTTTCTTGGTGGTAGAGGTCGCGGGTTTGGAAGGTGCTGTCTAAGGAGCCTTGGTGAGTTGCTGCAGTGCATCTTGTATATGGTACACACTGCTGCCACTGTGCGTCGGTGGTGGGGGGAGTGAATGTTGAAGGTGGTGGATAGGGTGCCAATCAAGCGGGCTGCTTTGTCCTAGATGGTGTAGAGCTTCTTGAGTGTTGTTGGAGCTGCACCCATCCAAATAAGTGGAGCGTATTCCATCACACTCCTGACTTGTGCCTTGTAGATGATGGACAGGCTTTGGGGAGACAAGTGGTGAGTTACTCGGCGCAGAATTCCCAGCCTCTGACCTGCTCTTGTAGTCATAGCATTTATGTGGTTGGTCCAGTTCAGTTTCTGATCAATGGTAACACCAGAATGTTGATAATGGAGCTTCAGCAATGGTAATGCCATTGAACATCAAGGGGAGACGGTTAGATTTTCTCTTGTTGGAGATGGTCATTGCTTGGTACTTGTGTGGCGTGAATGTTACTTGCCACTTATCAGCCCAAGCCTGGATATTGTCCAGGTCTTGCTGCATCTGGACATGGACTGCATCAGTATCTGAGGAGGCATGAATGGTGCTGAACATTGTGCAATCTTCAGCGAACATCCCCACTTCTGACCTTATGATTGAGGGAAGGTCATTGATGAAGCAGCTGAAGATGGTTGGGCCTAGGACACTACCCTGAGGAACTCGTGCAGTAATGTTCTGGGACTGAGATGATTGACCTCCAACAACCACAACCATCTTCCTTTGTGCTAGGTATGAGTTTTCCCCCTGATTCCCATTGACTCCAGTTTTGCTAGGGCTGCTTGATGCCATACTCTGTCAAATGCTGCCTTGATGTCAAGAGAAGTCACTCTCACCTCACCTCACCTCACCTCTTGAGTTCAGCTCTTTGTCCATGTTTGAACTAAGATTAGATTAGATTATGATTAGAGATACAGCACTGAAACAGGCCCTTCGGCCCACCGAGTCTGTGCCGAACATCAACCACCCATTTAGACTAATCCTACACTAATCCCATATTCCCACCAAACATCCCCACCTGTCCCTATATTTCCCTACCACCTACCTATACTAGTGACAATTTATAATGGCCAATTTACCTATCAACCTGCAAGTCTTTTGGCTTGTGGGAGGAAACCGGAGCACCCGGAGAAAACCCACGCAGACACAGGGAGAACTTGCAAACTCCACACAGGCAGTACCCGGAATCGAACCCGGGTCCCTGGAGCTGTGAGACTGCGGTGCTAACCACTGCGCCACTGTGCATGTAATGAGGTCAGGAGCTGAATGGCCCTGGCGGAACCCAAACTTAACGTCACTGAGCAGGTTATTTCTAAGCAAGTGCCGATTGATAGCACTGCCGACGACACCTTCCATCACTTTACTGATGATCGAGAGTAGTCTGATGGGGCGGTAATTGGCTGGGTTGGATTTGTCCTGCTTTTTGTGTACAGGACATGCCTGGGCAATTTTCCACATTGCCGGCTAGATGCCAGTGTTGTAGCTGTACTGGAACAGCTTGGCTAGGGATGCAGTAAGTTCTGGAGCACAGGTCTTCAGTACTATTGCCGGAATGTTTTGAGGGCCTATAGCCTTTGCAGTATCCAATGCCTTCAGTTGTTTCTTGATATCACGCAGAGTTTATCGAATTGGCTAAAGACTGGCATCTGTGATGCTGGGGACTTCAGGAGGAGGCTGTATAATGTTTTTGTGATGTTTATTGAGCATAACTCCCCTGCTGTTCTTCAAAATAGTGCCATGGGATCTTTTATGTCCACCTGAGAAAGCAGACAGGGTCTTGGTTTAACGTCTCATCTGAAAGACAGTATCCTGACACTGCAGCACTCCCTCAGAATTATAATTCATATTGTATTATTTCTGTTGCTAAGGTGAGGCTAATCACTGTTAAATGTATAGGGGATGAGGTTAGATTTTTAACTGTATTTGCAGGACCAGAGGGACCTGGGTCTATATGTGCACAATCATTGAAGGTGGCAGGGCAGGCTGAGAAAGCAGTTAATAAGGCATAAAGGATCTTGGGCTTTATAAATAGAGGCAACAGTACAAAAACAAGGAAGTTATGGTGAACTTTTAGAAAACATTGGTTCAACCTCAACTGGAATATTGTGTCCATTTCTGGGCACCACACCTTTAGGAATGATGTGAAGGCTTCAGAGAAGGTGCAGAAAAGATTTACAAGAATGGTTTCAGAGATGAGGGACTTCAGTTTCGTGGATAGATTGGAAAAGCTGTGACTGTTTTGCTTAGAGAAGGTTGACAGTGTCAATTGTACATCAATTGTGTTTAATTATATGCAGGTGGAGGGTGTTAATTAGGGTCTTACTTGAGCACATATAAGGAGACACTTGGGGAACCTGAGTGGAGGTTTAATTAGGAGATATACTGCTTGTAATGTTTCATTCTGAAAATAAATATAAAACTGCGCTAAGATTTGTTCCAGTACCATCATTCACCAATGGACTTTTTGGAGATTAACATGATAGCAGAGGATGGTTGCCTAAAGGTGAAGGTTAGAAACATTAAAAAAATCAGACAGAAGACTACAAACCTAGTAGCTATTGTGAGATATGGCAGTAAGAAAGTGTAAATTGTTGGTGTATTATTACCCTCTGATGTTCTTGGAGTCTGAACCATATGACTAGTGAAAGAATGAAGTGGATATGTGGGCACGGGTTATGTCCCTACCAAAGAGGAAACAAGGTTTGGCCTTGGCATTGTCACTTCCTACCAGAAGTATAATCATAAATAAAGTATTTTGTGAGCTGGATGCCCATCAGTTGGATACTGAAGACGTTTGAATCTTCTATGAGAGCTCTTGAGTGAAATTTACAAGAATGATGATCTATTAAATGCCTGTGAGGCATGGTTAGACTTTGATAGATTTCGGAAAACAGGTGGTTATTCAATGAAGGAATATATCATAGACTTTAACAGACTGTATAAAAGGTTGCGGATATTCAATTTAGGCATCTCTGGTTCAGTGCTAGCATTCAAATTGCTGGATTGTGCTAAGGTATTGCATATGGACAGGCTCCTGGTTCTAACTGGGGTTCAGTTCTTGGACAAAGACACCCTGTTGGATCAGATGTTTGCTGCCTTAAAAAAAATTCCTGGGGAACCAGTCATTTCCTGCAGCTTTGGAACAAATGGGACATTCTGTGGGTACACAAAGAATAGAGGACTTCATGATTGCCGAATTTTAAAATGGTCAAGATACTGGATGCAGGCATTAGTATAATGGAAGAGTTACGGACAGGCGGAATGGGGATGAAAGCACCTTTAGTAGATCTGGCTATTAGAGCAGAAGAAAGAATTGGAACAGCAATAATAGGTGAGAGAATCTCTGGAATGCTCAATGAACAGTTTATAGGTGCTTTAGGTTGCGACTCAAAGCATCGTTATGCAATGAACTACCCAAAGCGGAGAGTCAGGGTCCTCAAAGTGACACATGGCACAGAGAATTCTGAGGCAGAAAGTGAAGATAATGAATCTGAAAAAATTGTACTAGTCACAGGGAGTTTTAGTCCTGTGTTGAATGTGTTAGTCGCAGACTCGTTGAATTGTGCTATGTTGGATAGCGCTTGCACTTTGACAGAATGTGGAACAGATTGGCTAAAATGTAATCTATATTTTCTCAGTAGTGAGGATCGATGCAATATGAAGGAGTATAAAAGTACTAATTGCTTTAGTTACGGTGATGACAAGACATTGAGGTCACTAAAGAGAATTGTGATTCCATGTAAAATAGCTGGCGTAAGCCACTTTATCAGTACTGATGTAGTCTTATAAACAAAAGAAATCACAGGTGGCCTGATTATCTTCCCCTGTTGCCTGACCACCATCTCCGGCCAACACCTTCATCTATCCTTTTGAGGTGTAGTCGCTCTCTTTGGAATTTTACGTTTCACTTTGTACTATCCAGAGGTAGAAGCACAGTGGTGTACAGTCAGGAGGGAGTTGCCCTGAGAATCCTCAACATTGACTCTGGACCCCAGGCAGCCACATGGCATCAGGTTAAACATAGGCAAGGAAATCTCCTGCTGATTATCACCTACCACCCTCCGTCAGCAGGTGAATCAGTACTCTTCCATGTTGAACACCACTTGGAAGAAGCATTGAGGATAGCAAGGGCACAGAATGTACTCTGGGTGGGGTCTTCAATACCCATCACCAAGAGTGGCTTGGTAGCACCACAACTGACCGAGCTGGCCGAGTTCTGAAGGACGTATCTGCCAGATTGGGCCTGCAGCCCATGGTTAGGGAACCAACAAGAGGGAAAAACCTGCTTGACCTTACCCTCAACAATCTATCTGTCGCAGATGCATCAGTCCATGACAGTGTAGGTAGGAATGACCACTGCAAAGTCCTTGTGGAGATGAAGTCCTCTCTTCATACTGAGCATACTGTCTATCGTGTTGTGTGACACTACCACTGTGCTAAATGGGATAGATTCAGAACAGATCTAGCAGCTCAAAACAGGGCGTCCATGAGGTGCTGTGGGCCATCAGCAGCAACAGAACTGTATGCAATCAAAATCTGTAACCTCATGCCTGGCATATCTCTCACTCCACCATGATCATCAAGTCAGGGGTTCAACCCTCGTTCAATGAGGAGTGTGGAGAGCATGCCAGGAGCAGCACCAGGCATACCTAAAAATGATTTGGCAACCTGATGAAGCTCCAACACAGGACTAAATGCATGCTAACCAGCAGAAGCAGCATGCGATAGACAGAGCTAAATGTTGTGTGTTGTTGCTGTAGTTGTAGTGTAGCAAGAGCATTGTTAATAATGTCAAGAAGTCTGGATGAGGTCAACTAATAACTTTTTTATTATTTACACATCTCTATTTACACTCTCCATGAGCCTCTCGAGCTAGCATCCTTCGTGCTGCTACTCTCTTCTTCCCAAGTCCATTACCATGTGACTATGACATCATCACAACAGTGGGAGGGGATGCTCTCACTGTCTCCAGCATTAATCTCTTCAGGTCCTTATACTACATCTCTCCCCAACCCACCCCCCCCCCCCCCCCCTCAAGTCTTTATCCATACATTTTCTTTAACATATATAAATTCTTGACTTTACCTACTACCCTTACTCCCCCCAAGTCTCTGACTTCACAGATTTAGCCTTAAGAGGCTTTACACTCTCCCTGATTTTGTTCTAGTCTGACTGGGATGATCAGCAGTCTTCCTTGTAAGTCTGGATCACTGCCTTGGTTAATTTTTACTAAGGATTGTAGTATTCTCTTTGTTCTAGGTTCTTCATCGCCATCTGGTTCTTCCAAATAAATGATTGAATGTTGCTTCTGGGGAATAGGGATAATGTTTCTCCTATTTCTATGTATGTTCCCTTCTGTTGTGTGTACAACATATGATCTCTGGTAGTTTTCTTCTCTGTGGATTACAGTACCTTCTCTTTCAAGGTCTCGTGTCCATACTCTTTGGCCTTCATTCAGTTTCATTAAGTCTCTGACACAAAATCTTTTGTTGTAATTTCGAGTTTGTTGCCTCTATAAGAGTTTTCCCAGTCTCTTACTCTCTTGTAGTCCCAGATTCCAATCCTGGAAGCAATTTTTTAAGCAACGTAGTAAATTGCATTCTTATCTTCCTGCTCACCAGTAACTCTGCAGGCGATAGTCCACACATCAACGGTGTAGATCGATAAATTATAAGTGAGGTTGGAATGTCTTCATTCTTCTTCAATAAGTACTTTATGGTTCTTACACCTCTTTTCACTTCACCATTCGACTGTGGATAACGTGGTGAACTTGAGAGATGTTGAAATCCCATTCTTGTCATGAACTGTGTGAAATATTCATTTGCAAACAGTGGACCATTGTTTGACAATACTTCATCAGGGATACCATGTGTTGCAAAGATGTCTTGTAGAACTCTTATAACTGCTTCTGCTGTTGTTGAATACAACCTTCTCACTTCTATCCATCTTGAGAAATAATCAATGATGATTAAGTAGGACATTTTCGTTGAACATAAATAAATCCATACTGTTGCAACTGAGGTGGGAGGAGTGCACTGTCTTTTCTAGTTCCACTTCTCCACAGGTCACAACATATATTTAAATGTTTACCTGGTTACCGATACAGCCAATTATATACCCTTATTTTATACCCCAGAATAAAATACACCAACCAGGTTTCTTTAATAAACAACAAAATTATCAGTTTATTATAAAACAAGACTTAACCAGTAATGAAGCAAAGCATAAACACACAGATTGAAATATGAAAGTTCCCTTTTTAAAACCCCCAATTACACTCACATACACACTGGAAAAATACAGAAATTCTCTCTGCACAGGTCTGTTAGAAAAAAAAGACAAAAATAGACTACTTTGGCTAAATTAAAAGAAAATAATAGCAAAATACTGCAGATGCTGGAAATCTGAAATAAAAACAAGAAATGGTGGAAATACTCAGCAGGTCTGGCAGCATCTGTGGAGAGAGAAGCAGCGTTAACGTTTCAGGTCAGTGACCCTTCATCAGAACTCACAGAGGTTAGAAATGTAACAGGTTTTAAGCAAATAAAGCGGGGGTGGGAAAGAGATAACCAAATACTTGCTAATTCTTGATGAAAAAAAAGAGAAGATATGGAAGGAAGTCAGTTGTCCCTTTTTTGGTCTGGCCTCCGGGTATACAGAAACAGGTCACTGGGATCGTTTCAGAAGCAGTCCGTTCTGGAGATGTCGAGAATGATTCTAGTAGGCTTTCCAGGAGAAATGTGGCATCAGTGTTTTCTGCCAGCACACACATCAATCGCAGGATTTTTTTCCAGCTTCTCTGAAGCTATGCAGCACCAGGGATTTTAGTTCTCCCACACTGGATCTTTGCAGCATTTTTTCAAAGAGGTAGAGAAGGAGGTGAGCTGGGTGGTTTCTTTTTTCCTTGGCAGGAAAACAACAACTGTCTTCAAATAGTTCACACCCCAACTGCTGCACTGAAAACAATAATGGGTGGCGCAGTGGTTAGCACTGCAGCCTCACAGCTCCAGTGACCTGGGTTCGATTCTGGGTACTACCTGTGCGGAGTTTGCAAGTTCTCCCTGTGACAGCGTGGGTTTTCGCAGGGTGCTCCGGTTTTCTCCCACAGCCAAAGACTTGCAGGTTGGTAGGTAAATTGGCCATTATAAATTGCCTCTAGTATAGGTAGGTGGTAGGGGAATTGTGGGGATGTGGTAGGAATATGGGATTAATGTAGGATTAGTATAAATGGGTGGTTGATGGTCGGCACAGACTCGGTGGGCCGAAGGGCCTGTTTCAGGGCTGTATCTCTAAAAAAAAATTCAAACTCCAAACAGACAGTTGACCTCCTGACCTCCATAAATCTTGACATGTGTCTTCTCTGTAGTCATTTTTCCCTGGTCACCAAGGGTTCTGTTGTTTACTGAGCCCAAAGCACCTGATTTCCAGCACAGGTAGTTTTCAAACAGTATCTCAAGTGTCCTTTCAGTGAATTTGGTAAAAAAACATCCATGGAATCTTTTCAGTTTTAACACAAATCCTCAAAAAAAAAATGTTTTAAATGGAAGCACTTTCATAACAATACTGAGATGTCCCATGGTGTGGTCGGAAATTGAGTAGTTATCAGAGGTTCATGCTGTTCTGGTCTTTCTATTGCACAGATCTGGATATTCAATGTCTTTGGATATTCCTGGCCACCACACTGATGATTGTGCCCTTGCTCTGCACTTCGTAATTTCCATGTGGCCTTGATGTAGACGTATCTGATCTAAGTGAACTGGGAATGACTTATCTGTCATTATAAACCAACATATCATCAATGATTGTGACGTATTTTCTATATTCATAGAAAGTTTGCATTGTCTTTCCACTAGGATATTCTTGTGGCCACCCTTGTGTGCAATACTGCCTTATATGAATACATTCATCATTGCTTTTTTGGGTGTGATGAATTTCTTGCAGTTTCTGTATATTTGTGATGAAACATAGGTATAATTGGCTTAATTAGGTAGAATTTAGAGATAGTTAATATATTATATCTTTTAGAATTGAAGATTAAATAAATGATCCATTTTCAAGACTCACTGAAATTCCCGTTTAAGAAGGTAGAGTTAAAAATTCCGAGGTCTTTCAAGGTCTCTGTTACAATAGAATGTGAATCAGGAACACCTTTTAAGTTGGGAAATCCATTTCAGGGTCTCTGTTGACAGGGAATTGGAGGATAAACACACATTGAAACATCCTGTGAGACATCAGTAAGAGGTAGCTATAAACTTAATTAGTTGATAGTGTTGGTGATGTAGACAGATTGACTCAAAAGAAGGGTTCAAGGTACCATAAACAACAATTATAGATAATAAAATAATAAAATGAAATAGTACTTACAGAAACAGATGCCAAGTAAATCCAATTATAAACATTTGACCAGATAAACGCTCACAACTTCAAGAGCAGGGGATTTCCAGCAAATAAGTTAAGTGGGGATGGTAGCTAATGATATTACCATATATGGATCTCAAAAACAGGAAAAACTTACACAGAAAGGTAACACCCAGATGTTAAAAGGTCAGATGATTACTTAGAAACAGTATAAACATCAGAGTTTTTGAGTCAAGAAACTAGAAGAATGACTTCCTCATCAATGCTTCTCAACCTATGGCTTACTCAGGGAATTTAAGGTAAAAAGTTTACTTTAAATTTTGATGGATATTCTAAGATATTTTGCTGTAACTTTATCAAGGTTAAACTTTTGGATTCTATTTTAGAAATAAGATTATGTGTTACATCTCTTAGTAATCTTTGATATTGTGGTATACTTATCCACTTAAAGTGTATTGCATGCTCCATTCTTTAATAAATATATAAAAGTTAATAAATCGTCTCATATAGCATTCTGTATACAACTACAAGAACCCCCTCTCTGAGTCTCTAAGTGGAAAGATACGTATTGAAGAGAGTTTCCAAGACCCTTATAATATCTGGGATATTTATGACTTAGCCATAATTATTTTAAAAATAGGCTATCCAAAAGATGGTAATATTCTCTGTTAGTTTTCATTCTTTGAGGGAAGACTAGTTCAGTTCTTTAGACCCAAATAAGTGTCTATAAGAATTTGTTTGGTTTGAACTTAAAAGAGATTCATAGGGATATATGTTTGATTTGGTTTAGTCCCTATAAGGGGTTAAAGTCATAAATCACTTCATACTTGCCAACCATTGTTGTGCAGTATATTGCGAATATGACTCTATCTCATTCACAAAATTCACATCTTGTCAGATGGTCTACTGTCACTCTTGATAGTGCGTCAGTGGACATTTGCATCTTTCCCTGGACATATATGGTCTCGTATGCATATCTCATCAATCTTAGATGAATCTTTGGATTCTTGGAGGCATTTTTGCGATCTCCTTCTCTTCCAACAAAGATATCAAAGGCTTATGATCTGTCTCATTGACGGCTCTCAATCCAACAATGTAATCAGAAAACCTCTCACATGCCCATGTGACAACAAGTGCTTCTTTTTCAATTACGGCATACCTTGTCTCTGCCTTATACAAAGCTCTAGATGCGTAGTATATTGGTCTGCGAGAACCATCAGATTGCTCCTGGAAAAGGACTGCCCCTAATCCCATAGAGGAGGCGTCTACAGCTATCGTTGTTGGTTTTATAGGGTTAGAGTGTGCCCTATGGCGATATGAGCATTTCTTTAATCTTCCGGAATGCTTGATCTTGATGTGAACTCCAACACCATGCTTGATCTTTTCTGAGAAGTTGTCTTAACACTTCTGTTACCTGCGCTAAATGAGGTAGAAATTTGGCTAATTGATTCACCATTCCAGGGAATCTTTGGAGCTGCTGAACAGAAGTAGGAGTAGGGAATTCTGTAATGGCTCGTGTTTTCTGTGGGGCTGCCATTATACCTTTACTGCTTACTATGTTTCCCAAGAAATGAATTGATGTCTTGAAGAATTCACACTTCTCGTTCAATGTTAGCCCTGCCTCTTGAAGCCATTGTAAAACTGCTCGAACTCTTTGGTCATGTTCCTCTATTGACTGTCCATGTACCAGGATGTCATCCATGTGATAAATAACTCCCTTGAGCCCTTCTAAGATGTTGGACATCGACCTTTGGAAGACCTCTGGTGCGGAAGTTATCCGAAATGGTAACCGATTGAAACAAAACATTCCGAATGGGGTTATAAATGTGGTTAGTAATCTTGAGATCTCGTCTAAGGGAACCAGCCAAAACCCACCATCGGCATTGAGTTTGGTAAACATGATGCTCTGAGACAATTTTGCCAAGCTGTCATTCACTGTGGACATTGGATGAATTTTCCACGCCACTGCTTTTTTAAGCTGCGATAAATCCACACAGATACGAAGAGTACCATTTTATTTTGGGACTGGAACCATAGCAGAACACCACTCTGTTGGTTTTGTAACAGGAGAAATGACTCCCATCCTGGTATCTCTTCCAGCTGGTCTTGAACTTGGTTCATCAACAGGTGTGGTATCTTTCTAGATGGGAAGAATCATACTGGTCTGGCATCTTCTTTAAAGTGTGATTCTACACTCTGTCTTCAGTATTCCTAGACCTGAGAAAGGTTTCGGACAGGCTGCTTGAAGGCGACTGTTTACCTGTGACTGTTTGACTTCATCAATCTTCTAGATCAGATGCAGGTCTGAGCATGCTTTTCTGTTTAGCAGGGAAAATTCTTGGCTTTGCAAGACCTATAGGGTTTCCATAGTTTGTCTCCCTCTATATTGGAGCTTACCCTTCACTTTCAGTTGGGTCCCACCTGGACCATGCAACTGTGTGTTAGCTGGTTGTAGACAATGTCTCGTCAACCATGGCTCTTGATCTGATAGAACTGTAACACTAGCACCTGTGTGCAATTTGAAATTCGTTACGTATCCATTTACGTATATGTCCGGCGTCCAAAATCCTTGATTTGGGACATTAATTTATCCTAGGAAATCTCCTGGCTCCTTTTTTGCTGGAAGTTGATGCACTTCATTTACCCCTCTTTGTGTTAAGGTCTTTTGCTTTGCAATTTTGAGTGAAGAGGTTTTGCTCTGGCACATTTTTCTATAATGGCCTGTCTTTTTACAGTTGAAACATTCTGCTTTACTCGCAGGACACCGTTCCTGTCTGTGGGTCGTCCTGGCTCCACAGCACTGGCATGGTTTCCCAGTGTCATGCACCTTCTCACCCAAGTGTGCCTTCTCTACAGATTGCCTCTCCGTCTTTTGCTTCAAGAAATGTACAGTCATTGGATTTCAGAGAGTTCCGCACTTTCTCTCCGTGGTCTGGTTTAGTAATGGCTGCCGACTCCACCCGACTCCCAAGTCGCCTTTTCTGTAGAGATCGACCACTCTCCTCATTTTTCCAGCCCATTATCCAACAACGTCCCCTTTTAAAATTCTCTCACCTGATCCTGGACTGTTGCCCGGTGCTGTGACTCCGAACCCGATCGCTGGACCTGGATGTTTGGTTGCAGACCACCATGCTTCTCGAGTGCAGTCTGAATGTCTGCATGGCTGACTCACCGACTGCATCTTCTTGAGCTACGGAGCAGCTCTGGTGCACTTTGCAGTCCCCCGACACAATCTGCTGTGCTCTTGGCACTACTTCACAAGGTAAGGTGCTTTCAGTACTTTCTGGTTGTTTTAACCATTGGCACCATGTTGTATGTTGTTGTGGTAGTTGTAGCATAGCTAGGGCATTGCTAATAAAGTCTCGGAGTCTGGATAAGGTCAACTAATAAGTCTTTTATTATTTACACATCTCTATTTACACTCTCCACAAGCCTCTCTAGCTATCATCCTTCGTGCTGCTACTCTCTTCTTCGCAAGCCCATTGCCATATGACTATTACATCATCATCACAACAGTGGGAGGGGTTGCTCTTACTGTCTCCAGCATTAACCCTTTCAGGTCCTTATACCTTATATAAATGATCCCAGTTCTGTCAGATCCATTCGTGAATGGTGTGGACAATTAAACAAATAACAGGAAGAGGAGGCTCCACAAACACCCTCATCCACAATGATGGCAGAGCCCAGCACGTCGATGCAGAAGACAAGACTGAAGCATTTACCACCATTTTCAGCCAGAAGTGCCGAGTGGATGATCCATCTCGGCCTCCTCCTGAGGTTCCCAGTATCACAGATGGCAGTCTTCAGCCAATTTGATTCACTCCACGTGATATCAAGAAATAGCTGAAGGTACTGGATACTGCAAAGTGTACATCCCAGCAGTAGTACTGAAGACTTGTACTCCAGAACTAGCTGCACCCTGGCCAAACTGTTCCAGTACAGCTACAACACTGGCATCGACCTCACAATATGGAAAATTTCCCAGGTATGTCCAGTGCACAAAAAACAGGACTGGTCCAGTTCAGTTTCTGGTCAATGGTAACCCCCAGGACATTGATGGTAGGGGATTCAGTGATGGTAATGCCGTTGAATGTCAAAGGGAGGTGGTTAGATTCTCTCTTGTTAGAGATGGCCATTGCTTGGCAGTTGTGTGGTGCAAATGCCACTTGCCACTTATCAACCCAAGCCTGACTGTTTTCCAGGTCTTGCTGCAAGGTTGACACAGACTGCTTCAGTATCTGAGGAGTTGTGAATTGCACTGAACACTGTGCAATCAATAGCGAACAACCTCACTTCTGATCTTATGATGGACGGAAGGTCATTGATGAAGATGCTTTAAGATTTTAATTTGACGCAAGCATGCATCAGATTAAATATTATAGCTTTCCCTAGTTAAACGTCAAATATAGTTGGCACATTATTAACATGCACCCTTTGGACTGTACGACATGGGAGCAATTGTTGGGAAAACGTTCATCAGGCCTCAGTAAGTCGGGCCTTAACTGCCTTGGGCTCTAGCACTTGGGTACAGTTTCAGCTGCATCTAGCTCCTTCCCTCGTCAAAAAAAAAGTGTAATCTGGCAAATTACCACCCCGCCAGTCTACTCTCTCAATCATCAGCAGTGATGGAAGGTGTTGTCGACAGTGCTATCAAGCAGCACTTATACAGGAATAACCTGCTGACCGATGCTCAGTTTGGGTTCTGCCAGGGTTACTTGGCTCAGACCTCATTACAACCTTGGTCCAAACATGGGTAAAAGAGCTGTATTCAAGAGCTGAGGTGAGAGTAACTGCCCTTGACTTCAAGGCAGCTTTAGACCAAGTGTGCCATCAAGAAGTCCAAGCAAAATGGGTATCAGGGGGAAAACCCTCCACTAGTTGGAGTCATACCTAGCACAAAGGAAGATGGTTAAGGTTGTTGAAGGCCAAATATCTAAGCCCCAGGAAGTCGTAGCAGGAGTTCCTCAGGGTAGTATCCTAGGCCCAACAATCTTCGGCATCTTCATCAATGACCTTCCGTCCATCATAAGATCAGAAGTGAGGTTATTCGCTATTGATTGCACAGTGTTCAGTGCAATTCACAACTCCTCAGATACTGAAGCAGTCTGTGTCAACCTTGCAGCAAGATCTGGAAAACAGTCAGGCTTGGGTTGATAAGTGGTAAGTAACATTTGCACCACACAAGTGCCAGGCAATGGCCATCTCTAACAAGAGAGAATCTAGCCACCTCAATAGCATTATCATCACTGAATCCCCTACCATCAATGTCCTGGGGGTTACCACTGACCAGAAACTGAACTGGACCAGTCATATAAATTCTGTGGCTACAAGAGCAGGTCAGAGGCTGGGAATTCTGCGATGAGTAACTCACCTCCTGACTCCCCAGTACCTGTCCACCATCTACAGGGCACAAATCAGGAGTGTGATGGTAACTCCCTACTTGCCTGGATGAATGCAGCTCCAACAACACTCAAGAAGCTCAATACCATCTAGAACAAAGCAGCTTGCTTGATTGTCACCCCATTCACCACCTTAAACATTCAATCTTTCCACCACCGATGCGCAATGGCATCAGTGTGTACCATCTACAAGATGCACTGCAGCAACTCACCAAAGCTCCTTCAACAGCACCTTCCAAACCTCAACCACCTAGAAGGACAAGAGCAATAGATCCATGGGAACCCCACTGCCTGCAAGTTCCCCTCCAAGCCACACACCATCCTGACTTGGAACTATATCACAGTACCTTAACTGTTGGTGGGTCAAAAACCTGGAACTCCCTTCCTAACAGCACTGTGAGTGTACCTACACCACATGGACTGCAGTGGTTCAAGAAGGCAGCTCACCACCGCTTTCTCAAGGGAAATTAGGGATGGCAATAAATGCTGGTCTAGTTAACGATGCTCACATTCCATGAAAGAATTTTTTAAAAGTAGCAGATGAGCTGAGAAAGGACTGGAGACAGGACATGCTATGGAGACGGAAGTAGGTGGTCTTAGTAATGGTTTGGATATGTGGTTCTCGCACCCACACTTTTTGGGATTTTCTTCTCCCTGCTGCTTTCACATGCGTTCAAATCCTCTGAAGAAGGAATTTTCCTCCACACAAGATCAGGGGGCAGGTTGTTCAACCTTGCCCGTCTAAGAGCGAAGTCCAAAGTACGGAAAGTCCTCATCAGAGAACTCCTCTTTGCTGACGATGCTGCTTTAACATCTCACACTGAAGAATGCCTGCAGAGCTGCAGAGTCTCATCGACAGGTTTGCGTCTGCCTGCAATGAATTTGGCCTAACCATCAGCCTCAAGAAAACGAACATCATGGGGCAGGATGTCAGAAATGCTCCATCCATCAATATTGGCGACCACGCTCTGGAAGTGGTTCAAGAGTTCACCTACCTAGGCTCAACTATCACCAGTAACCTGTCTCTAGATGCAGAAATCAACAAGCGCATGGGCAAGGCTTCCACTGCTATGTTCAGACTGGCCAAGAGAGTGTGGGAAAATGGCGCACTGACACGGAACACAAAAGTCCGAGTGTATCAGGCCTGTGTCCTCAGCACCTTGCTCTACGGCAGCGAGGCCTGGACAACGTATGCCAGCCAAGAGCGACGTCTCAATTCATTCCATCTTCGCTGCCTTCGGAGAATACTTGGCATCAGGTGGCAGGACTATATCTCCAACACAGAAGTCCTTGAAGCGGCCAACATCCCCAGCTTATACACACTACTGAGTCAGCGGCGCTTGAGATGGCTTGGCCATGTGAGCCGCATGGAAGATGGCAGGATCCCCAAAGACACATTGTACAGCGAGCTCGCCACTGGTATCAGACCCACCGGCCGTCCATGTCTCCGTTATAAAGACGTCTGCAAACGCGACATGAAATCGTGTGACATTGATCACAAGTCGTGGGAGTCAGTTGCCAGCATTCGCCAGAGCTGGCGGGCAGCCATAAAGACAGGGCTAAATTGTGGCGAGTCGAAGAGACTTAGTAGTTGGCAGGAAAAAAGACAGAGGCGCAAGGGGAGAGCCAACTGTGCAACAGCCCCAACAAACAAATTTCTCTGCAGCACCTGTGGAAGAGCCTGTTACTCCAGAATTGGCCTTTATAGCCACTCCAGGCGCTGCTTCACAAACCACTGACCACCTCCAGGCGCGTATCCATTGTCTCTCGAGATAAGGAGGCCCAAAAGAAGAAAGAAGGATATGTGGTTGGTAGCTCATCTCTGGTTCACATACGATGCCAAAGTTGCAAACTGTCTGGTTTAGCCTCAGTCAGTGACCAGAGGAACCGTGTCTGTGGCTAGGAAAAAGAGATTTTGGCAGGGACCAAAGACAACCGTGGTCTTCCCAATATTTAATTCGAGGAAATGTCTTCTCACTCAGTACTGGAGGTCAGACAAGCAGCGTGGCAAATCACAGGTGGTGGAGGGGTCGAGAGAGGTGATGGTGAGGTAGAGCTGGGTGTCATTAACATACATGTGGAAATGACCGTGTGTATTTGGGTGATGACACCGAGGGGCAGCATGTAGAATAGTAGGAGGCCAAGGATAGATTCACGGGGTACTCCAGAGCAACGGTGCAGGACTGGGAAGAGAAGCAATTGCAGGTGATTCTCTGGCTATGACTGGATAAATAGGAATGGAACCAGGCGAGGGCAATTCCACCCAGCTGGACAATGGAGTAGAACATTGGAGGAGGATGGTGTGGTCAACTGTATCAATGCTGCAGACGATCAAGAAGATGAGGAGGGATAGTTCACCATAGTCAGAGTCACATAGGATATCATTTATGATTTTGGTAAGAGCTGTATCAGTGCTGTGGCAGAGGAGGAAACCTGATTGGAGGGGTTAAAACACGGAGTTACAGGAAAGATGGATATGGATTTGGGAGGTGACAACATGTTGAAGGACTTTGGAGTGAAAAGGAAGGTTGGAGATGGGGTGGGAGCTTGCAAAGATAGAGGGGTCAAGCATGTTTTTTTTTGTGGATGCGTGTGTGGAACTGCAAATTTGAAGGGGAGGGAGACAGTACCTGTGGAAAGAGAACAGTTAACAATTATATATGCTATTGTGTTATATATGTACATTGTTATTATATAACAGTTTAGGTATGGGTACGGTAGCATAATGGACTAGTAATCTACAGGTCATGCTTAATAATCTGGAGATGTGTGTTCAAATCCCACCATGACAACTGGTGGAATTTAAATTCAGTGAATTAAATAAATCTGGAATCAAAGGCTAGTATCAATAATGGTGGCTATGAAATTACCAGATTGCTGCAAAAACCTAATTGATTCACTAATGTCCTTTAGGGAAGGAATCTGCTGTCCTTACCCAATCTGGTCTATATGTGACTCCAGACCACAGCAATGTAATTATTCTTAACTACACTCTGAGATGGCACATTAAGCTTCTCAGTTGTGCCTACATCCCTCTCAAGGACAATTAATGAGAGGCAATAAATGTTGTCTTTGCCGGCGACACCCACATTCCTTGAATGTGTTACGGACAGGTGGTAAGGGGTATGGGTGATTCCCACTGTTCACTACCCAACTGACTGCAATTGTCTTTTGTTAAATTGATGTGTTAGCCCCTGAGTGTCTTTAGGATCAAATAAACAGACAAATGACAGGTTTTCTCATAGGTTAAGAAAAATAACTATTTATTTTTACACAATTCCCAAAATGGTCACAATCTCACCCACACACACATACACAAGAATAGATAGAGAGAAAAGGGTAGGATATAGTTCAAAGTGAAGTAGGTGTTCGTGGTTTATGGTAAACCTGTTGAATCTTCTAAGGAGGAGAATCTCTTTTAAAGGTGCAGGCCTGGGTGTTTGTAGTCTTGAACTTGTTGAGGTGTTGTAGATTTCTGGTGGTTAAGACTTCAGACTGGAGGTGGTGGTCACTTTCAGTTCTCTGCTGCAACACGTTGAAGTGTAGAATTAGCAGCAGGGCTTCTTCTTGCTTGGCAGGATCTCTTTCCACAGCCTCTGGCTAGACTGCTTTCTGAAGGTGTTGGCTTGATCTCCCCTCTCTTTCCAGAGGTCTACCTTTTAAGGTAAAAAAATCCATCACATTAGAGTTTCTGTTAGGAGGCACATGGCCTTCTCCCCTGGTGTGACCACATAATGGACCAGAATGTGGAACCTATTGATGTGTGGATGGGTACCATTCTGTTATAAAGTGGCTACTTTACACCTATTCATTCTGGTTTTGGCTGTGAATCAGACTGTCTCCAGCATCCTTTGTTAATCCATTCATGTCAATTAAGAGTCATTAATATGCGATAGACCTCCTTTCAATTTCAAAAGGGTTCTCCCCAAAGCTATTTCAGACGAGGTTAATGAGTTCCAGCTTGGCAGACAAGTTTGCTTGTTTCCAGTACAGGAGGGGTCACGTGACCACTACTTTATATTGACTGTTGAATAAGTGTCCACGTTCTTGTGGTTTTGTTTAGCAATTGGCTTTTTAATTACATAATTCTTCCATTTCGTTGTTTATTTCATCGTGGCTCCTTCCATGCATGACAAATTAATTTGAAAAATCAGCCACCATGGGAGGAATTGAAGTTGGCTGTCCAGTAGTTTCGTGGGAATCTGGTTGAGGGACCAGGAGGTGGGTCTCATGGGCACGATGACCTCGGAGAGGGCATAAGGGGAGTTAGGAGAGAAACTAGTGAAAGATGTGAGTTCAGGGTCAGGGCAACAAAAACCACTTGTATTTATACAGCACCTTTAGGGTAGTAAAATATCCCAAGGCAGTTCAGAGGCATTATAAAACAAAATATGACACCGAGCCACATGACAGGATATCAGCTCAAATGACCAAAAGTTTAATCAACGATGTAGGTTTCAAGGAATATCTTAAAGGAGGAAAGCAAGGTAGAGGTGGAGAGGTTTAGGGAGGGAATTCCAGAATTTACTGCCTCGGCAGCTGAAGGCACAGCCACCAATAGTGGAGCAATTAAATTTGGGGATGCATAAACTTAGAAGCATTGTGAACTGTGAGGAGGATAGTGTAGAACTTTAAAAGGACATAGACAAGTTGGTGGAATGGGCAGATAGGTGGCAGATGAAGTTCAATGCAGAGAAATGTGAAGTGATTCATTTTGGTAGGAAGAACATGGAGAGACAATATAAAATAAAAGGAACAATTCTAAAGGGGGTGCAGAAGCAGAGGGACCTAGGTGTATATGTGCATAAATCATTGAAGGTGGCAGGGCAGGTTGAGAGAGCAGTTCACAAAGCATATAGTATCCTGGGCTTTAGTAGTAGGGGCATAGAGTACAAGAAAGTTATGTTATAGAGAGATACAGCACTGAAACAGGCCCTTCGACCCACCTAGTCCACGCCGACCATCAACCATCCATTTATACTAATTCTCCATTAATCCCATTTTCCCTCTCACATCCCCACCTTCCCTCAATTCTCCTACCACCTACCTACACTAGGGACAATTTTTACAATGGCCAATTTACCTATCAACCCACAAGTCTTTGGCATGTGGGAGGAAACCAGAGCACTTGCAGGAAACCCACACTGTCACAGGGAGAACTTGCAAACTCTGCACAGGCAGTACCCAGAACCAAACCCAGGTCGCTGGAGCTATGAGGCTGCAGTGCTAGCCACTGCACCACTGTACCACCCTTGTTGAACTTGTATAAGACACTAGTTCGTCCTCAGCTGGAGTATTGCGTCCAATTCTGGGTGCCACACTTGAGGAAAAACATGCGGGCGATGGAGAGAGTACAGAAGAGATTCACCAGAATAGTTCCAGGGATGAGGAATTTCAGTTATGAAGATAAATTGGAGAAGATAGGACTGTTTTCCTTGGAGGAGAAGGCTGAGAGGTGATTTGATAGAGGTATTCAAAATCATGAGGGATCTGGACTGAGTAGATAAAGAGACACTGTTCCCACTAGTAAAAGGATCAAGAATGAGAGGGCACAGATTTAAAGTATTTGGTAAGATCAGCAAAAATGACATGAGGAAAAACGTTTCCACGCAGTGAGTGGTTAAGCTCTGGAATACGCTGCCTGAGAGTGTGGTGGAGGCAGGTTCAATTGAAGCATTCAAAAAGGAATTAAACAGTTCTATGAAAAGGAAGAATGTTCAAGGTTATGGGGAGAAGGCAGGGGAATGGAACTGAGGGAGTTTTTCTTTCAGCGAGCCGGTCTGGACATGACGGGCTGAATGGCCTCCTTCTGCACTGTAACAATTCTGTGATTCTATGCTGCCAGAATTAGAGGAGTGCAGATATCTCTAAGGGTTGTGAGGCTGGAGGAGATGACAGAGATAGGGAAGAATCATGGACAGATTTGAAAACAAGAATGACAATTTTAATATTGAGGCTTTGCTTAAATGGGAGCCAGTGTAGGTCAGTGAGCACAGTGCTGATTGGTGAACAGAATTTGGTGTGAGTTAGGACACAGGTAGCAGAGTTTTGGGTGACCTCAAATTTACAGAGGTTAGAATGTGGGCGACTGGCCAGCAGTGCATTAGAATAGACAAGAATAGAGGTAGCAAAGGCATGGCCGAGGGCTTCAGCAGCAGAGGAGCTGAGGCAGGGGCGGAGACGGGCGGTGCTATGGAGGTTGAAATGGGTGGTCAGTGAAAGCATGGATATCTCTTTGAAAGTTCAATTCGGGGTCAAATACGATATTAAGGTTGCAAACTATCTGATTCAGCCTTAGGCAGTTGCCAGGGAGAGGGATGGAGTCAGTTGCAAGGGAGCAGAGTTTGTGGTGAGAACTGAAAACAATGACTTCAATCTTTCCAATATTTAATTGGAGGAAATTTCTGCTCATCCAGCACTCAATGTCTGGCAATTTAGAGACAGTGGAGGGGTTGACAGAGCTGGTGGTGAGGTAAAGCTGGGTGTTGTCATACATGTCGTACCTGTGGGAAACTGATGTGTTTTCGGATGTCACCGTGAGGCAGCATGTAGTTGAGAAATAGAAAGGTACCAAGGAAAGATCCTTCGGGGGACACCAGAGGTAACAGTGCAGGAACGGGAAGAGATGCCATGGATGGCTATTTTCTGGTTATGATTAGATAGCTAAGAATGTAACCAGGCAAGTGCAGTCCCACCGAGCTGGATGACAGTGGAGAGGCATTGGAGGAGGATAGTAACATCAACCATGTCAAAAGCTGCTGACAGGTCGGGAAGGACAAGGAGGATAATTTGCCTTTGGTCATTTGTGACTTTGGTAAGAGCTATTTTAATACTGTGGCAAGGGTGGATACCTGTTTGGAGGGCTTCAAGCATGGACCTTTGGGAAGGATGGGCATGAATTATGGAGGCCACGATATGTTCAAGGACTTTGGAGAGGAAAGGGAAGTCAGAGATGGGGCAGAGGTTTGCAAGGATGGAGGGGTCCGGGTTTCTTGATGAAAGGAGAGATGACAGCAGATTTGAAGGAGAGAGGGACAGAACCTGAGGAGAGAACCGTTAATAATGTCAGCTTACATGGGAGCCAGGAAGAGAGTTGGCTGTTCAGTAGTTTAATGCGTATAGGATCAAGAGAACAAGAGCTGAGTCTCATGGACAAGATGAGCTCAGTGAGGGCATGAGGGGAGAAAGAAGAGAAACTAGAGAAAGATACAAGTTCAGGGCTAGGGTAGGGTAGAGCGTTAAAGGAAGTCCAGCTCAGTGAGCTAGGAGATGGGAGAGAAGTGGCAGATGGTCTCAACCTTGGTGATGAAATCCATGACCTCATCACACTTGTTATTGGAGATGAGGGTGGAGGAGATTGGGGAAAGTGTTTTAAGAAGATAGCTTGCAGTAGAGAAAAGATGTCAGCTGTTACCAGGATAATTCTGAAATAGTAAGCAGTTTTTGTATACAAGGGAAGGACCCAATAGTGCATTATTGGTCCAGCCAGATCTGGCGATGAATGGCTAAACCAGTTGTCTGCCATATCCGTTCAACCATTCTTCCCTAGGACTTAAGGCAGCAGAGATGAAAGCCATACCAGGAAGAAAGGCCAGGGCGAGAGAAACCTTAGGGGAAGTTTGGTTTGTGGACTAGGGGAAGGGAATGAAAGGGCAGGCAGCTGAACAAATGGTTTCATTCTTCGTGACAAAGAATTCAATGAGCTCCTTGCACTTGTCGGAGGTGAGGGTGGAGGGGACAGGAGAGAGTGGTTTTGAGATGGTTTGTAGTGAAGAGAAGTTGGGTCATCTTTATTGAGCAGTTTTGGCAGAGGACAGCAGGAGGCAATAGTGCTTTATGTGGTCCAGCCATATTTAGCGAAGAATGGCTAAACCAGTTGCCCGCCATAAATGTTTAATGAGAATAATAGTTTTAAAGTGGAGAAGGTGGAGATGAGGTTGTGATTAAGCAGATTGGTAGCTACAGAAATGTTATGATGAATGGAGGGCCAAAGGCTAGACAGTTGGGAATTTGAAACCGTCTGTGACTTGAGCAAGATTTTTTTTCCAGGGTGAACACAGAGGAAGTGGGATTAACAAACTGGGAGTAGAGGCCCCACATGTGATGGCAAGCTCTAGGGAGTGGCCCTGAGTGTGGGTAGGGGAGTGTATAGGGACGCAGAGTTTAAGAGAGGATAGGAGGGAAGTGAACTAAGAGGAGAGAAGGCACGATGAGTTGAGGTGGGGGTTAAAATCACCCAGGCTGAGAATTCGCTCATTGAGACTGGATAGGCTAGGGTTGTTTCCCTTAGAGCAGAGAAGACTGAGGGGGGACCTGATTGAGGTGTACAAAATTATGAGGGGCATTGATAGGATAGATAGGAAGAAATTTTTTCCCTTAGCGAAGGGATCAATAGCCAGGGTGCATAGATTTAAGGTAAAGGGGCAGGAGGTTTAGAGGGCATTTGAGGAAAAGATTTTTCACCCAAAAGGGTGGTTGGAATCTGGAACACATTACCTGAAGGGGTGGTAGAGGCAGGAACCCTCACAACATTTAACAAGTATTTAGATGAGCAATTGAAACGCCATAACATACAAGGCTACGGGCCAAATGCTGGTAAATGGGATCAGAATAGATAGGTGCTTGATGACCGACAAAGAAATGATGGGCCGAAGGGCCTGTTTCTGTGCTGTATAAATCTATGACTCTATGACTCCAAGAGGCTGAGGGAGGAAAGCAGTGAAGATAGTTCAGTGAGAAAACTGGCATGGTACTTGGATGGTCATTACAGGACCAGGATTTTAAGGGACAACTGAGAGAAGTGGAACAAATTGAGAAGCTCAAAAGAGGTATCCGAGGAGATGAGGGACAGAAGAAGATGTGATTTGGTGACAGGGGCCACACTGCCACTGTGGCGGGTTAGACAGGGCAAGTGGTGGAATGTATAGCCTGGTGGGGAGACCGAATTAAGTGGAAGGTATCATCACCCATCAACCAAGTTTCCGTCAAGGCCATGATGTTGATGCAATCATTTATAATAAGCTCATGGATGGCAATGGCCATTATCTCTATAATCTGCTTTTCTTCTCCCTTTAAAGCCCTGTTGGCAGCCAATGCATACTTGACTTCTGTGACACGAGGCACACATTTGCTCTGGATGCCCAGTGTCTGAGTAATCAGTATGGGATTCATCATGTGACTCATCGGGTGATGCCTTTGTGTTTTCTCTCTCTCCTCTTCGTGTGATCCAGTAAGTAGCAAGACACATGCAGCTCCTGTAATTACTATATGTTAGTTAGTTATTTTATGTAGATAAATAAAATGTTGGTACTCGTTTCAACAACACCTACTACTTAAAGAGGTATTGACACATGGTGGCAATGGTGGTACTGATTGTTCACAGAGACATTCATTATTTTGGTGGACATCGCGATGGCCTGCACATTTTTTAGATACACAAAAACTAAAGTGTGTACACAATGGAATCAGGAAGTCCTCTACCACCACAGGTTTTCAAAATCTACAAAATGATTGTTGGGGTGAAGTGGAAGAGATTCACATAAGCCTAGAAACACTACTCCTTTGCAACAGAGCTTCACCGGAAGCTGGAACAAGTGCAAGTGTTGGCATTTCTCAGTGATAGGGAAAGAAGCGCATGGAGTCTACTCCATGTGGTAGGAATAGGCTGTGGATGGAGACAGTGACAAGATAGAGCTAGTGCTGATGAAATTGTCTCAATACTGCCAGTCCCGCAAGAATGCTCCTTTTGATAGCTATAAATTCAACAGGAAATGCAGGATGTTGATGAAACGTATGACCAGTATCGTGCATTACTGCAAAACCTTGCCGCAGGGTGTGAGTTTGATGCTATAATATCAGAAGAGATAATCAGAGACTGACTTGTGTTTGGAATGGCAGATTTGAGGGTGTGAAAGTGCCTGCTTCAAGAGGCTAATCTAACTTTGTCAAAGATGGATGAGATTAGTCATGCAGCTGAAAACATGATGGAGCAAATCAAAGTCATCAGGGAGTTGAGGGGGCAGAATGTGAGTGCAATACTTAAAGCTAAAGAAACCCTAAGGTGTTACAGAGGGCGGCACAGTGGCGAGCACTGCAGCCTCACAGCTCCAGCGACCCGGGTTCAATTCTGGGCACTGCCTGTGTGGAGTTTGCAAGTTCTCCCTGTGTCTGCGTGGGTTTCCTCTGGGTGCTCCGGTTTCCTCCCACAGCCAAAGGACTTGCAGGTTGATAGGTAAATTGGCCATTATAAATTGCCACTAGTATAGGTAGGGGAATATAGGGACAGGTGAGGATGTGGTAGGAATATTGGATTAGTGTAGGATTAGTATAAAAGGGTGTTTAATGGTCAGCACAGACTCGGTGGGCCGAAGGGCCTGTTTCAGTGCTGTATCTCTAAATCTAAATCTAAGCTTTGGGTCAATGCTAAGGACTTGAGTGATTAAGTTGTGGGAAGAAACATGAGTTCCACAAGAGGGAGCTTTGTCCAGCCTTTGGAAAGGTGTGAATAAGTGCAGAAAGAACAATCATTTCACAGCAGAATGCCATAGAAAAGATGTGCCTGCACACAGACAGACAGCTAGAGCAACAGTTGAAGAACCAGGGACAAAAGAAGACTTTGTCTTCAATTAGGTCAGTCTTATTGGTTTGGATAACTCACAGTGTGGTACACTTAAGCTGGAGTCTTGCAAATACCTAAAATTCTGAATAGACCCAGGTGCACAATGTAATGTAATTCCATTTTATCCTACATCAAAAAGCAGCAAAAGCTTGCAAAGGTGGAACCAGTTATGTCAGTGATGGTAGTATATGGTGGAACAAGGCTCCTCGTCAGAGGACAAGTATGAATCCTGGTCCAATGTGGTGACTATAAGCGTAAGTTGGACTGTAAGCTTGGTGCTAGCACGAGTATATAACCTCTGCTGGCTAGGAAGGCCTGCCTGGGCATGAACATGATTAAGGATAATGATGAAATTAATATAACACTATCTATTAGAATAGCTATATACATGATCAATGACTACAAGCAATTAACAAAGGACTGTTTAATATTGAAATATCCTTGGGTATTCAGTGATGGATTAGGACAAATTGAGGGAGAATACCAAATCAGGTTCAACAAGGCAGTAGATCAGGTTCAATACGTCCCACGCCATGTACCAGTGTATTGAAGGGATAAGCTGAAGGAAACTCTGGATGGTCTGGTAAGACAAAACGTTGCTCAGTTCAATGGTAGTCATACCTAAGAAGAATGAGACACTACACATCTGCTTAGATCCTGAAGACTTAAGACTATCAAGCAACAGCATTAGCCTATATGGTGCTCAAGTTTTCACAATCCTCAACAAGTGCCAGGCAATGACCATATCCAACAAGGGAGAATCTAACCATCTTCCCTTGATATTCAATGGCATTACCATTGCTGAAGCCCCCACCATCAACATCCTGGGGGTTACCATTGACCAGAAACTTAACTGAACCAGCCATGTAAATACTGTGGCTACAAGAGCTAGGCCTTGTTCGAAGGTTGGAGCTGACCTTTATGAGTCAAACTTTTTCCAATTTATTTCTTCTGCTGTTTTCTGTCTCTATTTGCATGTGTGTATCACGTGTGCATGCTGGCATGGGCGCGTCGTGTATCTGTAGGCGTTAACCGAATTAGAGTTTAAGTTTGTTTAGTAAAATTTCAATTTTTTTCTTTAAACCTGAGAAAACCTGTTGTGTTGATTTCTTTGCCTTATAATATGAAATCAGTGAAGAAGGATTCACCAAGGGGGAGCTGAAAACACTGTGTGTTTAAAAATTAAACCCGGTTACAGTAAGACTGGGTGAAGACTGAAAGGGAACCCTACACCTCTTTCTCACCTGGTCGTAACAGCTGGTATATGCACACATAGGGCTGAATTTTACTAGCCCCCCAATGTTGGGGGTCGTGATTGGGAGCCTGGAAAATGGCTACGGGAGAGGCCCGCCACGGGCCTTGACGCCAGGAAGGCCGCATCCCATATTTCTGGTGGCGGGGAGGCCTCGTGGAAGCCCCCCGCCACTCAGCACCAGGAGCAGGATCTATATATTTAATGTAAATTAATGAATTAATGGCCTACCTGCTGCCGTTGGCCGTCTTGCTGTGATATTCAGGTAGGTTGCCAGGACTTCGAATGGAGATCCGAGGTGACACAGTGGTTGGGAGGAGTGTGCAGCTAGGTTTTCAGGGTGGAGTGGGGGGGAGAGAGCAGGGAAAACTATTGTGGTTGGTGGGAAGGGGTTGAAGGTAAAAGGCAATAAACTTTGCGGGGAGAAGGTAGGGATTGCAAGGTAATTTTTTTGGGGGGGACTTGGCAATTAATAAATTGTTTAGTCATGGGGGAGGTGGGAGAGGGGCTTGAATTTTTTATTAAATTTTTAACTTTAATTTGATCATGTATATAACTTCAAAATGGCAGCGGCGCCTTCGCAGTGGTGCCAGACACTGTTGCCGGAGATGGAGCGCCTGCCCCCTCCATGTCATCAGGGTGGGGGGGGGGGGTGCAGTCAGCCTCAGCCATGTAAATGAGCCGCCGCATATAATATCGCGACAGCTCCGTGGAGTAAAATCCAGGCCTTATGGTGGGTCCTAGAAGTTACAATGTGCAAGTCAGAGACTCAACAAACCGCAGGAATCACTGTCAGTTGATTTATGCCAATGATCTCCTGTAAGCAAACTCCTGAGATTGAGGACTTCACTGATATGCAGGTCCCCAGCAGTTCTCTGAACTGTCTAGTCTCCAAAGAAAGAAGCAAGAGCTGCAACACCTGAAATTCCTGGCAGTCAAACACCAATCTCTGATCGCAGATCTGGAAGACAGCGTCAGCCTCCATCTTGATTGAAGGACTATTTGTTTTTATAGTGCCCACTTGTGATTGTATGTTTTTGTTTTGGTTAAATTTCAGAGTTCCTCTGTGTGATTTTATTGAGCTTTGAAATCGAAAGATAGATAGATATATCTTTTTTGAGAGGAAAGATGCGATGTGAAGTGCACGTTTACTATAGGTGAATAGCTTCATGAGTAGTAATCATGGCATGGCACTTTAAGCCCCTATAACTATTTGAAGTTAATGTTATTTTATATAGGTAAATAAAACATTGATACTCTTTTTATGACAACTCATGTCTAAGGCTACTGTTTAAGGAGGTTTCGATACAAATTCTGTCCAGTGTTTCCTTATCTTTTAATTGAGAAAAGGCATGCTTTTGAAACCTTCCTTTTTGTTTTTGCCTAAGTTATTTATACTTTCTTTCAGGTTTTCATTTGGTATAGTTTAATTAAGAAAAGGCATACTTGACTTCTTAGGCCACCAGGTTGGCAATTTAGCCAAGGTAATTGCGAGGAATACAGAAAGCAGACACAAGACATAACGTGCCCCAGTGATATGTGTATTCATTTTGAGAGCTCTGCACATTCCTTCAAGGATTTTAATCACACTGCTGCAGTGAAGAATATTAGATTGATGCAGGAATGAATCACCATCTGCTTCACATAAGAAGCGTTTAGTGCCCCACTCACTGGGATAGCAAAAAATAAATGGGCAGGCATTGCATTTATTATGGAAAAATAGCAAGGGAAGAGCAGACAGAAGTCATTTTGAATGTGATATTTCAAGTCTTCTTTAACATAAGAACCTAAGAAAAAGGAGCAGGAGTAGACCAAACGGCACCTCAAGCCTGCTCTGCCATCCAATACGATCATGGTCGATCTTCTGCTTCAAATCACTTTCTTGTCAGCTCCACATATCCCTTGATTCCCTGAGAGCAAACATCTATCTATCTCAGCCTTAAATATACTCAACAGTGAAGCATCCACAACCCTCTGGGGTAGACAATTACAAAGATCCACAACTCTTAGTTAAGAAATTTCTCCTTATCTCAATCCTAAACGATCAACCCCCTATCCTGAGACTGTGTCCCTGTGTTCTAGATTCCCCAGTGGGGGGAACTAACCTCTGTCTATCCTGTCAAGCTCCTTCAGAATCTTGTACGTTTCAATGAGATCACCTCTCATTTCTCTAAACTCCAGAGAATATAGGCCCAATTTACTCAGCAGCCTCTCCTCACAGGACAACCCTCTCATCCCAGGAACCAATCTAGTGAACCTCTGCTGTACCACCTCCAATACCTTAAAACTTGGAAACCAAAACTACACACAGTACTCCAGGTGTGGTCTAACCAAAGCCAATTGTAGCAAGACTTACTCTAGTACTCCAATCCCCTTGCAATAAAGGCCAACATGCCATTTGCCTTCCTAATTGCTTGCTGTACCTGCATGCTAACTTTGTTCCTTGTACAAGTCTCTTTGAACATCAACATTTAGAAGTTTCACGTTTAAAAATATTCTGCTTTTCCATTCTTACTACCAAAGTGAATAACCTCACATTTCCCCAAATTATACTTGATCTGCCACCTTGTTGCCCACTCACTTAACCTGTCTATATCTCTTTGCAGCCTTTCTGTCCTCCTCACACTTGACATTCACACCTAGCTTTGTATCATCAACAAACTTAGATACAAACTTGGAACAGAGAAGGCTGAGGGGAGATTTGATTGAAATGTACAAAATTGTGAGGAGCCTGGATACAGTGGATGTGAAGGGTCTATTTACCTTAGTAGAGAGGTCAGTGACTTGGGGGCATAGATTTAAAGTGATTGGTAGATAGAGGGGAGTTGAGGGAAAACTTACAGATGAAGCATTTAAAAGTTCTGAATTAACCCTGATGCCACTGCATAAATCAAATCAGAATGTCTTTCTTCTTTGGCCTCCTTATCTCGAGAGACAATGGATACGCGCCTGGAGGTGGTCAGTGGTTTGTGAAGCAGCGCCTGGAGTGGCTATAAAGGCCAATTCTAGAGTGACAGGCTCTTTCACAGGTGCTGCAGAGAAATTTGTTTGTCGGGGCTGTTGCACAGTTGGCTCTCCCCTTGCGCCTCTGTCTTTTTTCCTGCCAACTACTAAGTCTCTTCGACTCGCCACATTTTAGCCCCGTCTTTATGGCTGCCCGCCAGCTCTGGCGAACGCTGGCAACTGACTCCCACGACTTGTGATCAATGTCACACGATTTCATGTCGCGTTTGCAGACGTCTTTAAAGCGGAGACATGGACGGCCGATGGGTCTGATACCAGTGGTGAGCTCGCTGTACAATGTGTCTTTGGGGATCCTGCCATCTTCCATGCGGCTCACATGGCCAAGCCATCTCAAGCGCCGCTGACTCAGTAGTGTGTACAAGCTGGGGATGTTGGCCGCCTCGAGGACTTCTGTGTTGGAGATACGGTCCTGCCACCTGATGCCAAGTATTCTCCGGAGGCAGCGAAGATGGAATGAATTGAGACGTCGCTCTTGGCTGACATACGTTGTCCAGGCCTCGCTGCCATAGAGCAAGGTACTGAGGATACAGGCCTGATACACTCGGACTTTTGTGTTCCGTGTCAGTGCGCCATTTTCCCACACTCTCTTGGCCAGTCTGGACATAGCAGTGGAAGCCTTTCCCATGCGCTTGTTGATTTCTGCATCTAGAGACAGGTTACTGGTGATAGTTGAGCCTAGGTAGGTGAACTCTTGAACCACCTCCAGAGCGTGGTCGCCAATATTGATGGATGGAGCATTTCTGACGTCCTGCCCCATGATGTTCGTTTTCTTGAGGCTGATGGTTAGGCCAAATTCATTGCAGGCAGCCGCAAACCTGTCGATGAGACTCTGCAGGCACTCTTCAGTGTGAGATGTTAAAGCAGCACCATTAGCACAAGCAGCACCTGATACACCGCACCAAACAACACGAAAAAAGGAAAGAAGGTACCAGCCCTTCGCTTTGCAAGCTGGAACGTCAGAACTATGTGTCCTGGCCTGTTGGAAGACCTTACACAAATCAACGATTCTCGGAAGACCGCCATCATTAACAACGAGCTCAGTAGACTCAATGTAGACATTGCAGCACTTCAGGAGACTCGCCTCCCCGCGAGTGGATCTCTAGCAGAGCAAGACTACACCTTCTTCTGGCAGGGCAGGGATCCTGAAGAACCAAGACAGCATGGAGTGGGCTTCGCCATCAGAAACTCCTTGCTCAGCATGATAGAGCCTCCCTCAAATGGCTCGGAACGCATACTGTCCATCCGACTGCTCACCACCTCTGGTCCAGTACACCTACTCAGCATCTATGCTCCAACACTCTGCTCCCCACCTGAAGCTAAAGATCAGTTCTACGAGGAACTCCATAACATCATTAGCAGCATCCCCAACACCGAATACCTATTCCTGCTGGGGGACTTTAATGCCAGGGTTGGGGCCGACCATGACTCATGGCCCTCCTGCCTTGGGCGCTATGGCGTTGGAAGGATGAATGAGAACGGGCAGAGACTGCTTGAGTTGTGTACCTATCATAACCTCCGCATCACCAACTCGTTCTTTCACACTAAACCCTGTCACCAGGTTTCATGGAGGCACCCAAGATCGCGTCGTTGGCACCAGCTAGACCTCACTGTCACAAGGCGAGCCGCCTTAAACAGTGTTCAAATCACACGCAGCTTCCACAGTGCGGACTGTGACACCGACCACTCCCTGTTGTGCAGCAAGGTTAGACTCAGACCAAAGAAGTTGCATCATTCCAAGCAGAAGGGCCACCCGCGCATCAACACGAGCAGAATTTCTCACCCACAGCTGTTACAAAAATTTCTAAATTCACTTGTAACAGCCCTTCAAAACACTCCCACAGGGGATGCTGAGACCAAGTGGGCCCACATTAGAGACACCATCTATGAGTCAGCTTTGACCACCTACAGCAGAAGTGCGAAGAGAAATGCAGACTAGTTTCAATCTCATAATGAAGAGCTGGAACCTGTCATAGCCGCTTAGCGCATTGCACTGTTGAACTACAAGAAAGCCCCCAGCGATTTAACATCTGCAGCACTTAAAGCAGCCAGAAGCACTGCACAAAGAACAGCCAGGCACTGTGCAAACGACTACTGGCAACACCTATGCAGTCATAATCAGCTGGCCTCAGACACCGGAAACATCAGAGGAATGTATGATGAAGAGAGCTCTTGGGCCAACCATCAAGAAGATCGCCCCCCTCAAATCTAAATCAGGGGTCATAATCACTGACCAACGCAAACAAATGGACCGCTGGGTTGAGCACTACCTAGAACTGTACTCCAGGGAGAATGCTGTCACTGAGACTGCCCTCAATGCAGCCCAGCCTCTACCAGTCATGGATGAGCTGGACATACAGCCAACCAAATCGGAACTCAGTGATGCCATTGATTCCCTAGCCAGCGGAAATCAGAATGTACACATGTAAATTAACAAGAAACACTAAGAAACCAGGCAGCAGCACTGGGTGTTTTGGCAACTAACAGTAGAACCACATTGTCCAACATTTTCAGATATAGCACGCCCCTCGGCCTAATATACAAAAACCATCCAAGATCACTAGACCGCATTTCACGACAACTTGATTGGATTGGATGGGTTCTTTTTGCGACAGTGTGCGCCGTGACACGTGACTTTGCGACTGTGTGCGCTGTGACGCGAGCCCTTTGTGCGCATCATGTCGGAGAGCGCGGCGCGAGGAGACATGCCGGCTAAGAGACAGAAATTGAGTGATGAGAACAGCAACCCGGATGTATCTGGAGATGAAAACGTGAGTCCCGATCAGTGCAGTTAACGCGGGAGTCGTAGTGGCGTTATGTCCGGCCACTTGCAATGACCATTTTGTTTAAAAGTTGCACTGTCTCTTAGGTTGGGAGCTGTGGCGGCCTCCGGTGCTGCGGGAAGAACAATGAGAAGCGGCCGCTTGCTCAGGCCCGCGGCCCGGCTTCACTTTAACATCGGCCAGTGATGAGACTCAGCCTGGGGGCGGATAGCACCGGGGAAAGAGATTAACTCCACGGTCACGGGCTCTGCGGCTGGAAGGGCTTTCGTCGCCATTCCAGTAGTAAAGTAGAACTCGCTATTGATCAGACTTATTAGCACGGTCTTCAATTCATTTCTTACATTCTGTTTTCTGATACCATGCTGTGGTTTCTGGTGTTATCTCCATCAGAAACCCTGATACTATCTCCATCTACTGTTAGACATTGTGACTACAAGTAACTATTACAAGAATGCGTGAAACTTCGTTTTATTGCTGTAGACGTTGGTTTTGATATGGGCAGAATCTGGTTGATCTGCCTTGGTACTCAATTGGAAACGTGTTGGGTAAGGGGTTTTGTGCTGCACTTACTCACTGCACTGTGGGTGATGGAACGGTGTGTCCCGACTCTCTCTCCCCATGTCATTTTGTTTTGGTTAGCCATGTATCTGACTTCCCAAGGGTAGGAACTTGCCAGATCCATAACATTTCTTTTGCAGTTTATCAGAAAACTTTTGTTGACAGCTTTTCATCTCTGAAAGTTGATTTAAATGGAAAAACAAACACATTGCAGAAGTATCAGCTCAGTATGCCACAAAACATATGTAAAAAAAACATAGCCTCCTGACTTAGCAACTCATGGTGTGAGGAGCCATATGTATTTTTCTATAGTGTGCAGTCTTTCTGAAGTGGAAGAGACTTAGCAGTTGGCAGGAAAAAAGACAGAAGTGCAAGGAGAGAGCCAACTGTGTCACAGCCCCGACAACCAATTTTATCTGCAGCGCCTGTGGAAGAGTCTGTCACTCTAGAATTGGCCTTTAAAGCCGCTCCAGGTACTGCTCCACAAACCACCTCTCGGCGCTTACCCATTGTCTCTCGAGTCAAGGAGGCCAAAGAAGAAGTATTTCTTATATAATCAGGTGGCATGTACATCATGCTTATGGTTTTAAGAGTTGTCTGCATACTTATGAACAATGAAGTTCAGAAGTATCTGATGTGACTTGATGCATCATTATGTTTCTCTACTTCGTTGGCATTCTGAGCTGATACTTTGTAATATACTTGTTTTACCATTTAAACAAACTTTCAAAGATGAAGAGTTGTCACAAAAATTTGATGAACTGCAAAAGGAATTTTATGAATCTGACAAGTTTCTACCCTTGGGAAGTGTATGTAATGAAGACAAATGCTAAAAGAGATCAAATATTAATGTTATATAATTAAATTATTGGTTTTATTTGTAATGGGCAAGTTGTCAAAATTACTTCATGATGTTTTTGTATGTGTGACAGATTTTATCATTGACTAATGTTTCACATATCTGGTCTCATGTTGAAGCTGAGCTGAAAAATTAAACTGCAACAAAAATATTCCATTATTGATTTGTCCATAACTAATAGAAATGCTTTTCAAATTTGGTGCAATTCTTTTGTACCCACAGTTGGTCATTTTGCTTGACTGTGAGTGAGACACAGAATAAAATTACCATATATTCCCAAATTGTTCCGTGGAAGTAACATGTTGATACTTTGTGCTCAACCCTTTTTTGTTAATGTTCACGGTAATTTTAATGGTAATAACTTTTGTTAGTAAGAGTACTTCAGCAATGCTGTCTCATTCTATTGTACATTGCTCAGATCGAAGTAGCTCCAAAAAATGTCATTGCATTGTTTGTAAGATCATTTTTAGTTTGTTTATTGTTGCATTATGCTTTCTTTACAGGATGATGCTGCCAGTATAGAGAGTGGTACAAATACAGAGAGGCCGGACACCCCTACAAACACACCAAATGTCCCTGGAAGGAAGAGCTGGGGGAAGGGAAAGTGGAAGTCCAAGAAATGCAAATATTCCTTTAAGTGTGTCAACAGTCTTAAGGTTTGTGTCTGGAAGAATTCACCTGTGGCTGACGTCATAACTAAAATCATACAGCACAGAAGAAAGCCATTTGGCCCATTGTTCCTGTTCCGGCTCTTGGAGCAATCCAGTTTGTCCCACATTTCTGCTTATTCCTTGCAAATTTTTCCTCCTCAATTATATATTCACTTCATTGTTCAAAGTTACTGTTGAATCTGCTGCTGCTACCTTTTCAGGCACTGCATTCCAGATCATAGCTTGCTGAATAATAGGTTGCTTCCAACTCACTTGCAACTGCACTTTCAAAATCCCAACTGTCTAAACTCTTGGCTCTCCATTCACTACTACATTTCTGCAGCTACTGATCTGCTCAACCACACCCTCACCTCCACCTCCCCACAAAGACCAATGATCTCTCCCATCATGACTATTCCTACTGGTACAGCCCTCATCTCCACTCCCTTTGTCCAGGGGACACAGAGTTAACTGGATACGGCGGACAACTGGTTTAGTCATTCACTTCCAGATCTGACTGGACCATCTGCCGTTAGGAAGATCACGGCACACCATCACCTTTCCCCCATTTGGCCCATTAATGGTCCTAATTGGCTACCTGCTGCTGCTGGGAGAGTAGGGAGGCAGAAAGTTGGAAACTGTAGACCAGTTAGTTTAACGTCTGTCGTTGGGAAATTGTTAGAATCCATTATTAAGGAAGTAATAACAGGACATTTAGAAAGTCAAAACGCAATCCATCAGAGTCAGCATGGTTTTATGAAGGGTAAATCGTGTTTGACTAATTTGCTAGAGTTCTTCAAAGATGTAACAAGCAAAGTGGATAATGGGGATCCTTTAGATGTAGTATATCTGCACTTCCAGAAGGCATTTGATAAGTGGGGTGCCACAGGGTTCGGTCCTCGGGCCCCAACTGTTTACAATCTATATTAATGACTTGGATGCAGGGATAGAAGGTACTATAGCCAAATTTGCAGATGACACTAAAATATGTGGGATAGTAAGTTGCAATAAAGAAATAAGAAATTTACAAATGGATATGGATGGGTTAGGTGAATGGGCCAAAATTTGGCAGATGGAATTTAACGTGGATAAGTGTGAGGTTATCCATTTTGGTCGGAAGAATAGAAAGGCAAATTATAATCTAAATGGAGAGAAACTTCAGAGTGCTGAGGTGCAGAGGAATCTGGGTGTCCTCGTCCTCGCAGAAAACTAGTATGCAGGTGCAGCAGGTAATAAGGAAGGCAAATGGAATTTTGGCACTTATTGCTAAAGGAATAGAGTACAAAAGTAGAGAAGTGTTGCTGCAACTGTACAAGGCATTAGTGAGACCGCACCTGGAGTATTGCATACAGTTTTGGTCCCCTTACTTGAGAATGGATGTAGTTGCATTGGAGGCAGTTCAGAGGAGATTCACTAGATTGATTCCAGAGATGAAGGGTCACTGACCCGAAACGTTAACTCTGCTTCTCTTTCCACAGATGCTGCCAGACCTGCTGAGTGGTTCCAGCATTTCTTGTTTTTATTCCAGAGATGAAGTTTGTCTTATGAAGAGAGATTGAGCAGTTTAGGCCTTTACTCTAGAGTTTAGAAGGAGAGATCTAATTGAGGTATATAAGATGATTAAGGGGATTGACAAAGTAGACATGGAGAGGATGTTTCCTCTGGTGAGGCAATCTAGAACGGGAGGTCATAGTTTTAGGATAAGGGGTAGCAGGTTTAAAACATATGAGGAGAAATTATTTCTCTCAAAGGGTCATGAGTCTGTGGAATTCACTACCCCAGAGTGCAGTGGATGCCGGGATATTGAGTAAATTTAAGGAGGAGATAGACAGATTTTTAATTAGTAATGGGTTGAAGGGTTATGGAGAATGGGCAGGAAAGTGGAGTTGAGGCCGAGTTGAGATCAGCCATGATCCTATTGAATGGTGGAGTAGGCTCGAGGGGCTGAATTACCTACTGCTCCTAATTCTTATGTGGCTCAGTGTCAAATGTTAATATAATGCTCCTGTGAAGTGCTTTTGGGCATTTTATTGTACTAAATATGCTATATTAATACAATTTGTTTTTATAAAAACTTCTCACCTCCCTTTTTTTGTGAATTACCTTAAATCTTTGTCTTTATCGTTACTGACCCTCCTGCCAGTGGAAACCATTTCTCCCTAGCTCTTATCAAACTCCTTCATAATTTTGAACGCCTCTATTAAATCTTCACTTATCCTTCTATGCTGTAAGAAGAATATTCCCAACTTCTCTGAAGTCCCTCGTTCATGGTATCGTACTGGTAAATCTCCTATGCACCCTCCTGAAGGCCCTGACGTCCTACCAAAAGTGTGGTGCTCATACTTGAACACACTCCTCCAGCTGAGGGCTAACCAATGATTTATAATGGTTTAGTATAACTTCCTTGCTTTTATACTGATGCTTCTATTTAGAATTTTTTTTAACAGGCTTATAAATTTGTCCTGTCGCATTCAGAGATTTGTGTATGTGAACTCCAGGTATCTCTGTTCCTGCAGTAGACGTAGTGAAGATATTTCCACTTGTGGGGTGCCCAAAACTATGGGCCATATATACAAGAAGGTCACTACTAAATCCAATAAAGAATTCAGGAAAAATGTCCTTACTCTGAGAATAGTAAGGATGTGGAATTGGCTACCATGTGGAGTGGTTGAGACAGATAACATAGATGCATAAGTACATAAGAGAGAAAGAAATAGAAGGCAGTGCTAGTATGATGAGATGAAGCAAGGTGGGAGGAGACTCGTGGAGCATAAACACCACACAGATCTGTTGGGCTGAATGGCCTGTTTCTGTGCTGTAGAATTCTATGTAATTTTTATGTCCTCCTGAATTCTGTTACTATCATTCACAATGTTTCCTACACTTCCAACTAGAAAAACTGTTCACAAAATTTCCTAAAGGAAGATATCTTACCCCTCTTTATGGTGAGCTTCAGTTTAAAAAAAAATGTCCACACACCACCTTATGTCCATGTCACCAACAGTGAGGTAATTTTTTTTTTACTGTGTTTTTAATGTTTGCCATTGTCCACATGACAGCCTCACTGTCTACTAAACAATAATTAGCTATAATCATTTTACCTATTAAGGAAATTAACTTTTGTCCTGTAACTTGGATACTTTTCTAAAAAGTCATAAACCTGCACTATGTTTGAATCCTGTTTTCAAAATTAATTATTTTTAAAGCTTTGTAAGTGATAGAAGGTAGTATTTATGATATAAACAGAAAGTGGTACTTATATACCTCAGCTTACTTTTGTAACCTAGGGCAAATAGTTCATCAAAAGCCAGAAACTGGAAACAACTGCAATATACTTGTTTAAACAAAATGTTTTGAACTTATTGTCCAAGTTGTGTAAAGGATATTTGACCAGAAATCATTAGATGTAGTTTATATCTCAAATGGCCTGACTGGATAATGTGGAGGCACTGGGTGGTGTTGCTCAAAGCTGTGGAATGATTTCTGTGATCTGAACTTTATTGAACAGGAAAATATGAATTCAAAGGTGCAACATTTTCTTGCAGGTAGTGAGGTAAATTAGAAGACAGAGTTCCACCTGGATGGTCCTTTTCACCTCCTTGTGCTAACTGTCGGGACATTAACAATGCCATCTGCCTGGCCTCTTGGTAGCAGTGTTTGATATTTGTGATGCCCCAAACTAACCTTCATACAAGTAAAAATAAAAAAATTCTGTTCTTTTGTAGGAGGATCATGGCCAACCACTTTTTGGAGTGCAGTTTAACTGGCACAGTAAGGAGGGAGATCCTTTGGTATTTGCCACAGTTGGTAGCAACCGGGTCAGTGTCTTAATATGTCGCATCACATTTAATTTTACATTATTTGAAAAAGCAATATATATTTGGACTTTAAGCCGGGACCTATCTCGTTGATGCATATAGCCAAGGATGCTTTGAATTTGCCTCGGGACACTGGTGCAGCTATGACTATAAAGTTCTTGTCAAATTATTATTTTTTTTAAAATTTTTGTTTGAGTTACAGCACTGAAACAGGCCCTTCGGCCCACCGAGTCTGTGCCGACCATCAACCACCCACTTATACTAATCCTACACTAATCCCATATTCCTACCACATCCCCACCTGTCCCTATATTTTCCCTACCACCTACCTATACTAGGGGCAATTTCTAATGGCCAATTTACCTATCACCTGCAAGTCTTTGGCATGTGGGAGGAAACCGGAGCACCCGGAGGAAACCCACGCAGACACAGGGAGAACTTGCAAACTCCACACAGGCAGTACCCGGAATTGAACCCGGGTTTTATTGTTTGTATGCAGTAGCGTTTGGGCCACGGATAACATTTTTGATTGTAATTTTTAAAAAGTTTTCCTAATACAAATTGTTCTAGAAGCGAGGGTGGTTTAAATAGATTCTGTAGAGCTGAATATCTTGGGAACTGTCTCTAAACAGTCTCAAAGGGCAGCGCTGCTTGATTTAATGGATTGTTCTTTGCCAATGAATTTGCCAGCTTAAAAAAAAGTTCTATTAAAACTCACATCAAAAGTGGTCGCATTTTTACACCCAAACTGAGTAACATTACGTGCCTGACTCACCCCATTGAAGCAATGGTGACTGTTTCTTCCTGTGGCTACATACTCGACTATATATGGTGTGCGCAGCTCAGGTAGAAACGGATGTGAGAAATGCTTGGCTGCTTTCTTTGCCACCCCCTCTCTCTTTCCCCCCCCCCCCCCCCCCCAAAAATAAAGGCTATATTACCTATTAACTCTTGGGGAAATGTAAATAAATTTGGACAATTTCAATTCAGTTACTAATGAATGCAGTGTTTCATCAGATGTTCATATACATTCTAATTTCCCTTTTTGTTTGGAATAGGTCACACTTTACGAATGTCATTCACAAGGGGAAATACGATTACTGCAGTCGTATGTGGATGCTGATGTATCTTTCTTGGAATATAGATATATAATTATGTGGTAGATGTAAAATTGACACTTTAAGTGGAACACCGCCACCTGCAAGTTCCCCTCCAAGCCACACCATTCTGACTTGGAACTATATCGCCGTTCCTTCACTGTTGCTGGGTTAAAATCCTGGAACTCCCTCCCTAATCGCAGGACTGCAGTGGTTCAAGAAGGTAGCTCACTACCACCTTCTCAAGGGCAATTAGGGATAGGCAGTAAATGCTGGCTTAGCCAGCGATGCTGACGTCCCATGAACGAATTTTAAAAAAAAATTAACTTCAGCTAATGTACTTTTTTGGCAGTAATTGTTTGAAACGTTAAAGGGCCATTCTGATCTGGGTTACAATTTGTTACTTTTTTGAGGAGGGACGCTCAGAGATGTTGGTTTCATCCAAGAATGGTACCTATTTAAATTACTGAATTTCCTTATATTTATTAAGGTAGAAATGTCAGCATAGAGGAAGATTATTTTAAAATAAAATATTTTGGAAAAATTTTTGAGTCTGTACTAGCAGCTAATCAGATGTGGCGAAAGCTAAAACTAATTTTAAAAGGGGCAGTAAACTTGACTTAACCACTTGTTAGTAACAGAAATCTGCTTGATGTGATCCTGTGGGTGTGGCGATAACCCCTTCGAAAATTGAAGAAAATTTACTTTGCCCAGTTGGGTTCTCAAGTGCTGTTGATTGCATAGTCAAAGTGGCACCAGCAATTGTCATGGATAAGTTGGAGTAAGATTGTTCCCTAGTCCTCACTGGAGGAGGAATTGCAGTTACAAAAGAGATGCAGGGGCAAAGAGAAATTACCAGTGAGGTTTTATTCCGTATTGACTCTAACTCTGGAGCTGTTCAGACAGATGAAAACTTCTACACATGTGCATGGACCTATGACAGTAATACAAGCCATCCCCTCCTGGCTGTGGCAGGATCGAGGGGCATTATCCGAATTATTAATCCTATCTCCATGCAGTGCATTAAGGTGAGTACAACCAGTTGTGAATGCTGTACTTTGAGCTAGAATAATGTTTCTGTAAGTTAGTATTGGACTGGATTTTTCCATGATTTTCCCCTCTCCCTACAAAACCAAATAATGTGTAAGGAATGTCAAATATAATGTTCCAGGCTGACCCCTTAGTTAAGTTTAGTTTATAGTGGACTGGTATGCACTACCACAATGACCAGTCACTACAGCAGCTCGGCAACAGGCGCCAATGTCAAAAATAACAACTCTCAGCATCACTTGGCAGCTTCACGTACAGCACTAGTGGCAGAACCTGCCTCTCAAAGATTGGTCTTCACTGCCATCAACAAAGGTGCACCAAGAGAAAACACCCCACTTAAATGGATTGTTTGCTGCATGTCCATCATCTTTCATAGAAGGAAGGATGCCAACCAACGACTTGTTTCAGTGGTCTGTCACTCTGAAATATCTATGCTTCTGTGATTATAAACTTATACATTTATTTTTAAAACTGTTTGAATTCAGGATCATTGGGTTTATTACTTTAAGCATAGTAATAAATAAATCGGGCAGGACTGTGCAGAGCGCTGACAGGTTTAGTTAAGGGCAGAAAAATAACGGACATGTGTGCAGTTTTGAGACTTTTGGGGCAGGTCTGCATTATATGGCTTATTTGATTTGCCCTAGAAAGCTAGAGCACTTTTGATATTGTGGTAATAAATATCTCTTAACTGTTGGATAGAAAAAGGATAAAATAGCCTCTTGGGTCTCAAACTTCTGACAGTAACTCATACAACAACTGGGGACGTGTGTGGTCCAAGAGAATAAGCATCGAGTCCTTTAGTTTGTTTTTCTAGCTCAAGCTGGAGCTTGGTTTTGCATGAAATGCGGGAGTTTGCATAAATTTGTGAGGATCGGCAGTTCAGTTGAGAGGAGGGAACTAGTCCTATTATTAACTTGGAGACATGGAGGGAGAGGGAGACTGTTTTGCCTTGGGAAACTTGAAGAATGTGTTTGCTTTGGGAAAATTGAAGAATGTGTTTCCTTTGGGCCCTGTTGAATTTAACGCAGAGCCTGATTAACAGCCACAGCCAGCCAGATCAAGAAGCTGACTGGTTGGCAGGCGCAAAGGCCTGCAATACCAGGTCACAGCTGGGAAGCGCAGAGGAGGGAGGGAGAGAGAGATTGTGGGTTAGGGGCTGTGGATTGATCGGGGGTCTGGAGCCATTTTGCGGGGGTGGGGGGGGATGTCAGAGGGATTGGAAGCTTCGGGTGAGGGAGGGGAAGGTTGAAAGATTTGGATCAGTGGGAGATCCTGGTGGGGAACAAGTAAGTTGAAAGGCACGTGCCTGCTGGATCCAGCACTCCTTGCCTCCCTTTAGTTGTCAGGTGTTCTTAACGACCCAGCGAGCATAAAATTGGAGATTAAATCTGAGGTCCACAGCCTCATGATCAATGATATTTAAATAGCTAACCTGCCTCCTGTGAGCAGATTGGTCAGGCCCAGTCCAGCCTCTGTTAAAATCAGAAGTAGATGGGATCAGTCAGGTTTGAGACTTTTAACATTTTACCGTCCACTCAAACTAAACTTGCTGATTTGGGTATATGTGCATAAGTCATTGAAGGTGGAAGGACAAGTTGAGAGAGCAGCTAATAAAGCATACAGTATCCTAGGCTTTATTAATAGGAGCATAGAGTACAAGAGGATATGTTGTATATGTATAAGACAATAATTCGGCCTCAGCTGGAGTATTGCGTCCAGTTCTGGACGCTGCTCTTTAGGAAAGATATGAAGGCATTGGATAGAGTACAGAAAAGATTCACAAAAATGATTCCAGGGATGAGGAACTTCAGTAATGAAGATAGATTGGAGAAGTTGGGACTGTTTTCCTTGAAGAGTAGGCTGAGAGGAGATTTGATAGAGGTATTCAAAATCGTGAGGGGTCAGGACAGAGTGGATAGGGAAAAACTGTTCCCACTCATGAAAGGATTGAGAATGAGAGGGCATCGATTTAAAGTGGCAAAAGAAGCAAAAGCGACAGGAGGAAAAACTTTTTTAAGCAGTGTGGTTAGGATCTGGAATACACTGCCTGGGAGTGTGCTGGAGGCAGGTTCAATTGGGGCGGCGCAGTGGTTAGCACCACAGCCTCACCGCTCCAGCGACCCGGTTTCGGTTCTGGGTCCTGCCTGTGCGGAGTTTGCAAGTTCTCCCTGTGACCACGTGGGTTTCTGCCGGATGCCCTGGTTTCCTCCTACAGCCAAAGACTTGCAGGTTGATAGGTAAATTGGCCATTGTAAATTGCCCCTAGTGTAGGTAGGTGGTAGGAGAATTGAGGGAAGGTGGGGATGTGGTAGGAAATATGGGATTAATGTAGGATTAGTATAAATGGGTGGTTGATGGTCGGCACAGACTCGGTGGGCCGACGGGCCTGTTTCAGTGCTGTATCTCTCTATGACTCTAATTGAGGCCTTCAAAAGGGAATTAGACTGTTCTCTGAAAAGGAAAAATTTGCAGGCTTATGGGGAGAAGGTGGGGTAATGGCATTAAATGAATTGCTCATTCAGAGAGCTGCTGCATGCATACTGGGCCAAATGGCGGCCTCCTGCGCTGTAACAGTTCTGTGATTTTGTGATATTGAAAGTTGATCAACAGAATTGCCATTTGTATTGAATTTTTGGAGTAGTTCAAGATCTATTGCTTGATAGGCTGACAAACAAAATATCTGTATATTAACTGACAAAATTGGTTTAATTTGAAAATGTGAAATCTGAACACTTTTGCAAGAAGCTACAAAAGGGAAATGTATGATCTGTTTGAAACAACAATCGGAAAAAAATCAACAGGCACTTGGGGAGGTTTGAGTTAATTAAGGAGAGTCAGCAGGGATTAGTAAAAGGCAGTTCATGCTTGACTAACCTAATTGAATTTTTTGATGAAAGTAACAGAGAAGGTTGATGAAGGGCGGTGGATGTTTATATATGGATTTTGAGAAAGCGTTTGATAAGGTACCACATAAAAGGCTGGTTAACAAAATTCAGGCTCATGGAATAGGGGGGTCAGTGTCCAGTTGGATAAAAAACTTGGTTAAAGGACAGAAAACAGCAAGTCATAGTAAATGTTTTTTAGACTGGAGGATGATAGACATTGGTATTCCCCAAGGATCAGTGCTGGATCACCTGCTTTTTTGCTGTATGTAAATGACTTGGATCTTGGAATACAGAGTAGAATTTCAAAATTTGATATGAACCGCCTGCAACAGGACATAGGCTAGCAGAACGGGCAGACAGGTGGCAGATAGAACTTAATATTGACAAGTGCGAGATGATGCATTTTGGCAGAAAGAATAGGGAAAGGCAATGTATATTTAATGGCACAGTTCTAAAGAGTGTGCAGGAACAGAGGGACCTTGGGGTGCATGTGCATTGATCATTGAAGGTGGCAGGACATATTGAGAGAGCAGTTAGCAAAGCATATGGCATCTTGAGCCAAATAGAGGCTTTGAGTACAAAAACAGGGAAGATATGCTGACCCTTTATAAAGCCCTGGTTAGGCCTCAACTGAAGTATTGCGTCCAGTTCTGTTCTCCACACTTGAGGAAGGATGTAAGAGTCCTTGAAAGGTCTCAGAAGAGATTTACCAGAATGGTTCCAGGGATGGGGGATTTTAGTTACAAGGTTAGATTTGAAACGCTGGCGTTCTCCTTAGAGCAAAGGAGATTGAGGGGAGATTTAATAGAGGTGTACAAGATTATAACGGGCTTAGTTAAGTTAGACAAGGAAAAACTGTTCCCATTAACTAATGGTACAAGGACTAGGGGACACAGATTTAAGGTTTTGGGCAAGAGATGCAGGGGGAATATGAGGAACTTTTTTATACAGCGGGCGGTAATCTCTTGGCCCACAAGAAGCGGAGACAATCAATGATTTCCAAAGGAAATTGGATGGCTACTTGAAGGCAATAAACTTGCATGGCTACGGGGATTGAGTGGGGCAGTGGGATTGACTAGATTGCTTTGTGGAGAACCGGCATGGATTTGATGGGCTGAATGGCCTCCTTCTGTGCCGTTAATGATTCTATAAGGCTTGACTTTTAGTGCTATTTCTGGTGCTAAAGATAGTGATGTTTATAATGCCTTGTATTTCTCTTGGGAAGTAATTTGATTTTCAGAAAATCTGTTAGAAATCAAAAGGTTGCCAAGCACACTCGTGCTTTAATACTAATTTTTATTTTCAGTCTTTAAGTTGTTGCATTTTAAAGGAACAGAATAATTAGTTTTTTTACTTCCTAACAAGTATTTACTATTGTTTAAGAAACTGACGTGGCTTTCTTCCCTTTTTATTGATTGTAGCACTATGTTGGACATGGTAATGCAATCAATGAGCTGAAATTCCACCCCCGAGAACCAAATCTCCTGCTTTCTGTAAGCAAAGGTAAGATCGCAATTAAGATTAACTACTTAGTTTTAAATTGTGCTCTCAGGATTCTGTATAGTGGTGGGATGTGAGTTTACATCTACAACAGGGTTGCCCAACCTTTTGGGCGGAGGGCCACATTACAATTTTTGCTCAGCACAGGGGGGCTGGTGAGCAGATTTCGAAAGATAAAGGCATTAAAAAATTATCTTGCTAATATGTGCATTTTTGTGAAGAAGCTTCAATTGAGAAGATAGTTTATTGACTTACTTTCTCACCACTATATTGAAAACTGATTTAGTGACATACCTAGCATTGTTTTTGCTTCAATAAGTAGTCATTCTTTGCCCGCACACTTGATGGAGCGCTGCAGAATATTCTGGATAGATGTCCACCTTTCAGGAGAGACCTGAATCTCTCTTCTCTCCACCCCCCTGCCCCCTCCCCTGTAGGACTAGGGGACACAGAATGAACGTTTTGTGCAAAAGATGAAGGGGGAATATGAGGGAGCAATTTTTTTACGCAGCAGGTGGTAATGACCTGGAACACTCTGCCCACAAGGGTGGTGGAAGCGAACACAATCAATGACATCAAGAGGAAGTTGGATGGCCACCTGCGAGAAATAGACTTGCAGGGCTGAGGATTGAGCCAGGGAGTGGAACTGACTGCATAGTTCAGTGGAGAGTCAGCATGGGCTTGATGGACAGAATGGCCTCCTTCTGTGCTGTAAGCAAATGACTCTTTGACTCTCACTTCCCCCAACTTTCTCTCTTTTTCTCTCTCTTTTTCTCTCTTTTTTTCTCTCTTTTTTTCTCTCTTTTTTTCTCTCTTTTTTTCTCTCTTTTTTTCTCTCTTTTTTTCTCTCTTTTTTTCTCTCTTTTTTTCTCTCTTTTTTTCTCTCTTTTTTTCTCTCTTTTTTTCTCTCTTTTTTTCTCTCTTTTTTTCTCTCTTTTTTTCTCTCTTTTTTTCTCCCTTTTTTTCTCTCTTTTTTTCTCCCTTTTTTTCTCCCTTTTTTTCTCTCCTTTTTTTCTCTCCTTTTTTTCTCTCCTTTTTTTCTCTCCTTTTTTTCTCTCCTTTTTTTCTCTCCTTTTTTTCTCTCCTTTTTTTCTCTCCTTTTTTTCTCTCCTTTTTTTCTCTCCTTTTTTTCTCTCCTTTTTTTCTCTCCTTTTTTTCTCTCCTTTTTTTCTCTCCTTTTTTTCTCTCCTTTTTTTCTCTCCTTTTTTTCTCTCCTTTTTTTCTCTCCTTTTTTTCTCTCCTTTTTTTCTCTCCTTTTTTTCTCTCCTTTTTTTCTCTCCTTTTTTTCTCTCCTTTTTTTCTCTCCTTTTTTTCTCTCTCACTATCCTCCCCTCTCTCCACCCCCATGTCTCCAGTGTTCCCTGCTCAGGGCTCCCCGTCTCTCTCTCTTTCTCCCCCACTCGCTGTCTGACACTATTGCAGAGAGCGGACAGTCAGCAGATGGTTGGTCAGTTCTTTTTAAAAACATCGCGCTGTCAGTTTCAAGCAGACAGCTGCTAACATCGGGAACAGCCATTTTCCAACAGACTGAGTTTTCCAGTGGGCTTTTTAAAAAAAAAAAGTGAGAACCTGCCGGAAAACAGAGTCTGTTGGAAAATGGCTGTTCCTGGTGTTAGCAGCTGTTGTTTTTTTATTTAGAGATACAGCACTGAAACAGGCCCTTTGGCCCACCGAGTCTGTGCCGACCATCAACCACCCATTTATACTAATCCTATATTCCTACCACATCCCCACCTTCCCTATATCCCCCTACCTATACTAGGGGCAATTTATAATGGCCAATTTACCTACCAACCTGCAAGTCTTTGGCTGTGGGAGGAAACCGGAGCACCCGGCGAAAACCCACTCGGTCACAGGGAGAACTTGCAAACTCCACACAGGCAGTACCCAGAATTGAACCCGGGTCGCTGGAGCTATGAGGCTGCGGTGCTAACCACTGCGCCACTGTGCTGCCCACTGTTGTCTTGAAACTGCGCGATGTTTTTAAAATGGCTGCTCTGTAAGAAGACGACAATGGGAAATTTCTCATCTCCAGTCATGGCGAGGATGAGGAATGGCCCGGGAGCAGTTTACATCGCAGGCCGGATGGAAATGTTTGGCAGGCCATATGTTGGACAAACCTGATCTAGAATCTCCTTGGTGCTGTGGTGCAGGTTCAGCAGTGCTGCTGGATGAGAGTGCTGAATTGAAGCCTTTGGGAGGGGTGAGAAATTTGAGGTAATGAAGAGGTTGCTTCTCTAGTCATCTGCCAGCCACCAGCCTGGGCAGCATTGTAGAAGATTCAGGAGGCTGTAGTAACTGGCTTGGGGAAGGAGAAATTGACTTGGAAAGTGTATAAGTTGAAAATAAGGATTTTGAAATACATGCCAGGGGGATGCTTGTCTATTCTTTTACAGCTTTCTCAACTGAGAGTGTATGTATGTAAGAATGTATGTATGTGTATACATACACACACAATAAGTTTTGTGTCTAAAGAATCTAAAAATGTAAATCATTGTAGAAAACCAATTATGTGCTCTTCGGTTTATGCTTTTTCCCGTGTTCCATATGATTTGCTGCCAACTTAACATTTTAAAAAAAATTGCTGCTACACCCCCACCTGTTCTCACTGCTGGGCCAGCTGAGTTTCTATCTTGATTTGAAGACTTAACAAATTTTAAAATTAATTTATTGTCTCCTTTTTAATATCCCGTGTAGTAGTAATGTTATGTCTTCTGTCATAAGTTTAAAAATAAGATCGCCACAATTGCATAGAACAGTAATCATTTTTAATATGTTTTGAACAACTGAGTACTGTTATGACTTGTAACTCACTCTGGACTCTGGGAACCTGTAGCTTATCAAGATAAAAACTATAGCTTCTGTGAAGTACTCCATCTGAAAGGCTAAATGGAACCTGTGCTTCACACTAGATCATGCTCTAAGGTTTTGGAACATCCAGACTGACACTTTAGTTGCAATATTTGGAGGCGTGGAAGGACATCGAGATGAAGTTCTGAGTGCAGTAAGTGACCAGTGATATTGTGTGCTGTTTCATTATTTGGCTTCCATTAGTAATGTAAAAATTCTATTCAAGACAATATTTTATAGTAATGACCAATGACTCTTTGGCACTATTTAGACTTCTAAGGGTTTAATGGTAAAATGCAGGAAGTGCATTGAAAGATGATGAGATGTTCTTGAGTTTGCATGGGTTAACAGCAAGATGATCTAAAGGGAACTCTACACTGACTTCTCGGTGCTACATGTTGCAAGATGTTCCATTTCTTGAGTACTTTTGTTTTCACTTAATGACGTTGCACACAGGGAGTGAAACTATGAAGACCACTCAGCTCCTGACCTCATTACAGCCTTGGTCCAAGCATGGACAAAAGAGCTGAACTCCAGAGGTGAGGTGAGAGTGACTGCCCTTGACATCAAGGCAACATTTGACCGAGTGTGGCATCAGGGAGCCCTAGCAAAACTGGAGTCCATGGGAATTGGGGAAAACTATCCACTGGTTTGAGTCATACCTAGCACAAAGGAAGATGATTGTTGTTGTTGTTGTTGAAGGTCAAGCATCTCAGTCACAGGACATCACTGTAGTAGTGTCCTAGGCGCAATTCTCTTCAGCTGCTGCATCAATGACCTTCCCTCCATCATAAGGTCAGAAGTGAGGGTGTTTGCTGATGATTGCACAATGTTCACCATTCACAACTCCTCAGATACTGAAGCAGTTCGTGTCCAGATGCAGCAAAACCTGGACAATATCCAGGCTTGGGATGATAAGTGGCAAGTAACATTCGTGCCAGGCAATGACCATTTCAAACAAGAGAGAATCTAACCACCTCACCTTGATATTCAATGGCATCATCGCTGAATCCCCCACTATCCAACATTCTGGTGTTAACATTGACTAGACACTGAACTGGACCAGCCACACACATGCTGTGGATATAAAAGCAGGTCAGAGGCTGGGAATTCTGTGGCAGGTAATTCACCACCTGTCTCCCCAATGCCTGTCCACCATCTACAAGGCACAATTCAGGAGTGTGATGGAATACTCTCCACTTGCCTAGATGGGTGCAGCTCCAACAGCACTGAAAAAGCTCTACACCATCCAGGACAAAGCAACCTGCTTGATTGGCACCCCATCCACCACCTTCAACCTTCACTCCCCCCACCACCGACGCACAGTGGCAGCAGTGTGTACCATATGCAAGATGCACTGCAGCAACTCACCAAGGCTCCTTCAACAGAAACCTTCCAAACCCGCGACCTCTACCACCAAGAAAGACAAGGACAGCAGATGCTTGGGAACACCACCACCTGCAAATTCCCCTCCAATCCACAAGCCATCCTGACTTGGAATTGTATCGCTGTTCCTTCACTGTCGCTGGGTCAAAATCCTGGATGCCTTTGCTAACAGTACTGTTAGTGTACCTACACCCGAAGGACTGCAGCAGTTCAGAAAGGCAGCTCACCACCACCTTCTCAAGGGGCAATTAGGCATGGGTAATAAATGCTTGCCTAGCCAGTGACACCCACATCCCACAAACTAATTAATAAAAAACATTTTAGTTAAGCAGGGTTAAATCGTTGGTGGGAAGAGGTGGAGAGGAGGATAGGGCAGCCAGGAAACACGCTTAAGCAGGGAGTGTTGGGAAGGCTGAGCGAGATCCTCTGGAGGTCAGGGTTGACTGCAGAGTAGCAAATGTTGCTCAGAGGGTGATGTTAACATCCACAAAAATGTTGCTTATTTGTGAGAGGGGTTAGGGGCGGAACAGTGTTCAGAGTGAGTTGGAAAAGGTCCTGCAGAAAATGTTGTTTGTGCACCCCTTGTCCAATCATCAGAATATTGCTTCATGTGTACAAATTGTTGCTCAGCGAGATATGGCTAAGTATTTACCTGAGTTGTGGGAGGGATTATCTAAAACTTCCTCCTTAGTGAAGGGGTCTCCCCAGAAACAAAATGATGCTCATTGTGGGGAGGGGAAAACCTTGTATAAAACATTTCTCAGAGGAGGAAGAGTGTGGCCCAAAGCACAATGGGGCTGTGGGTCTGAAATGGCATTGTGGGAGCCTTTGGGTTGAAGTGCATCAAGGATTGAGGCACTGAAACTCCCTTATCCAACTGAGTAGGGAGAGGAGATTAAAGGAAAAGGCTTATTTATTTGTGGAATTTACCGGTGAGACTATATGTCAGGCTGAACATGAAAAAAGGGCTTGCATTTATAGAGCCTTTCACAAGCTCATGATGTCTCGAAGCCAGTGAAGACTTCTGAAACATAGTCACTTTTGTAATGCAGGGAAACATGATAGCCACAAAGCAAGGTCCCACCAGCAGTGAGATAATGACTCAATAATCTGACAATGTTGGCTGAGATGAATATTGGTTGGGACTCCAGGGGAACTCTCCTACTTTCCTTTGAACAGTACCATGGGATCTTTTACATTCATCTAAGAGGACAGATAAGTCCTCGGTTTAACGCCTTATTTGAAAGACATCACCTCCAACAGTGCAGTATTGAGTGCTGCACTGAAATATCAGTTTTGATTATGTGCTCAAGTCTCTGGAGTGGGACATGAACCTGCAATCTTCAGACTTGGGTGTGTGCTACCACTGAGCTAAGGTGATAGTGAAATATGAAACCTTTCATCAGGTCTGTGACCTTTCATCAGAACTAGCAAAAGTTAGAAAGGTCACAGACCTGAAACATTTACTGTTTCTCTCTCCACAGATGCTGCCAAACCTGCTGAGTATTTCCAGCACTTTGTTTTTATTTCAGATTTCCAGCATCTGCAGTATTTTGTTTTTATGTACCCACCAGTTGGTAGGTATGTGGGATACTGCCTTTCTAGCTAATGTTACTGTGGTGCGTTAAAAATGGAAATTGGATATTAACATTGATGTGTAGTTGCTACTGCAGGTACATGTTGACACTTAATGGCTTTTTCATAAGAGAGCCTGATCTAAACATTTTCAATGTACTGCTAAAAGGCATGTTTGTGACCCACTCAACATTTTCAGTCATTAGATTGTGTTAAATATCTTATATTTTTCTTTGTTTGCAGGATTTTGATCTCCTTGGAGAGAAAATAATGTCTTGTGGCATGGATCATTCCCTTAAATTGTGGCGAATCAACTCTGAAAGGATGCTAAAAGCTATTAAGGCATCGAATGAATATAACCCAAGTAAAACTAACAGGTAACAGTTACGTACTTCAACCCTGTTCATATTACGTTGCCTGGACTTGATTTTTGCAATTACTAGTTTATTTTGTTTTGGAACTGGCTGCTTTTTCACTGCCTTCACAGATGGGAAAACCATTAGATCTTAAAATGCTACCTTACTATACAGTGCTTGTTACAAAGTCTATTTTGGATTTTTTAAAGAAAGGACCTGATTCTAGAAGATAGCAAAAGCTTTCATGTGGTCTTTCATTTAAAATTACACTTCCTTGGTATATAAAAGCCATCTGAATATTTGTCATACATTTGGTATTATAAATGGATGACTTTATCTTATACCTGACAACTTGTGCCTTTATTCAAATGGAGACTCTTTAATTTTACATCTATATAACAATAATAAAAATCTTAATGTCTGCACCTACTTCCGTGTCAACATTTCCATTATGGATTCACATTTGTAATGAAAAATGCCTGCTTGATTTTATATTTCCCAGCCCCTCAGCTTGTACACTAGAGAAACTTGTAACCAACTTCTTTACTTTCCAAGCTGTTGTACATTTTTGCACCAGTATCTCGATCAATAATCTGTAGATCGTGATGCGGTTGTTTACTCCCGTTTTATCTGCCGCGTTTGGAACTGCTGTGCAATGTAGCAGAGGAAGATCTAAAATTACTTTGTATCGGAAAGCTCCACATACTTAGTTACAATAGATTTTCAAAATCTAAACAATCTATTGACCCTTGTTGCATGCACAGTAAGGAAACTTTGCAATTACTTCCTTTGATGTTTCAGCGATGATTAGTAGCTGAGCCATATACTTAAAGGCTCCCGGGTTTGATCTGTGGTCTTTTGTGGGTGAGCTGATTTCAATTGGCATTTTGCTAGGGGACCCACTACCCTTGATTAAGAAAGGAAAACCAGTGAATCTGCTCTTAACTGCTGTGCAGAGGCCCTTGCTAGAAGTGTAAGTCTGTTGTCAGGTGACAATCAATTGAGCTTAGCTGTGATTTCTCCATTCCCCCTTCACCCAGTATCGCCTTGAACACGAAGAATGACCACTTGGATGAAGTATCAGTGTCTGATTGAGGTTGGTGTAATAACCCTGAGCAACTGCAAATCAATCCCTTCAGCAGTGGAGAAAGAATTTAAAAAAAAAAATTCACATGTTTTTAACAACAAGTTCATGTCTAACTGGTGTGTCTGCTTTATTTAGTTAGCATCACTCTTTCTTGAATTAGAAAGTTACAAATTCAAGCTCCACTCCAGGACCTTGGCTCACAATCTAGATTGACATTCCAATACAGTGTTCCTAGAGTCCTACATTGTCACAGCTGCCACTTTTTGACAAGACATTAAACTGACCTTGTTGACCAGGTAGACTTTAAATACCCCATGGTAATTCAGATAAAATCACTGTTCTCTCGATGTACTGGCTAACAGTCTCCTCAAACAAAACTAATTGACCGTTCATGTCATTGCTGTTTATCATGTTGTTGCAGTGTACCAGCTGCCTGCCCCTTTTGTCTACATGATTGTTATTGCACTTCAAAGTAATTCATTGTGTATGAAAATGTTGGTGAGAGATGCAAATCTTTAACAACGAGTTAAGTTCTGAGCATCATTAACAATGTTCATGGTCTCATCTGAGTTATTTTGGAGAAGAGATGGAACTTAGTATTCATTTTTTTTTTACTGTTCATAAAAAAATGTCTTTTGGGATGAAGGCCATTTGTGTCGCAGAAAATCCATTTTCCAGATTTCTCCACAAGGGACATACATAGGAATTATGTGGACTGTGTGCGCTGGCTTGGAGATCTGATCTTATCAAAGGTAAACATTTTGTTTCGGTCTGCAGCATTCATTTAGCTACAGGTTGTCTGAACCTGTATCCTCTAATGAGTCTCCAAGTTTGTGAATCTACATAATTTAGTGGCTAAATTATACATAGCCTTTCATATTGTGATTATGTTGAGTAGGGTTGCAAGCAGATTGCTGCCATTTCTGGGCCAGAAATGGGTGCAGAGCGATAAATGACTTTTTGTTTTAGGAAAATATGTGCAGAAATTAAAAATCCATAAAAGTGAAATTTGTTTTGTTTTAGCTATAATAATCAAGAGGTTTGTAGATATCAACAAAAGTAGCCACTGTATTAAAATCTGCATTTTAGAAAGAACCTTAAGGTGACTGTTAAGTATTATGAAAGTTTTCAATGAAGCTCTAATAAAATTAACTGATTTATTTTGACTTGGGTATGCACAAGGACCATGAGCAGTGATTAACAATCATGTTATCTGTTTCAGTCTTGTGAAAATGCCATTGTGTGCTGGAAACCTAGCAAAATGGAGGCTGACATTGATAGAATAAAACCAAATGAATCAAATGTGACCATACTGGGAAGATTTGATTACAGTCAGTGTGATATTTGGTACATGAGGTTTTCAATGGATTTCTGGCAGAAGGTAAGAATGAAGTATGCAGAAGTGCACTTAAAGTATTCAGTTAGTATAGTTTAGAAGTATATACCCATTCTGTAGTAGTTTACTACTCAGTCGCTGAGCTAGGTGGTTACTAATAACCCTCCCGTTATAATCTTCCTTGTTTATTGGAAGAGTGGATTGTTACCATTGAACATTGAGATTTTTGATCTTAAGAAATGTGTAATTTATATCTCGTCAGTATCTTCTTTAAATATGTTGACTTCATTGTTATCTTAAAAACCTCCAAGACCCTTTTGTCAGTGGTTTCTTTGAAACTATTTATCTATTAAAATCTAGATTTCTTTTTAAAGATGTTGGCTTTAGGCAATCAAGTTGGAAAACTCTATGTGTGGGACCTTGAAGTGGAAGATCCTCATAAAGCTAAGTTAGTGTTTTCTCATTTTATAAATGACGTGCAACAATCAAGGCAGCAGATAATGTGGTTTCTCAGTATTAAGCAATTCTCCAGCTGTTTTGAAATCATGAACTGTATGGAGCCTGCTTTCCAAATATGCCAAGATTCTGGTGAGATTTAATTTACTAATAAAATGAAGACAAATTCCATTCTTTCCCCTCCCACCTCTATTTTAACCTAATCAACGGCAACACTTGCCTAGAGAAGCAGCTAGTTAAACCACTCACAGGCCTTTGCCGGTAAAGCACTGCAATGCCCTGTTGGATAATCTTATATGTGAGGTAAAGGTCTGCAAAGGAAACCTGACTGAGCCCGAATGTCGGACCCAGAAGTCTGACCCGAACCCGACACATGTCGTTTGGTCCCGTCGGGTCGGGTAGCAGGCCTGTACCCATGCACTGATGTACAGGCCTGCTACCCGACCTGACCACGACGGGACCTGACGACATGTGTCTGGTCGGGTTGCACTTCCAGGTCCAGCATTCGGGCTCGCTCGGGTTTCCTTTGCAGACCTTTATTTGCCAGTGCTGCTCTTAATCAGCTGTTTATTTAATAAGGAGCTACTTGGGGTGACTGAAGCTCAGATTTTCTAGACTTCCCTGTAAAGGAGTGTCTTGATTTTTGTATAGCTGACATTGGAACTTGCAACATGTGGCATACTGTTTGCAAATACCACCATGGTGAATTGTTGCATTTTTGATACTGCAGTTAAGCTATTGATTATTTTGTGATGTAATTGATTTTTTTTCTTCTTAGATGCACAACACTGGCTTATCCGAAATGCACTGCAGCCATACGACAAACCAGTTTTAGCAGAGATAGCAGTATTCTCATTGCTGTATGTGATGATGCCACCATCTGGCGCTGGGACAGACTTCGATAAACAATATTAATCACATTCCAAATTTAGTGAATCGAGCATATTATCTGTATACCAGTGACATTGAATATTTTCTTGGCTGGTTTTGCCAAGTGTCGTTGTCAAAATTGTACTGCTTGTGCATATTTGCTAATGTATGCTGTGTAGTTAAGTTTGACCTTTCCCTTCATGCTGCTTATTGCTTTTACTCTACTGTCAATAAATATATTTTTTATATGTTTGCCTGAATGTAAATGCTATTTAGAAATTCTTCTAAAATTTCATTTACAACTAATTGCTGTGTAAATATATTTAAAGTATTCGGCCTCTCTAAACAACAGTTTACATTGAAGAGAAAGTGCTGGAAATACTCGGCAGGTCTAGCAGCATCTGTGCAGAACTGGCAAAAGTTAGAAATGTAACAGTCTTTGAGCAAGTGAAAGGGGGAGGAGGGGAAGAAGAACAAGAGGGATGGTCTGTGATAGGACAGGGAGGAAGAGATTAAATGACAGATGTCGTGGAACAGAATGCAAATAGAGTGCTAAATAGTTGTAGCGCTAGACAAAGCATGAGTCTAGAGAGAGTGCGAACAGCAGAATAATGAATAGCTCTGTACAAAAGCAAAAACATGAAAAATAACTTTAAGACTAGCATATGGTTACAAAATAAATAATTAAAATATATAATTTGAAAAATAATTTTAAAAAAATAATGGAGCTCATGATCTGAAAATATTGAACTCCATGTTGAGTCCAGAAGGCTGTTGAGTGCTTAAGCGGAAGAAAAGGTGCTTTTCCTCGAGTTTGCGTTCAGCTTCAGTGGAAAACTGCAGCAGGCCTTGGCTGGAAATGGTATGGGAGCAGGGTGCTGAATTAAAATGACAAGCAACCGGAAGCTCGGAGTCATGCTCGCAGACTGAGCGGAGATATTCTGCAAAGTAGTCACCCAATCTGTGGCTGATCTCCCCAATGTAGAGGAGACCACATTGTGAGCAGCGAATACAGTATACTAAACTGAAAGAAGTACAAGTAAATCGCTGCTTCACCTTGACTGTGTGTTTGGGGCCTTAGATGGTGAGGACAGAGGAGGTAAAAGGGCAGGTGTTACACTCCTGCGATTGCATGAGGAGGGGATGAGGTGTTCGGGGTGATGGAAGAGTGGACCAGGGTGTCTCAGAGGGAACTATCCCTTCGGAATGCTGGCGGGAAAGGAAGATGTGTTTGGTGGTGGCATCACACTGGAGGTGGTGGAAATGGCGAAGGATGACCCTTTGAATGTGGAAGCTGGTGGGGTGGAAAGTGAGGACAAGGGAAACCCTGTCGCGGTTCTGGGAGGGAGGGGAAGGGGTGAAGGCAGAATTGCGGGAAATAGGTTGAACACGGTCAAGGGCCCTGTCAATCAAAGTGTGGGGAAATCCTCAGTTGAGGAAAAAGGAAGACATGGAGAGGCGGTGGCGTAGTGGTAATGTCACTAGTAACCTAGAGACCTTGGCTACTGCTCTGGGGAGATGTGTTTAAATCCCATCATGGCAGATGGTAAAATTTGAATTCAATTAACCTGGGAATTAAAAAGCTAATCTGATGGTGACCATGAAACCATTGTCGGTTGTTGTGAAACCTATCTGGTTCACTAATGCCCTTTAGGAAGGAAATCTGCTGACCTTGCCTGGTCTGGTCCACATGTGACTCCAGCAATATGATTGACTCTGAAATGGACTAGCAAGCCACTCCATTCAAGGGCAGTTAGGGATGAGCAATAAATGATGGTCTAGCCAGCGATGCTCACATCCCACAAATACATTTTTAAAAATCAAGTGTTGTGGAAGGTTGCATCATCAGAACAGATGCATCAGACGGAGAAACTGCATGACTGGAATCCTTACTGGAGGCAGGGTGAGAGGAAGTGTAGTCGCGGTAGGCTTATAATAAATACTTGTGGACAGTTTATCCCCAGAGAAGTCTATGAAGGGAAGTTTTGGAGATGGACTATGTGAAGGTGCGAGAAGGGTGGAAATTGGAAGCAAAGTTGAAGTTTTCTGGATCGGGCGAGAGCAGGAAACGGCACCGATACAGTCATCAATATACCAGAAGAGTTGGGGAAGGGGGTCTGAGTAGGACTGGAACAAGGAATGTTCGACATACCCCACAAAAAGACAGGCATGACTAGGACCCATGTGGGTACCCTTAGCACCACCTTTTATTTGGAGGAAGTGGGAGGAGAAGTTGTTCAATATGAGAACAAGTTCAGCCAGGTGGTGGTGGATGGGGACTGGTTGAGTCTCTGTTCAAGGAAGAAGCAGAGAGCCCTCAAACCATCCTGGCGGGGGATGGAGGTGTCGAGAGATTGGACGTCCATAGTGAAGAGAAGGCGGTTAGGACCATGAAACTGGAAAATTTGGAAATGGCGTAGGATGTCAGAAGAGTCGCTGGAGGTGCAACACTTGCTTTTTACCTCCTCTGTCCTCACCATTCAAGGCCCCAAACACTCCTTCCAGGTGAAGCAGCGATTTACTTGTACTTCTTTCAATTTAGCATACTGTATTCACTACTCACAATGCTGTCTCCTCTACATTGGGGAGACCCAACGCAGTTGGGTGACCACTTTGCAGAACACCTCCGCTCGGTCTGCAAGCATAACTGAGTTTCCGGTTGCTTGCCATTCTAATTCGTCACCCTGCTCTCAGGCCAACATTTCTGACCTCAGCCTGCTGCAGTGTTCCGCTGAAGCTCAACGCAAGCTTGAGGTACTTCCAATTAGGCACTCTATAGGCTTCTAGACTCAGTATTAAGTTCAATAATTTCAGACCATAAGCCCCATTATTTTTAATTTTTTTAAATATATTTTCTTTTTTAATTATTTATTTTGTAACCATGTGCTGGTCTTAAACTTATTTTTCATGTTTTTGCTTTCGGCCAGAGCTGTTCATTTTTCTGCCACGCTATAACTATTTAGCACTTCATTTGCATTCTGTTCCATGACATCTCTGTCATTTAATCTCTCCACCCTCTGCCCTATCACAGACCTTCCTTCTTGTTTTTCTCCCCTCCCCACTTTCACTTGCTCAAAGACTGTTACATTTCTAACTTTTGCCAGTTCTGATGAAGGATCACAGATATGAAACATTAATTCACTTTTTCTTTACATAGATGCTACCAGACCTACTGAGTATTTCCAGCACTTCCTGTTCTCATTTCAGTGTTCCAGCATCCACAGTATTTTGCTCTTATTTTAGTGTTGACAATACCTGGTGTCTTAAGTTTTTGTTCCCTCTAAGGTGCCATTGTAGCCTAAAGAATAAGTGTTTCATATCCAACCAAATCTTTGTAGATTTAATTGCTGGAAAACGTCAGTGTAGATCTATTAGGACAGTACCATTGATGAGGATTTAGTGATGAAGTTGAGATTGAAAAGGGTAAGGAAGGGATGACCTGATAGAATTCTTCAAGGTTATATAATTGTGCCCAGTGGAACACGTAAAGTCTTATGAATTTGACCTGAAACATTATGGGTAGATCTCACAGTTACATTTCATAGTACCTTTTAAAGTACAAGAACATAAGCAGGAGGAGGTGATACAGCCCCTCAATCCTGCTCTGCCATTCAATAAGATAGCTGATCCCTGACCTCAATTCCATTTTCCTCCCCAATGCCCATATCCCTTGATTCCCCTACAGTCCAAAAATCTATCTCTCCCAGCCTTGAATATACTCAACGACTGAGCATCCACAGCCCTCTAGGGTAGAGAATTTGAGATTCACCACCCTCTGAGGGAAGAAATTCCTCCTCATCTCAGTCTTAAGTGATCAACCCCATGAGCTGACAATCTAAGGCACTTCGGAGGTGTAAGGATGCTGAGCTAAAGGAGGAGTGACCTAAAGTTTGGTCAGTGAGGGGAATTTTAAGGAGAGTCTATCGGAGGGACGTAGGAAATAGGTGCAGGAGTAGACTATACATCCCTTCGAGCCTGCTCTGCCCTTCAATACAATCATGGCTGATCATTTACTTTTAAACTCCAGTTTCCTGCCCTATCCACATATCCCTTAATGTCCAAAAATCAATATCTATCTCAGTCTTGAACATACTTAGTGACTGAGCATCCACAGTCCTCTCGGGTTTAGAATGCCAAAGATTTACAATCCTCAGTGAAGAAACTTCTCATCTTAGTCCTAAATGGCCAACACCTTATCGTGAGATTATGACACCTGTTTTTGGACTCTCCAGCGACGGAAAACAGCTTCTCGGCATCGACCTTGTCAAGCCCTCTTGGAATCTTATACATTTCAATGAGATCACATCTCATTCTTCTAAACTTCAAAGGCCCATTCTACTCAAAATCTCTTCAGAGGCCAACCCTCATCCATCAATGTAGTTGAACCTTCGTTTCACCCCCTCTGACAAGTATATCCTTCCTTAGGTCAAGAGAACAAAACTCCACAATACTCCTGTATATAATTGCAGCAAGATTTCCTTATTATACAGCACCCCGTTGCAGTAAAGGCTAACATACCATTTGCCTTCCTTATTGTTTGCTGTTTCTGTATGTTAACGTTGTGATTTGTATATAAACACACTCAAATTCCTCTTCATACCAACATTTACTAGTTTATCAACTTAAAAAAAAAATTGTTTCTGTCTTCCTCCCACTAAAATGGATAATTTCACATTTCTATGCATTAAATTTAATCTCACGCCTTCTTGTCCACTCACTTGACTTGTCCATATCCCTTTGCAGCCTCTTTGCAATTTCCTCACAGCTTACTTTCCCAACTAATTTTGTATCATCAGTAAATTTGCGCTTGTTCCCCCTCATCTAAGTCACTGATATGTTGTAAATAGCTGAGGCCCAAGCTCCGATGGAGAGGGAATTATAGGGTGTTAGTGAAGAAATGATACAAGGCCAAAGTCAGAAGTGGGGCACCTCGACATTGATTATCGAGAATGAGAATTTTAAATGAGGCTTTCAGACCTGGGAGCCAATGTTGGTTAGTGAAGACAAGCAATGGATGAGTAGGATTTGGTGTGGGATAGGATAAAGCCTCAGAGATTTGGGTGAGCTGAAATTTACAAGGGTGAATCCTAGTCAGCCAGAGGAGTTTTGACGTTCTCAAATTTGTTGGTGACAAAGGCATGAATGAGCTGGGGTAGTGATGGAGCTGTATGATCTTTGTAACAGAACAAGGTTGGAAGCTCAGCATCAAGGTCGAAAAGGACACCGAGGTTGCAAACAGTCTGGTTCAGTTTGAGGCGGTAACTGAAAAGGGGGTTGGAATTGGTGGCAGGATCCAAAGAAGTTGACCTTCCCACTGGTTAGCTGAAGGAAGTTACTTCTCAATTATGACTGGGTGTCTGACAAGCAGCTCGATAGCAGATGCAGCAAAGGGATTGTGAGAGATGATGAGCTAGAACTGGGTGTCATTTGTGAAGCTTATCCTCTGGCTTCAGATGATGCCAGTGGCAGCATGTGCACGAAGAGAACGAGGCCAAGGATGGATTCTTGGGACTCCAAAGTTGACCGAGGGGATGGGAAGGACCAAATCTGGTTATGATTGAATAACTAACTGTGGAACCAACAAGGGAGGAGAGGCATTGGAGAAGGCTAATGGAATCAACTGTTAAAGCCAGCAGAGAAGATGAAGGATAATGCATCAGTCATAATCACAGAAACTTGTTTGTGACTTTGGTAAGGGTTGTTTCAGTGTTGTGGAAGGTATAAAAGCCTGATTGGAGAGATTCAAACAAGGTAATGCAGGAGAGATGGGACAATGTCTTCAACGACCTTGGAGAGGAAAGATTAAGTCGGAAATGGACCAGAGGTTAGTGAGAACAGAGTAGGCAGTGTGACTGGTAGGGGGACAGTGCCTGAAGAAAGTGAACCATTTACTATATTGGCTAAAATGATCACTGATGGTATCCTTTTAAATGGGACCGTGGTATGTTATCCTTCATTGTTCTTGAGCTCTCCCTTTTGTTGCAGTTAACCATTTCTTTCTTCACCAGCTCTCCCTTGTGGAGATGCCCTTGTTTGATTCCTACCTGTCCCAAATTAGCCAGCACTCCTTCTGCTCCTGCATAACTCAGGAATACTTCAAGATTCTATCCTAGGAGTCCTTTTGGTTTACACGTTACCCCCTCTGCAAATGGCATGGACTCAGCTTCCATATCACAGAATTGTTACATGTAAGCTGAAAACACTGAACTCTACCTTTTTGCTTACCATTGACTGAACTACACTGATATCAAATTGCTTGTCTGACATCAAGTTGTGGCTGAGCTATAACTTTCTCCAAATGAACATCAAAATTGAAGCAACTGAACAGCTGTCAAAAGCATCCCCGTGTTCAGGCTGACCTAGGCGGTACACAATCTTGGTGTTCTGATTGACTTATATCTCAGTTTCAAAACACCATATCTTATCCTAAACCAAGGTGCTCACTTCCACCTCTGCAACACTGCCCACTGTTATCCCATTTTCCCTCTTTATCGCTGCAACTGTTTATTTGTCTCAAGTTTTGTATTCTCAAGCGTGCTCCTTGCTGAGGTGCTAAACTCCTTCCTATACAATCTCCTTGCCACCATTTGGCCTGTCCTGTGCTAGGTCTTGTTTATTCTTCATTCGCATCTGACGAACTTCCATTCTTGAAATGTACCAAACACAAAATTCTTGTTCTTGTTTACAAATCCCATGGTAGTCTCTCCCCACATTATCTTTACAAAATGCTTTAGCCACTCTGATTCTTGGCATCTGTAGTCCACATACCCCCACTTCCAATCACTTGATGGCAAATGTTTACACATGCCTTAGCCTCCCCTTCCCAAACCCCAACACTGTTGTAAGGAAAGGGTTAACAGACTGGCTAGAACAAAGTTGTCCAACCTTTTCACATGAGGGGCCACATTACAATTTTCATCCTACATTGGGGGCCAGTGAGCAAATTTTGGAAAAATAAAGGCATTAGAAATTTATCTCACTATTAATCAAAACAACAGAAAATGTGCATTTTTGTGAAGAAGTTTTAAATAAGACTAATTTATTAACTTACTTTCTTATCACAATGTTGAACATTGAATTAGTGAGATACCTGGTATTGTTTTTGCTTGCACAAGTAGTAAATGTTTGCCCACACACTTGATGTAGTGATGTGGAGTATTCCAGATAGATGTCCATCGGTCAGGAGTGATCTCAATTTCTTTCCCCACTGTGTCCATCCCTCTCCCTTCTGTGTCTATCTCTCTCTCCACTCTCTCTCTCTCTCTTCTGTGTCTATCTCTCTCCCCTCTCTCCCCCTTCTGTGTCTATCTCTCTCTCCCTTCTGTGTCTACCTCTGTCATGCAGGCCCCCACCTGCCAAGAATGAGGCATATTAATTTTGTCATATGAACATTGATTTTAAACTGTTGCTGGGAAGAAAGGAAGGACTGTTACAAGGGCTGCCAGACACTTAACTGAAAAACATTTGCATAGTAGCAGACAGTACTTGTGGAGACAAAAGGACCATTCAACCCACAATGGATTTTGATCACCAGACATTGAAGGTGTAAGGAAGAGAACTCCAGAAACTGCTAAGGAGATGCAATCCACAAAAGCCAGGACTGGTTAAACCAGCTGGTCACATGATTAACTGGCTGGTTCAGGGTTTTTTTGAACTAGCCACAGAGTTTTTGAACTCAGAAAGACTGTTTGCTCCTGGAGTGAGAAGACCTCTCCTGTCTGCTCCCATCTCTTTCTCACAAGCCTCTGGAACCACTGAGGACACATGAACTTCAAGAGAGAAAAGTCTCCTACATCGAACAAGGTTTAAGAAGAATACTGGGCCCCAACGAAAAGCCAGACCTAGCTACAATAGAGGATTTTACAGCGAGCTTGAAGAACAGTAACCAAAACCATCTTTAGATATTGCCTCAAACTTTTCCACTTTATTTCTTCTGTTCTTTTCTGTCTCTATCTGCATGTGTATCGTGTATGCATGCTAACGTGGGCACGTCGTGTATCTGTAGGCGTTAACTGAATAGAGTTTAAGTTTAATAAAAGTTCAAACTTTTTCCTTTAAACCTAAGAAAACCAGTTTGACTAGTTTCTTTGCCTTATAATTGGAAGTTAGTGAACAAGGATTCACGAAATGGGAGCTGAAAAAAAATGGTGTGTTTAAAATTAAACCCTGTTACAGTAAGACCAGGTAAAGGCTGAGAGGGAACCCTCGACCTCTTTCTCACCTGGTCATAGCAATCTCTCTCTCCCCTCTCTCTCCCTTCTGCGTTTATCTCTCTCTCCCTTGTGTCTATCTCTCTCTTCACTCTCTCCCTTCTATGTCTATCTCTCCCTTCTGTGTTTATCTCTCTCTCCCCTCTCTCTCCCTTCTGTGTCTATCTCTCTCTCTCTCCCTTCTGGTATCTATCTCTCTCCCTTCTCTGTGCATCTTCCCTCTCTCTTCTGTGTCTATCTTTCTCCTCTCTCTCCCCTCTCACTGTCCATCTCTCTCCCCCTCTGTCTATCTTTCCCCCCTCTCCATCTCTCTCCCCCCTCCTCTCTTTCTGTTCCTTGGGCCGGTGTTGGTATACAGCTGCATTAAATTCATGAAGGGGGCACAGTTTTCTGATAGGCACTCGGTAAGGCTAACTGCTGGCACTAAGCGGTCACCAGAACTGTTGCGGCATTTATCAGGAACCAGAGAGGAGATGGGAGGTCTCTCTCTCCCCTCTCTCTCCCTTCTGTGTCTATCTGTCTCTCTCCCTTGTTGTCTTTTCCTCCACCAGCATTGGGGATAGTTTCGTGGACCTCGAAGGAGCTAGAATTCTCCTGGCTCCACAAATACATTGTGAGCATCATCTGTCAGACGCAGGTCCTGCCTACCTCCATGGCCAGACGTACATGCACAGGAGAGCCATCAATCAAAGCCGAGCCACCAGCAGCCCGCTGTCAGTCACAGAGGATTGGCGGACCGTATGTCGGACAACCATGGTCTACAAGCTCTGAGCAGTGCTTGTAATGTGCAAACAAGATTGGTGCGGTAAGGTGATATTTATTGAATTACAGTGCTACCAGCTGAATTGAATAAAACAATTTGAACTGAATACAACTGTTAATCTCAGCAGACGGATCGGAACCAGACACGTCAGCAGCAGTGGTGGCTGGCCCTTGATTCGAGGTTGATGCCTACTCAAGGTTGCGAGTTTGCCACGGTCTTCAGGTGACTGAACAGGCTGAGTCTCTTGCATACAGAATTGAAGAGATATAAGCGGCTTGCAAATCTGGTGCAGAGTGGGCAACAACATTGCAGTCATCCATAAACTGTAGAACATGTAAGTCTATGGTGAGCAGTTTAGTTTTGGCATGGAGGCGAGTGAGGTTAAAGAGTTTTCCATCTAGGCGGTATTTAATACTTACACCAGAGGGCAGCTGAACTTTCTTGAGGTGAACAGCCACTGTCAGGTAGATTATAAATAGTATGGGGCCTATCACACAGGCTTGCTTGACTCCAGTCTGGATTTTGAAGGCATCTGTTCCCACTCAAGACAGTTGCAGTCATATCATCATGCAGCAATTGGAGGATTGTAACTGTGAAGGTAATCACAGTGGGACAGGAAGAAGTCTGGATACGGCTAAGCCAATGGAAGACAACTTGGGAACACGCTAACCAACCAACAGCTGATCACGCACCCAACTAACCAACCTGCATCCAGAAGAGGATCGTCCATGAGCTTTTCCAAAAACTGTATTCTCCATGTAAACTGCTGAAAAAGTCCCTCATGGCAGTGCTCAAGAAAGAAGACAGAAGATACTTATCGATGGGAAGAGTTCAGGTGCAACAAGCAGGAAGATCCCAGTCAAGATCACTCCTAAGTGACCTACTGTCATCTCATTTTGACCACCTGGGGGTACCTGGATAATTTAATTATACCTATCATAACCTCTGCATCACCAACTCGTTCTTTCACACTAAACCCTGTCACCAGGTTTCATGGAGGCACCCAAGATCGCGTCGTTGGCACCAGCTAGACCTCATCGTCACAAGGCGAGCCTCCTTAAACAGTGTTCAAATCACACGCAGCTTCCACAGCGTGGACTGCAACACTGACCACTCCCTGGTTTGCAGCAAGGTTAGACTCAGACCAAAGAAGTTGCATCATTCCAAGCAGAAGGGCCACCCGCGCATCAACACGAGCAGAATTTCTCATCCACAGCTGTTACAAAAATTTCTAAATTCACTTGTAACAGCCCTTCAAAACATTCCCACAAGGGATGCTGAGACCAAGTGGGCCCACATTAGAGACACCATCTATGAATCAGCTTTGACCACCTACGGCAAACGTGCGAAGAGGAATGCAGACTAGTTTCAATCTCATACTGAGGAGCTGGAACCTGTCATAGCCGCTTAGCGCATTGCACTGTTGAACTACAAGAAAGCCCCCAGTGAGTTAACATCCGTAGCACTTATAGCAGCCAGAAGCACTGCACAAAGAACAGCCAGGCGCTGCGCAAATGACTACTGGCAACACCTATGCAGTCATATTCAGCTGGCCTCAGACACCGGAAACATCAGAGGAATGTATGATGGCATTAAGAGAACTTTTGGGCCAACCATCAAGAAGATCGCCCCCCTCAAATCTAAATCAGGGGACATAATCACTGACCAACGCAAGCAAATGGACCGCTGGGTTGAGCACTACCTAGAACTGTACTCCAGGGAGAATATTGTCACTGAGACTGCCCTCAATGCAGCCCAGCCTCTACCAGTCATGGATGAGCTGGACGTACAGCCAACAAAATCAGAACTCAGTGATGCCATTGATTCTCTAGCCAGCGGAAAAGCCCCTGGGAAGGACAGCATTACCCCTGAAATAATCAAGAGTGCCAAGCCTGCTATACTCTCAGCACTACATGAACTGCTTTGCCTGTGCTGGGACGAGGGAGCAGTACCTCAGGACATGCGCGATGCCAATATCATCACCCTCTATAAAAACAAAGGTGACCGCGGTGACTGCAACAACTACCGTGGAATCTCCCTGCTCAGCATAGTGGGGAAAGTCTTTGCTCGAGTCGCTTTAAACAGGCTCCAAGAAGCTGGCCGAGCGTGTCTACCTTGAGGCACAGTGTGGCTTTCGAGCAGAGAGATCGACCATTGACATGCTGTTCTCCCTTCGTCAGATACAGGAGAAATGCCGCGAACAACAGATGCCCCTCTACATTGCTTTCATTGATCTCACCAAAGTCTTTGACCTCGTCAGCAGACGTGGTCTCTTCAGACTACTAGAAAAGATTGGATGTCCACCAAAGCTACTAAGTATCATCACCTCATTCCATGACAATATGAAAGGCACAATTCAACATAGCGGCACCTCATCAGACCCCTTCCTATCCTGAGTGGCGTGAAACAGGGCTGTGTTCTCGCACCCACACTTTTTGGGATTTTTTTCTCCCTGCTGCTCTCACATGCGTTCAAGTCCTCAGAAGAAGGAATTTTCCTCCACACAAGATCAGGGGGCAGGTTGTTCAACCTTGCCTGTCTAAGAGCGAAGTCCAAAGTACGGAAAGTCCTCATCAGGGAACGCCTCTTTGCTGACGATGCTGCTTTAACATCTCACACTGAAGAGTGTCTGCAGAGTTTCATCGACAGGTTTGCGGCTGCCTGCAACGAATTTGGCCTAACCATCAGCCTCAAGAAAATGAACATCATGGGACAGGACGTCAGAAATGCTCCATCCATTAATATTAGCGACCACGCTCTGGAGGTGGTTCAAGGGTTCACCTACCTAGGCTCAACTATCACCAGTAAATTGTCCCTAGATGCAGAAATCAACAAGCGCATGGGAAAGGCTTCCACTGCTATGTCCAGACTGGCCAAGAGAGTGTGGGAAAATGGCGCACTGACACGGAACACAGAAGTCCGAGTGTATCAAGCCTGTGTCCTCAGTACCTTGCTCTATGGCAGCGAGGCCTGGACAACGTATGTCAGCCAAGAGCGACGTCTCAATTCATTTCATCTTCGCTGCCTCTGGAGAATACTTGGCATCAAGTGGCAGGACTGTATCTCCAACACAGAAGTCCTCGAGATGGCCAACATCCCCAGCTTATACACACTACTGAGTCAGTGGCGCTTGAGATGACTTGGCCATGTGAGCCGCATGGAAGATGGCAGAATCCCCAAAGACACATTGTACAGCGAGCTCGCCACTGGTATCAGACCCACCGGCCGTCCATGTCTCCGCTTTAAAGACGTCTGCAAACGCGACATGAAGTCCTGTGACATTGATCACAAGTCGTGGGAGTCAGTTGCCAGCCTTCGCCAGAGCTGGCGGGCAGCCATAAAGGCGGGGCTAAAGTGTGGCGAGTCGAAAAGACTTATCAGTTGTCAGGAAAAAAGACAGAAGCGCAAGGGGAGAGCCAACTGTGTAACAGCCCTGACAAACACATTTTTCTGCAGCACCTGTGGAAGAGCCTGTCACTCTAGAATTGGCCTTTATAGCCACTCCAGGTGCTGCTCCACAAACCACTGACCACCTCCAGGCGCTTACCCATTGTCTCTCGAGATAAGGAGGCCAAAGAAGGTTTTGTTTAAAGTTCTGAATAAAGTTGTTAGATTTAGTATGGGATTGTGTCAATTGCAATTCTCGGTCTTCAAACTTAAGAAAGGCAAAATCATCACAATTTTTGGCAAGTCAGGCAGGACTAAATGCCTAAATCCAATAAGAGTATGGAAGAGTTAGTGACTAAATATATCACTGAAAAATTTAGGTGTTAGAACTTTGGGTTAAGGAGATAACTTGAGGTGAGAATCGGTCGAAAAAGCTGGAGAATGGACAGAGAATTCTCTCGCCAAGCCATAATTAATGAAAGCCATATGGCTTCTGGCATATAAGGTGCAACTTCAGAAACAAGAGGAAAAAAATAAGGCAATTGGAGTTAGAAAAGGCAGAACTCCAAAGGAAGGCTCGTGATAGAGAGGCAGTGATGAACAGGTTAATGAGTGATCTCACGGAGGAGCGTGAGAAGTCCTCTTGTGAGGCGGAAAACATCAGTGCATAGAATTGTATCAATGTCAGTTGACAGATCGTAAACGGAAGTGTAATGATTGGGAGGAGGAGAATAAGTTTAAGGTAAAAAGGGTGGAGAAAGCAGAAAAAGAAATGGAGGATGTAAAAGCTCCCTTTAGGGTGTTGCGAAATGAGTCACACAGTAAAGTAGCCCATCAGCAGTGTGAGGCCCAGATATGGGAATTGAGGCAGCAGTTGAGTACAGCACGGGTGACCCTGTGTTTAATGAGTCCAGGGGATAGGGAGCTCAATGATGGACTCCAGCATGGTGGCTGCAGGTTCCCTCCTCATGCCCCTGACCCTCCAGATCGAAACGGGTCGGGACCAATGGTCCCAGTGAAAAGCAAAAGTTTATTGTAGATGCACAAAAGTCCCGAACATTACATAGTGATTACGAGATCCCTTATAGCAGGGTGTCCAACCTTTTCGTGGCAGGGGCCACATTACAATTTTTGTCCTATACAGAGGGCAGGTGAGCAAATTTCGGAAAGATAAAGGCGTTACAAATGGATCTTACTATTAATCAAAACAACAGAAAATGTGCATTTTTGTGAACAAACTTTAAATGAGAAGACTAATATATTAACTTACTTTCTTGTCACTATATTGAACACTGATTTAGTGAGATACCTGGCATTGTTTTTACTTGCACTAGTAGTTAATGTCTGCCCGTACACTTGATGTAGTGATGTGGAGTATTCTGGATAGATGTTCATCTGTCAGGAGTGATCTTGATCTTGTTTTGACACTTTTAATTCTTAAAAAAAGCTGTTCTCAGCAATATGTGCTGCTAAACAATGCAATGAATCAAAGGGCATGTTTTGATAGATAAGACACTGAGAGAACATATTGACAATAAAACGTCAGAAGGTCATGCTCTGTGAAAACTCTTTTCATGTCACTGTCATTTTGGATCTCAATTAGTTCAGCCCCTGCGGTTGGTAGTTACGTATGGCAAATTTGAAAATGTACCCGAGCACCAAACAAGAGAGAGAGGGGAAAACAATTCTTAATTATCTACCAGAATGAACTAGCTTCCAAACGGTTACAAAACTACCAACAGGTCGATGCTTTCGCTGACTGACACTTCCCCCAGCACAGAACCAAAACCTTGGTTGTTCTGGGTAAAAGAAATAGGGCATACTGGTTAAAATAAATTACTAACCTCTTTTTTCAACAATTCGTCCCTTCACCCACCATGCACCGGGAGTGGAAACACACTGTCGCTCCTGTGGATAACATGTGGTTTGACCCACAAAGAGATCAGAGGCCGTAGCTTTTAGGAAAATGATCCTCGCTTTCAACGCTCACAGGGCGGAGGAAAAGGAAAAGGGGACCAATAGTTCAGAAAGGGAGAAGGGTGATAGGGGTCATGAAAAGCAAAAGGCAATTCAAATGAGGCTAGAGAACATTTGAAGGAGGACCCCCACAGTAGGCAGTGGAAACAGGAGGGAAAGGAGGCTAAGTCTCCCCGAGATGGCTGTTGCTATAATTGTGACGGAGTGGGACACCATGCTAGAGAATATGAAAGACCCAAGAAGGGAACACAAAGAAAATCGGGAGTGGCAGGGGAGGGGGGGGGGGAGTTGGGAGGAAAGGGTCACCCTGAACAGTCCCAAGAACAGCAAATGTTGGGGGTACTGGTAAAGGCGCTCCAGCAGATGGCCAAAGGATCAATAAATGATGGCCACTGGAGAAAGAGAAATGGCAGGGCATCAGAAGCCCCAATAAGGGGGCTATGTCCAGCCTGAGTATTTGTGCCGGCTTGAGTATGACAGTTGGGGAAGCCCGTGTAAAGAGATTTGGGTAGAGGGAAAGAAGGGGGGTGGGGGTCGGTATCTGGTACCAAAGCCTCTAGTATGGTAGTGGACACTCCGGATCCCACATGGTCACCCTGGTCAAGCAGAACTCCCTTTGTATTAAACGGATTTACAGGGCATGAACAGGCAGGGATGGTATCAAAACGCCTAAATTTTTGGGTCGGACCCTTAGAGACTAAATGGAAATGTATACTTCTCAGTTGGGCTCACCCTGGTGTAGGCGTATTGGGATCGGATTGGATGTTAGCCCAGAATATGATATTAGACATGGGAAATAACTGCCTGTGGGGCACAGTGTAGAAAACGGGTGTGGGGGAAGTCTGGATAGTTTCAGCAAAATGGGAGGGAAACATGTGTTCCGTCCAAGCAACCGGTCCATCCGATCTGACCATGACATAGGATAAGGTTTTGCAAGAATTTTGGACGATTCTTTGGCAGAACAAGGGAGCATTCGTCACACATAAGCTTGATTGTGGGAGAATGACCACAACAGAGGTGGAGGTCGAGGGTGAGCCCATGACCAGATCACAGAAACAGTATACCTACCCTCACAAAGCTGAGAAAGATCTAGAAAAGGTGGTGACGTCCTTAGTAGAACAGGTGAACAGGTAGTCTTGCATCCCATAGCAACTCGTGTAAATTCCCCAATATGGCCGGTAAAGAAACCAGACGGGTCCTGGAGAATGACCATTGATTACTGGGTTTTAAATCGGAACACACCTACAATGGTGGCTGTGGCCCATCTGATTGCTGCAATCCCCAGTGGCGCCCTGGTTTTCACTGTATTAGACATCTCTAATAGATTTTGGTCCATACAAGTCCGAAGGGAAGACCAGTACAAATTGCGTTCACCTTCAAAGAACAACAGTACACGTGGAACTGCCTACTCCAAGGTTTCCACAATAGCCCTTCAGGCTTCCACCAGTGTATAGCCAAATGCCTGAAGGAGTTTTGTCAGCTTGACTGTCTCATGTCAACGACCTGTTTCTATTCACTGCGGATAGGGGAAAACATGAAATCCTCCTCTGTGAATTGTTTCATCTTTTGGAGGCAGCTGGATTAAAAATGAACCTGAGAAAGGCTCAAATAGGACAGAAGGAAGTACAGTTTTTGAGCTTCGTGATCAGGTCAGGAGAACGTGCCATCGACAGAGCAAAACAGAAAACAGTTCAGGAATTACCACAACCCAACTCACTAGCCTCTCTGCACTTGTTCTTAGGTCTAACAGGCTATTGTAGGACATTCAGAACAGGGGACATAGTGTTACAATCAGTCTTGAAGGCCAAACAGGAAGGGACACCCCTCAAGGGACCCTTTGGAGCAAGTGATGTGGCAGTAAAGGAAGGGATGTCGTGCAAAGGAGAGAAGTGTGTGGTGCCTGAGGTATATTGGGAAGAGTTCTTACATTTGGCACATGGAGGGTTGGGGACAGGGCACCCAGGGTCTGCAGTAACTAGAAGCAGAATTGAGGAAGTTGGACAGGATGTGACAGATTACAGTGAAAACTGTCTCGTGTGTGCCGCCCACAACCCTAACCTGCACAAGCAAAAAGCTCCATTAGGCCACACCAGAAGGGCAGAAAGCCCATGGCAGTGCGTACAAATTGATTTTATTGGACAACTGCCTACCACATGCCAGAGTAATAATTACTGTTTGGTGTTGGTTGATGTCTTTTCTAAATGGATAGAGGCATTTCAGCTTAAATCCGACACTACCCTGGCAACGGCAATAGCAAAAGAAGTGTTCCCCAGGTGGGGGCTACCTTGAGAGGTGGACCACGATCAAGGAACCCACTTCACTGGACAGGTCATGCAGGCTACCTTGATATTGTTGGGAGTTAAGGGGAAATGGCACATTGCCCACAATCCTCAGTCCTGAGGAATTGTGGAAAGGATGAACAAAACAGGATGAAGGGAAAATTGAGGAAAAGTTGGGGTACAATCCTAGGTACTGGAATGTGGTACTGCCACTGGTTCTGATGAACATTAGAGTCACTCCATCAAAGGGGACAGGCTATTTGCCCCATGAACTGATGACAGGGCGACAAATGAGAACCCTAACTCATCTGCTGGTCCCCACTCTTAGTGAAACTTAGTTGAGAGATTTGACCAAGGATCAGTATGTAAAAGATCTATGGAAATCTTTAAGGGAATGTATTTGGCTGCTACTCAGATAAAATTGGGAAACAACATGCAGGGAACAGATGTTCTTGGAACCCCAGGAGTGGGACATTGGGGACTGGGTCATGGTAAAGAGCTATGCTTGAGTAGGAGCTTTTGAATCCTTGTACAAGGGATCATATCCTATTGTAGATAAAGCCAGCCCCGTGGTGTATGCAGGCCAATTGCCCAAACGAGTGAAATGGAGGTTATAGTAGAGAGGAATACCAAGGTGCACAGAATACTGAGCTAGACAACCAGTATGTGAGTAGAAAATAGTAAGTTATTAGGTGGGTTCAGAGTAAGGGGAAATGTAATAAAGTCTAAATTATGTTAACTGGGCTTTTTTTTTATTCATTCATGGGATGTGGGCATCGCTGGCTAGGCCAGCATTAATTGCCCATCCCTAATTGCCCTTGAGAAGGTGGTGGTGAGCTGCCTTCTTGAACCGCTGCAGCCCATTTGGGGTAGGTATACCTACAGTGCTGTTAGGAAGGGAGTTCCAGGATTTTGACCCAGCGACAGTGAAGGAACGGCAATATAGTTCCAAGTCAGGATGGTGTATGACTTGGAGGGGAACTTGCAGGTGGTGATGTTCCCATGCATTTGCTTCCCTTGTCCTTCTAGTTGGTAAAGGTCGCGGGTTTGGAAGGTGCTGTCGAAGGAGCCTTGGTGCATTGCTGCAGTGCATCTTATAGATGATACACACTGCTGCCACGTCGGTGGTGGAGGGAGTGAATGTTTGTAGATGGGGTGCCAATCAAGCAGGCTGCTTTGTCCTGGATGTTGTCGAGCTTCTTGAGTGTTGTTGGAGCTGCACCCATCCAGACAAGTGGAGAGTATTCCATCACACTCCTGACTTGTGCCTTGTAGATGGTGGATAGGCTTTGGGGAGTCAGGAGCTGAGTTACTCGCATCAGGATTCTTAGCCTCTGACCTGCTCTTGCAGCCATGGTATTTATATGGCTACTCCAGTTCAGTTTCTGGTCAATGGTAGCTCCTAGGATGTTGATAGTGGGGGATTCAGCAACGGTAATGCCATTGAATGTCAAGGGGGGATGGTTAGATTCTCTCTTGTTGGAGATGGTCATTGCCTGGCACTTGTGTGGCGCGAGTGTTACTTGCCACTTATCAGCCTGGATATTGTCCAGGTCTTGCTGCATTTCTACACGGACTGCTTCAGTATCTGAGGAATCATGAATGGTGCTGAACATTGTGCAATCAACAGCGAACATCCACACTTCTGACCTTTTGATTGAAGGAAGGTCATTGACGAAGCAGCTGAAGATGGTTGGGCCTAGGACACATTATTTATTACATTTCCCCTTACTCTGAACCCACCTAATAACTTACTATTTTCTACTCACATACTGGCTGTCTAGCTCAGTATTCTGTCCACCTTGGTATTCCTCTCTACTATAACCTCCATTTCACTTGTTTGGGAATGTGCAGAGTGTGGTAAATAAGTTTGGTGAGTTGCAGGCGCAGACAGCCATGTAGAAATATGATGTTGGAGCTGTAACAAAGACCTGGCTCAAAGAAGGGCAGGACTGTATAGTAAATATTGCTGGATACAAGGTGTTCAGGAAAGATAGGAAAGAGGGAGAGATAGCAGTATTGATTAAGGAGATCATTGCAGTGCCAGAGAGAGGAAGAGAGAGAGGATGTCTCAGAGGGGTCAAGGACAGAATCTATTTGGCTAGGGATGAGGAACAAAAAAGGTGCAATTACATTGCTCAGTGTAGTCCATATACCACCAACTAGTGGGTAAGATGTAGAGGAACAAATTTTCAAGGAAATTACAGAGACGTGCAAGAATTATAGAATAGTTATGTTGGGGGACTCTAATTATTGGAATATAGATTGGAATAGTAGTAGTATAAAAGGCAGAGAGGGGGAAGAGTTCCTAGGGTGTGTTCCAGGAGAATTACAGCAGTATGTTTCCAGTCCAACGAGAAAGGAGGCAGGACTAGACCCGGTTCTTGGTAATGATGTGGCCAAGTGGATCAAGTGTCAGTAGGGGAACATTGAGGGGACTGTGACCATTGTATCATAAAGTTTAGGTTACCTATGCAAATGGACAAGGAACAATCCAGAGTAAGAATAATTAACTGGAGGAAAGTCAACTTCAATGGGATAAGAATGGATCTGACCCCAAAAAATTGGAATCAAAGGTTGGCAGACAAAATGGCAACTGAACAATGGGCTGCCTTTAAAGAAGAGATAGTTTGGGCACAATCAAGGTATATTCACATAAAGAAGAAAGGTAGGGCAAACAAATCCACAGCTCCCAGGATGACAAAAGAGATAGAAATTAAGATGAAGAAGAAAAAGTTTGCTTATGACAGATGTCAGGTGGATAATACAACCTAGAACCAGGCTGAATATAGAAGGTTCAGAGGGGAATTGAAAAACCAAATAAGAGAAGCAAAGAGAGAGTATGAGAAGAGACTGGCAGCTAACATAAAAAGGAATCCAAAAGTCTTGTTTAGGCATATAAATAGTAAGAGGCTGGCAAAAGAAGGAGTGGGGCTTATTAGGGACCAAAAAGGAAATTTATGCATGGAGGCACTGGCATGACAGAGGTATTAAATGAACACTTTGCATCTGATTTTCCAAGAAAGAAGATGCTGTGCGGGTCATGGTGAAAGAGGAAGTACTTCAGCTACTTGAAGGGTTTAAAATTGATAAGGAGGAGGTATTAGATAGGCTGCCTGTACTTAAAGTTGATAAGGCATCAGGACCGGATGAGGACACTGAGGGAAGTGACAGTGGAAATTGCAGAGGCACTGGCCATAATTTTCCAGTCTTCCTTAGACTCAGCGGTGGTGCCAGAGGACAGGAGAATTGCAAATGTAACACCCTTGTTCAAAACAAGGTGTAAAGATAAGCCCAGCAACTATAGGCCAGACAGTTTAATTTCAGTGGTGGTGAAACTTCCAGAAATGATAATTTGGGACAAAATTAATAGTGACTTGGGCAAAAGTGGGTTAATTAAGGAAAGCCAGCACGGATTTGTTGATTGAGTTTTTTGATGAGGTAACAGAGAAGTTTGATGAGGGTAATGCTGTTTATGTGGTGTGCGTATACTTCCAAAGGCATTTCATAAAGTACCCATAACAGGCTTGTCAGCAAAGTTAGAGCCCATAAAGGGACAGAAGCAACAGGAATACAAAATTGGCTGAGTGACAGGAAACAGAGAGCAGTGGTGAATGGTTGTTTTTCGGACTGGAGGAAGGTTTATAGTGGAGTTCCCCAGGGGTTGGTGTTAAAATCCTTGCTCTTCCTGATATATATTAATGACTTAAAACATGGTGTACAGAGCACAGTTTCAAAATTTGCAGATGACACAAAACTTGGAAGTATTGTAAACTGTGAAGATAATAGTGTAGAACTTCAAAAGGACATAGACAGGTTGGTGCAATGGGCGGACAAGTGACAGATGATATTTAATGCAGAGAAACGTGAAGTGATTCATTTTGGTAGGAAGAACATGGTGAGACATTATAAAATAAAGGATACAATCATTGAAGGTGGAAGGACAAGTTGAGAGAGCAGTAAATAAAGCATACAGCATCCTAGGCTTTATCAATAGGGGCATAAAGTACAAAAGCCAGGAAGTTATGTTAAACTTGTATAAAACACTGGTTCAGCTTCAACTGGAGTATTGCATCCAGTTCTATGCACCACACTTTAGGAAGGATGTGACGGCGTTAGACAGGGTACAGAAAAGATTCACAAGAATGGTCGAGGGATGAGGAATTTCAGTTACGTAGCTTGATTGGAGAAGTTGGGACTGCTTTCCTTGTAGAGCAGGTTGAGAAGAGATTTGATAGAGGTATTCAAAATCATGAGCGGTCTGCACAGAGTAGAGAGGGAGAAACTGTTCCCATTGGTGGAAGAATCAAGAGCCAGAGGACACAGATTGAAGGCAATTGGCAAAAGAAGCAATGGCGATGTGAGAAAAAACTTTTTCATGTAGTGAGTGGTTAGGATCTGGAATGCACCGCATGAGAGTATGGTGGAGGCAGGTTCAACTGAGGCATTCAAGAGGGAATTGGATTATTATCTGAAAAGGAAGAATGCGCAGGGCTATGGGGAGAAGGCAGAGGAGTGGCACTAGATTAATTGCTCCTTCAGAAAGCGAGCACAGACACGACGGGCCGAATGGCCTCCTTCTAGTTGTAACCATTCTATGGTATCACATCAACCAGTGTAAATTGTACCATGGAAAGGGAGAGGTGAAGGCAGTTCAAGACCAGGGAACTGTCCTTTCTATAGCCTACCATCAGTATCCCATGTTCTGGGATGATGATGATGACCAACCCTAGGCCGGGGATCCAGGAAACCAGGCTTGACAGGGAGCCGTAGGCCAACCTGAGCTAAAATGTTTGTCATCACCATCTCAAGGGCCAACACCAGTCAGGATTACTGACCTGATCAAGAGGCCAACAGACAGATACACTTCCCCCACTCACTACACCAGCCAGATACCAGAAGAAAGGGAAGCGATGGAAACTCAATAATTAATCAGGTCTGTGCTACACTGCCACAGACCCATTATTGTTTTTGTCTCCCACAGTTGTTGAGATGTGGAGGTGGCTGTGGTGGACAGCTTTTATCTGGATGGTAGCGGAGGTTACAGGAGGCCTTGAGTTGGAAGGGGGCCAATCGACTAAGAATATTCAGTATAGAATTATGCAAGGTGGTTGGGGAAGGTATGGAAACTTTGAAGTATTTTGGGAACGAGGGCATAAATCAGCGAAGACACTCGCTGCATCGATAATGGGTAATTTTACGCTGAATGCCAGCAGATATCCGGTGAGGGAAGGAGGTAAGGTGAGTGTGCTATGTGCCCAGCAAGGGGAGACCCAAGATAACCACCTTTTTTCACGGAGCCTGAGGTGAGGTCCAGTTACGGTGAAGGAAATAAAACATGTTGGCGTAAGCTATGCTGGAGGAATTTCTGGAAATGCAATGTGGGTGTTTACCAATGCATGGATGATTTAGATGGCCTAAAGGCAAGGTGCAGGGGGTATATATTGAGGTTCAGGACAAAAGACCACAAGAATCTCAGAATCACACTCAGATAAATCCCGATTGTCCAACACATAGACCCGGACCAAGGAATGGGCTGTTTCTAATCCCAATTGAGAATGTTCTGTAGCATGGTGTGCACTAGTCCCAGTCATTCTGAACTTGACTGATGTAGGACAACCAGATTGGTGCCTGGTAAAAACTAAACAGTTGTGTGTGGAAATGATGTATACCTTAGTGAAGCAACGGAGATGGATAAATCAGGAAGACCCTAAGATGCGGGGGATCTATGGGAACTGGATGGGAAATCAATCAACTGAATAAACTAAGGGGGAGATATGAAGGAAACGAAGTTTGGTTACTGATGCACTGTCAATTTTTAATACAGGCATGTCGGCGATCAATCACCTCGACCTGCTTGCATCGCCCATCAAGATAGAGCAGATCCAGCGACACGTGAAGGAGATTTTGCAGGAAACAAACAAAGATGAGTCAAAATTGGCAGAAGAGGGCGGGGCGATGACCATACATTTACAAAATATTGTTATAGCAATAGAACAAATATTGTTAATAAGTTAATTAAGGAAGATCATAATGCCTCGGATGTCACAGCCCAAAATCATATATGTGTAGTGTATGAATCATGGTTAAGTGTACAGCCAAGGGTGACTAGGAAAAGATTACTAGGGGAGAGGTCCCCACATGTTTAATGGATGAACATTTGGAAGCCTTAGTCTCATATGGGAATAACTTGACCACTTGTCCGTTGTGAGGGTTGGGTGAAGTTCACCCTGTTGGACCTAATTATACTCTCTCCAACCTGACCCTCTTGGGTTTGGTTGCATGAATCCCTGTGTTATCAGGGCAAGAAGGTCCATATCCAATATACCAAGTGGAAAATATTGGGGTATTTAAGGAGCAAATGCATGTGCAGTATCATCAGGCTCCACCTTATATGATGCCTATAGAAAGATTAGTGGTAACTAAGCTGGAGGGATGTTCCACCCATGGCAGTATGATGGTGTGTCCCTACCAAGTGGAATTTCATCCGGCACTTACCTGTGGGTTTGAGCCAAAGGATGATGAGGGAGAAGTTAAATGTACCGTGGAGGGTTTGAGGTCCAAGCACAAAGCAAGTCAGAGTGCCTATATGGGTAATGGGGAGTATTGTGTAACAACTGTTGAAAGGAATTATATGTATGGTAATCAGAGTTTCCCTATTGTAAATAGTACCTTTTGCTTTACTCCGGTTCGACCTGTTAGAATCGGAACGTGGGAAATTGTAACTATTTACATTCATAATGTAACACATGTTTACGTGAAGGATGAAGTCAGTAAGAAGTTGAAAGATTATGTAACTAAGTTTGTGCATAATATACCCCTTCTCCCTGAGCATTTGACTGCATTGCGGTAGGAGATTGACCTATTTTGTAAGCATTATCACCAAATTCAACAACATACCAAGGAGGTGAGAAAACAAATTGATAAATTGAGCACTGGATCTATTTGGTCGACAATTTGGAATTGGGGTATGAATATTGAGGTTCATCCCTGGAAAAGGATTATATCTCATGTATTGGTGGTGGCGCAGTTGGTAATAATGATTTACCTATTGTGAGGAAGGCAAAGAAGTTAAAGAAGTTAATGGCCCAAGGTGCACCAAAACCTTGAGCCTCATAATCGTCAAGATGTCACCTATGCATACATTGAAAACGTAAAGTGCCTCATACAGAGTGTTAGAGGCACTTCAGGGGAGACTATAAGGAAAGGCTTAATGGACTGGCTACAGTCTCAGAGCAGAGATTGTTGTGTGGAAACGGGATGGGTGCAGTAAGTACAGTGATACTTGCTGAATTATAGTGATACTTGCTGAATTGAAGAGAACTGTTAATCGCAGATACTTGCTGAAGTACAGTGATACCTGCTGAATTAAATAGAACAACTTGAATTCAATAGAACTATTATTCTCAGTAGACTGATTGGAACCAGACATGTAATCACAGTGGGACAGGAAGATGTCTGGATATGGCTAAGCCAAAGGAAGACAACTTGGGAATACACTAACCAACCAACAACTGATCATGCACCCAACTAACTAATCCACATAAGAAGAGGATTGTCCATGAGCTTTTTCAAAAACTGTATTTTGTACATAAACCCCTGAAAAGATCCTTCACAGCAGCGCTCAAGAAAGAAGACAGAAGATAAGTATCTATGGGAAGAGTCCAAGAAGGAAAATCCCAGTCAAGATCACTCCTGAGTGACCTAAGTCAATTGCTGATTGACCACCTGAGAGGTAACTGGATAATTTAATTGTAACTGTTTAGTTTAAAGTTTTCAATAAAGGTGTTGGATTTAATGTGGGATTATGTCAATCGTAATTCTCGGTCTCTGAACTTAAGAAAGAGGTAAAATCGCCTACACTGTGCTACTCCCATGAGAAACAATCTGTGGTATTTTGTTATGTTAAAGGTAATAGACTATCAGAAAATGTTCTATGCTGAATGATTATTTTTAATTCATTAGTTAAAAACTTAAATTAAACTTTTAAAAGGAAAGCTGGAACTCTAAATTCAACTTTAAAAAAGACAGCAGCTAAGATGGCCAATGCAATTTGCATTGAAATACTTCACGTTCCAAGGGATGGAGGTGGAGATGCATATCTGAATAAGCCCTCATCCAGAACAATGGCTTGAGCAGTTGAATGAATTATCTGATATTGCCTTCATTAGCAAGACATTCAAAGCTATCTTGGAACATTAACCCGAGTGGCGATGAACCTCCAGGGAGTAAACATTGAAACAATGAGACCTGAGAGAGATTGAAATTCTTAGTCTTGGATCTCATTAAAGTGCAAAAGAGAATACACTGAGAGAATCATGTGACAGTCTTCCTAGTCTGTGTGAAAACTTGGAATTTATTTTGAACGTATCAAACAAGCTTTGAGTGCTAATCAGTTCAGGACCCCAGTGGGGCTCTGTCTGTCTGTCTCTCTCTCTCTGTCCAGGTAACACTGTAAGTTCGAACACTGTCTGTGGGTTGCAAAACATCCAAGTCTATCATTGCTGCTGACAGAGACTCCAGGGAGAAAGCCATCTATATCATTGTCTCTAAGAAAACCATGAACCAGGTGGCCACCTCTACCAGCCAGGAACTTCAGGACCATGAATTCAGGCAGCAGACAACTGAATTACCAGACTCCACAGACTGTATATTATTTTATTTTTTCTAGACTCTAATCCAACCAAACTATCCTTCTTCACTCTGTAACCTATTTGTGTGCGTGTGTGTGTGTGCCTGCACATGAATATTGCAGCATACTTGATTATTTTTTACTTAGATCAGGTTTTGATTTTAAGTACAATAAACTAACCTCTTTCTTGTTTAAACTCAAGAAAACCTGTCCGATCGGTTCTTTTATGATCATAGCATATAAAGGGTTAAACACTCACTGAAGCACATCCACTGTTTAAATGAAATAAACCCTCTTGCAGTCAAATAAGGAGAGGGACAAGAGGGGAGCCTTTCAACCCCTCCTCCCCTGATCGTAACAATACAAATACAAGCTGTTGCAGACATAAACACAACAGCAACAACTTGCATCTATGTAGATCAAGACACAACCACAGTTTGCAATAATATGGTGGCTTTAATGTGGTCGAGCTGCTTAAGGTATTGCAGATGAACAAAAGCTTGGTCAGTGAGGTAGGTTTTAAAGAATATCTTAAAGGACAGAGAGGTGGAGTGGTTTTGGGATGGAATTACAAAATTTAGGGCCCAGACAGCTGAAGGCACGGCTGCCAATGTTGGAGCAATTAAAATCAGGAATGCACAAGAGGATGGAATTAGAGAAGCAAAGAGACCTCAGATGGTTGTAAGGCTGGAGGAGTTTACTGAGGTAGTTGAGGGTTAGGCCATGGAGGGATTTGAAAACAAGGATAAGAATTTTAAAATCAAGGATAGTGAGCACAAGGGTGATGGGTGATTAGGACGATGCAAATTAGGATACGGGCCGCAGAGTTTTGAATAAGCTTAGGTTTATGCTGGGTGGAAGATAGGAGAGCATTAGAGTAATCAAGTCTAGAGGTAATAAAGGCATGCATGAGGTTTTCAGCAGCAGATGAGCTGAGGCAGTGGTGGAGATGGGCAATGCTACAGAGGTGTAAGGAGGTTGTCTTGGTGATGGAGCATATATGTGGTTGGAAGCTCATCGCAGCATTAAATAGCATGTTGAAGTTGTGAATGGTCTGCTTCAGCCTCAGATGGTAGCCAGGGAGAGGGGTGGAGTCAAATAAAAACAGAAAATGCTGGAAATGCTCAGCAGATCTGGCAGCATCTGTGGCGAGAGAAAAAAGTTAATGGGCTGAATTTTGTCAGCCTCTAAGAAGGCCTGGCACCAGGGCTGAAAGCGGGAGCTGATCCTGCTCTGATAGGTGGTGGAACCATGGGACGCCATTTTGCTGGTGGCAGCCAATTAGTAGGCCCAATTGGAGGGCTGGCAGCTCAGCAGTGCCAGCGCTAGCAGTGGACAGTTCTGAGACTGCATTATAAAGGGGAGGACGTCTCAATGCGAGGCACCCTCAAAGACTAGTGAGTTTCTTTGGGGAAGCTGGGGCCAGGCAGACAAGCATGCCCTGGTGATCAGGGTGTGTTTGGAGCAGGGGCTGCTTGTTTCGGCAGTAGTACCCTGGGAGTGGGGATAGCATTGGCATTGGGGGGTCCTTCTGTAGGCGGTGGAGCACCTATCAAGGAGGTGCCCTCCGCCAGAACCCACTGGGAGGCCGCCAAGGTTTACTTGGCGATTTCCCCATGTGGCAGCGACCCTCCTGATTCAGGCAAAATGTCCACAGAGGCAGGAAGTGGTGCTTAATTTGGTTCTTAAGTGGCTCAATTGGCCACCTAGTGAGCTGCCATGCTGCTGAATTTTGCACTGTTGCCAATATGTCATGGTGGTAGGAAGACACTGGACTTCCCTTCAGACACCTTCCCTTGCCATATTGCCATCCCTCCTGCCTCCCAGCCCATCAACATACGGCTGGGAAAATTCAGCCCAATGTTTCAGGTCTGCGACCTTTCATCAGAAATGTTAACTCTATATGTCTCTCCACAGATGCTGCCAGACTGCTGACTATTTCCACTATTTTCTGTTTTGTTTTCAGATTCCAGCATCTGCAGTATTTTGTTTTTGTATTAGGGGTCGGTGGCTTGGTAACTGAATTTGTGGCAGGGATCACAGAGAATTACTTCAGTTTTCCCAATATTTAGTTGGAGGAAATTTCTGCTCATCCAGCACTGGATGTTGGACAAGCAGCATGACAAATTAGATACCAGAATGAGAGAAAAGTTGAACAGCCTTACAGATAGGAAGAAAAGAGGTAAACAAGATTGAAAAAGCAATATAAAGGATGTGGGGTAAAAAACATACTTTATTATACTGAGCAGTGCAATGAAATTCAACAATACTATCAATGCATTCTTTTATATGGTGCAATATTTCTGTTGTTATAAAACAATATATGCTGTGGGATATCCACCAGTATAAATATCTTTTATAACTTAAGTGGAAAAGGCATCCCTCAGTAAGTCTACATAGTGCAATGGTTAAACAATACATCTGCATTGCCAGAATCATTCGTTGAACAATTATCAGACAGCACTGCAATTCAATCTCTTTCCAATGCTGAGGTATACTAGTGCCAATGAAACTGCATTCCACAGTCGCCCTCTGCACAGCTCAGGGGTTGAGCTGGGGAGCTTGCTGGTTTGTGTATCAGTACCATGCTGTTGTGAGATGTTCAGAATAGTGAAGCACCTTTATGCTTCTTGAAGTGTTTAGAGTAGTGATAGAACCCCTGTACTCAGATCGTGGTAAAGTGTGATATATGTCATCTTATGTAACCATTCTTTTCCTCTGCTCACCATCTGTAGAAGTCATTTAGTCGAACTATCCATGAAATTGGAGAATATGTCTGGAGCCTCAGAAAAAGAGAGGCTGATAAAACACCTTCAAAAAAGTGACCCAGGGAATTTAAGTTACAATTACATTTTAAAATAGTCATCAATCAAAAACGTGAATAAATCATACAAGATATTTGTATTTGAATTGAAAGGCTTAACTCCTTTCTCAGGCACCTGACCAACAACAGTTCCTGGTATGGGTAGTAGGGGTTATGGTACTGGACTAACAACCCACCCTGGCAAATTGTGAAATTGAATTCAATAACTGATCATTTGTGGACTCGCACCAGAAAAATAGTCACGAAAGCTTTTGGATTGTCATAAAAACATAATTGTTTCATTAGTTTTCTAAAGGGAAAGCAGGCTGCCACTCTTACCTGGTCTAGCATACACTTGACTCAAGTCCCAGCCTATGTGGTTCACTCTCAACACCCTCTGAAGTGACCGAGAAAGCAATTGCAAAAGCAAAAAGCAAAAAAATCAGAAGGACAACACTCAAGACCACCACCATCTCTGGATATGTCCTGTCCCATCAGTTTTGGGGGCACAGTGGTTTACATTCAGATGGAAGTGGCTCTGCGAATCTTCAACATTGAATCCAGATCTCATAAAGTCTCATGACTTTTCAGACCAATATCAAGGAAACAAGCTGATCACATATCACTGCCCCTCTCAACCAACTAATCAGTACTTCTCCTTATTCTTATATAGATACAGCACTGAAACAGGCCCTTCGGCCCACCGAGTCTGTGCCGACCAACAACCACCCATTTATACTAACCCTGCAGTAATCCCATATTCTCTATCACCTACCTACACTAGGGGCAATTTACAATGGCCAATTTACCTATCAACCTACAAGTCTTTGGCCGTGAGAGGAAACTGGAGCACCCGGCGAAAACCCACGCAGTCACAGGGAGAACTTGCAAACTCCGCACAGGCAGTACCCAGACTCGAACCCAGGTCCCTGGAGAAGAAGCTCTGAGGGAAGCAGAGGCATAGAATGTACTCAGGGGAGGTGACTTTAATAATCACCACCAAGAATGGCTTGGTACTACTACCACTGGCTGCCCTGGCATGAGTCCTGTAGGATATATCTGCAGACTGGGCCTGCATCAGATCGAGGGAACCAACATAAAGTAACCCACCAGACCACATCCTCACTTATGTACTGGTCACAGATGTGTCTGCCACGATAGCACTGACAATGGCACAGACTTTATGATGCCAAAGTCTCATCTCCACAATGAGAATATCTTCCATGGTGTAGACTATTGCAGTAGAAGTAGGATACACTAAGGACAGATATTGTACAGCCATAATGGAGTTGGGTCATCATCATCAGCATAATTATATACCAGCATCACTTGCAACTTCATTTGCGGCATAACCTTCAACCATGAGAATCATTAAGCTGTGAGACCAAATCTTGCTTAATGTGGAATATAAAAGGACATGCCAGGAGCAACATCAGACATACTCTAGTTAACCCATGACTAAAGACTACCAGCAGGCTAAACACCAAAATGAGCAGTCCACAGAAGAGCTAAACAATCTGACATCCAACAGATCAAAGCAAAGATCTGTAGCCCATAACATCAGTTGAGAATGGTGGTGGACAACCATGGAACTATCAATGGTAGGAGGCTCCATGAACATCTCCATCCTGAACCTTGGTAGAGCTAGGAAGCAAGTGCAAGAGGCAAGGCTGAACCTGTTTGATCCACCTCAGACCTCATTCGGTCTGCACTATCATAAATTCAATTCACATTAACAATAGCTGAGTGCACTGGACACAACAAAGGCTTTGGGACGATCAACATTCCAGAGTTTTCAACTTCATTCATCACTCCTTTGATGGTGAAGCAGTCTGCGCCAGCCTGCGGCTTGGACTGACAAGTGGCAGGTAACTGTTTTTAATTTATTCTTTCACAGTTTGTGAGTGTCGCTGGCTAGGCCAGCATTTATTGCCCATACCTAGTTGCCCTTGAGAAGGTGGTGGTGAGCCACCTTCTTGAACCACTGTATCCATGTGGTGTTGGTACACCCACAGTGCTGTTAGGAAGGGAGTTCCAAGATTTTGACACAGCGACAGTGAAAGAATGGTGATATGGTTCCATTTCAGGATGGTGTGTGGCTTGGAGAGGAACTCACAGGTGCTTGTGTTCCCATGAATCTGCCACCCTTGTCCTTGTAGTTGGTAGAGGTTGCGGGTTTGGAAGGTGCTGTTGAAGGAGCCTTGGTGAGTTGCCGCAGTGCATCTTGTAGATGGTACACACTGCTGCCATTGTGCATCGGTGGTGGAGGGAGTGAATGTTGAAGGTGGTGGAGGGGTTGCCAATCAAGTGGGCTGCTTTGTCCTGGATGGTGTCGAGCTTCTTGAATGTTGTTGGAGTTGCACTCATCCAAGCAAATGGACAGTATTCCATCACACTCCTGACTTGTGCCTTGTAGATGGTGGACAGGCTTTGGGGAGTCAGGAGATGAGTTACTCGCCTCAGAATTCCCAGCCTCTGACCTGCTCGTGTAGCCACAGTACTTACATGGCTGGTCCAGTTCAGTTTCTGTTCAATGGTAACCTCCAGAATGTTGATAGTGGGAGATTCAGCGATGGTAATGCTATTGAATGTCAAGGGGAGATGGTTAGATTCTCTCTCATTGGAAATGGTCATTGCTTGGCACTTGTGTGGCACAAATGTAACTTGCCTGAATGTAACAGGTCTGAATTTTGTCCAGGTCTTGCTGCATATGGACATGGATTGCTTCAGTATCTGAGGAGTTGTGAATGGTGCTGAACATTGTGCCATCATCAGCGAACATCCCCACTTTTGACCTTAGGATGGAGGGTAGGTCATTAATGAAGCAGCTGAAGATGGTTGGGCCTAGGACACTATCCTGAGGAACTCCTGCAGTGATGTCCTGGGACTGAGATGATTGACCTCTAACAACGACAACCATCTTCCTTTGTATACAAGCAAAATACTGCAGATGCTGGAAATCAGAAATAAAAACAGAAAGTGGTGAAAATACTCAGCAGGTCTGGCCACATCTATGGAGCGACACAGACCTCAAACGTTAACTCTGTTTCTCTCTCCACTGATGCTGCCAGACCTGCTGAGTATTTCCAGCACTTTGTTTTTATTTCATCTTCCTTTGCGCTAGGTACGACTCCAACCAGCGGAGAGTGTTCCCCCGATTCCCATTGACTCCAGTTTTGCTGGAACTCCTTGATGCCACGCTCGGTCAAACACTGCCTTGATGTCAATGGCAGTCACTGTCACCTCACCTCTTTAGTTCAGCTCTTTTGTCCATGTTTGAACCAAGGCTGTAATGAGGTCAGGAGCTGAGTGGCCCTGCAGAACCCAAACTGAGCGTTAGTGAGCAGGTTGTTGCTGAGCAAGTGTCGCTTGATGGCACTGTCGATGACACCTTCCATCACTTTGCTGATGACCGAGAGTACACTCATGGGGTGGTAATTGGCCGGGTTGGATTTGTCCTGCTTTTTGTGTACAGGATATACCTGGACAATTTTCAATATTGTCGGGTAGATGCCAGTGTTGTAGCTGTACTGGAACAACTTGGCTATAGGGCTGTGAGCACAAGTTTTCAGTACTATTGCCGGAATATTGTCAGGGCCCATAGCCTTTGCAGTATCTAGTGCCTTCAGCTGTTCTTGATATCACGCGGAGTGAATCAGATTGGCTGAAGACTGGCATCTGTGATGCTGAGGACCTCAGGGGGAGATCAAGATGGATCATCCACTCAGCACTTCTGCTGTAGATGTTTGCAAGTGCTTCAACCATGCCTTTTGCACTGATGTGCTGGGCTCCACCATTATTGAGGATGGGTATATTTGTGCAGCCTCCTCCTCCTGTTAGTTAATTGTCCACCACTGTTCATGACTGAATGTGGCAGGACTGCGAAGCTTAGATCTGATCCATTGGTTGTGGGATCGCTCTGTCTTTCACATGCTGTTTCCGCTGTTTGGTATGCATGCAGTTCTGTGTTGTAGCGTCACCAGAATGACACCTCATTTTTAGGTATGCCTGGTGCTGCTCCTGACATGCCCTCCTGCACTCTTTATTGAACCAGGGTTGATCCCTGAGCTTGTTGGTAATGGAAGAGTGGGGGATATGCTGGGCCATGAGGTTGTGGTTGAATACAATTCTGTTGCTGCTGATGGCTCACAGCACCTCATATGGATGCCCAGTTTTGAGTTACTAGATCTGTTCAAAATCTATCCCATTTTGCATGGTGGTAGTGCCACACAACACGATGGAAGGTATCCCCAATGTGAAGAGGGGACCTCGTCTCCACAAGGACTGTGCGGTGGTCACTCTTACCAATACTGACATGGACAGATGTGTCTGCAACAGATAGTTTGGTGAGGACAAGGTCAAGTAGGTTTTTCCCTCACCACCTGCTGCAGACCCAGTCTAGCAACTATGCCCTTTAGGAGTCGGCCAGCTTGGTCAGTAGTGGTGCTACCTAGCCACGCTTGGTGATGGACATTGATGTCCCCATAGTACATTCTGTGCCCTTGTCACCCTCATTGTTTCTTCTAATTGGTGTTCAACATGGAGGAGTACTGATTCATCAGCTGAGGGGGCAGTAGGAGATAATCAGCAGGAGGTTTCCTTTCCCATGTTTGACTTGATGCCATGGGGTTCGGAGTCAATGCTGAGGACTCCCAGGGTAACTCCTTCCTGACTATATACCACTGTGTCGCCACCTCTGTTGGGTCTGTCCTGTTGGTGGAACAGGAATGGTGATGGTGGTGTCTGGGACATTGTCTGTAGGGTATGTTTCCGTGAGTACAACTATGTCAGGCTGTCACTTGACTACCCTGTGGGACAGCTCCCCCTATTTTGGCAAAAGCCCCCAAATGTTAGTAAGGAGGGCTTTGCAGGGTGGACAGGGCTGTGTCTGCCGTGGTTGTTTCCGGTGCCTAGGTCGATGCCAGGTGGTCTGTCCAGTTTCATTCCTTTCAAACTTTTCTCTAGCAGTTTGGTAGAACTGAGTGGCTTGCTAGGCCATTTCAAAGGGCATTTAAGAGTTAGCCACATTGCTGTGGGTCACATGTAGGCCAGACCAGGTATGGACAGCAGATTTCCTTCTCTAAAGGGCATTAGTGAACGTGATGGGTTTTTACAACAAATGAGAATGTTTTCATGGTCACCATCACTGATGATTAGCTTTATAATTACAGATTTATTAACTGAATTTAAATTCCACCAGTTGCCATCGTGGGATTTAAACCCATGTCCCCAGTACATTAGCCTGGGCCTCTGGGTTGCTAGCCCAGTGACATTACCACTACACTACCACCTCCTTTATGCTACATAAGTGCCTGGTAATGACCATCTCACACAAACAGGGATCATTTCCCTCTGATCTTTAACATCACCAATATTATCGATTACTCTACCACCAACATCTTGGGGGCCCATCACTAACCAGATGCTTAAAAGGGCTAGCCATATCAACATTGGCTACAACAGCCTGACCTTTGCTGGAGGAAAATGTACAAATAAATAATTGTCAGATTTCCTTTTATATTAGTTTCCAAGACTGTATGTGATAGGAAATGTTTTTATCCGAAGACCCATTAAGCCTTACTTATTAAGATTGATATTTATTTTGGTTTGAAATGTAGGTTAGGGTGGCATAATGGGTTAGCTTATTGTCCATTTGCCTCTGGATCTTGGGTTTGAATTCTTCCTAAAGTGAGAAGATAAGTTTCTCTCTGATGGCTGAAAGGGCCTTTCTAAAATGAGTTTAGACAATCTCAATCAAATTTCTAGGATATGGTCTTACACCACAAACTGTTTCCAATTTGACACTAAACCTATAATCTGAATCAGGAAGATTTATGTAATTTTTTTAGTTTCTTCAGGATTTGGGCAGTGCTGGCAAGGCTGCATTTATTGCCCATCCCAAACAGCCTTAGAAGGTGGTGGTGGTGGGCCTCTTGTGCAGTAACAATACTCTTATAAGTTCTGCAATAAGGTAGATTATTGGGACAGAGCAGAGTGAACTTTACATGGACTGTTCATAAATGACCTGAGATTGCTTGATGGTGCTTGAAATGAGAAAGTAATCAATTTTCTAGCACTGAAATCTCATTTTCAATAAAATAGTGTGTTTTTGAGAAGGCTATCTGTAAATTTCTAAAATGTATACACAACACAAGTTTGATTTTTAAGTAAAAAAAAAATGTTTTCTACTACTTCTATGTCCCTCGATTTGGAAGCATTAATTATTGTGGTCATTACATAGTAACATAGACAGGAGAATATCATATTTCTATCAAGCCTATTCTTCCAAACCTGCCCATCAGCTTCTTTACCACTCTACTGATAATTTGTTCCACAACTCTATCATATTCTTGTAAGTTAAATGTCTCTTTTCTTTTGATATCTTTAACTTTAACAGAGTCCTATTGTGTGTCAGAAGCACTTCCCTGGACACAAATTTTTCATACCCATGAAGATATTAAAATCTTGAATAAACGTACTACCGAGAACTCAATACTACTAAAAGCAGAGAGGAGGATAGAAAGTGGAGGGGTGAAATCAAAAAGGAAATTAGGAAAGCAAAGAAAGGGCATGAAAGAATATTGGCAAGCAAAATCAAGGTGAACCCAAATATGTTTTATCAATATATTAAAAGTAAAAGGATAACTAAGGAGAGTGTAGGGCCCATAAAAGACCAAAAAGGTAACCTATGTGTAGGAGCGGAAGATATTGGTATAGTTCTTAATGAATACTTTGCGTCTGTCTTCACACTTGGGGAGGGTACAGGCCCAATATGTTCTCTCTAGGGTAACAGGTATGAGCAACAAGCTCAGAGAACCATGGATGACCAGAAACATTTAGGGTACGATGAGAAGGAAAAGAGAGGCTTTTAGCAAATACAAGGAGAGCAAATCAACGGAAGCATTAGTGGAATACAGAAAGTGTAGGATGGAGCTTAAGAAAGCAATTAGGAGAGCAAAGAGGGGATATGAGAAAGCTCTGGCTGGTAAAAGTAGGGAAAATCCCGATATTGCATAAGTATATCAATGGGAAGAGGATAACCAGGGAAAGAGTAGGACCCATTAGGGACCAAAGGGGAAATCTGTGGGTGGAGCCAGAGGACATTGGTAGGGTGTTGAATGAATACTTCATATCTGTCTTCACCCAAGAGAATGAGGATGTAGATATGGAACTCAGAGAGACTGTGAGGTTCTTGAGCAAATTGTCAAAGGGAGTGACAAGGTATTGGAGGTTTTGGCAGGCTTAAAAGTGGACAAATCTCCAGGTCCGGACTATTTGTGTCCCAGGATGTTGTGGGAGGTGAGGGTGGAGATTGCAGGGGCTCTGATCCTAATTTTTTAATTCCTCTCTGGCCATGGGGGAGGTGCCAGAGGACTGGAGAACAGCTAATGTGGTCCCACTATTTAAGAAAGGTTGTAGAAATAAGCCAGGGAACTATAGACCAGTGAGTCTCATGTCAGTGGTAGGGAAACTATTGGAGAAAATTCTGAAGAAGAGAATCTATCTCCACTTGGAGAGGCAAAATTTGATTAGGAATAGTCAGCATGGCTTTGTCAGAGGGAGGTCATGCCTAACAAATTTAATTGAACTTTTTGAGCATGTGACCAGGTGTGTAGATGAGGGTAGTGCAGTTGATGTAGCTTACATGGATTTCAGCAAAGCCTTTGACAAGGTCCCACATGGGAGACTTATCAAGAAAGCAAATGCACATGGGATACAGGGTAACTTGATAAGGTGGATTCAAAATTGGCTTAGCTGTAGGAGACAGAGAGTGATGACAGACAGTTGTTTTAGTGACCAGAAGCCAGTGTCCAGTGGTGTACCACAGGGATCTGTGCTGGGTCCCCTATTGTTTGTCATTTATATAAACGACATAGATGACTATGTGGGGGGTAGGATCAGTAAGTTCGTGGATGACACAAAGATTGGCCGAGTGGTTAACAGTGAGGTTGAGTGTCTTGGGTTACAGGAAGATATAGACGGGATGGTCAAATGGGCAGAAAAGTGGCAGATGGAATTTAACCCTGAAAAGTGTGAGGTGATACACTTTGGAAGGCGTAATGTGGCACAAAAGTATTCAATGAATGGCCTGACACTGGGAAGTTCTGAGGAACAAAGGGACCTTGGCGTGTTTGTCCATAGATCCCTGAAGGCAGAAGGGCAGGTTAATAGGGTGGTGAAAAAGGCATATGGGACACTTGCCTTTATCAATCGAGGCATAGATTACAAAAGGAGGGAGGTCATGTTGGAGTTGTATAGAACTTTGGTAAGGCACAGCTGTAGTACTGTGTGCAATTCTGGTTGCCACATTATAGGAAGGATGTGATTGCACTGGAGGGGGTGCAGAGGCGATTCACCAGGATGGTGCCTGGGATGGAACATTTAAGCTATGAAGAGAGGTTGGATAGGCTTGGGTTGTTTTCGCTGGAGCAGAGAAGACTGAGGGGTGACCTGATCGAGGTGTACAAGATTATGAGGCGCATGGACAGGGTGGATAGGGAGCAGCTGTTCCCGTTAGTTTTAGGGTCAGTTACGAGGGGACAAATGTTTAAGGTGAGGGGCAAGAGGTTTAAGGGGGATTTGAGGAAGAACTTTTTTACCCAGAGGGTGGTGACGGTCTGGAATGCACTGCCTGGGAGGGTGGTAGAGGCGGGTTGCCTCACATCCTTTAAGAAGTACCTGGATGAGCGCTTGGCACGTCATAACATTCAAGGCTATGGGCCTAGTGTTGGCAAATAGGATTACGTAGACAGGTCAGGTGTCTTTATTGCATCGGTGCAGACTCGATGGGCCGAAGGGCCTCTTCTGCACAGTATTATTCTGTGATTCTGAAAAGAGGGAGACGATGCAGATATTGTAGTTGAGGAGGAAGAGTGTGAAGTATTGGATGTGATAAACATAGGGAGAGAGGAAGTATTAATGGGATTAGCATCCTTGAAAGTTGATAAATCACCAGGACTATATGAAATGTCATAGCAGAGGGTCTGACTATCATTTTCTGGTCCTCAATGGATACAGGTGTGGTGCTGGAGGATTGGAGAATTGCTAACATTGTACCTCTGTTTAAAAAGCGAGCAAAGGATAGACCGAATAATTACAGGCCAGTCTGTCTAACCTCAGTAGTGGGAAAATTATTGGAATCTATTCTGAGAGACAGGATAAACTGTCACTTAGAAAGGCACAGGTTAATCAAGGATAGTCAGCACAGATTTGTTAAGGGAAAATCTTGTTTGACCAACTTGATCGAATATTTTGAAGAAGTAACAAGGAAGCTAGATGAGGGTAGTGCAATTGATGTGGTCTACATGGATCTTAGCAAGGCTTTTGACAAGGTCCCACATGGCAGACTGTTTAAAAAAATAAAATCCCATGGGATTCAGGGAAATGCAGCAAGGTGGATACAAAATTGGCAGGAAACAAAGGGTAATTGTTGACGGATGTTTTAACGACTGGAGGGCTACTTCCAGTGGCGTTCTGCAGGGCTCAGTACTGGGTCCCCTGCATTTTGTGGTGCATATTAACGATTTGGACGTAAATGTAGGGAGCATGATCTAGAAGTTTGCAGACGACACAAAGATTGGCCGTGTGGTAGTGAGGTGGATAGCTGTCGGCTGCAGGAAGATACTGATTGCCTGGTCAGATGGGCAGAAAAATGGCAAATGGAATTCAACTTGGAGAAGTGTGAGGTAATGCATTTGGGGAAGTCAAACAAGGCAAAGGAATACAAGATTAATAGGAAAATACTGAGAAGTGTAGAGCAAATAAGGGACCTTGGAGTGAATGTCTACAGATCCCTGAAGGTAGCAGGACAGGTCAATAAGGTGGTTAAGATGGCACATGGAATCCTTTCCTTTATTCGCCGAGGTATAGAATACAAGAGCAGGGAGGTTATGCTGGAACTGTATAACTCATTGGTAAGGCCACAACTTGAGTACTGTGTGCAGTTCTGGTCAGCTCATTACAGAAAGGATGTAATTGCACTAGGGAGGGTACAGAGGAGATTTACGAGAATGTTGCCAGGACTGGAAAAATGCAGCTTGAGAAAAGATTGGATAGACTGGGGTTGTTCTCCTTGGAACAGAGAAGGCTGAGGGGAGATCGGACTGAAATGTTCAAAATTTTGAGGGGCCTGGATAGAGTGGAGGGTCTATTCACCTTAGCAGAGAAGTCAGTGACGAGGGGGCATAGATTTAGTGATTGGTAGAAAAATTAGCGGGGAGCTAAGGAAAAATTTTTTCACCCAGAGGGTGGTGATGCCTGAAAGAGTAATTGAGGCAGAGACCCTCAACTCATTCAAAAGGAGTCTGGATATGTACCTTAAGTGCCGTAAGCTACAGGGTTACGGACCAAATGCTGGAAGGTGGGATTAGAATAGGTGGATCGTTTTTCAGCCGGCACAGACATGATGGGCCAAGTGGCCTCTTTCTGTGCCTTAAACTTTCTAAGATTTCTATGATTCTAGATGTTTACAGTGATTTTCATCAACTCAGCAATACAAATCTCACGTTTCAAGCGAAGATCCCTCTTCTCGTCCCTCCCTCTCCGGTTTTGAACTTTATAGTAAAGAGCGGCCAGTAAAGAGAGCTCAATGTTATATATGGAAATAGGATATCAACTTCCAGCGATCACACATGTGCAGTTAAATGCAGAAATCAGGAAGTTGCTGTTCAAGGTGCCCTGCTCCTCCAGAAATGGCATGATAAATGGTATCGCACCATTCCAATACAATGAATGGCATGAAATTGCTCTACTTACCTCAGAGATACAGATTAAAAGTTAGGGCTTGTCCATTCCAGTTAAGTACCCTTTTATTGGCGTGATAAGTCTTAATTATTTTTGCCACAAAAACTCTCGACATTGAAAATTAACTTTTACAAGAGTGGAGTTTCTTTTCTTCAGATTTTAATTGCTCTTGGAGAGTAACATTTTTTTACTCTTTTATCTTTCTTTCTTAATTCAATCTTTCTTCCATCTCTTTATTTCACTTTCTGTACCTGATTTGACAATGAATTCAATATTCTAATAGGAACTTTCCGGTTTGGACTTGGTGCTGCTCATTAACTATTCATTCATCTGATTGGTTAAGGAGATACTTAGGTGCTTGCCCTGTTCACATAGATGCTGAACCTTTTGGATGGTTGGCTGAAAGAACCTCCAATACAAAAGCCCATAGTAAGTCTGTGAGGCAGTGCAAGCATGATGAATGGCTGGCACTGTTTATTTGTTGCTGACTGCAAAATCCAACCTATTGTAAGAAGAAGCTGCCCATCAATGCCTGCGAGTCTCGATCTGGAAAGTAGCAGCCCAATGTTCTCCGAATGCCCTTGGTGCTCAGGGCTCTAGAGATTTTAATTTGGCTACGTATACGAGAACATATGAATGACTGAAATAGGTAAGGATGAAACAGGCAGAAATAGAATCATGAAAAACTGGCAAAGCAGACCAAGTTCCAGCAACCTGGCAGGAGAGTACGGCATGTTGAAACAAGGGCGCAGATTTTGCAGTCAACCGCAAAGCCACGGCACTTGCGCTAAAAAGCGCTTGGACCAAGTGTCATAACCTACAGGACCCTGGACCAAAAGCTGCAGCCTGACATTAGGATTGAGAATAAAAACAAGAAATGCTGGAACCACTCAGCAGGTCTGGCAGCATCTGTGAAAAGAGGAGCAGAGTTCTTTTCACAGATGCTGCCAGACCTGCTGAGTGGTTCCAGCATTTCTTGTTTTTATTAGGATTGAGAACTCTTTTCAGAGGTCAGGCCACGCAGGCGCAGTTGGAAACAAGCTACCCATGTCAACGGTTCTACATGCATTACCATGACCGTTAAAACCAAAAACTTCATGTTTACGATCGCAGCAGAGGAAACTTTCCAAAACAACATGCATCGAGCCTATACTTAATTTAAGGAGAGTATTTTTTAGTAATATTTATGGATGACAACACGTTTTGCTGGCGAACCAGTAACAAAATCAACTTTCACCAGGAGTGGATCTTCAATGAAATAAACAGCAATGGATTAAAGTTGATGGGAAGTAACTGGAGCGTACGTTCATCAGATAATCGGTACAAATGTACTAAATGTAAGAAAAAAAAATGGTCAGAGCCACTCTTCGCAGAAATCTGAACCGTTCGGTCGATATAATTTCCAAGCGCACTGAGGACAGCGAACCGTTTCCGGGTGAAAGGTCGCTGGGCGGTTCCTGTGGTGGCGGCGTATTGTGGGTTCGAGAAGCTTCTGCCCTTGTTGGTGAGCGGCGGTGCTCAGTGGAGTGGAACGGAGGCAACAGTGACATGTCAGAGATTGGCGAGAGCTGGGCTCTGATCAGAGAGGGGCGGTGCATTTGGTGAAACAATGTTCGGATGCCTGGTTGCGGGTCGATTGGTAAGTTTGTTTTGATTCAATACTTGTGTACGTTACGTGCAGAATTGGGATTTAATTATTTCTTTTAAACAAATTTTGTGGGTGCTGAAAGCGACGTAATATTTTTTGGGGTCTGTGAGAAGTTACATTATTGGAAGCGGGGATGAATAAAAGCTGTGTTTTGGAAAAAAACACGATCAATTCGCTTCAGTAAAAACGAAAATGCTACAAATACACAGCCGATCTGGAAGTTGACCTGCCTACTGAGCATTTCTGCAAATTTACTTCAGATTTCCAGCATCCCCAGTAGTTTGCTTTTGTAATTTACTTAAATTTTGTTTTACTCTGACGTTTGGGGAAATGCTTAAATTCGGCTGGGGCGTGCTTATTTTTCGCTTCTAAATTACTTGTAGATTTAAAGTAAGGAACTATTATTTAAAAATAAGAAACGGTTCTTTAAATAAATGGTTGTTTTAACAAAGCATTTGTTGTGTAGAGTCTCTTCTAGCTCCTATCTTTGCACTCTCAAGCCAAAGTGCTGTAGATTTGAATGTATCTGGCTTTGCTATCCATGGGCAGATCTGACTGTCACATCAAGCAGTACTGGGCCTGAATCTGCTCTGCCAAAACCACCCAGTCTGACAGAATCATCCTCGACTGCAAAGATAACACCTGGCTTCCTTTCTCCAATACAAACGTTCTCATAAACCCCTCTCCCGTTTCTCCTTCATCCTCTTCAACAACAAGTGCAAGGGTCTCACGGACGTTTTTGTTACTAAGAGAGCATCAGCTGCCTCTGTTGCAGCCACACTTTCTCTTAGCTGTGCTAGCCCTTTCCTTAGCTTTTTTCCTATTCTCACACTGAGCTTGTCTTGTCTATGAGCTTCATCTCAATTGAAAAACAACAGCTTGCATTTATAATAGTGTCCTCAACAAAGTAAATGTTCCAAAGTGCTTCTCATGAGCATTATTAAACAAAATTTAATGCTGAGGCACATAGAGAAATGTTTGAACAAGCTTTCTGTCACCTGTCCTAAGGGAGAGGTTTTAAGAAGCGTCTTAAAGGTAGAGAGACAGAGAGGTTTGGGGAGGAAATTCCAGTGCCTAGGTGCCGGGCATCTGAAACACAGCTGCCAATGGTGGAGTGATTAAAATTAGAGATACACAAAAGGCCAGTGTTGGAGCACGGCAATCTTGGTGACTTTTAGGGCCAAGTTTTGCTATGGAGGCATTTGAAAATGAGGATGAGTGTTTTAAAATCGAGGCATTGCCAGACCAGGACCCGATGTAGGTCAGTGAGCATGGGGTGATGGGTGGGCAAGACATGGTGTGGGTTCGGATACGGGCAGCAGAATTTTGGCTGAGTTCATGTTCATGAAGGGTGGAAGATGGGAGGCAGGCCAGGAGAGCTGTGGAACAGTCAAGTCTAGAGGTAACAAAGGTATGTATGAGGGTTTCAGCAACTGGTGAGCTGAGGGAGAGATGGAGACAGGCGATGTTAGAGGTGGAAGGAAGCGGAATGGATATGTGGTTGGAAGCTCATCTCCGGGCTAAATAGGACGCCAAGATTGCGATTGGTGTGGTTCAGCCTCAGACCAGAAAGAGACATGGAGTCCATGGCCTGGGAACTGAATTTGTGAAACTGATTGTGACAGTGGTGCACCATCCCTTCTCGTCTTTCTTGATCTCTCTGCAACTTTTTACATAGTTAGCCTCACCATCCTCCTCTAACTCCTGTCTTCTGTTGTCCAGCTGATTGGAACTGCTCTCAATGGGTTCCACTCTTCCCTATCCAACCATAGCCAGAACATCTCTAGCAGTGGCATCTCTTCCTGCCTCTGCATGTTACCTCTGGAGTCCTTTTAAGGTTCTATTCTTGGGCTCCCTACTATTCTTCATCTACACATTGTCCTTCGGTGACATTATCTGAAGACATGGCGACTGGTTCAACATATATGGTGACAACACCCAGCTGTGCTGCCACTGTCTGTTATCAAACTGCTTCTATGACATCCAATCCTGTGTGAACCATTTTTCTTTCAGTTGAACAATTGGGAAAATTGAAGACATCTTTGGTACCTGTGACAAACTCTATACCCTTGCTGCTGATTCTATTCCCTCCCCTGCCATTGTCTTGCGTTGAAGCTGACAGTTTGTAACATCGGTGCCCTTTTTGACCCTGAGCTGAGCAACGGACCCCATACTGTCACCATCACAATGACCACTTACTTTCACCTCTGTTCTTGACTCAACCCTTCTACTGAAACCCTAATCTATGCCTTTGCCATCTCCAGACTTGACTAACCCACTGCTGTGCTGCCAGGTCTTCCATTCTCCACCCTCCATAAACTCCAGCTCATCCAAAGCTCTGCTGCTCATATCTTAAACCATCACCCCTGTGCTTGCTGGCCTACATTCACTCCTGGTTCCCTACAATTTAAAATTCGCACTTTCTTGTTCAAATCCCTTTGTGCACTATCTATGTAATCTCTTCCAGCCCTACAACCTGCCAAGAACTCTGTGTTCCTCTATCTTCGGCCATTTGTGCATCCCCAATTTCCTTTGCCCACCACTGGCAGCTGTGCCTTCAGCCATAAGCTCTGGAATTCCCTCCCCACCCTTTCTGCCTCTCCACCTCTCTCTCCCTCTTTCATTAAGATGCTCCTTAAAATCTACCTCTTTTGACAAAGATTTTACTCCGACTACCCTTCTTTGACCTGTTTCAATTTTTTGTTTGATTATGCTTCTGTGAAGTGCCTATGGATTTTTTTCTGTTAAAGGTGCTATATGAATGCAAATTGTTGTATAATATGAAGTGCAGGCTGCATTGCTGTCAGGTTTTTAAAATCTGATTTTTCATTTTTTTAATCTCCTGGATTTACAGCTTTCTTGCCTGAAAATTAGCAGATGTATTAACGTATATGATTTTTAAAAATTCCTAAAATAAGTTTACTGAGTTTCATAACATTTAGTTCAGTGTATTACTCTTAGTTAAGCAAATCGAAATTGCAGTGTAATCTGTAATGTTTTCTCTCCTCTCAAATACACCTTGAATAACTATAGGAAAATAAGACCGTAATAACTGCTGGACATGAAAATTTGTTTTCATTTTCACAAGATAGAGATTTTTAAAAAAAACTAAAGAACTCTACCAATCTCTCAAATTAACACCTAGGTGTTGAACAACTACAACTTGCATTTATATAGCACCTTTAACATTACAAAACAACCCCATTCATTTTACTAGGGTGGAGGCAGGGATTGCCTTGTTCTGAAGCATATCGTCCTCACTTATCTATTCCAAGCCACTTGAGATAAAGGCCAACATTCCATTTAGCCATTTTGATTACTTTTTCCAGATGCACACGAACGTTTGGTTCTTTGTGCGTAGACACCTAAATGCCTTTGCTCCACAACAGTTTATGGTCACCATTAAGAAAATATTCCAATTTGTCTTTCTTGCATCCACAGTAGACAACTTCACACTTTGCCACGTCAAACTCCATCTGGCACAGTTTTGCCTACTTAATCTTTCTGTCCTTTGTAACTTCCTACTCCCATCTGTTGAACTTGCTGTGCCTCCTAAGTTTGTGTCATGTGCAAATTCGGATAGACAGTTCTTTATTCCTTTATCCAAATCATTGATATATATGGTGCAAACTGTGGCCCCAGTACAGATATCTGGGCAATACCACTTATCTCATACTGCCCTTTATCCCTACTTTCTGTTTCCTATATCCCAGCTGATTTCTGACCCATATCACAAGGTCACCTTCAATTCCGTGCACTTTTATTGTGTCTTCTGGAAATCCCTAGAGACAACACTGATGCACTCTTAGTGGTTTCAGAGGGCATAAGGTGGTTAAATCTTACTCTAGTCACTTTGAAGTTGCTTAGGATTATATAGGTTTAAAAAAAAATGCACAATCAGCTGCTAACATCTGTAGGATTTTTTTTCCCATTTTATAGATGTGTTGTCTTTGGATTGGAATGCTATAATAACTGATTTCTGGGCTAATGGCAGTTTTGGTGGGAGGTGGGAAGTGGTGTCCCACAGGGATTGGTGCTGGGACTACTGTTTATCATTTACATAAATGATTTGAACTTGGGAATTGGAAGTAATACAATATCAAAATGTTGCAGATGACACCAAATTGTGGGGTGTTGGGGAGGTGGGTGGGGTGATGTATAGTTAATACTGAGGAAGACTGTGACAAAATACAAGGCAAATTTAACAAAATTGATGAAATAGTGTGCAAGTAGGAAATTAAATATATCTAAGTGCAAGGTGGTGCATTTTCGTAGCAGGAATAAGGAGGTACCCAGTCCTTGGAAAATAAGAGTTTAAATGAGATAGAGCAGAAAAGGGATCTAGAGGTACAGATTGTCATGGTCCTGTAGTTTTTTTTTGGATTATGCGGTTTGCCTTTAAGGCTTGCAAAGGATCATTATTGCTTTAAGAACCAGCAAGCCTCAGAAGTTATAGGAAGGTGCATTTTCGTTGCCTGAGAAACAGTCATTTGGAGACTGTGATTGAAAGGGTGCATTCTCGTTACTGTAGATATAGCCACTGGGAGTGAGTCTCATGCGATACATTAGTTACAATTCAGTTTTGAACTGGTTGTTAGTTGAAGACAGTTTGTTCTAACAGACAGAGACATACAGACACAGCTGGTGTTGGCACCTGAGGAAAGAGCTCTCAACCATTTAAACTGAAGGAATAGGATTTTAGTCTGTTTAATTATTATTATCTCTCAGAATTTAAAAAAAAAGTCAAGCCAAAACAGAGATCGCTGGTAATTTAAATTGAAGAAAGGGAAGTTAGACTGTGATAATCTTTTATCCCTCAAAAACTCTAAAGTCAGATTGATTCTGTTGAAAGTGTTTGCAAGTCGTTAATTGTTGAAATTCGCTGGAGAAGGAAAGCAACATTTTGTGAGGACTTCAAGCAACATTGGACTGTAAATTTGCAAGGACTCTTTTTTTTCTCCCTATTTTAATTGTTTATATCTTCATAGTGTTTAAGAATTTAGTTCTTCTAATTAAAGAGCTAATTTGTTGATTTAAGGACACCTGGTTTGGTTAGCCTCATTTGGGGGTTAATAGATGGTACAATTTAGCTGGGTCTTTAATTTGTAAAGTTTTAAATATGTTAGCCAATCTGTGGAGCGACGGGATTGAATTAACAGTGTGTTGGTCCCACCACAATCAGAATCGTATATTTTGATTGGGGGCTTTGACAGGAGTGGTCGGTCGTAACAAGATTCATACTACATTAAAAGTAGCCACGCAGGTTAACTCAGCCTAATAAATGCAAACAAAGCACTGGGGCTCATTTCTGGAGGAATAGAATTCAAAACAGAAGTTGTGTTAAACTTTATTTAAAACCTTGGTTAGACCACACTTGCTATTATGCTCAGTTCTGGTCTCCATATTTCAGAAAGGATACAGGATGTAGGAGAAGGTGCAAAATAGATTTTGGTTGATACCAGAACCCAGTGTTTATAACTACCATAAAGAACAGCTAGAGCTATAGGCTGCTAGAGGTCTTTAAACTTAGAAAGAGGTTCGATAGAGAAGATGTAGAGATGCTTCCATTTGTGGTGGAGTTCAAAACTAGGGGCCATCAATATAAGATAGTCACCAATAAATCCAATAAGGAATTCAGGAGAAACTTCTTTATTTGCAGAGTAGTTGGAATGTGGAACTTGCTACCGCATGGAGTGGTTGAGACGGATAGCATAGATGCATTAAAGGGGAAGATGGATAAGTACATGGGGGACGGAGGCAAAGAAGGATGTATTGATGGGAGGGGACTGGTGTGGACCATAACACAAGAAATAGGAGCAGAAGTAGACCATATGGCCCATCAAGCCTGCTCTGCCATTCAGTACAATCATGGCTGATATTGGGCTTCAGTTCCACATTCCTGCTCCCCATATCCCTTGATTCCCTGCGAGACCAAAAATCTATCTATCCGAGCCTTAAATGTATTCAATGATGGAGCATCTACAACCCTCTGGTTAAGAGCATTCCAAAGTCTCTCAACCCTTTGAGTGAAATAATTTCTCTTCTCAGTCCTCCGTGATTGACTCCTTATAGTGAGACTATGCTCCCATGTTGTAGATTCCCTGACTAGTGGGAGCAATCTCTCAGCTTCTACCCTATCAAGCCCTTTCAGAATCTTGTATGTCTCAATTAGATTGCCTCTCATTCTTCTAAACTCGAGAGAATATAGGTCGAATTTACTCAGCCTCTCATCATAGGACAACCCCCTCATCCTAGGGACCAATCTAGTAAATCTTTGCTGCACTGCCTCCAGCGCAAGTATAACTTTTCTTAAATGTGGAGACCAAAACTGCACCCAGTATTCCAGGTGCAGTCTCACCAAAGCCCTGTATAATTTTAGTAAGACTTTGTTGCTGTATTCCAATCCCCTTGCAATAAAGGTCAACATGCTATTTGCCTTCCTAATAGCCTGCTGCACCTGCATGTTAACTTTGTGCATCCCTTGCACGAGTACCTGCAAGTGTCTCTGAATATCAACACTTACCAGTTTCACATCTTTTTTTAAAAAATCCTGCTTTTCTATTATATGACCAAAGTGAACAACTTCACACTTCCCTACATTATACTCCATTTGCCATCTTGTTGCCCATTCTATATCGCTTTACATCCTTCCTGCAGCTTACCTTTCCACTGAGCTTTGTATCATCAGCAAACTTGGATACATTACTCTGTCTCTTCATCCAAGTCATTAATGTAGAGTGTAAATAGTTGAGGCCCCAGCACTGATCCTTGTGGCACCCCATTATTCACTGCCTGCCAACTTGAAAATGTCCCATTTATGCTCACTCTCTGCTTCCTGTCTGTTAACCAATCCTCTATCCATGCTAATATATTACCCCAACCCCATGAGCCCTTATCCTGCCTATTAATCTTTTATGTGGCACTTTATCGAATGCCTTTTGAAAACCCAGGTATACTACATCTACTGGTACCCCTTTATCTACCCTACTAGTTACATCCTCAAAAACCTCTAAGAAATTTGTCAAACAGGATCTCCCTTTAGTAAAGCCATGCTGACTTGTTCTAATCATACTATGCTTTTCCAATTGCAATGTTAAGATTCCTTAATAGTTTCCAGCATCTTCCCAACTAATGATGTTAGGCTAACTGGCCTGTAGTTCTGGCATAGACCTGTTGGGCTGAATGGCCTGTTTCTGTGGTATAAATACTGTGTAATACAACATTACTGGGACAGTACTGTATTGGCTTGCTTACTGTCATCTAGAGGCACGTTTTTTTTTAAGACAAGGAAAGAGATAGCCCAAATTTAGTGTGTTTGTGCAAACCTTGTGAAAATAGGAAATTGCTATTAGTTGATCTCCCATGGCTTTGCTTTTGGACAAAATGGAAAAGAAAATTCATATCTCTTTTTTTGTAATTATTTGTGTCTCCCCATCTTTTTTAATGCAATCTCTCTCTACTGCTGCTGTTGTGAAAATGTTGGAATATACCTTGGACTTCTGTTTCTTGTATTCTGTGTCCACTAATGATGTTTTTCTCCCTTGCCCAGGTGCAGACAGATGCACAACAAATTGCAGAGGGGAAATTTGTATTTAACCTTCCTGATTATGAGAATGTCAATCACGTGGTGGTCTTTATGCTGGGGACAACACCATTCCCTGTAGGAGCAGGAGGATCTGTGTATTTCTCCTATCCGGACAAGAGTGGAGTGCCAGTATGGCAGTTGCTGGGATTCATAACTAATGAAAAACCTAGTGCAATCTTCAAAATATCGCGTTTAAAGGCAGGCAAGTAAAAGGTGGCCTTTCAATGTGATGACTCTTTTATTAACAGAAATAGAAAAAAACATACACCTATATTGACATTTTCAGTACATCCAAAAGTGCTTTATAGCCAATTAATTTCTTTCGAAATGTAGTACTATTATGTAGGTGAATGTAGCAGCCCTTTTGCACACAAGGTCCCATAAATAGCAATGAGATCATGACCAATTGATCTGTTCTGGCGCTGTAAGTTAAGGGATAAATATTGGCCTGGATACAAGTGAACTTCCCTGCTCTTTTTAAAATAGTGTCATGGGATCTTTTATGTCTATCTGAACAGACTTAATATCTCATCCAAAAGGTATCAGCATTTCCTTAGCACTGCCCTGAAAAGTCAGCCTTGATTATGTGCTCAAGTTATGGAGTGGGACTTGAACCCACAACCTTTTGATTCAGAGGCAAGAATGCAATCACTGAGCTCAGCAAAACTGAATTGCGTTATCTAAAGTTCACTACTTAAAAATCTATTGCTTTTCCAAGTTTGGAAGAATCAGATAAACTAGGTCTGATTGGGCAACTGTGATTGAAAATATGATAATTAAAAGGATGAATTTCCTCTTCCAGTGGGAGATGGACATTCTGATCAGAAGCCACCAAACTGGCCCATTTCGGTTTCATAAAAGTATATTTTACTCTAGTTAACAGTTGCAAAGAAGCTAGAATGAAAAGATTCCATTTCATCTAAAAATTGGATCTCCAAGGGAATAGTTTGATGGTACACCTGGGTTTAGATTTTTGTTCAACTGCCTTAAAAATCCTATTCCCTTTCAGATGATTTGAGGGCTCATTTGAGAAGCCACACTGCATAGGCTGTTTGCTTGGAGGAGCAAATGCATGTTACATTGACTACAATTTCTTATTATCCAAAATAAATAAATAGGCAAACATTTATCCCTCAACCTACAGCACCAGGGCAGATCAGTTGGTCATGATCTCATTGCTATTTCTGGGATCTTGTTCTATGTAAAGGGTATTCAAGACTCATGATGCTGTGACACAGTGCAACAGTTTTATAATCTCTTATTACTTGTTAATAGAATGACATACCTCTGGATATCTGCTTCTTAACTGGCATAAAAGGTGAGCATCCTGAATTGCCAAGATTACTGAGATTCATCTCCACCCGAGATGTCCTCTGGACTGTCTTCAGAAAAGTTCATAATTGTTTCCTAGATCTCTATGCCAAATGAAAAGTAAAACTTATTAAATTCTGTTGTTTATATCTTTCAGCACATTTTTCGTCTGGGCCTTTTAAATTTATATCTTATCTCCATATTCAGCCAATGTGTTCATGCTTGCTTGTTTGCCTTCCTTCCTGCCTCTCAAAAAAGATAATAGGGTGCAGCACCATGTGATTTTCCTCAACAAGCCATTCATGCCCTATCAAATTCAAAGGTCACTTTACCAGATATTTAGGCATATTTGTTATGAAAGCACTTGAAAGAGCTGTCCATTTAAAAATGCTGGACATATACTTCTAAATCTGGCAGGTTAGGTAGCAGTGGCTAGTAAATTATTTATCTATCTCCTTTTATATCCCTCAATCGATTCCTGGTCTCACTTTGGTTATTGGGATTATTTGGCTCTCGTTTGACCTTATTGCCTTCCCTATGAATATTTAAGTCATTTATTTGTTCTCTGAATGTGGATGACACTGGCAGGGCCATATTTATTGCCTATCCCTTGTATTTTGGTGGTGATGGTGGGCCTTCTTGAACCACTGCAGTCCTTTTGATAGTGTTAGATAGGAAATTCCAGTATTTTGACTTACCAATGAGGAAAAAATGTCAATTTATGTGTCCAAGTCAGGATGGTATACAACTTGGAGGTGATTATGCATCCAGAACCTTGCTGCTTTTGTCTTTATTGGTGGTAGAGATCATGATGGAGGAGCTGCCAAAGTAACCTTGGTGAGTTGATACATGCATCTTGTAGATTGCACAAACAGCAGCCACATTCAAGTGAACTGCTCTGTCTTGAATGGTGTCTAGCTTCTTGACTAGTTGCTAATCATTGTAATCACCATCCAAGCGAGTGGCGAGCATTCTATTACATTTCTGGCTTGAGTCTTGTAGGTGGTGGAGAGACTGAGGAGTCAGAAGGTGAGCCACTTGTCGCAGAGTACTTGCTCTTATAGAGCCAAGGTGTTAATATGGTTGGCCTAGTTGAGGGGAGGTAGTTGCCTGATAGGGTTCTATTTCCAAATACAATCTTTTTTTCATCTCTCTGTCACCCGTGGCCCCCCCCCCCCCCCTACCCTGGACCCTGAGATGCATTGTAGCACCCTACCCCCAGTTGAGCTCTGTTAGCACAGATTTGGAACCTTCTGGATCTGTATGATTTATTTATGGTGTCTTTACTAACTGGACCACCAAGAATTATACTGTGCATTAGTTCACTTTACCATAAAAGTAAAATTATTTTATTGAACTTTTGACTTTCTCCATAAAGAATGTACAGTGTAATTGATAGTGGAATAGCTAACATTAGAACTCTTCCTCCAATAATCTGCCAATTCAAATGCATAATCTTATTCCTTCCTGTTAAGCATCCAGTGCTGGTATGGAATACGTAGATGGACTGTAGTACATGTTGCTGTACACTTGCATACTAAAAATACTTGCCAAGCAGCTTGTGGTACCTTGATTGCTCACTTGTATCTCTTACTGGACCTCACCTTGATGCCATCATAACATTCCTTAAGGTTCAAAATTTGATGTGTTTACTGAAGCAAGTAAAATTTAAGGTTCTGTATAAGTTTGATTCATACAAAGGTATGAACCATTGTTAGAAATCAGTAAGATTGTGATCTTGTGATGTGAAGATTTTTTTAAATAATGGGTTAAATTAAATGTTTCTGTATGTTAGCAAATTTGCCTGGAATGGAGAGAATTCAACTGTGGCACTGACTAGTACATAAATATGCTTTTACAAATAATTTCCCCCAATAAGGCTCTGTTGCTTGGGCTATTCAGTTTTTTTTCTCTATAGCTTAAAAATCAAAGATCAAATGTCTTCTGTATCTTTTTAAACAAATTGACACCATTAGTGCAATTTTTGCAAAGGTCGTTTAAAAGTAATGTAGTAATGTGTTTTTTCATTTCAGCTTTAAGCTGCTTCATTGTGTTAGAGTTCTGCTTCAATGCTTTACAATGTAAACTCTTCCAAAGAAATGTATTGATCTGGATTGATAAAATTACCTAATAGCAGGAATGTATATCTCCTTGCAGAAGAAGGTGGCCAGCATCCTTTTGGAATGATGAATATTGTACAAACTCCATCTGTTGCCCAAATTGGAATCTCTGTGGAACCTATGGAATTATTGACGCAGCAAACTCCAGTAGCAAGTGCAGCTGTATCAACACTTGATTCATTTACGCAGGTAAGTACGATAACTAAAGTATTCAGACTACATCATATTAGGCTTAAAAAATAACATTTGAATGTTTTTTATAAATCATTCCATAATGTGCAGATACATTTGCAAAAATCAGATCAGGGTTTCTCCTGCCTGGAATATCAGAAGGGTTCTGGTTGGTTGCTGGTTATATTGCTATGTAACTTGTATCCCAGGATGTTGCCTCTGTTATATAATTAAATGAGATTGCTGTATAGTATGGTTAAAGCTACAAACCATTACATTAACGCATTACATTTGTAAGCTGTAGCCTCACATTTGCCATTTAAGTATTAACATCTTAATCTGTTGCCTTCTGGCAGGGCAGTATATTTAAAATGTGAGAAAATTGCTTATTGTAGAGCTGCTGTCAGTTACAATAAAGAGATATTCAGAGGGCTGAACAGATTTGTTATGCACCATTTTTAGGGTATTGTCATCATCATTGAAGTGATGGCCTGTGAACTACTGAAGATATATCTAGTTACGACCAAGGTGGGAGTAATGCACTGTTAATTTAATCTCACTACTGCACAGGTCATAGCATATTGGTAGTTTCCCACCTACCGGAAAAATAGCGAAATTAAACACTCTATTTGTCCCCCAGAATAAAGCACAGCAAACCAGGTTTCTTTAAACAATAACAAAATTAACTATTTGTTAAGAAACTAAGTCTCGAGCAATAATGAGATAACTCTATATATGTGAAAGAATTCCTTTCAAACTTCTTATTCTTCTTAACCCTCATGCGCGCACACACACATACATGGAAAAAAAAAGTTAACCAGTTTCAAAAGGCTTTTCTCTTTACAACTGTTTCTTAGGAATAATAAAATAACAGGGTTGTAACGTTCTGGTAGTACATTTCCGGGCTGGTGAGGTATCCCAGAGTCGAATAGTCAGATGCCACTCGCAATCTCTCCAAGCGAGGTTAATGAACAGTCTCTGGGTAGGTGTTCAAGGCAATTCGTCTGCAGCAGGCATCACACATATCTTTCAGCAAAGGGTGTAGCAACAGGTCTGTTTGTTTAGAAGTAGCAGTCTAGCAATAGAAGCTTTCTAGAGCTTTCAGGATCTCCCAAAACATAAGAGGCAACAGGAATCACTCCTGAGGCAGGGATTTTTCAGAGACTGGAGGCAATAGGAGTCTGTACCTTTTAAAAAAAATGTAGGGCTTCCTCTCAGCAAAGGAGCCTTTCTCCACAGAGAGCAGCAACTCCTCTTTTCCTGGGTCTTTTCTTTCCAGGCAAACCACAGCCACACCTCAAATTTAGGAATTCTTTTTTCAAGAGAGGCAAATCTTTTTAGAGAGTAGGTTTTTTTTTTCTCTGGTCGTTTTTTTTATTCATTCAAGGGATCTGGGCATTGCTGGCTAGGCCAACATTTATTGCCCATCCCTAATTGCCCTTGAGAAGGTGGTGATGAGCTGCCTTCTTGAACCGCTGCAGTCCACATGGGTAAGTACACCCACAGTGCTATTAGGAAGGGAGTTCCAGGATTTTGACCCAGCGACAGTGAAGGAATGGCGGTACAGTTCCAAGTCAGGATGGTGTATGGCTTGGAGGGGAACTTGCAGGTGTTGGTATTCCCCATACATCTGCTGCTCTTGTCCTTGGAGGTGGTAGAGGTCACGGGTTTGGAAGGTGCTGTTTAAGGAGCCTTGGTGCGTTGCTGCAGTACATCTTATAGATGGTACACATTGCTGCCACTGTGTGTCGGTGGTGGAGGGAGTGAATGTTTGTGGATGGGGTGCCAGTCAAGTGGGCTGCTTTGTCCTGGATTCTGTCAAGCTTCTTGATTGTTGGAGCTGTACCCATCCAGGCAAGTGAAGAGTATTCCATCACACTCCTGACTTGTGCCTTGTAGATGGTGGACAGGCTTTGGGGAGTCGGGAGGTGAGTTACTCACTGCAGGATTCCTAGCTTCTGACCTGCTCTTGTAGCCACGGTATTTATATGGATAATCCAGTTCAGTTTCTGGTCAATGGTAGCCCCCAGGATGTTGTTCATGGGAGATTCAGCGATGGTAATGCCATTGAATTCCAGGGAGATGGTTAGATCCTCTCTTGTTGGAGATGGTCATTGCCTGGCACTTGTGTGGCACGAATGTTACTTGCCGCTTTATCAGCCCAAGCCTGGATATTGTCCAGGTCTTGCTGCATTTCTACACTAACTGTTTCAGTATTTGAGGAGTCGTGAATGGTGCTAAACATTGTGCAAACATCAGCGAACATCCCCACTTCTGACCTTGTGATGGAGGGACTGTCATTGATGAAGCAGCTGAAGATGGTTGGGCCTAGGACACTGCCCTGAGGAAGTCCTGCAGTGATGTCATGGAGCTCAGGTGATTGACCTCCAACAACCACAACCATCTTCCTGTGTGCTTGGTGCAACTCCAACCAACAGCGCATTTACCCCCTGATTCCCATTGACTCCAGTTTTGCTAGGCCTCCTTGAGGCCATACTCTGATCAAATGCTGCCTTGATGTCAAGGGCAGTCACTCTTGCCTCGCCTCTGGAGTTCAGCTCTTTTGTCCATGTTTGAACCAAGACTGTAATGAGTCTCCCTGGCAGAACCCAAACTGAGCGTCAGTGAGCAGGTTGTTGTTGAGCAAGTGTCGCTTGATAGCACTGTTGATGACACCTTGCATCACTTCACTGATTGACAGTTGACTGGGGTGATAATTGGCTGGGTTGGATTTGTCCTGCTTTGTGTACAGGACATACCTGGGCAATTTTCCACTTTGCCAGGTAGATGACATTGTTGTAGCTGTACTGGAACAGCTTGGCTAGGGGCACAGGTCTTCAGTACTATTGCTGGAATGTCATCAGGGTCCATAGCCTTTGCAGTATCCAAGGCCTTTCTTGATATCACACAGAGTGAATGGGATTGGCTGAAGACTGGCATCTGTGATGCTGGGGACCTCAGGAGGAGGCCGAGATGGATCATCCACTTGGCACTTCTGGCTGAAGATGGAGGCAAATGCTTCAGTCTTCTCTTTTGCTGGGTTCCCACATCATTGAGGATGGGGATATTTGTGGAGCCACCTCCTCCAGTTAGTTGTTTAATTGTCCACCACCATTCATGACTGGATGTGGCAGGACTGCAGAGCTTAGATCTGATCCATTGGTTGTGGGATCACTTAGCTGTCTATCGCATGCTACTTATGCTGTTTTGCATGCAAGTAGTCCTGGGATGTAGCGTCACCAGGTTGACACCTCATTTTGAGGTATGCCTGTTACTGCTACTGGTATGCCCTTCTGCACTCTTCTTTGAACCAGGGTTGGTCTCCTGGCTAGATGGTAATGGTAGAGTGGGGAATATGCTGGGCCACGAGGTTACAGATTGTGGTTGAGTACAATTCTGCTGCTGCTGATGGCCCACAGCTCCTCATGGATGCCCAGTTTTGCGTTGTTTTGAAATCTATCCCATTTAGCACCACACAACACTACGGAGGGTATCCTCAATGTGAAGATGAGACTTCGTGTCTACGAGGTCTGTGCGGTGGTCACTCCTATTAATAGTGTCATGGACAGATGCATCTGCGGCAGGCAGATTGGTGAGGACGAAGTCAAGTATGTTTTTCCCTCTTGTTGGTTTCCTCACCACCTGCCACATACCCAGTCTAGCAGCTATGTCCTTAAGGGCTTGGTCAGTAGTGATGGACATTGAAGTCCCCCACCCAGAGTACATTCTGTGCCCTTGCCACCCTCCATGCTTCCTCCGAGTGGTGTTCAACATGGAGGAGTACCGATTCATCGGTAAGGGCGGGGGGAGGGGTGAGGGTGCTAGGTGGTAATCAGCAGGAGGTTTCCTTGCCCATGGTAGGGCTGATGCATGAGTCTTCATGGGGTCCGGAGTCAATGCTGAGGACTCCCAGGGCAATTCCCTCCTGACTGCACACCACTGTGCTGCCACCTCTGCTGGGTTTGTCCTGCCGGTGGGACAGGACATAGCCGGGTATGGTGATTACAGTGTCTGGGACATTGTAAGGTATGATTCTGTGAGCATAGCTATGTCAGGCTGTTGCTTGACTAGCCTGTGGGACAATTCTCCCAACTTTAGCACAAGCCCCCAGATGTTCGTAAGGAGGCCTTTGCAGAGTAGACAGGGCTGGGTTTGGCGTTGTTTCTGGTGCCTAGGTCAATGCCGGGTAGTCCATCTGGTTTCATTCCTTATTGTCTTTGTAGCGGTTTGATATAACTGAGTGGCTTGCTAGGGCTTTGCAGAGGACATTTAAGGGTCAACCACATTGCTGTGGGCAGACCAGGTAAGGACAACAGATTTCCTTCCCTAAAGGACATTAGTGTGCTGAAGGAGGGCACTATGGAGGACTCGAGCAGTGAGGCAATATGGGCAGAACTCAGAAATAGGAAGGGTGCGGTAACAATGTTGGGGCTGTACTACAGGCCTCCCAACAGCGAGCGTGAGATAGAGGTACAAATATGTAAACAGATTATGGAAAGATGTAGGAGCAACATGGTGGTGGTGATAGGAGATTTTAATTTTCCCAACATTGACTGGGATTCACTTAGTGTTAGAGGTCTAGATGGAGCAGAATTTGGAAGGAGCATCCAGGAGGGTTTTCTAGAGCAGTATGTAAATAGTCCAACTCGGGAAGGGGCCATACTGGACCTGGTGTTGGGGAATGAGCCCGGCCAGGTGGTTGAAGTTTCAGTAGGGGACTACTTTGGGAATAGTGATCACAATTCCGTAAGTTTTAGAATACTCATGGACAAAGACGAGAGTGGTCCTAAAGGAAGAGTGCTAAATTGGGGGAAGGCCAACTATACCAAAATTCGGCAGGAGCTGGGGAATGTAGATTGGGAGCAGCTGTTTGAAGGTAAATCCACATTTGATATGTGGGAGGCTTTTAAAGAGAGGTTGATTAGCGTGCAGGAGAGACATGTTCCTGTGAAAATGAGGGATAGAAATGGCAAGATTAGGGAACCATGGATGACAGGTGAAATTGTGAGACTAGCAAAGAGGAAAAAGGAAGCATACGTAAGGTCTAGGAGGCTGAAGAAAGACGAAGCTTTGAAAGAATATCGGGAATGTAGGACCAATCTGAAACGAGGAATCAAGAGGGCTAAAAGGGGTCATGAAATATCTTTAGCAAACAGGGCTAAGGAAAATCCCAAAGCCTTTTATTCATATATAAGGAGCAAGAGGGTAACTATAGAAAGGATTGGCCCACTCAAGGACAAAGGAGGAAAGTTATGCGTGGAGTCAGAGAAAATGGGTGAGATTTTAAATGAGTACTTTGCATCAGTATTCACCGAGGAGAGGGACATGACGGATGTTGAGGTTCGGGACAGATGTTTGATTACTCTAGGTCAAGTTGGCATAAGGAGGGAGGAAGTGTTGGGTATTCTAAAAGGCATTAAGGTGGACAAGTCCCCAGGTCTGGATAGGATCTATCCCAGGTTACTGTGGGAAGCGAGAGAGGAAATAGCTGGGGCCTTAACAGATATCTTTGCAGCATCCTTAAACACGGGTGAGGTCCCGGAGGACTGGAGAATTGCTAATGTTGTCCCCTTGTTTAGAAGGGTAGCAGGGAAAATCCTGGTAATTATAGACCGGTGAGCCTGACGTCAGTGGTAGGGAAGCTGCTGGAGAAGATACTGAGGGATAGGATCTATTCCCATTTGGAAGAAAATGAGCTTATCAGTGATAGGCAACATGGTTTTGTGCAGGGAAGGTCATGTCTTACCAAGTTAATAGAATTCTTTGAGGAAGTGACAAAGATGATTGATGAGGGAAGGGCTGTAGATGTCATATACATGGACTTCAGTAAGGCGTTTGATAAGGTTCCCCATGGTAGGCTGATGGAGAAAGTGAAGTCGCATGGGGTCCAGGGTGTACTAGCTGGATGGATAAAGAGCTGGCTGGGCAACAGGAGACAGAGTAGTAGTGGAAGGGAGTTTCTCAAAATGGAGACGTGTGACCAGTGGTGTTCCACAGGGATCTGTGCTGGGACCACTGTTGTTTGTGATATACATAAATGATTTGGAGGAAAGTATAGGTGGTCTGATTAGCAAGTTTGCAGACGACACTAAGATTGGTGGAGTAGCAGATAGTGAAGGGGACTGTCAGAGAATACAGCAGAATATAGATAGATTGGAGAGTTGGGCAGAGAAATGGCAGATGGAGTTCAATCAGGGCAAATGCGAGGTGATGCATTTTGGAAGATCCAATTCAAGAGTGGACTATACAGTAAATGGAAAAGTCCTGGGGAAAATTGATGTACAGAGAGATTTGGGTGTTCAGGTCCATTGTTCCCTGAAGGTGGCAACGCAGGTCAATAGAGTGGTCAAGAAGGCATACGGCATGCTTTCCTTCATCGGACGGGGTATTGAGTGCAAGAGTTGGCAGGTCATGTTACAGTTGTATAAGACTTTGGTTCGGCCACATTTGGAATACTGCGTGCAGTTCTGGTCGCCACATTACCAAAAGGATGTGGATGCTTTGGAGAGGGTGCAGAGGAGGTTCACCAGGATGTTGCCTGGTATGGAGGGCGCTAGCTATGAAGAGAGGTTGAGTAGATTAGGATTATTTTCATTAGAAAGACGGAGGTTGAGGGGGGACCTGATTGAGGTGTACAAAATCATGAGAGGTATAGACAGGTTGGATAGCAAGAAGCTTTTTACCAGAGTGGGGGATTCAATTACAAGGGGTCACGAGTTCAAAGTGAGAGGGGAAAAGTTTAGGGGGGATATGCGTGGAAAGTTCTTTACGCAGAGGGTGGTGGGTGCCTGGAATGTGTTGCCAGCGGAGGTGGTAGACGCGGGCACAATAGCGTCTTTTAAGATGTATCTGGACAGATACATGAATGGGCAGGAAGCAAAGAGATACAGACCCTTAGAAAATAGGCGACATGTTTAGCTAGAGGATCTGGATCGGCGCAGGCTTGGAGGGCCGAAGGGCCTGTTCCTGTGCTGTAATTTTCTTTGTTCTTAGTGAACCAGATGGGATTTTACGACAATCGACAATTGTTTCACGGCCATCATTAGACTAGTTTTTAATTCCAGGTTTATCAATTGAATTCAAGTTCCACCTTCTGCCATGGTGGGATTCGAACTCTTGTCCCCAGGGTCTCTGGGTTACTAGTCTAGTGACAATACCACTATGCCACTGCCTCCTGCGAACATCAGTCTCAGCCAGCTTACTGCTAGCTGCTTCCAGCCCCCTGGTCCTTTAACTCCAGCAACCCATAATCAAGTCACGTGACAGTCATAAATCACCTTGTCATTTCACTATTGAGCTGCTTGGAACAGGTCTCTTGCAGTTTGTCCCACTCAGTTCACAATTCCAAGTTTCAGCATTCAATGTTCACAGAAAATCCTTTTTCTCAGTCTTTAAAAGCACACAAATTTTTTGGCTTTCAATTTAAATAAAAAAAGGTCTTTTCAATCTGTAAAAGCCTCGACAGCTATTAACTCAATAAGTGCTTTTCATTCAAGGGATATGGGTGTCCCTGGCAAGGTGACAGTTAAGTATCTCTAATAGTACAAATGCAGGTAATAAATAGAAGACAGTATGACTTTATAAAGAATTTAGAAGGAAGCTGTATGTACGCAGTTATGCAGCTAGAGTAAAATGTAGTTATAACTGTTAATCAGCCTTAGGGCTGAAGAAAAATTGTGCAGCCCAGCCCTTGTGGTCAGATCACAGATTGCTAGGTTCTGACTCATCAAGGTATTTCTTTGCATTTAAGCCCATTCTTCTGAAGTTAACCTCAGCTGGTTGTAGAGAATGAACAGACTCTGAATAACGTAAATATGGATCTAGCTGATGGGTATAGTTTTCCGTAGATGTGGTATCCAATATAGGATGAAAGCCATTTGGAAGTTAAATCTTCTCAGGCTTATCATTGTCATTTTTGCTTCATGACCTGATTGATTGAAGTACATTCCAATTTACAGAGCTAAGACTTCAATAAAAAAGTTACACACCAGTTGATTTGTGATTCAGCCTAATGACCACATATTGGGCTGCATTTTAAGGAGCCCTCAACGTCGGGATCTGTGGCCGTGTGGGCCTGAAGATGGTTCCGGATGAGGCCAGCCACGGACCTCGACGCTGGCAGGGGCCGGCCCGATCATCCTGGCAGAAGTATGGCAGACTCCCTGCTGCTGGCCAACGGGGCCACAATTTGAATATTTAAATCAATTAAAATAATTAATTTAAATAAACTTCCATCACCTCCCGACGTCCTGCTGCGATCGTCGGCCCGGCGGCCGGTACACCCGGGCCTTCGGATCCCCTCTGGGGAATGAGGTGCAACATTGGTGGGGGGAGGTAAGTTTATCAATGCAGGGAGCAACAGGGTCAAATTAACGTCAAGGGTATAGGCGATGGTGGGAAGGATTGTAGTTTAAAGTATGTGCAGTTTGGGGAGGTCAGATGGTAAAGGTAAGTGTTATTGGGGGGGGTGGGGGAAGGGCAAATAATTAATTATTGTGGGAGGTGGGAGAGAGGCAAAAGAAATGTACTTGAGTCTATCTTTATTTAAATAAGCCTGTAGGGCTAACAGCTCTTTAAAAATAGCGTCAGTGCCTGTGCACAGGCAGCTGTCATCATTGCTGGGGACGGACAACCCGCCCCCTCCATGTGATCAGTTGGGGGGCTGGGCGGCCCGTCCTGTCTATTTAAATGAGCCGCCGCACTTGGAATCTCAGTGGCTCTTTGGCATGCAGCCCGTGTGGGCAGACCGCCATTTTTGAAGTTCGTCACCAAGATCCAGCCCATTGTGAAGAAATAACATTATCATGTGTTGGGTGTTTCTCCATAACTTCAGATTTCCACTGTTTTCAACTTGGTTTCTAGGTCAGTATTTTTCTTTCTGCATTGGCTAGTGCAAGAGATTTTTTTTTTCTATCCATAATTGGAACCCTTGCAAAAACACGATGTAGCATAGAATCTAATTCTTCCCTGCGTCACACAGTTTATATCGCTTAAAGAAAATTGCGTCAAACTTATAAAAGATTACGGCCCAGAGAGTGGGGCATTTCACAGCATGTCCTGTTAGTTAGACTTGTTCCTGCACCTTTCAGATTAAAAATGTTCTGCCTACAAAGTTGCTGGATGTGTGAGCTGATAACGAGGGCAACAGGGCATCTGGAACCTTGGTGAACGATGGGACCAACAGTGTATCTATCTCCTTAACTGATGAGATTTAAAAGTACAGAAAGAAACAGAGGAAGGCTGAGAAGAAGGGTGAATTAGTATGGGTGGATTCAATGTCAAATCAGGTACAGAAAGAGGAATAAAAGAGAGGAAATAAAGATTGGATTAAGAGAGAGGAAAAAGGAAAAAAGTAAAATTTGATGTTTGAAAAGTCTCCAACTACAAATTGCTACATGTAGGAATGAGACTCCATACTTCTTTGTTCACTTTCTGGATCAGAGATTGGCAGTCTTTAACAATTATCATGTTGTCAAAAGGGCACTTGTGCTATTAATTTCTGAGTTCAATGGGCAGTTAGTGTGCGAATGCAGAAACTTCGTGAAATTTGGGAGGTGCAGCCCTCTTCACGAAGCTAACGGAGTGGTGCGCATCGGCTAGCAACTTGTGGCAATGTGTAATTCACGGGGTATATCTTCCTCCACACAAGTTGTTGGCTGATTCACATATTAGCACATGCATCATTCACACTTTTTTCAGCAAATTCTGGACCTATATTTGAATCAGTTGCACAGTATATATAATTTATTTTCCTATTGCTTTCACAGTTTAAAAAATCATAATTGTTCCTTTTTTGAAATTAACTTATGCATTTCTTTGCATTTGTGCTTAGATGAGGTTTCCAGTTTTACTTGTATGTTGTGCTAGATATTGGTATAATAACCCTGCTGTATTTGCCAATAAAACCTTTATCAGAAGATAACACTTAAGTATTCAGTAAAAAACTATTTTGAGAGTCCTAGAATATGCTTTTGACATTCATCTTTCTCTCCTCGCAGTTTTTTTGTACAAGTCTTGACATTAACAATAATCTGAGCTCCTTGCAAACTTTTTTAAAAAAAAAAAAAATTGTGGCTATTGTTGATAGCTTCTTGGGCACAGTAGTGCCAGTCCCATAAGACTGCCTATTTTTTATGGAGGTTGACTCTCATTGCCCTATATCTACTTGAGCAATAGCAAGATTCAGGAGTACAACAATGAAACTTCATGATCTGGACTGGATTTCCATGTTTTATGTATGTGTACTCCTTCAACTCTGCAAAGGCATCTGAGTTAGCACTGGTAAGGCAAAGTTTGATTTTAATAGTGAGCTGCTTTGTTCTACGGTAGGTAAAGCACAGAATAAGAATGTGAGTCACTTGATGTGATCAATATACTTCTGTTCGAGTATTGTTACAAAATAAAGAATATCCGAGTACTAGCCACTTCAGTTGGTAGTTTAACACAGTCTAAAAGCACAATCTCTCTGAATCCTGTCCTACTTGCCAGGTTTGTTACACTTCCTCCTTAACATTCTGTTGCCTGACGGCTTTTATGATGGCTTCTGATTTTTAAAAGCTTCTCTGAGCCTGTCCCCCCCCAAAAAAAAAGGTTTCACACCAAGGTGCGAAATGTCTCTGAATAGCCAAGCGTAAGAAAATATTTGCATTTTTATATAGTGCCTTTCACAACCTCACGACATCCCAAAGTGCCAGTGAAGTTCTTTTTGAAATTCAGTCTCTGTTTTAATGTACAAATTGCAGCAGCCAGTTTGCCCATAGCGAGCTCCCGCAAACAGCAATACGATAATGACCAGATAATCTGCTTTGTGATGCTTATTGAGGGATAAATATTGGCCAGAATATATGGCTAATGAATCGTTGATTGGTTTTCTGAGAAAAACAACTTCCCATCGCCTTTTGTAGTTATTGTAAGCCTGCCTACTGATCCACAGCCCAGCATGGAGCTATTTTGGGAAGCGAATCCCTTTTTTAGGCATGCTTTTTCTAAAAAGCACATCTTAACATAGCTCATGTTCAAGCCCTTTCCAAGAAATAATCCTAAACTGTCACACAAACACTCTCTAGACATCTAAAAGAAATGCTGCTTTGAAAATCTGCTAGCAGGAGCAATCAGTTCATGGCTTAGTAAAGTGCTTGTTTTCTACTGTGGAAGTATCTTTCTCCAGAAACTGATTAGTAATCAAGTTTGAACATTTGTCTTTGTACCTCTGGGCTGCTGCATCTCTCTTTGTTTTTGGTATTTTACTTGTATGTAGAATATTGAATGCTAAAGTCTGAATACCCTATAAATTTCTCATACTTTCAGTTTACACAGAAGATGCTAGACAACTTCTATAATTTTTCAACTTCATTTGCACTGACCCAGGCTCAGATGATCCCAAATCCCTCCGAGATGTTCATCCCAGCAAGTATTGTCTTGAAATGGTAAATATAAGTTCTCTATTGTATATCTATTTACAACAGCAAAGAGAAAAGGTTACTTTTCCCTTAGTGCACACATCTTGATTGAACTGTTAGTTTTAGAAAAGTTCTCTTATTTTGATGCTATATGCATGTGTGTATAATTAAATACTTTAATCTTCCTGGTTACTTATTTAATAATTTTACACTTTCCATAACATGGGAAGTAGCTATCTGTCCAAAGTTAGATTTAAATTCAATCTTCTATAGAAATAAAAGTCTGGCCTGCATATGCAGGGCAGGGGAAATTTTTGATTAGTTGGGAAGAACTGGAAAAATATATTGGCATTTTGGAAATGTTGATGCGTCTGTATGGTGTGTTGCACATTCATTAGATGTAAGGAGCTCATTTAAAATAAAGCTATCTAGAAAATTGTTCCTTTTGCTGTCCTATCCATTTCACTAAAACACAACCAATGAATAACTGGTGGCTGTCAAATAAGTGATCAATCAGATTTCTGGAAAAAAATTCTTTCAATTTCCTTTACGGTGGTCTTATTGTGTTTTCAGCCAACCCTAGTTTATATCTTTTTTTTTAAATTTAAATTATTCTGGAGAATAAAAAAACTAAATTTATCCACTATACAGTATAAATGTTTCTCATGAATTATTTTGTGCATTCCCTCTGCTTTCTTAGAGCTAGCATTCTTTATCTAGGACCTTTTTTACTCGTCTACATGACTCAACTGTTCATTTTTTTTTTTAATAAGCTGAACCATTAAGCAGTCCTACGAACTTAATTTTTGCTAATTAGTCATGGTCATCGTCATAGTGGTTCAGAAGGAGGCCATTCGACCCATCGACTCCATGCTGGCTCTCTGCAGAGCAATCCAATCAGTTCCATTCCCGGCTGTATCCCTGTAAGTTTATTTCCCTCAAGTGCCCATCCAATTTTCTTTTGAAATCATTCATCATCTCTGCTTCCACCACTCTCGTAGCGGAGAGTTCCAAGTCATTATTGCTTGCTGCGTTTTTTGAAAAAAAAAATAGCTTTTTCTAATCTCCCCCCTTAAGTTTGTGTCTCCTTGTCCCATCAGCTAATGCGAATAGCTTTTCTTCAATAAAAACAAAATACTGCAGATGCTGGAAATCTGAAATAAAAACAAAGTGCTGGAAATACTCAGCAGGTCAGGTAGCATCTGTGGAGAGAGAAGCAGAGTTAACATTTCAGGTCTGTAACCTTTCATCAGACGCATATTGTTTAAGTAACTGTTGCTTCAATAAAGCTGAAGCCTGTTTAAGCATTGATAAAAATTTCAAGGGTGCATTGTACTTAAATTAGTATATATCCTTGTGTCAAGAAGTTTTAAATTTCCCACCTTTAATCCAATTGTTTGCTGCAGCCCAATCCAAGATTTTAAAACCATTCCCTAGTTTAGATGTTCATTAGGTCACTGTTATATGTATATTTGCCAATAATTTCTGTTGAGTCACGTATTCTTTGATACTAGCCATAATACTAAATGGAGATTTTGATGGCTTATTGAATCCGTTGCTAACTACCACTTTAGTTATTATATTAGCTGCTGGATCTTTAGCAACTCACCTCTGAGAAAAGTACCACTCAATCCACCTCTTTTACACTTTTTTTTTTAAAGTTTGGAATGTACTAAGTACTCATTTAGATCTGTTTTATGATTTGGAACTGTAGCTGCTATGGCCTAGTTTTCTCTCTGGTCCCAGCTTTGAAAGTGAAATGTTAATTTTTCTTCAGAGTTGGGCTGATTGTATTCCTCAGTATTTCTGAGTAGGTGCTTTGCACAGAAATTTGACTTCACTTTCCTGGGGGGAAAAAATACCAAAAATATGGTTCTCTTTCATTTCCTTCACCTCCCCTGCACGTCTCTATCTCAAAAAGGACACAACATTGTAGGAGTCAATATTTTCTGAATTTTTATTTTGCATATGAAAGATCTAAAAGGAAGAGATTGACCAAAAGAGGATTAGAAATTGTTAGTGCATACTAATTTCTGTAGATACACCAAGAAAACCAATGCCTTAATTATTTTAATGTTTATTTTGCAAAGGTAATTATGTTGCTAATCCCTGTGCACTTTTTTGTCTTTTTTTTTTCCATCCTTAGGTATGAGAATTTTCACAGAAGATTATCCCAAAACCCACATTTTTGGAAATCATAAACCACATTCTGCTGAAGATAATTGTTACAACCTACAATGTTCAATCTGTGTAAACTGATTTTTGCAAATCCTTTTCTGCAAGATGCCATTTTTGAATACATGATGCTTTTCATAGTAATCAAGCTGGTTTGAAAATTATTTTGGTATGTGCTGCTTCTGGTACCTGTCACACTTGTAATACAATGGATTGTAACAATCTTTTTAATCATGTTTGAATTCCCAGTTTTATTTTCACACTCAAACTGGGTCTAAATTGGAATTGAGCACTTGAGAATGTTTAGAAGCTCTATTATGATGTAAAACTTCATTATACTCCATATGCCATGAGTGGGTTGCCAATCATCTAGAGAGAAAAAAATCACATGGATGCCTATTCAAGATAAATCTTTGTGAAACTATGCACTTTTTTCTTCCTGTAGTATCTAAGATGTTCTATATTCTCCACTTGCATCTTTTTTCCTTTCTGCCATCAGTATCAGTCATGAAATCTGCCTTATCAAGAGAGGCTATATTGACTTCTCAGCAATTTACATTACCTCTACATATGATGCTTTCCCTCTGTGATGTTTGTTATTTTAAGTTCTGATTGAAGTTCCAGAAGATAGTGAACTTAAAATTTGGACTGCGGGCTGTTGCAGTGCTTAAAATGTGTAGAGGAACGATGTATGCTGTCTGTATGCATCAGAGCCAAATTTTGCTGTAACCTCAGCATCAAAGAACAAAGAACAGTACAGCACAGGAACAGGCCATTCAGCCCTCCAAGCCTGCGCCGATCTTGATGCCTGCCGAAACTAAAACCTTCTGCACTTCCGGGGCCCATATCCCTCTATTCCCTTCCTACGATACGTCGCTATCGTATCTGCTTCCACCACCTCCCCTGGCAGCAAGTTCCAGGCACTCACCACCCTCTGTGTAAAAAAAACTTGCCTCGCACATCCCCTCTAAACTTTACCCCTCTAAACTTTACCCCTCGCACCTTAAACCTATGTCCCCTAGTAACTGACTCTTCCACCCTGGGGAAAAAGCTTCTGACTATCCACTCTGTCCATGCCACTCATAACTTTGTAAACCTCTACCATGTCGCCCCTCCACCTCGGTCGTTCCAGTGAAAACAATCCGAGTTTTTCCAACCTCTCCTCATAGCTAATGCCTTCCAGACCAGGCAACATCCTGGTAAACCTCCTCTGTACCCTCTCCAAAGCCTCCACGTCCTTCTGGTAGTGTGGTGACCAGAATTGCACGCAATATTCTAAGTGTGGCTACAGCTGCAGCATAACTTGCCAATTTTTATACTCTATGCCCCGACTGATGAAGGCAAGCATGCCGTATGCCTTCTTGACTACCTTATCCACCTGCGTTGCCACTTTCAGTGACCTGTGGACCTGTACGCCCAGATCTCTCTGCCTGTCAATACTCCTAAGGGTTCTGCCATTTACTGTATACCTCCCACCTGCATTAGACCTTCCAAAATGTATTACCTCACATTTGTCCGGATTAAACTCCATCTGCCGATTTTCCGCCCAAGTCTCCAACCGATCTATATCCTGCTGTATCCTCTGGCAATCCTCATCATTATCCTCAACTCCACCAACCTTTGTGTTGTCCGCAAACTTACTAATCAGACCAGCTACATTTTCCTCAATCATTTATATATACTACAAACAGCAAAGGTCCCAGCACTGATCCCTGCGGAACACCACCAGTCACATCCCTTCATTCAGAAAAACACCCATCCACTGCTACCCTCTGTCTTCTATGACCGAGCCAGTTCTGTATCCATCTTGCCAGCTCACCTCTGATCCCGTGTGACTTCACCTTTTGTACCAGTCTGCCATGAGGGACCTTGTCAAAGGCTTTACTAAAGTCCATATAGATAACATCCACTGCCCTTCCTTCATCAATCATCTTCGTCACTTCCTCAAAAAACTCAATCAAAGTTAAGTATTTCAGAGCATTGCTATGTAGTCTCAACACAAAAGGAAAATACTGTGGTGCTGGAAATCTGAAATAAAACATAGAAAATGGTGGAAATGCTCAGCAAGTCCGGCAGCATCTCTGCTTCTTGCTCTTGAGTTAATGTTTCAAGTCGATGACCTTTCATCAGAACTGGGATACTGATGAAAGGTTATCAATTTGAAAAGTTAACTCTGTTTCTCTCTCCACAGATACTGCCTGACCTGTTATCTAGTCCCGTAGTGATAAACTGCTTCCAGTAGTATATGGATGTAAATGAGTAGTTCGTAAATAGTGCCTGTCACTAGTCATGGATTTAACATAACTGGAAGTTGTTTTGCAGTAAACCAAGGGTATTTTATTGAATGATCTCCTGTACAAGAGTAGGCAGACTAGCATTAAAATAGAAAATGACCTACCTCTTTCTTGATAACATTGTATGTACCCGGAGCCTCCCCCAAGGCAAAGTGCTTACAGGAAATGCTGAAGAGGAGGGGAAAAACGACAAAAAATTGAGGGGAAAAGCTAAGTATGCAGAATACATTAATGGAATTGGAAATGGATAAGTTGTAAGGGAAGCTGTCATTTAATTGGCACAATGCAGCCCTAGTTGGACACTGGAAAAGAAAAATGTGTACAGTTCATAAAGGATAGGCAGTGCTTAATGAGTATAGTGTCAGCGAATTGCTATCCTAATATCAGAAACATAATGTTCCCCTGAAGGGATTGCAGACATCATCTAATTCAGTCGCCACATAAGTTGAAAAGCTTTCAAAACAATTGCATCTTTTAGCAGGATGACGAAAATCTCTTTTGTAAACTCTTCAAATACAAATCAGTTAAATAGAGGATTGGAGCTGCATAAATTGAAAATTAGTAAAATATTTCCAAAATTTACCAGCATCTAAGTACTTGATTCTTTATTTCAACTGTTCACACGTCAATTGAGATGCACGAGTAAGAAAGCTTTTACAGTGCAGTGCACACTTTGGGCTGGATTTTATGGGCCCCCCTGAGGCAGGGAGGGAGCTGGCCGTAGAATGTGACGGGGGCACGGAGGGCCCGTCGCCAAGTGATTTTTGGCTGGGGCAGATAGGCAGACAAATGCCTTCCTGTTTAGAGGCCAATCGAAGCCCTTAAGAAGTGGTCTATTAAAGGCCACTTAAGGGCCTCTTCCTGTCGCCACTGGGATCTAACACAATGCGCACTCCCTGCAGGCTTGTGTGGGGGGGTCCCTCCTCAATGGGCAATCTGTGGCCCACAGAGGACCCCCACTGGCAAAACCTGCAACTCCATGGACACCCCCTCCCTGGACCACAGCCAGCCTCCCACCCCTCGCCAGGGCCATGCAGACTGGCCTTAGCTTCTCTGCTTCACCTATCTGAGATCTGGGGCTTCGTTGCTGGGCCTGGTCCAAGGCCTCTGCAGGACTGTCAGTGGCCACCGCTCCCAGTAGTACTGCTGAGCTTCCGGCCCTGTGTTTGGCCAGCAGCTCTTTGAGGCAGGATCCCTGTTTTTAAAGGGACGGGGTTCCCGGTGTGGGGCACTTCGGCTTGAAAATAGTGGAGGATCGCTCTGGCGGGGTACAGAAGGCCGATGCGGGCTGCCCAGCACCAGGAGCCCGGCCTCCTCCATAAAATCCAGCCTTGCATTTCAACAGGGCATTTCTGAAGCAACAAGAGGAAGATTAAACCTGATCCTGCAAGATCTATCATCTTTATAAGATTCATCAAAAGTAATGAGTGAAGTCTGAAATGTTGTAGAACTAAGATTTCTGCAAAGAGCAGTACCATTAATTTACCTGTTGGATTTGGTCCCAATTGCAGGCATTTAAACTCTTCCTGAAGCATGGTTTTTTAAAAATTAATTCTTAACATTTTTTGCTCTGCCTTTACAGAGTTTTCTTTAAGTGCGACCTACATGATAAAATTTGGATTTTGCATGGAAACTATCTCCAACTACTTTTTTTTTCTCGGCTAATAAGATCCAATACCGTAAATATTTATAATCAAATTGGGTTTTAGTTTTAAATGTCAAATCGAGAATACTACTGTTGGGTTATTTTAGTGGGCTCTGCATCCCAATCTTGCATTGTAGCGCTCTAAGGGCTCATTGTATATCTATTCTGCTTGTCCTTGCTTCCCTGTTTTATCTTTCTGTACCGTTTTTACATTTAGTCAAGCAGATCCTCTGCTTAAAAATAAGTTTCCTACTTTGTCTCCTCTGCTACCTCTTGCATCCTCTTTTTCTGAATCTTGCTGTGACCTATATAAGTATAAACCAGTCAATATAGTTGAAATTTCATTGCCAGACTGAACAGTGGTGATTGCGGTTTCCCTATCTATCCAACTATATATTGTTAATGCCAATCAAAAGCCTGGATATGCAGCTTGACTTAACTGCAACATTAATCTTGGGTATGCTAGATTATTAGAATACAGTAACAGCTCCTATTTATATAGCACCTTTAATGTGATAAAACTTCCCTAGGCGCTTTACAGGAGCATTATAAAACAAAGTATGACAATGTGGCTAGATTTTTCACAGTGTCAATGCTATCTGAAACCCTGATTTCTTTTTGTCCCCCTTTGTCTACATTACCACAAACTAAGAAACTGGATCTCGAGGCATTTAAGTACTGCAACAATTTTATTGTTATCAAACATGGATAGCCAACATTACAGTAATAATGCAATAATAGTCAACAAGTACCTGAGGAAAATGCCCTAATAATCGAACATTGGTGCAGAATTTAGAAGATTATCCCTCTGACTCAGCATCCAGTCAATGTAGAGAACATTGCTATATAGATGATTGCCTTTCATGAGTGCCATCCTAATTATTCTCAGTTAAAATTACTAATTTTATGCTGAATTGTGTAGACTTTTATGCTGTACATGCAGCTGTTATTAACTGAATTGAGGGTGCCTAAACTCCTATGGTACCCTTAAAGAATCCGTAGGAGAAGGGACATTCATCCCATTGATGTGAGCTGGGCTAAAACCTAGGTTATAAAATCAAAAGGGCAATATGCTAATACATAATGTCATCCGGTTCCCATGTCTTTTTAATAACAAAGTTGTCTTGTATTTGTCCTAGTTATATAGGCATGATTAGGAAATGATATGTGAAAGATAGATTAATTCAAAGCAAGAGTACAGCTGCGCCAAAATTGAGTTCATTCTTGTTTATCTGCACAGTCCTCTTTTGACTTTGATAGAGACTTGTCTGCCAAATCCACAGTGGGTATGCATTTTCATTACTGCCCTGTGATCATAACACTTGTAGTTTATAGCAGTGGTCACTTCAAAATAGATTAGTCCTTTGACAACAGTAATAGGGCAGTTTAAATTTAAATTGGCCATGGACAGCCTGGCAGTATAAGGTTGATCCTACCGACTACCAATGAATTTACTGGAATGAGAAATTCTGTTCTGAAAAAGGAGAAAAAAAATGATTTATGCCACCACACTCTACCATGACAAATCTTGGCCACGATCATTCTTAAACTGACTGCGAAGTGGACAAAAGCAGCCAAGACTGATATGTTCTTGCATATCTCAGCAATTTGCTCAAGTTGAAACTGATTTCTCAAATACTGAGCAATATGGTACAAAATTTATGAACTGCAGTAACACTGGTTTATATTGTCACAACTACTCAATTATAGTAGTCTATGATACTAAAACATAGTTATATGCCTACCTACTTGGGTAAATGCTCAATGTTTTGATGTATACATTGCATGCTCCATCAAAACATAAACTAAACTCTTACTATTGTAAAGGTCAGCAGGTGATAATTCATTTAGTGCACTTTAGATATATTTTTAGATATTAAAAGAACAGGTCAGAGTCTTTGTAATATTTGGTTATTCACTATATGGTGCATCACCAACCAATTGTAGTTATTGTGTTTGGTAATGCTTTAAATACATAAATGGATTATTGTCTTTGAACTGTTTAGTTAGCTATTGTCTAATAATAAATTGATTCTAATCTTAATTTCTGAACTGTTGGGCTGCAGGACACAATTATAGGTATGACAGTACATAGGAAATGGATAGTCTTTAAAGAATTATTACATAGTTTACAGCAATTATACATTCCTTCAAGGCACAAAACCCCCCAAACGAAAAGGCAGTCAACTGTGGCTAACAAAGGTAAGGATTGTATGACAAAAGAAAAGTCCTATAAAGTTGCCAGAAATAGCAGTGAGGATTGGGAGGATTTTAGAATCCAGCAAAAGAGGACCAAAAAACTGATAAAGGGAGAATAGAATATGAATGTAAACTAGCAAAAAAACTAAAAACAGACTGTAAAAGCTTCAATAGGTATGTAAAAAGGAAACATCTGGCTAAGACAAATGTGGGTCTATTACAGGCAGTGTCAGGGGAATTTATAATGGGGAATAGAGAAATGGCAGAGAAACTAAATGATTACTTTGTGTCTGTCTTCATTGAGGAAGATACAATAAATCTCCCAGAATTAGAGATCCAAGGGAGAATGAGGAATTGAAGGAAATTAGTATTAGTATGAAGGTTGTGTATTGGAGAAATTGGGGCTGAAGGTTGATAAGTCCCCGGGACTTGATATTCTACATCCCAGAAAGAGGTAGCTATGGAGATAGCGGATGCATTGATCATCATCCAAAATTCTATAGATTCTGGAAAGATTCCTGCAGATTGGAAGGCAGCAAATGTCACCCCACTATTTAAGGGAGGAAGAGAGAAAACAGGGAACTACAGACCTGTTCGCCCAAGAGTAGGGAAAATGCTAGAATCTATTCTAAAGGATGTGATAAATGGGCACTTGGATAATAATGATCTGATTGGGCATAGTCAACATGGATTTATGAAAGGGAAATCATGTTTGAGGAACCTGTTGGAATTTTTTGAGGATGTTACGAACAGAATTCATGAAGGGGAGTCAGTGGACGTAGTATACTTGAATTTTCAGAAGGCTTTTGATAAAGTCTGCCACAGGAGGCTGGTTAGCAAAATTAAAGCACATGGGATTGGAGGTAATATACTGGCACGGATTAGATTAGATTAGAATTAGAATAGAACATTACCGTGCAGTACAGGCCCTTCGGCCCTCGATGTTGCGCCGACCTGTGAAACCATCTGACCTACACTATTCCATTTTCATCCATATGTCTATCCAATGACCACTTAAATGCCCTTAAAGTTGGCGAGTCTACTACTGTTGCAGGCAGGGCGTTCCACGCCCCTACTACTCTCTGAGTAAAGAAACTACCTCTGACATCTGTCCGATATCTATCACCCCTCAACTTAAAGCTATGTCCCCTCGTGTTTGCCATCACCATCCGAGGAAAAAGACTCTCACTATCCACCCTATCTAACCCTCTGATTATCTTATATGTCTCTATTAAGTCACCTCTCCTCCTCCTCCTCCTCTCCAACGAAAACAGCCTCAAGTCCCTCAACCTTCCCTCCATACCAGGCAACATCCTAGTAAATCTCCTCTGCACCCTTTCCAAAGCTTCCACATCCTTCCTATAATGCGGTGACCAGAACTGCACGCAATACTCCAGGTGCGGCCTCACCAGAGTTTTGTACAGCTGCAGCATGACCTCGTGGCTCCGAAACTCGCTCCCCCTACTAATAAAAGCGAACACACCATGTGCCTTCTTAACAGCCCTATTAACCTGGGTAGCAACTTTCAGGGATTTATGTACCTGGACACCAAGATCTCTCTGCTCATCTACACTACCAAGAATCTTCCCATTAGCTCAGTACTCTGCATTCCTGTTACTCCTTCGAAAGTGAATCACCTCACACTTTTCCGCATTAAACTCCATTTGCCATCTCTCAGCCCAGCTCTGCAGCCTATCTATGTCCCTCTGTACCCTACAACATCCTTCGGCACTATCCACAACTCCACCGACCTTCGTGTCATCCGCAAATTTACTAACCCACCCTTCTACACCGTCTTCCAGGTCATTTATAAAAATGACAAACAGCAGTGGCCCCAAAACAGATCCTTGCGGTACACCACTAGTAACTAAACTCCAGGATGAACATTTGCCATCAACCACCACCCTCTGTCTTCTTTCAGCTAGCCAATTTCTGATCCAAAGCTCTAAATCACCTTCAACCCCATACTTCCATATTTTCTGCAATAGCCTACCGTGGGGAACCTTATCAAACGCCTTACTGAAATCCATATACACCACATCCACTGCTTTACCCTCATCCACCTGTTTGGTCACCTTCTCGAAAAACTCAATAAGGTTTGTGAGGCACGACCTACCCGTCACAAAACCGTGCTGACTATCGCTAATGAACTTATTCTTTTCAAGATGATTATAAATCCTATCTCATAACCTTTTCCAACATTTTACCCACAACCGAAGTAAGGCTCACAGGTCGATAATTACCAGGGCTGTCTCTACTCCCCTTCTTGAACAAGGGGACAACATTTGCTATCCTCCAGTCTTCCGGCACTATTCCTGTCGACAATGACGACAAAGATCAAGGACAAAGGCTCTGCAATCTCCTTCCTGGCTTACCAGAGAATCCTAGGATAAATCCCATCTGACCCAGGGGACTTATCTATTTTCACACTTTCCAAAATTGCGAACACCTCCTCCTTGTGAACCTCAATCCCATCCAGCCTAGTAGTCTGAATCTCAGTATTCTCCTCGACAACATTTTCTTTCTCTACTGTAAATACTGACGAAAAATATTCATTTAACGCTTCCCCTATCTCCTCTGATTCCACACACAACTTCCCATTACTATCCTTGATTGGCCCTAATCTAACTCTAGTCATTCTTTTATTCCTGATATACCTATAGAAAGCCTTAGGGTTTTCCTTGATCCTATCCGCCAATGACTTCTCGTGTCCTCTCCTTGCTCTTCTTAGCTCTCCCTTTAGATCCTTCCTGGCTAGCTTGTAACTCTCAAGCGCCCTAACTGAGCCTTCACGTCTCATCCTAACATAAGCCGCCGTCTTCCTCTTGACAAGCGCTTCAACTTCTTTAGTAAACCACGGCTCCCTCGCTCGACAACTTCCTCCCTGCCTGACAGGTACATACTGCCTGACACGCAGTAGCTGCTCCTTGAATAAGCTCCACATTTCGATTGTGCCCATCCCCTGCAGTTTCCTTCCCCATCCTACGCATCCTAAATCTTGCCTAATCGCATCATAATTTCCTTTCCCCCAGCTATAATTCTTGCCCTGCGGTATATACCTGTCCCTGCCCATCGCTAAGGTAAACCTAACCGAATTGTGATCACTATCACCAAAGTGCTCACCTACATCTAAATCTAACACCTGGCCGGGTTCATTACCCAGTACCAAATCCAATGTGGCATCGCCCCTGGTTGGCCTGTCTACATACTGTGTCAGAAAACCCTCCACATACTGGACAAAAACTGACCCATCTAAAGTACTCGAACTATAGTATTTCCAGTCAATATTTGGAAAGTTAAAGTCCCCCATAACAACTACCCTGTTACTCTCGCTCCTGTCGAGAATCATCTTCGCTATCCTTTCCTCTACATCTCTGGAACTATTCGGAGGTCTATAGAAAACTCCCAACAGGGTGACCTCTCCTCTCCTGTTTCTAACCTCGGCCCATACTACCTCAGGAGACGAGTCCTCAAACGTCCTTTCTGCCGCTGTAATACTCTCCTTGATTAACAATGCCACACCTCCCCCCCCCCCCCCTCTTTTACCATCTTCTCTGTTCTTACTGAAACATCTAAATCCCGGAACCTGCAACATCCATTCCTACCCCTGCTCTACCCATGTCTCCGAAATGGCCACAACATCGAGATCCCAGGTACCAACCCATGCTGCAAGCTCAACCACCTTATTCCGGATGCTCCTGGCGTTGAAGTAGACACACTTTAAACCAAGTTCTTGCTTGCCAGTGCCCTCTTGCGTCCTTGTAACCTTATCCCTGACCTCACTACTCTCAACATCCTGTACACTGGAACTACAATTTAGGTTCCCATTCCCCTGCTGAATTAGTTTAAACCGCTCCCCCCCCCCCCCCACCCCAAAGAGCACTAGCAAATCTCCCCCCCAGGATATTGGTACCCCTGTGGTTCAGATGAAGACCATCCTGTTTGTAGAGGTCCCACTTACCCCAGAAAGAGCCCCAATTATCCAGGAAACCAAAACCCTCCCTGCTACACCATCCCTGCAGCCAAGTGTTCAACTCCTCTCTCCCTATTTCTCGCTTCGCTAGCACGTGGCACGGGCAACAACCCAGAGATAACAACTCTGTTTGTTCTCGCTCTAAGCTTCCACCCTAGCTTCCTGAATTTCTGCCTTAAATCCCCATCTCTCTTCCTACCTATGTCGTTGGTGCCTATGTGGACCACGACTTGGGGCTGCTCCCCCTCCCCCTTAAGGATCCCAAAAACACGATCCGAGACATCACGAACCCTGGCACCTGGGAGGCAACACACCAACCGTGAGTCTCTCTCGTTCCCACAGAACCTCGTATCTGTTCCCCTAACTATGGAGTCCCCAATGACTAATGCTCTGCTCCTCTTCCCCCTTCCCTTCTGAGCAACAGGGACAGACTCTGTGCCAGAGACCTGTACCCCATTGCTTACCCCTGGTAAGTCGTCTCCCGCAACAGTATCCAAAACGGTATACCTGTTGTTGAGGGAAATGGCCACAGGGGATCCCTGCACTGCCTGCTGGTTCCCTCTCCTTCCCCTGACGGTAACCCATCTACCTACTTCTTTTACCTGAGGTGTGACTACCTCCCCATAACTCCTCTCAATAACCCCCTCCGCCTCCCGAATGATCCGAAGCTCATCCAGCTCCAGCTCCAGTTCCCTAACGTGGTTCTCGAGGAGCTGGAGTTGGGTGCACTTCCCGCAGATGCAGTCAGCAGGGACACTCTTGGCGACCCTTACCTCCCACATTCTGCAGGAGGAACATACAACTGCCTTAACCTCCATTCCCACTATTCTAAATTCCCAACAAATCTACTGAAAAACCAAAAAAAGTCAAAACTTGTTAGCTTAGCAATCCGATGGACAGAACTTTTTAAATAAAAAGCTTACCTTATCAACACACCAGAGTCCTTTTTTTTGGTTAGAGGAGGAGGGTGGGTGGGAGACACTACACGTGTAGTGTCTCGGGTACAGCCACCACCCAAATATATAGTTTTTACTTACCCAGCAGTCTCCTGGTCCTCCGAAAACAAAAGGGAATTAACTTTAACTTACACTGAAACTGACCTCCCAGCTGCAAGTTCGCTCCGCACCTCCGCTTCTGTCAAAGCTGCTGCACCAAAAGAAAGTGATTTTAAACCGCCCAAATATATAGTTTTTACTTACCCGGCAGTCTCCTGGTCCTCCGAAAACAAAAGGGAATTAACTTTAACTTACACTGAAACTGACCTCCCAGCTGCAAGTTCGCTCCGCACCTCCGCTTCTGTCAAAGCTGCTGCACCAAAAGAAAGTGATTTTAAACCGCCCAAATATATAGTTTTTACTTACCCGGCAGTCTCCTGGTCCTCCGAAAACAAAAGGGAATTAACTTTAACTTACACTGAAACTGACCTCCCAGCTGCAAGTTCGCTCCGCACCTCCGCTTCTGTCAAAGCTGCTGCACCAAAAGAAAGTGATTTTAAACCGCCCAAATATATAGTTTTTACTTACCCAGCAGTCTCCTGGTCCCCCGAAAACAAAAGGGAATTAACTTTAACTTACACTGAAACTGACCTCCCAGCTGCAAGTTCGCTCCGCACCTCCGCTTCTGTCAAAGCTGCTGCACCAAAAGAAAGTGATTTTCAACCGCCCAAATATATAGTTTTTACTTACCCAGCAGTCTCCTGGTCCTCCGAAAACAAAAGGGAATTAACTTTAACTTACACTGAAACTGACCTCCCAGCTGCAAGTTCGCTCCGCACCTCCGCTTCTGTCAAAGCTGCTGCACCAAAAGAAAGTGATTTTAAACCGCCCAAATATATAGTTTTTACTTACCCAGCAGTCTCCTGGTCCTCCGAAAACAAAAGGGAATTAACTTTAACTTACACTGAAACTGACCTCCCAGCTGCAAGTTCGCTCCGCACCTCCGCTTCTGTCAAAGCTGCTGCACCAAAAGAAAGTGATTTTAAACCGCCCAAATATATAGTTTTTACTTACCCAGCAGTCTCCTGGTCCCCCGAAAACAAAAGGGAATTAACTTTAACTTACACTGAAACTGACCTCCCAGCTGCAAGTTCGCTCCGCACCTCCGCTTCTGTCAAAGCTGCTGCACCAAAAGAAAGTGATTTTCAACCGCCCAAATATATAGTTTTTACTTACCCAGCAGTCTCCTGGTCCTCCGAAAACAAAAGGGAATTAACTTTAACTTACACTGAAACTGACCTCCCAGCTGCAAGTTCGCTCCGCACCTCCGCTTCTGTCAAAGCTGCTGCACCAAAAGAAAGTGATTTTAAACCGCCCAAATATATAGTTTTTACTTACCCAGCAGTCTCCTGGTCCTCCGAAAACAAAAGGGAATTAACTTTAACTTACACTGAAACTGACCTCCCAGCTGCAAGTTCGCTCCGCACCTCCGCTTCTGTCAAAGCTGCTGCACCAAAAGAAAGTGATTTTAAACCGCCCAAATATATAGTTTTTACTTACCCAGCAGTCTCCTGGTCCCCCGAAAACAAAAGGGAATTAACTTTAACTTACACTGAAACTGACCTCCCAGCTGCAAGTTCGCTCCGCACCTCCGCTTCTGTCAAAGCTGCTGCACCAAAAGAAAGTGATTTTCAACCGCCCAAATATATAGTTTTTACTTACCCAGCAGTCTCCTGGTCCTCCGAAAACAAAAGGGAATTAACTTTAACTTACACTGAAACTGACCTCCCAGCTGCAAGTTCGCTCCGCACCTCCGCTTCTGTCAAAGCTGCTGCACCAAAAGAAAGTGATTTTAAACCGCCCAAATATATAGTTTTTACTTACCCAGCAGTCTCCTGGTCCTCCGAAAACAAAAGGGAATTAACTTTAACTTACACTGAAACTGACCTCCCAGCTGCAAGTTCGCTCCGCACCTCCGCTTCTGTCAAAGCTGCTGCACCAAAAGAAAGTGATTTTAAACCGCCCAAATATATAGTTTTTACTTACCCAGCAGTCTCCTGGTCCTCCGAAAACAAAAGGGAATTAACTTTAACTTACACTGAAACTGACCTCCCAGCTGCAAGTTCGCTCCGCACCTCCGCTTCTGTCAAAGCTGCTGCACCAAAAGAAAGTGATTTTAAACCGCCCAAATATATAGTTTTTACTTACCCAGCAGTCTCCTGGTCCTCCGAAAACAAAAGGGAATTAACTTTAACTTACACTGAAACTGACCTCCCAGCTGCAAGTTCGCTCCGCACCTCCGCTTCTGTCAAAGCTGCTGCACCAAAAGAAAGTGATTTTAAACCGCCCAAATATATAGTTTTTACTTACCCAGCAGTCTCCTGGTCCTCCGAAAACAAAAGGGAATTAACTTTAACTTACACTGAAACTGACCTCCCAGCTGCAAGTTCGCTCCGCACCTCCGCTTCTGTCAAAGCTGCTGCACCAAAAGAAAGTGATTTTAAACCGCCCAAATATATAGTTTTTACTTACCCAGCAGTCCCCTGGTCCTCCGAAAACAAAAGGGAATTAACTTTAACTTACACTGAAACTGACCTCTCAGCTGCAAGTTCGCTCCGCACCTCCGCTTCTGTCAAAGCTGCTGCACCAAAAGAAAGTGATTTTAAACCGCCCAAATATATAGTTTTTACTTACCCAGCAGTCTCCTGGTCCTCCGAAAACAAAAGGGAATTAACTTTAACTTACACTGAAACTGACCTCCCAGCTGCAAGTTCGCTCCACACCTCCGCTTCTGTCAAAGCTGCTGCACCAAAAGAAAGTGATTTTAAACCGCCCAAATATATAGTTTTTACTTACCCAGCAGTCTCCTGGTCCTCCGAAAACAAAAGGGAATTAACTTTAACTTACACTGAAACTGACCTCCCAGCTGCAAGTTCGCTCCGCACCTCCGCTTATGTCAAAGCTGCTGCACCAAAAGAAAGTGATTTTAAACCGCCCAAATATATAGTTTTTACTTACCCAGCAGTCTCCTGGTCCTCCGAAAACAAAAGGGAATTAACTTTAACTTACACTGAAACTGACCTCCCAGCTGCAAGTTTGCTCCGCACCTCCACTTCTGTCAAAGCTGCTGCAACAAAAGAAAGTGATTGGTTAACAGGCAGAATGCAGAGAGTAGGAATAAATGGGTCATTCTCGTGTTGGCAGGCTGTGATGCGTTGGGTACTGCAAGGATCAGTACTTGGGCTCCAGCTGCTCACTATATATTTTATTTATATATATATATATATATATATATATATGTATGTATGTTGGATGTGGGGACCAAATGTAATATTTTCAAGTTTGTGGATGACACAAAACTAGGTGGGAATGTGTGTTGTGAGGAAGATGCAAAGCAGCTTCAAGGGGATTTGGAAAGACTTGGTGAGTGGGCAACAACATGGCAGATGGGATATAATGTGGAAAAATGTGAGGTTATCTACTTTGGTAGGAATAGATGTGCAGAGTATTTCTTAAATGGTAAGAGATTAGAAAGTGTAGATGTACAAAAGGACCTGGGTGTCCTCGTCAGTAAGTCACTGAAAGCTGACATGCGGGTGCAGCAAGCAATTAGGAAGGCTAATGTAATGTTGGCCTTTATCGCAAGAGGATTTGAGTACAGGAGTAGTGAAGTCTTCAATTGTATAGAACCTTGGTTCGACCACACCTGGAGTACTGCAGTTTTAGTCTCCTTAGCTTAGGAAGGATATTATTGCCATTGAGGGAGTGCAACGAAGGTTCACCAGACTCGTTCCTAGGATGGCGGGACTATCCTATGAAGAGAGATTGGAGAAACTGGGCCTGTATTCTCTAGAGTTTCGAAGAATGAGAGGTGATCTCATTGAAAGCTACAAAATACTTAAAGGGATAGAGGGGGTAGATGCAGGTAAGATATTTCCCCTGGCTGGGGAGTCTAGAACCAGGGGACACAACTTCAAAATAAGTGGGAAGCTACTGAGGACTGAGATGAGAAATTTCTTTACTCAGAGGTTTGTTAATCTTTGGATTTCTCTACCCCAGAGGGCTGTGGAAGCTCAGTCATTGAGTATGTTTAAAGCAGAGATTGACAGATTTCTAAATATCAATGACATAGAGGGATATGGGAATAGTGTGGGAAAAAGACATTGAAGGGGATGATCAGCTATGATATTGAATGGCAGAGTAGGATCGATGGGCTGAATGGCCTACTCCTGCTCCTATGTTCCTATAGATGATTATCAGTATGCCTTCCTTACACTAAAGTTATTATAGGGATAAATGCATGTTAATGAGCAGTAAACAGCAATATGTGAAAAATAAATTACAAAAATTTATTCATTTAAATCCAGATGCCACCCATCTACAAATTGAAGGATCCCTGGTTTATCCAAAATGTAAATTATGGAACAGCTATTCAGTGTATCAAATCTGTTCTTCCACAGCACACACAATTTCTCTTGTAATGAGCTCTACCTGGTGCATGGAATCTCTGGAGGAAAGATGCTCCAAAGTTTCTCACTGACCTAAAAATTAATCAGGTGAAACCTCAGAGTATATAATATTGAGTCGTTACTTGCTGTTGGATCCCATCGATTACAAAGAGAGACGAAGTCCAACCGTAACTTTTAGGAACTTTATTGCAGTATATGGTTGTTACATTGCAAAGTTACAAAAGAAACAAAAAGCAAAGCAAGAGAAACGAACAAAGAACCAATGCTCACTACAGCAAGCCTTTCTGATAGTTATTCAAACAAACTAGTAAGGCCCCCCCCTTGTTTGAGTGGTTTGCAGACTTCTGCAATTTCGTGCTGTCAGAGCCTGATTGGTGAACTCGTTAGACTGACCATCAACAATGGGTGGCTAATAAGCTATCTGCAGCTGTCCTGTTAGCTTCTGCTTGTTATTGTTACAAATTGGCTCCACAGCTTCACAGTTAGTCTGTTAGCTGATTAGCTTACTTTTAATCTGTTCCCACAGTCACTTTTAATCTGTTCCCACAATCCCCCCTTTGATTCTTCAAACTCCTTTAAGAATCATCCATCAATCCCGCCTTGGTGCCTTTAATGGTCTCTACTTGTCTAGAAACAGCCTTCAACACCCGGAGGGATTGCGCTTAATACGTCGCCCACTTGTGCCACAAGAGGGGGCGGTGGGAGCTCTGTAAAGGCATAAGTTTGGCAGGGGCTTCAGTTACTTGTTTACAACAGCACTTAATAAGCAAAAACATAAAATACAAAGTTATGATTATAACAAAAAAGATCAAACCCTGTACCATTGAGGTCCCTATTGAGCCCAACCACCCGGTTGCCCAACTCCATAAGGTAGGTGTTGGGGGTTGTTTGAGCTTTTCTATCTCCTTTTGGATGTGCTTTGCCAGATTAGAGATCTCTTCGGAGCTGTCTGGAATGTAGGTGCAGCATTCGGGCCCTATCAAGGCACATGTACCCCCCTTTTCTGCAAGGATAAAATCTAGGGCCATTCGGTTTTGAAGGGCCACTGTTCGAGTGGCTGCCATTTCTGCATTTATTTTAACCAGGGCTTCGGAGGTGTCATTGGCCACCTTTTCTAGGACAGAGGCCACGTTAATAGATTCCCTGGCCAGCTTAGCTGTCCCATACCAGGGAAACAAGATCGCAAAGAATCTCTCCGTCTCCGAGATAGCTCGCCTCATCCTTTGCCAGTGAGGTGGCACAGGCAGGGAGGTCAAGTGCCGGATATAAGCTGTAACATAACCCAAATAACATGCTCCCATCCAAAGTTTCGGTAACCAGGGATAGGCCTTATGACCGCAAATAAAGTAAGTGCCATTATAGGAGTTGAATTTGGACGCATCTAGGGCCTTGGGCAGAAACGTGAGATTCCAATGGCTTTGACCTGTGTGATTAAAAGGAAATGGAGACGTTGTCGCCTGGTGGGGTCTATGAACACTGTATAGTTGCAAATGCTATTACCGACGGGGTAGCCATCGGTCAAATGACGGGACATGCACACTATTCCCATTGGCCGTCCCACTCCTGAGGTATTGGTCAATGCAAGATAAGGAGCTGTACTCGAGCCATTAAAGGGAGGTGTATACGAACTCCACATGCTAGCTATCGATATACCCGGATGACATCAGGTTCTGGCGAATCCCGAACCTATAGGAAGGGGGGTCGCAAACCCCCTGTTCCAACGTATGGGTTGTCAGCCACCATCCCATCTGGGATGTATTAAGAGGTATGGGCCGTAATGGAATGCCTTCTCTGGAATGGATGGGCATGTGTGCACGTACCCAACAGCTAGAGATGTTAGCTGCCTTGGCATAGGTATAAAACATGTAAAGGAAAGGGTTAATGTGCAATTCCCTGGACACTCGATTAGTTCCCCAAAGTGGACAGGTTTGGTTAGCCAAAAGCAAGCAGATACTTAAAATGCGTGCAAAGAGGATAATACAAATTCTGAACATATTGGCAAATGGTAATCGTCCTGATAGCGGGTCGGTGTTTAGTCACGGGTTGCTCGCTTGACGTGAGAGGTGTGTATCCAGGCTTTATTCCCTTCGACTTTAACTGCTGCCTGGGTGGTCAATAGCACCTGGAAAAGTCCCTCCCACTTGGCGCCCAATGGTCCTTCATGTATTTTCTTCACGTAGACCCAGACTCCTGGGACGATGTCATGCCCTCCTTCTGATGGGCCACCCCAAGCTGCCGATACCTGCGAGGAAGCAGAACTGATAGCATTTGTTAGGTTCTGACAATATTCTAGTAGAGCGTCACTCTTCAGGTGACAATCAGCTTTTCGCAAATCAATTGTTCCTGGCAGAGACATGGGTCTCCCTGTTATTATTTCAAATGGACTCAGGCCCGTAGTTCTGTTCGGAGTCACCCTAATGCTGCACAGAACTATCGGCAACGCCTGGGGCCATGGTATTCCTTCTTGGTGATACTTGGATAGTCGTTGCTTTAGGGTCTGCTTCATTCGCTCCACTTGGCCCGAGGACTGTGGGTGGTGAGGGCAGTGTAAATCCCACGTAATGTTCAGTAGCCGACTGACTTCCTGACAGACCGCGCCTGTAAAATGGGTCCCTTGGTCAGAATCAATGCTGACCAGTACTCCCCATCTGGGGATGTAGTCCTTGCACAAGACCTTAGCAGTGTGGTTGGCCATGGCTCTTCTGGCTGGGACGGCCTCTACCCATCTGGAAAATCTGTTGACAATAACGAGAATGCTGGTGTATCCTTGGCAAGGTGGGAGAGTGATATAGTCGACTTGCAAGCACTGGAATGGGCCGGCTGGAACAGGAGCTCTTAGTTGAGGCAGTATCGTGGTGGGTCCTGGATTGTTTTTCTGACAGACCACACAGCGGTCAGCCACCAACTGGGCGTGTTTTTTGAACCCCCAACCCCACCAGCTTTTCTGGAACTGAGCCTTCATCTGTTGTGGGGCCAGGTGCCCCCAGGAGTGAATCTGTTGGGCTAAAAAGGGCATCAGTGCCTGTGACGCGACTGGTCTATCGGTGTCCCTTTGTCTCCAGATGCCGTCTTCACATAGCTTGATCCTTGCCTCTATCCATGTCCATTTTTTGTCTCTGGGGCACTCGCTCTGCATTACTTGTAGGTCTCGTGCCAGACTGGGTGCATTCAGTTTACATATTTGCATCTGTGCGTCCAGGGAGTCACCCTGCAAGGTGGCTTCCTTGGCTGCCTGGTTGGCAAGGGCATTCCCCTTTGCCTCTATGATATTGTCCTTCATATGGGCTTTACATTTCAGAATGGACACCTCTTGTGGTAATTGCATGGCCTCTATCAAGTCTCAAACCTCTTTCCTGTTTCGGATCGGTGTACCAGCGGCAGCGAGAAATCCTCTCTTACACCACAACTGACCAAAGTCGTGCGCAACTCCAAAGGCGTATCGTGAGTCCGTATAGATATTCGCCGTCTTTCCCTCCGCTATTCGACATGCCTCCGACAGGGTCTGTAGTTCGGCCTGTTGGGCTGATGTCCCCGAGGGCAGAAATCCCATCGCCACGACTTCGTGTAGGGTTCTAACTGCCCATCCTGCTTTCCGGGTACCGTTGTCAACAAAGGAGGAGCCATCTGTAAAAAGGATTAAATCTGGATTGTGCAATTCTTCCTCCGCCGCTAAGGTTACTTCCGCTGTCTCTCTCAGACTCCATGCAATCATGCTCCTCCCCCTCTTGCTCCTCAGGCCACGGGAGCATAGTTGCTGGGTTTACCGGGCTTCCTCAGACTATATGGAGGTTGGGGGCCTCTAGGACTGTTGTCCATCGGGTCCATCTGGCTGCTGTCACTTGGGATACTCTGTTCATGGATAGCAATGTGTGGACGGTGTGCGGACACTTGACTGTTAGCTTTTGATCCAATACCAGACCTGCAGTAGCAATCACAGCTTGGCATGTAGCTTCCATGGCCCTTAGGCAACTGCCCCATCCTAGGGCTACGGTGTCCAGTTTTCTCGAATAGTATCCAATAGGTCTCTGTTGGTCCCCATGCTCCTGTGTCAGTATGGCAGTCATATATCCCTCTTTTTCATGTACAAACAGGGTAAACGGTTTCCCGTTGTCGGGGATTCCCAGGGCTGGCGCCAAGCACAAGGCCTTCTTTAAATTCTCGAAAGCCTCTTGTTGTTCTTTGGTTAGAGTAACTGATTCTTTAGAGGCCCGCTTTCCCTTCAAGAGATCAGTTAATGGTTGGGCCAGCTGTGTGTAGGAGTCGTTCCAATTTCTGTTGAAGTTACACAAACCCAAAAAAGGACCTAATCTCGTGGATAGTGGTGGTCTGTTTGGCAGTCCGAATGGCTGTGGTCCTGTCCTGGATGAGTTCCCTCTTTCCTTTCGAAATCCTTTGTCCCAAGTACACGACCTCTCCTTGGGCTATTTGCACTTTGTCGATACTGGCCTTGTGTCCTCTCTGATGAAGGTGGTCCAGCAGGGTACGCAGATCTTGTTCATGTTGTTCTTCCGTTTCAGAGGCTAACAGGATGTCGTCCACGTACTGTATGACCGTGGAGTGCATGGGAGGTAACTCCCTCAAATGGTTTTGTAGGGCCATATGAAATACCGTAGGGCTGTTGTGGAAACCCTGTGGCAGCCGGGTCCAGGTGTACTGTTGTTGTTGAATGGTAAAGGCGAACCACGGTTGGACCTCGGGTGCCAGTGGCACCGACCAAAATCCACTGGCCATGTCGATAACATTCATGTTCCGGCCTCAGAGCATTGAATACCGTAGAAGGGTCAGCTAGCTACCAGAGGAGCCTTTGGATCAATACACTGGTTAGCCCTTCTATAGTCAACAGTAAGCCGCCAGGTCCCATTTGGTTTCCGTACTGGCCACACATGGATGTTGGAGGTACTGTGTTTTAACCAGCACGCCTCACTCCTCCAGCTGCCTAATTATGGGTAAGATTCCTGCAATAGATGTTGGACTAATGGGGTATTGTTTAGTACAGGGCGGAGCGGATCCCGTAAACGTTGCTGGTTCCATTTGAAGTAGCCCACAATCGTTCTTATCCCGAGCCCATATTGGGTGCTCCCTCAGCTCCTCTTTCTTCAGACTTCTGATAGACCATGTCACCTGGCCGCCTTCAAAATGCAACGAGGAGTTAAGTTGAGTAGGAACGTCCATACCCAGAAGGGCCTGGTCCACTGGAACTATCCAGACTGATGTTATCAATTCGTGTGGGCCAAGACCAATGCGTATGGGCTGGGTTTTCCTGATTGCCAACCCATGGCCACCGACTCCGTGGGCAGTCGTAACTTTACCATCCATCGGTATGGAGTTCCCGTATTGTTGAGGTAGGCATGTTAATTCTGCTCCGGTATCCAATAGGCAGTCTATGTCTTGGTCGCCCACCCTCGCAGTTATATACAATCCATCTCTTCGTTATTCTATTAGCGCCAGAAGGGGCGCCGAAAGGGCGAGGGGGGGCTCCGCTAGTTTTTTGCCGCATCAAGTAACTCCTTCTGTTGCTGGGGCGTCAACTGTTTGAACCTCTCTAGGAGGTCATTACCATCAGGGGGTGGACCCGGTCTTGGTGCCGGATTGTATCCTTGCCGTCCTCTGCCCCGTCCCTTCGCTCTACACATCTTAGTCCAATGGCCTTCCTTTCTGCAGTAGTAGCAGGCCCCGGGTCGCATATCAGGGCCTTTGGGCGTCCAACCCGTCTGCAGGGCTCGGAGCTTCGCTCCCATGTCCCTGTCCAGCTGACTGCATCGATCAATCAACTGCGCGTAGGTTACTCCTTTGCCTTCCCACACTGGTAAGGTTACCTTCAGCATCTTGGATAATTCTGGTTTTAGCCCTGCAATAAAGGCAGACTTCAAGGGCGCAAAACGGGTATCGTCCAGATCCTCTGAAGCAACGTCCATTATCCCCGAGTGTTCCAGCCAAACAGATCTAAACCTCTCTTCATACTCCCGCACCTCTTCGGTACCTTTTTGCTGACAGGCTGTAATTTTATTCCAATCCGTCTTTGCGGGACAGTACGCTCGCAGCCACCGACTAATCGTAGCCCATCCGGCATCTAGTTGTTGCTCGTCCTCGCCCAAAGCAGTTTGGATTCTCTGTTCAGTCTTCGCCCTGCTCGCCTGGGCACCATGACGGTCAAAATCTGTACCCCGTCCCACGGGTGGAGGTGGTAAATTCCCTTCAAACGTTCCAACTTTTCCCATGTTTTCTGGCCCCCCTTTTTCGGGTCAGGCAATTTTTCAGACCATTTGTCAATTTTCTTAGGGTCCGCTGGTGTACCCAGTGTGTCTGGTGCTCAGACGTGGTCACCTCGTTACTGTCTGTAGTCTTCTTTTCCTGTGTGACCTTAACATGTTTCTGTTTAAGGGGGGTGAGCCGCACAAAAGGCAACTCATCATCCGAATCACTTTGATCACTGGAGGATTCAGATTCCTCTATACCGGCTTCGTGCCTTTGTGTTTTCTGTAATTTTTTTTGTAATGAGTCCAAGTTCGGATACAAGTGGGGTGGTGGAGGAGGTCCGCGGGGTCCTGGTCCCTTCGGTTGGGTCGCCTGTTCTTCCCGTAATTGTTTCTTAAGTTCTTTTAATTCGGTTTCTAACTTTTCCGATTTAAGTTTCTCCTTCCTCAGTTGTTCGCAAACTGCCTTCAATTGGTCCTTCGCACTGGTCAGGTCGCGGTCGCATTGAGTTTGTTGGATAATTTCATTACGCTGTTGGATCTGTCCCATTATGGCTAAGGACCATTGGGTTCCTCTTTTATCCTTTAAACGGGTCGTTTTTCCCCAAGCCCTCTTTATATCTTCCAGGGACCACTGTCCCTTGGAGGCACCATATTTCTATTCAATTTCAGTACAGGTTTTAGCCAAATTAAACTGTTCTATATATCCTTTTAACTGCCGAGGCATTCCATCTTTGGAAACGCCTGGCGGGGCCTGCCTGCCTTTGACGGTAGTTGGTAACTGTAGGTTGCCTTCGTCGATCATTGTATCGATTCGAGTAGGGAGGGGCTCTCGAGCTGTGGGGCTTCTTCTACTGATGCCGTGGAGCTTTTCAGCCGGGCTGGTGTATTCCCATTGAACACCGCTGATTTAGACGTCTATAAAGGGGGTCTCGAGCCTCGGGATCGCGTGGTGGTGAACCGAAATCAGACAACGGTTGAGGGCTTTTTAAAGTAAAAAGGAGTCCTTACCTCCGGGGGCGCCGATATAGGTCCGATATCTAGGGCTTCGGTTTTAATCCTCCAGCGATCCTGCCGACTACGCCAAGTTGTTGGATTCCATCGATTACAAAGACAGACGAAGTCTGACCGTAACTTTTAGGAATTTTATTGCAGTATATGCTTGTTACATTGCAAAGTTACAAAAGAAACAAAAAGCAAAACAAAAGAACAAAGTAAAAGAAAGAAACAAGAGAAACGAACAAAGAACCAGTGCTCACCACAGCAAGCCTTTCTGATAGTTATTCAAACAAACTAGTAAGGGCCCCCTCCCCCTGTTTGAGTGGTTTGCAGACTTCTGCAATTTCTTGTTGTCAGAGCCTGATTGGTGAACTCGTTAGACTGACCATCAACAATGGGTGGCTAATAAGCTATCTGCAGCTGTCCTGTTAGCTTCTGCTTGTTATTGTTACAAATTGGCTCCACAGCTTCACAGTTAGTCTGTTAGCTGATGAGCTTACTTTTAATCTGTTCCCACACTTGCCTTGACATGATATTTCACCGTATTTGATCATCTCTGATTACCCTTATCCATATACAGTCGGACACAAAAGTCCGAGTGTATCAAGCCTGTGTCCTCAGTACCTTGCTCTACGGCAGCGAGGCCTGGACAATGTATGTCAGCCAAGAGCGACGTCTCAATTCATTCCATCTTCGCTGCCTCTGGAGAATTCTTGGCATCAGGTGGCAGGACTGCATCTCCAACACAGAAGTCCTCGAGGCGGCCAACATCCCCAGCTTATACACACTACTGAGTCAGCGGTGCTTGAGATGGCTTGGCCATGTGAGCCGCATGGAAGATGGCAGGATCCCCAAGGACACATTGTACAGCGAGCTCGCCACTGGTATCAGACCTACCGGCCGTCCATGTCTCCGTTTTAAAGACGTCTGCAAACGCGACATGAAGTCCTGTAACATTGATCACAAAACGAGGGAGTCAGTTGCCAGCGATCGCCAGAGCTGGCGGGCAGCCATAAAGGCGGGGCTAAAGTGTGGCGAGTCGAAGAGACTTAGCAGTTGGCAGGAAAAAAGACAGAAGCACAAGGGGAGAGCCAACTGTGTAACAGCCCCGACAACCAATTTTTTCTGCAGCACCTGTGGAAGAGTCTGTCACTCTAGTATTGGCCTTTATAGCCACTCCAGGCGCTGCTCCACAAACCACTGACCACCTCCAGGCGCTTACCCATTGTCTCCCGAGACAAGGAGGCCAAAGAAGAAGATATACAGTCTATTGTTCAGTCATATAATTAAACAATAATAACTTCCCACATTGCATTAGTTATGTTAGCTAATTTAAATTAATTGGTTTTCGCACACAAGTCATAATTATTAGGAATAGACAAAACTTGGAAGCATTGTGAACTGTGAGGAGGATAGTGTAGAACTTCAAAAGGACATAGACAAGTTGGTGGAATGGTGGACAAGTGGCAGATGAAGTTCAATATGTGAGGAGAAATGTGAAGTGATTCATTTTGGTAGGAAGAACATGGAGAGACAATATAAGATAAAGGTGTAAGAGTAGAAGGACTTGGGACCTGACATAGAACAATAGATTATGTGCATAAGTCATTGGAGGTGGCAGAATAGGTTGAGAGAGCAGTTAATAAAGTATACCAGTATCCTGGGCTTTATTAATAGGGGCATAATGTACAAGAGCAAGGAGGTTATGTTGAACTTGTATAAGGCACTAGTTCGGCCTCAGCTGGAGTACTGCGTCCAGTTCTGGGCACCGCACTTCTGGAAAGATGTGAAGGCATTGGAGAGAGTACATTGATCTTTATGTCGTCATTGTCGACAGGAATAGTGCCGGAAGACTGGAGGATAGCAAATGTTGTCCCCTTGTTCAAGAAGGGGAGTAGAGACAGCCCTGGTAATTATAGACCTGTGAGCCTTACTTCGGTTGTGGGTAAAATGTTGGAAAAGGTTATAAGAGACAGGATTTATAATCATCTTGAAAAGAATAAGTTCATTAGCGATAGTCAGCACGGTTTTGTGACGGGTAGGTCGTGCCTCACAAACCTTATTGAGTTTTTCGAGAAGGTGACCAAACAGGTGGATGAGGGTAAAACAGTGGATGTGGTGTATATGTATTTCAGTAAGGCGTTTGATAAGGTTCCCCATGGTAGGCTATTGCAGAAAATACGGAAGTATGGGGTTGAAGGTGATTTAGAGCTTTGGATCAGAAATTGGCTAGCTGAAAGAAGACAGAGGGTGGTGGTTGATGGCAAATGTTCATCCTGGAGTTTAGTTACTAGTGGTGTACCGCAAGGATCTGTTTTGGGGCCAAAGCTGTTTGTCATTTTTATAAATGACCTGGAAGAGGGTGTAGAAGGGTGGGTTAGTAAATTTGCGGATGACACTAAGGTAGGCGGAGTTGTGGATAGTGCCGAAGGATGTTGTAGGGTACAGAGGGACATAGATAGGCTGCAGAGCTGGGCTGAGAGATGGCAAATGGAGTTTAATGCGGAAAAGTGCGAGGTGATTCACTTCGGAAGGAGTAACAGGAATGCAGAGTACTGAGCTAATGGGAAGATTCTTGGTAGTGTAGATGAACAGAGAGATCTTGGTGTCCAGGTGCATAAATCCCTGAAAGTTCCTACCCAGGCTAATAGGGCTGTTAAGAAGGCATATGGTGTGTTAGATTTTATTAGTAGGGGGATCGAGTTTCGGAGCCACGAGGTCATGCTGCAGCTGTACAAAACTCTGGTGAGACCGCACCTGGAGTATTGCGTGCAGTTCTGGTCACCGCATTATAGGAAGGATGTGCAAACTATGGAAAGGGTGCAGAGGAGATTTACTAGGATGTTGCCTGGTATGGAGGGAAGGTCTTACGAGGAAAGGCTGAGGGACTTGAGGTTGTTTTCGTTGGAGAGAAGGAGGAGGAGAGGTGACTTAATAGAGACATATAAGATAATCAGAGGGTTGGATAGGGTGGATAGTGAGAGTCTTTTTCCTCGGATGGTGATGGCAAACACGAGGGGACATAGCTTTAAGTTGAGGGGTGATAGATATAGGACAGATGTCAGAGGTAGTTTCTTTACTCAGAGAGTAGTAGGGGCGTGGAACGCCCTGCCTGCAACAGTAGTAGACTCGCCAACTTTAAGGGCATTTAAGTGGTCATTGGATAGACATATGGATGAAAATGGAATAGTGTAGGTCAGATGGTTTCACAGGTCGGCGCAACATCGAGGGCCGAAGGGCCTGTACTGCGCTGTAATGTTCTAATTCTAATTCTAATTCTAAAAAAAAAAATTCACCAGAACGGTTCCAGAGATGAGGAACTTCAGTTATGAAGATAGATTGGAGAAGTTGGGACTGTTTTCCTTGGAGAAGAGAAGGCTGAGAGGAGATTGATAGAGGTATACAAAATCATGAGGGGTCTGGACAGAGTGGAAAGGGAAAATCTGTTCCCACTCCTGAAAGGATCTAGAAAGAGAGGGCACAGATTTAACAAGATTGGCAAAAGAAGCGACATGAGGAAAAATCTCTTCACGGAGCGAGTGGTTAGGATCTGGAATGCACTGTCTGAGAGTGTGGTGGAGGCAGCTTCAATTGAGGCCTTCAAAAGGGAATTAGACTGTTATCTGAAAAGGAAGAATGCGCAGGGTTATTATGGGGAGAAGGCGGGGCAATGATATTAGGTGAATTGCTCATTTGGAGAGCAGGTGCAGACACGATGGGCCGAATGGCCTCCTGTGCTGTAAGAGTTCTGTGATTCTGTAGACTGATCTTCAATTAATATTGATTCAACCATTTATTCACATGATTAACTGGGATTCTGTTCCACGTCTCCACCACTGTGGGGAAAAGAATTTCTGGTGATACTTGTAGTTAGGTTTTAACAGTATAGTTAGAATGACAATACTAAAACAGGCAGCACAGTAAAAACTCTGAGGATCAAATCAAGTTGCAAAAGAATAATACAATGATAGAATGGACAAAGTAGAATATGAAATTCAGTGTGAGTCAAAGGTGGTACATTTTGGTAACCATTAAAAGTAATTATACTTTGAAATGGGAAAATTGGATAATGTGGAAAAACAGATTTGGGGGTTCAGGTTCACAAGACATTAAAAGCATCACCACAAGTTGATAAGATATCAAGTAATGGAATACTGGGATTTATGGCAAGAGGTATAGAATATAAAAGCCAAGGTGTAGTGGTGAATCTACATAAAACTTAAGACCAAAGTGGGAATACTGTCAGCTCTACACTACAGGAAGGATGTTGAGGCAATAAAACATAGCATTTTTACTACCATGATGCCCTGTATAAGGAAGTGCAATAAAAAACTTAAATGGAGCTGTTTTTGTTAAAACAGATGCTATTAAGGGGTGAGTTGATAAATGTGTTTAAATGGTGAAGGAATGGGTAGATAGAAACAGACTTTTTAGTGACTGAGAGTTTAGAATCAGGGGACATAGATACAGAGCAGGAGGAACTTTATTAATTCAGAGGGTTGAGAAGCTGTGGAATGAACTACCACATTGAAGAGACCGTGTCAACATTTAACAGTAGGTTTGAAAGTTGGTTGAAAGAAAAATAAATAAAGGGATATAGGAACAGAATGAAAAAAGTCATAGGAAGATAAACCCCAACACAACCAATTTCAGTGTTGTAATTACTATTAAAAGAGAGCATTTCCTCAATACTGAAGTGTCCGCTCAGATTATATAGTCAGCTCCTGGAGGGGGCCTTAAACATGCAACCTTCATGGAGGTGAGAATATTTTCAGCTGATCTAGGTAACAGTAGTCTATTACTGTATGTTTCCTCACACGGTGACAACTCTCCAGTTTTTGACCAGATAATCCAGCACATTTTTTAAATCTAAACTAAAAAAAAACTTTTAAAATATTGGCAGAAGCCTGTGGGATATTGCTGCCTAATTCTAACAATTCTGAGAAAACATCCTTAACTTTTAATTTGTTTCCTGGGGATTGGAGGACAAGAGGATGGGTCTGGGTGGGGGAGGTAGATTGAGGCTCAGTCATTGAGTATATTCAAGACTGAGGTCGATACATTTTTGGGTATTAAGGGAATTAAGGGATATGGGGGATAGTGTGGGAAGGTGGAGTTAGTCATAGAGTCGTACAGCATAGAAACAGGCCCTTTGGCCCACTGCGTCCATGCCGACCATAATGCCTATCTATACTAATCCCACCTGCCTGCATTAATTCCATATCTCTCTATGCCTTGCTCATTCAAGTACCTGTCCAGATGCCTCTTAAATGTTGCTACCATTCCTGCCTCCACCATCTCCTCAGGCAGATCATTCCAGATACCCTCTATTCTTTGTGTGAAAAATTTACCCCTTTGATCCCCTTTAAGCCTCCTCCCCCTCACCTTAAATCTCTGCCCTCTAGTTTTAGTCACCCCTACCATGGGAAACAGACTCTGGCTATCTACCCTATCTATGCCTCTCATAATTTTATATACCTCTATCATGTCCCCTCTCAGCCTCCTTCACTCCAGGGAAAACAGACCCAGCCTATCCAATCTCTCTTTATAAACTCAAGCCCTCCAAACCAGACAACATTCTTGTGAATCTTTTTTGCACCCTCTCTAGCTTAATCACATCTTTCCTGTAGTGCGGCGACCAGAACTGCACACAGTACTCCAAATGCGGCCTAACCAACGTTATGTACAACTGTAACATGACGTCCCAACTCTTGTACTCATTGCCTTGGCCGATGAAGGCAAGCATGACATACGCCTTCTTCACCACCCTGTCTACCTGTGTTGCCACTTTCAGGGAACTATGTACTTGCACCTCAAGGTCTCTCTGCTCGGGGTCCTGCCATTCACTGTATATGTCCTGCCCTGGTTTAACTTCCCAAAATGCATCACTTCGCACTTGTCTGCATTAAATTCCATTTGCTAATCCCCTGCCCACTTTCCCAGTTGATCTATATCCTGTTGTAACCTTAGACAACCTTCTTCACTGTCCACTATACCACCAATTTTGGTGTCATCTGCAGACTTACTAATCATGCCCCCTACATTCACATCCAAGTCATTAATATATATGTCAAACAACAGGGCCCAGCACCGATCCTTGTGGCACACCACTGGTCACCAGCCTCCAATTTGAAAAACAACCCTCCACTACCACCCTCTGCCTCCTATCACCAAGCCAATTGGCTAGCTCACCTTGGATCCCATGTGTTCGAACCTTCTGGAGCAGCCTACCATGCAGGACATTGTCAAAGGCCTTGCTAAGGTCCACGTAGACAATGTCCATCGCCCTGCCCTCGTCAAACCTCTTGGTCACCTCCTCGAAAAACTCAAACAAATTCATGAGGCATGATTTCCCACGCACAAAGCCATGCTGACTATCCCGAATCAGACCTTGCCTTTCCAAATGCATATAAATCCTGTCTCTCAGAGTCCCTTGCAATAACTTTCCCATCACTGATGTAAGGCTCACCGGCCTGTGGTTCCCTGGCTTATCCCTGCTGCCCTTCTGAAATAAAGGCACAACATTAGCTATCCTCCAGTCTTCCGGTACCTCGCCCATGGCTAACGATGATACAAAAATCTCTGCCAGGGCCTCAGCAATCTCCTCCCTTGCTTCCCATAGCATCCTAGGATACACCTGGTCAGGCCCTGGGGATTTATCCACCTTAATGTGCTTCAAAACCTCCAACACCTCCTCCTTTGTAATGTTGATATGCTCCAGGATAGTGCTGTTCCCTCCCTTGAACTCACTAGTTTCCATGACCTTCTCCGCTGTAAATACAGACGGGAAGTATTCATTTAAGACCTCGCCCATTTTTCCCATGGCTCCACACATAGATTACCACACTGATCCTTAAGGGGACCTACTCTCTCCCTAGCTACCCTTTTACTCTTACTATACTTATAGAATCTTTTAGGATTCTCCTTTATCTTATCTGCCAGGGAAATCTCATGGCCCCTTTTTGCCCTCCTAATTTCCTTCTTAAGTGTACTCCTACATCCCCTATACTCCTCGAGGGACTCGCTTGATCCCAGCTGCCTATACCTGACATATGCCTCCTTCTTTGTCCTGACCAGACCCTCAATATCCCTCGTCAACCAAGGTTCCCTAAACTTGTCAGCCTTGCCCTTCCATCTAACAGGAACATGCTGGCCCTGAACTCTTCCTATCTCACTTTTCAAAGCCTCCCACTTGCCAGACGTCCCTTTACCTGTAAACAGCCTTTCCCATTCAACTTTTGAGAGTTCCTGTCTAATGCCATCAAAATTAGCCTTCCCCCAATTTAGGACTTCAACCTGAGGACCAGTCCTATCCTTTTCCATAACTATCTTGAAGCTAACAGAGTTATGGTCACTGGTCCCAAAGAGCTCCCCCACTGACACATCAACCACCTGCCCAGCCTCATTTCCTAAGAGGGGGTCGAGTGTAGCCCCTTCTCTAGTAGGGCCATCCACATACTGCTTCAGAAAACTATCCTGGACACATTTAACAAATTCTTCTCCATCTGATCCCTTAGCACTAAGGCAGTCCCAGTCAATATTAGGGAAGTTAAAATCACCTACTATTACAACCCTATAATTCCTACACCTATCTGTGATTTCTCTACCTCTATGCTCCTCCAATTCCCTCTGACTATTGGGGGGCCTATAGTATAATCCCATCAAAGTGATCACTCCATTTTATTTCTAAGTTCTACCCATATGGCCTCGCTGGACGTTCCCCCTTGGATATCCTGTCTAAGTACTGCCATGATGTCCTCGCTAATCAATAGTGCAACTCCCCCTCCTCTCTTACCTCCACCTCTGTCAAGCCGGAAGCATCGGTACCCCGGAACATTGAGCTGCCAGTCCTGCCCATCCCTCAACCACGTTTCCGTAATCGCTATAATATCACAATCCCATGTACCGATCCATGCTCTGAGATCATCTGCCTTACCTGTAAGGCTTCTTGCATTAAAGTAAATGCAGTTTAACCTACCAGATCTTCCTTGCTCCCTGTCCTGCCCCTGCCCGGCCTGACTACTGGACTTGATTGCTTTAACCTCTACGTTTACCTCAACTATCTCAGCGGAGAGACTACTACTTTGGGTCCCACCCACCTGCAAGACTAGTTTAAACCCTCCCGAGTAGTACTAGCAAACCTCCCCGCAAGGATATTGGTCCCCTTCCAGTTCAGATGCAACCCGTCCTTCTTGTACAGGTCACCTCTGCACCAGAAGAGATCCCAATGATTCGAGTTGAAGTGGAAGATAAGCTATGATCTTATTGAATGGTGGAGCAGGCTTGATGGGCCAAAGGGCCTACTCCAGCTCCAACTTCTTATGTTCTAAGGTGGGAGAAAAGGGGACTGCAGAGCTGAGAACAGCAGCAATATGTGGGAGTGGCACTGGAAGGAGCAGCCAGTGAAGGGGTGAGTGAAACCTAGGAAGTTTACCATAGGTAAACAGTGAAAGGTTGTTTTTACTGGTGAGTGAGTGGGGAACATGGAAATGGAGATTGAGGATTCTTGCAGGAAAGGAGAAAGATGATTATTGAACTGGGGCCTATTAAACCATGGCATGCTTCACCTCAAATGGCTATTGTGGAATGGGATAACTAGTTGAAGAGGGGGTGGGGAATGGAGTTACAGCAGAGAGTTCAGTAATTTCTACCATTCTATTAAAATTCTCCTTTATTGTGTCTGAACCCAGGGAGTGGCTTAGAAATGTTGGTGGTGAACTGAGTTTAGGATGATGTGATCTGTGAGAAGTGTCCCAAACACTGAGCTCACTGTCCTTTGTGTGATCTCTTGATTTGGTTCAGGTCAGTCTGTGCCAGCTGGTTGTTGATGTATGAAGTCCAAGAACAGATTGGTACTGACTGAGGCTCCCAGTTCAGAGTGGTCACATTCACTCAAAACCTAAGTCTAAATCAGAATTCAAGGAGCTGAGAGAGAGATGAGGCTTGTTAAAAGTGGCATCAACTGAGGAGCCTGACCACACTTTGTGCACTGCAGCAGTTTCTGGTTGCAGTTCTGGATGCATATCAGCAGATTCAAAATAGAAAAGTCCCCCAGTTTGGATCAAATGTATCCAAGGTTCTGGAGAGAAGTAAATGTTGAAATTGCAGAGGCTCTGGCCACAATCTTTCAATCCTCCTTCGATATGGAAGTGTTACCAGAAGACTGGAGGATTGCAAATGTTACGTTGCTGTTTGAAAAAAAAGGGGTGAGGGATAAATATGGCAACTACAGGTCACTCAGCTTAACATCGATGGTGGGGAAACTTTCAGAGAATATAATCTGGAACAAAATTAATTACCATTAGGAAAATATGGGCTAATAAGTGAAAGTCAGGACGGATTTCTTAAAGACAAGTTGTGATACTAGCTTTATTGAGTTCTTTGATGAACTAACACACAGAGTTGATGTGTACATGGACTTTCAAAGGGCATTTGACACAGTACCACAATATAGACTTGTTAGCAAAATTGAAGTCCATGGGATTAAAGGGAGGCAGTATGGATATGAAATTGGTTAAGGGACAGAAAGCAGACTGTAGTGGTGAATAGTTAGTTTTCAGGCTGCAGGGAAGTATGCAGTGGTGTTCCCCCTAAGTTCGATATCAGGAACACTTTTTTCATATTCATAACCTCGGAATACAGGGCATGATTTCAAAGTTTGCAGATGTCAAAAAACTCGGAAATGCAGGAAACTGAGGAAGACAGTAACAACTTTATAGGAATATAGTCTCGGGTTTGAGATCCTGATTCTCAAATGCTCTCTTCCTCAGTCAGTTGAAGGCAGAGTTGGCACATTGGAGGCGATGATGATCCTCGTCATCTCTGCCTTCACCGAAAGGAGGCTCCCAAGGCATGGAAAATGGTCCACATTTTCCAGAATCTCGCGATTGATCTTGATTGATGGGGGAAGGTGTTGTGCTGTGGGAGTTGGTTGAAAGAGGACCTTCAGTTTCTGAGTTTACTGAAAGACCCATCATGCTTTACTGGGGTAGCAGTGATCCCTATGCTCCTATAATGCTTTGGAGATCTGGACAACCTACAGCAGGCACCTCAAAGAGATCCTCCAAATCCAGTGCCAAGGAAGGAGGTCCAGCAGTGTCCTCTCTGAAGCTAACCTGCCCAGCATTGGGGTGCTAATCACCCAAAACCAGTTCCATTGGGTGGGACATGTCATTTGCATGCCTGACACCAGACTACCAAAGCAGCTATTCTACTCAGAACTTGGTCACAGCAGGAGACTTGCAGGAGGACAGCAGAAATGCTTTAGAGATGTCCTCAAAGCATCCCTGAAGAGATCAAACATCGTGGGAGTCCCTGGCTCATGGCTTTCCTAGATGGAGAAACCTCATTCCGGAAGGCATCGTACACCTCGAGGGACGTCAGGAACATGCAGAGGTGAAGGTGAGACATCAAAGGGAGCGCACAAACCTACAAAATACTCATCTACCTGACCCTTCAAGGACTACCTGCCCCACATGGGCCAGAATCTGCAAAATCACGCACTGATTCTAGCCATCTCCGAACTCATCGAACCGAAGTAGAAGCAAGTTATCCTCAGTCTCAAGGGACTGTCTAAGAGGAGAAGAAGGAATATAGGAACAGGAGTAGGTCGTTTAGCCCCTCGAGCCTGTTCTGCCATTCAATGAGATTATGGGTGATATGTGACCTAATTCCACATGCCCACTTTGCTCCATATTCCTCTAATTACTTAGGTTAACAAAAATCTATCAGTCTCAGATTTAAAATTAACAACTGATCTAGCATCAGTTGCCCTTTGGAGAAGAGAGATCCAAACTTCTACCACCCTTTGTGTGTAGGGAAGTGTTTCCTAATTTCACTCCTGAAAGGTTTGGCTCTAAAGTTTAGACAGTGCCTCATCGTCCTACACTCCCAAACCAATGGAAATTGTTTCTCTTTATCTGCCCTATCTGCTCCCTTTAATATATTGAAAACTTCAATCAAATCATCCCTTAACCTTGTAAATTATAGGGAATATAACCCTACTTTGTGTAATGTCTTCTTGTAATTTAAACCTTGGAGTCCAGATATCATTATGGTAATGCTGCGCTGCACTTCCTCCAAGGCCAATATACCCTTCCAAAGGTGTGGTGTGCAGAACTGCTCACAATACACCAGATATGATCTAACCAGGGCCTTGTATAGCGATCCATGACTTCTATACCCTTGTATTCTAGTCTTCTAGATATGAAAGTCATCATTCCGTTAGCCTTTTTGATTATTTTCTGTACCTGTTTATGACATTTTAATCTACTGGGAATCCCTTGGGCCCTCTCTTGGGACACCCAAGTCTTTTTGGACCTCCAATGTTTCTAGCTTTTCACCATTTTAAAAGTACTCTGTTCTATCTTTTTTTGGTCCAAAGTAGATCACTTCACATTTGCCTGCAAATGAAATCCATTTGTCCCAATTTTGCCTATTCACTTAATCTATTACTACCTTTTATATTATTTTATATTGCAATTTTATACTTGCATTTACAGTGGTTACAATACCAAACATCTTTGTGTTATCGAAAAACTTGGATACATGGTTTTCTATCCCATCATCTAAGTCGTCAATAAATACGGTGAGTAGTTGAGGCCCCAACACAGATCCTTGTATAACAACACTAATCACACCCTGCCACTTGGAGTACCTGCCCATTATCCCTACTCGCTATCTCTTGTCACGTAGCCTATTTTCTAACCAGGTCAATAATTTGCCTTCAATTCCATGAACTTCAACTTTATATGACAGTGTCTTATGAGGGACTTTATAAAATGCCTTCTGGAAGTCCATATAAATAACATCCATAGACATTCCCCTGTTCACCTCTTCAAAAAATTCAATCTGGTGCTTCAGGCGTGACCCACCCTTTGCAAATCTATGCTGGTTATCTCGGATCAGCTGAAAGTTTAATGTCTTCAGTCACTCTATCCTTAATTATAGACGAGTAATTTCCTGACAACAGTGTTAGGCTAACTGGTCTAAAATTCCCTGGTTTCCTTTTCTCACATTTCTTAAGTAGAGTGGCATGCGCAAATTTCGAATCCAAAGGAGTAGTTTCTGAATTGAACTTTGGAAGAGCATACGGCATCTGCAACATTCTCAGCTACTTTAAAACCTTGGAATTGAAACCTTTTAATCCTGGGGATTTGTCACTTTTTTAGTGCCAATATTTTCTTAATTACTGTTATTTTGTTCACGTTAATTTTGGTGACTTCCTATCCTGATTCAATATTGGTTTCCTTGGAACATCCGACATGTTCCTCTACTGTGAATTAGTGCTTTGCGTTAGTATTTAATGTACCCACCATTTCCTTATTCTCATTGGCAATATCACCATTATCAGTTTACAAGGGGCCCAACATTGCTCCTGACCATTCTTTTTCCTAATATTATTGAGATTTTGTTTGTGTTGATTTTGATATCCTTACAAGTTTCTTTTCATACTCCCTTTTTGTATTTCTTACTGTTTGTTTTGCCACCCTTTGCCATTCTTTGTATGCTTCCCATTTGCCAGGATCTGTGCTTTTTTATGTTTTTGTATGCTTTTCTTTCAGTTTTATGTTGTCTCTTATCTCTTTATTTGTCCATCGCTTTTTTTTGAACATCTCCCATTGATCTTATGTTTTTTTTACCCATTAGCAAATATGTGCAATTTACTGTGGAAAGTCTGTCTCATCCCATTGAAGTCAGCCTTGCCTAAATCTAGAATCATAGTAACTGTTTCACGTTTTTCCCTTTCAAACATTATGTTGAATTCGATCATATTATGATTGCTACTAGATACATTTTCACACACTGTTAGGCCGTTAACTAAATCTGGTTCATTACTCATTACTAAATCTAAAATGGCCTGTCCGCTTGTTCTCTTGTTGGTTCTAGGACATACTACTGCTGAAAAATATCCTAAACACATGCAAGAAACTCACTACATATCTGACATGCCAGTCTGTTTATCCCAATCGATATGAAAATTAAAAATCCCCCATTAAAACCATTCTGTCTTTGTCACATGCTTGTCTAATCTCTGCTTTTATACAATTTGCCACTTCACAGCGATTACCAGGGGGCCTGTACACAACTTCGACCAGTCTTAAATCCTTTTCTGTCTCTTAATTCTACCCATAAAGTCTCCACGGCCTGCTTGCCTCTTGTTATATCCTCTCTTATGAGTGAAGCAATTTCATACTAATCACTAAGGCTACTCCTCCTCCTCTACCATTTGTACGAACATATGAATTAGGAGCAGCAGTAGGCCACTCGGCCCTTCAAGCCTTCTCTGGCATTCAATAAGTTCATGGCTGAACTGATTACTTCACATTTCCATCTACCCCCAATAACCTTCCACCTCCTTGCTTATCAAGAATCTATCTGCCTCTGCCTTAAAAATATTCAAAGACTCTGCTCCCACTGCCTTTTGAGGAACAAAATTCCAAAGAATCATGACCCTCTGAGAGAAAGAAATTCTCCTCATCTCTGTCTTAAATGGACGACCCCTTATTTTTAAACAGGTGACCCCGAGTTCTAGATTCTCCCACAAGGGGAAACATCCTTTCTACATCCACCCTGTCAAGACCCCTCAGGATCTTTTATGTTTCAAACAAGTCACCTCTTACTCTTCTAAATTCCAGCGGCTACAAGCCTGGCCTGTCCAATCTTTCCTCATAAGACAGCCTGCCCATTCCAGGTATTAGTCTAGTAAACCTTCTCTTACTACCTCCAATGCATTTACATCCTTCCTTAAATAAGGAGACCAGGACTGTGCACAGTACTCCAGATGTGGTCTCACCAATGCCTTGGATTACTGAAGCATAACCTCTCTACTTTTGTATTCAATTCCCCTCGCGATAAACGATAACATTCTATTAGTTTTCCGAATTACGTGCTGTACCTGCATACGAACCTTTTCCGATTCACGCACTAGGACACCCAGATCCCTCTGCATTTCAGAGCTCTGCAATCTCTCACCATTTAGATAATATGCTTCTTTTTAATTCTTCCTGCTGAAGTGGACAATTTCCCACTTTCCCACGTTATACTCCATTTGCCAGATCTTTGCCCACTCACTAAACCTATTTATATCCCTTTGTAGCCCCCTTATGTCCTCTTCACAAGTTACTTTCCTACCTATCTTTGTGTCATCAGCAAATTTAGCAACCATACCTTTAGTCCCTTCATCTAAGTTGTTTACATAAATTGTAAAAAGTTGAGGCCCCAGCACAGATCCCTGTGGCACACCACACGTTACATCTTGCCAACCAGAAAATAACCCATTTATGCCTACTCTCTGTTTCCTGTTAGCTAGCCAATCTTCTATCCATGCCAATATGTTACCCCCTACACCATGAGCTTTTATTTTCTGCAATAACCTTTGATGTGGCACCTTATCAAATGCCTTCTGGAAATCTAAGTATAATACATCCACCGATTCCCCTTTATCCACAGCACATGTAACTCCCTCAAAGAACTCCAATAAATAGGTTAAACATGATTTCTCTTTCACAAAACCATGTTAACTCTGCCTGATTACCCTGAATTTTTCTAAATGCCCTGCTATAACATCTTTAATAATAGCTTCTAACATTTTCCCTAAGAGAGATGTTAAGCTAACTGGCCTGTAGTTTCCTGCTTTCTGTCTCCCTCCCTTTTTGAATAAAGGAGTTACATTCGCTATTTTCCAATCTAATGGAACCTTCCCTGAATCTAGGGAATTTTGGAAAATTTAAACTAACGCATCAACTATCTCACTAACCACTTCTTTTAACACCCTAGGATGAAGTCCATCAGGACCCAGGGACTTGTCAGCCCGTAGCTCCAACAATTTGTTCAGTACCACTTCCCTGGTGATTGTAATTTTCTTGAGTTCCTCCCTCCCTTCCATTTCCTGGCTTACAGCTAATTCAGGGATGTTACATGTATCCTCAATAGTGACGACCAATGCTAAATATCTGTTCAATTCATCTGCCATCTCCTTATTATTCATTATTAATTCCCCAGATTCACTTTCTTTTGGACCAACGCTCACTTTATAAACTCTTCTTTTTTAAATATCTAAAGTATCTCTCATACTCTAATTTTACCTTCCTTCTCAATCTTTGTCATTCTTTGCTGTTTTTTATATTCTGTCCAATCTTCTGACCTGCCTCCTATCTTTGCACAATTTTAGGCTTTTTCTTTAAGTTTGGTACTATCTTTAACTGTTTTAGTTAACCAGGGATGGCGGGTCCCACCCTTGGAATTTTTCTTTCTCGTTGAAATGTATCTATTCTGTGTATTCTGAAATATCCCCTTAAATGTCTGCCACTGCATCTCTATTGACCTATCCCTTAACGTGATTTGCCAGTTCACTTTAGCTAGCTCTGCTTTCATGCCCTCATAATTGCCCTTATTTAAGTTTAAAATACAAGTCTTGGACCCACTCTTTTCTCCCTCAAACTGAATGTAAAATTCAATCATATTACGATCGCTGCTACCTAGGGGCACCTTAACTGAGGTCATTAATTAATCCTATCTCATTGCACAATAGCAGGTCTCATATAGCCTGCTGTCTGGTTGGCTCCAGAGTGTATTGTTCCAAGAAATTATCCCGAAAACATTCTCTTCTTCTTCTTTCTTTGGCCTCCTTATCTCGAGAGACAATGGGTAAGCGCCTGGAGGTGGTCAGTGGTGTGTGGAGCAGCACCTGGAGTGGCTATAAAGGCCAATACTAGAGTGACAGGCTCTTCCACAGGTGCTGCAGAAAAATGTGTTTGTCGGGGCTGTTACACAGTTGGCTCTCCCCTTGCACTTCTGTCTTTTTTCCTGCCAACTGCTAAGTCTCTTCGACTCGCCACACTTTAGCCCCGCCTTTATGGCTGCCCGCCAGCTCTGGCGAACACTGGTAACTGACTCCCACGACTTGTGATCAATGTCACAGGACTTCATGTCGCGTTTGCAGACGTCTTTAAAGCGGAGATATGGACGGCCAGTGGGTCTGATACCAGTGGCGAGCTCGCTGTACAATGTGTCTTTGGGGAACCTGCCATCTTCCATACGGCTCACATGGCCAAGCCATCTCAAGTGCCGATGACTCAGTAGTGTGTATAAGCTGGGGATGTTGGCCACCTCGAGGACTTCTATGTTGGAGATATGGTCCTGCCACCTGATGCCAAATATTCTCCGGAGGCAGGGAAGATGGAATGAATTGAGACATCGCTCTTGGCTGACATACGTTGTCCAGGCCTCGCTGCCATAGAGCAAGGTACTGAGGACACAGGATTGATACACTCGGACTTTTGTATTCCGTGTCAGTGCGCCATTTTCCCACACTCTCTTGGCCAGTCTGGACATAGCAGTGGAAGCCTTTCCCATGCACTTGTTGATTTCTGCATCTAGAGACAGGTTACTGGTGATAGTTGAGCCTAGGTAGGTGAACTCTTGAACCACTTCCAGAGCGTGGTCGCCAATATTGATGGATGGAGCATTTCTGACGTCCTGTCCCATGATGTTCGTTTTCTTGAGGCTGATGGTTAGGCCAAATTCGTTGCAGGCAGCCGCAAACCTGTCGATGAGACTCTGCAGACACTCTTCAGTGTGAGATGTTAAAGCAGCATCGTCAGCAAAGAGGAGTTCCCTGATGAGGACTTTCCGTACTTTGGACTTCACTCTTAGACGGGCAAGGTTGACCAACCTGCCCCCTGATCTTGTGTGGAGGAAAATTCCTTCTTCTGAAGACTTGAACGCATGTGAGAGCAGCAGGGAGAAAAAAATCCCAAAAAGTGTGGGTGCGAGAACACAGCCCTGTTTCACGCCACTCAGGATAGGAAAGGGGTCTGATGAGGTGCCGCTATGTTGAATTGTGCCTTTCATATTGTCATGGAATGAGGTGATGATACTTAGTAGCTTTGGTGGACATCCACTCTTTTCTAGTAGTCTGAAGAGACCACGTCTGCTTACGAGGTCAAAGACTTTGGTGAGATCAATGAAAGCAATGTAGAGGGGCATCTGTTGTTCGTGGCATTTCTCCTGTATCTGACGAAGGGAGAACAGCATGTCAATGGTCGATCCCTCTGCATGAAAGCCACACTGTGCCTCAGGGTAGACACGCTCGGCCAGCTTCTGGAGCCTGTTTAAAGCGACTCGAGCAAAGACTTTCCCCACTATGCTGAGCAGGGAGATTCCACGGTAGTTGTTGCAGTCACCGCGGTCACCTTTGTTTTAATAGAGGGTGATGATATTGGCATCGCGCATGTCCTGAGGTACTGCTCCCCCGTCCCAGCACAGCCAAAGCAGTTCATGCAGTGCTGAGAGTATAGCAGGCTTGGCACTCTTGATTATTTCAGGGGTAATGCTATCCTTCCCAGGGGCTTTTCCGCTGGCTAGAGAATCAATGGCATCACTGAGTTCCGATTTTGTTGGCTGTATGTCCAGCTCATCCATGACTGGTAGAGGCTGGGCTGCATTGAGCTCAGTGACAACATTCTTCCTGGAGTACAGTTCTAGGTAATGCTCAACCCAGCGGTCCATTTGCTTGCGTTGGTCAGTGATTATGTCCCCTGATTTAGATTTGAGGGGGCCGATCTTCTTGATGGTTGGCCCAAAAGCTCTCATAATGCCATCATACATTCCTCTGATGTTTCCGTTGTCTGAGGCCAGCTGAATATGACTGCATAGGTGTTGCCAGTAGTCATTTGCGCAGCGCCTGGCTGTTCTTTGTGCAGTGCTTCTGGCTGCTTTAAGTGTTACGGCTGTTAACTCGCTGGGGGCTTTCTTGTAGAAAACATTCTATGTACTCCTTATCTAGGCTACCTTTGCCCATCTGATTTTTCAAGTCTATATGTAGGTTAAAATCCCCCATAATTATCGCTGTACCTTTCTGACAAGCTGCCATTATTTCTTCCTTTATACCCCATCCTACAGTGTGGTTAATGTTAGGTGGCCTGTACACCACTCCCACAAGTGACTTCTTGCCTTTATGATTTCTCATCTCTACTCAAACTGCTTCTACATTCTAGTCTCCTGAACTTAGGTCATCCCTCTCTATGGTGCTAATACTATCATTAATTAACAGAGCTACCCCTCCACCTTTTCCTAGCTTCCTGTCCTTCCTAAATACCATGTACCCTTCAATATTCAGGTCCCAATCTATGTTGTCCTGCAGCCATGTCTCTGTAATGGCTATCAGATCGTACTTATTTATTTCTATTTGCGCTCTCAGTTCATCTGTTTTGTTTAGAATGCTACATGCATTCAGATGCAGAGCCTTTCGTTTTGACCTTTTATTATTTTTGTAACCTCTTTCCTTATCTGTTGATTTACTCTTAGATTTGTACGCTCTGTCCCTTCCTGTCACAGTCTGTTTATCATTTCCATATTAATACCTTTCTCTCTTGCCTTGACTCTACTCCTTGATTTACCATATCTTCCCAAATTTGATCCCTTGCCCCCACTATTCAATTTAAAACCCTCTCTATTTCCCTAGTAATGCAGCTCACTAGAACACTGACCCCAGCACGGTTCAGCTGTAGACCGTCCCAATGGTACAGCCATCACTTTCCCCAGTAATGGTGCCAGTGCCCCATGAACCAGAACCCACTTCTACCATACCAGTCTTTGAGCCACGCATTAATTTCTCTAATCTTATTTGCCCTATGTCAATTTGCACATGGCTCAGGTAATAATCCAGAGATTATTACCTTTGATGTTCTGCTTCTTAATTTGGCACCTAGTTCCTCATACTGACTATGTAGAATCTCTTTCCTAGTCCTGCCTATGTCGTTGGTACCTACATGGACCATGACGACTGGATCCTCCCCCTTCCACTGTAAGTTCCTCTTCAGCCGTGAGCAGATGCCCCGAACCCTGGCACCGGGCAGGCAACACAGCCATCACAGAGAACAGTGTCAATCCCCCTAACTATAAGAAAGTAAAGTAAGGTTAAGAAAGTAAAGTAAGTTTCTTGCAGTCTTAGGCAGGGATTAACAGGCTCTGCTGCAGAGTAGCTGGTTAGTTAAGTAGCGACCAGTCAAATCTGGATGCAGCAGTTTTAGCTTCAAAAGGTATAAATACAGAGGTCTGGATGCAGCCTGCAAGCGGTGTGCAAATTGCAAGCTGAGTGTAGAGATTCAAATTTGATGAGTGGGGATTTTAAGTGTTGTTTCCTATCCTGAGTGGCGTGAAACAGGGCTGTGTTCTCGCACCCATACTTTTGGGGATTTTTTTCTCTCTGCTGCTCTCACATGCGTTCAAGTCTTCAGAAGAAGGAATTTTCCTCCACACAAGATCAGAGGGCAGGTTGTTCAACCTTGCCCATCTAAGAGTGAAGTCCAAAGTACGGAAAGTCCTCATCAGGGAACTTCTCTTTGCTGACGATGCTGCTTTAACATCTCACACTGAATAGTGTCTGCAGAGTCTCATCGACAGGTTTGCGGCTGCCTGCAACGAATTTGGCCTAACCATCAGCCTCAAGAAAACGATGCTCCATCCATCAATATTGGCGCCCATGCTCTGGAGGTGGTTCAAGAGTTCACCTACCTAGGCTCAACTATCACCAGTAACCTGTCTCTAGAAGCAGAAATCAACAAGTGCATGGGAAAGGCTTCCACTGCTATGTCCAGACTGGCCAAGAGAGTGTGGGAAAATGGCGCACTGACATGGAACACAAAAGTCCGAGTGTATCAAGCCTGTGTCCTCAGTACCTTGCTCTCTGGCAGCGAGGCGTGGACAACGTATGTCAGCCAAGAGCGACGTCTCAATTCATTCCATTTTCGCTGCCTCTGGAGAATACTTGGCATCAGGTGGCAGGACCGTATCTCCAACACAGAAGACTTCGAGACGGCCAACATCCCCAGCTTATACACACTACTGAGTCAGCGGCGCTTGAGATGGCTTGGCCATGTGAGCCGCATGGAAGATGGCAGGATCCCCAAAGACACATTGTACAGCGAGTTCGCCACTGGTATCAGACCCACCGGCCGTCCATGCCGCCGCTTTAAAGACGTCTGCAAACGCGACATGAAGTCCTGTGACATTGATCACAAGTCGTGGGAGTCAGTTGCCAGCGTTCGCCAGAGCTGGCGGGCAGCCATAAAGGCAGGGCTAAAGTGTGGCGAGTCGAAGAGATTTAGCAGTCAGCAGGAAAAAAGACAGAAGCGCAAGGGGAGAGCCAACTGTGTAACAGTCCCGACAAACAAATTTTTCTGCAGCACCTGTGGAAGAGCCTGTCACTCTAGAATTGGCCTTTATAGCCACTCCAGGCGCTGCTCCACACACCACTGACCACCTCCAGGTGCTTACCCATTGTCTCTCGAGATAAGGAGGCCAAAGAAGGTATCTTTATAAAAGTCTGGTCTGCAGTTAGCATTTAACTGGGATTTACCCTCGAAATAAAGTAGGGTTAAGAAAGTAAAGTCGGGTTAAGAAAGTAAATTAGGAGCATGCAGGCAGATAGGGAATGGGTGATCGCCAGGCAACCTCAGAGAACAGGCCGGCAGTACAGGAGGCCCCTGATATGATCTCACTCGCTAATCAGTCTTCCAGTGTGGATACTGGTGAGGGTGATGGTTCCTCAGAGGAGTGCAGTCAGACCCAAGTTTGTGGCACCAGAGGTGGTTCAGCTGCACAGGAGGGTAGGAAGAAGAATGGAAGAGCAGTAATGATAGGGGATTCGTTAATTAGGGGAAAAGACAGGCGTTTCTGGGGCAGTAAACGTGACTCCAGGATGGTGTGTTGCCACCCTGGTGCCAGGGTCAAGGATGGCACAGAGCGGCCACAGGACATTTGTCTGGGAGAGGGCGAGCAACCAGTGGTCGTGGTTCACATTGGTACCAATGACAGAGGTAATCCAGAGCTCCCTGGATGACAGAAGAGGTAGAGACGAAGATAAAGAAGAAAAAGTGTGCTTATGGCAGATGTCAGGTAGAAAATACTATTGAAAACCAGCCTGAATATAGAATGTCCAGAGGGGAAGTGAAAAAGCAAATAAGAGAAGCAAAGAGAGAGCGTGAAACGAGACTGACAGCTCGCATTAAAGGAAATCCCAATCTATAGGCATATAAATAGTAAAAGGGTGGTAAAAGGAGGATGGGGATTGTTCAAAACCCTTGTTCAAAAAAGGGTGTAAAGATAAGCCCAGCAACTACTGGCCAGTCAGTTTAACTTCGGTGGTGTAAAACATCGAGAAAAAATAATTCAGGACATCAATAGTCACATGGACAAATGCAAGTTAACTAAGGAAAGCAGCATGGATTTCTTAAGGGAAATCATGTTTAACTAACTTGCTTGAGTTTTTTGAGGGGGTAACAGAGAGGGTTGATGAGGGAAATGCTGTTGATGTGGTGTACATGGACTTTCAAAAGGCGTTTGATACAATACCACACAATGGACTTGTCAGCAAACTTGTAGCTCATTGAATAAAAGGGATGGTAGCAACATGGATATGAAACTGGCCGAGTGACAGGAAACAAAGAGTAGTGGTTAATGAATGTTTTTCGGGCTGGAGGAAGGTTTGATTAGATTAGATTAGAGATACAGCACTGAAACAGGCCCTTCAGCCCACCGAGTCTGTGCCGAACATCAACCACCCATTTATACTAATCCTACACTAATCCCATATTCCTACCAAACATCCCCACCTGTCCCTATATTTCCCTACCACCTACCTATACTAATGACAATTTATAATGGCCAATTTACCTATCAACCTGCAAGTCTTTTTGGCTTGTGGGAGGAAACCGGAGCACCCGGAGAAAACCCACGCAGACACAGGGAGAACTTGCAAACTCCACACAGGCAGTACCCGGAATCGAACCCGGGTCCCTGGTGAGGCTGCGGTGCTAACCACTGCGCCACTGTGCCGCCGAGTTCCCCAGGGATCAGTGTTGGGACCCTTGCTTTTCCTGATATATATTAATGACCTAGACCTTGGTGTACAGGGCACAATTTCAAAGTTTGCAGATGATACGAAACTTGGAAGCACTGTCAACTGTGAGGAGGATAGTGTCGAACATCAAAAGGACAGCAACAAGTTGGTGTAATGGGCAAACAGGTGGCAGATGAAGTTCAATGCAAAGACATGTGAAGTGATTCATTTTGGTAGGAAGAACATGGAGAGACAATTTAAGATAAAGGGTACAATTCTAAAGGGCGTGTAGGAGTAGAGGGACCTAGGTGTATATGTGCATAAGTCATTGGAGGTGGCAGGACAGGTTGAGAGCGGGGTTAATAAAGCATACAGCATCCTGGGCTTTATTAATTGAGGCATAGAGTACAAGAGCAATGAAGTTATGTTGAACTTGTATAAGACACTAGTTTGGCCTCAGCTGGAGTGTTGCATTTGGTTCTGGGCGCCGCACTTTAGGAAAGATGTGAGGGCATTGGAGAGAGTACAGAAAAGATTCACGAGAATGGTTCCAGGTATGAGGAACTTCAGTTATGAAGATAGATTGAAGGTGTCGGGACTTTTTTCCTTGGAGAAGAGAAGGCTGAGAGGTGATTTGATAGAGGTATACAAAATCATGAGGGGTCTGGACAGAGTAGATAGAGAGAAACTGTTCCCATTCGTGAAAGGATCGAGAACGCGAGGGCACAGATTTAAAGTATTTGGTAAGAGAAGGAAAAACTTTTTCACGCTGCGAGTGGTTAAGGTCTGGAATGCGCTGCCTGAGAATGTGGTGGAGGCAGGTTCAATTGAAGCATTCAAAAGGGAATTAGACAGTTATATTAGAAGGAAGAATGTACAGGGTTATGGGGAGAAGGCAGGGGAATGGAACTGAGGCTGTTGCTCTTTCAGAGAGCCAGTGCGGGCACGATGGGCCAGATGGTCTCCTTCTGCGCAGTAACGATTCTGTAATTCTGTGACGACAACAACTGGATCCTTCCCCTCCCTCTCCAATATTCTTTCAAGCCAGTTCGAGATGTCACTCACTCTGGCAGAATGTAGGTAACACCCCACACTGGATTTTGTGCTGGAGGTGGGGCTCCTGGTGCCGAGCCGAAAAGGCGGGGGGAATCCTGCCTCTGAAGATCCCAGTGGTGTGGGAAGAGGCCATTAATTGTCCCTTTATCGGCCACTTAAGGGCCTCAATTTTCCTCTGGGCAGGAAGGCCACCGTCGGCCTATACTGCCCCGGGGAAGATTGCTGAGCAATGGGCCCTCCTCCCTTCCGCGCCCCGCCACCCGTCGCGTTTCTCCATGCCTCCCTGCCTCCGATCCCGCATTGGGGGGTGGGGGGGCCCATAAAATCCCAGCCCCCATGTAAGACTCTTGATCCTGCTTATAAAGGATGTTATCCATTGCCCTAGTAATTGAATTCCCTGTAACTACCACATTACACTATCACTCGTCCTCCTCTCACCTCAATATGTACAACCTCCTGCTCCAAGGTGCCCTGGCCAGCATTCTGGCTGTCCTCTGATAGTCTTTATCCTTATCCTCACAGATAGCAATATTGTAGCTGTTGGATAGGATCAGATTCTGTGGTCTCCTGGTTATCTATCTCACCTGAGTTCCCCTGACTCTGTACGTTATTGGTCACACCAACCCCATTCTGATTCTGCCCCTCTCAGTCAGGTGTGACCGAGGTCGAGACCAAACTGTCCAGATACTTCCCCTCCCCCTGCTCCCTTATGTGTCAGTGTGTCTCCAACTCACTCCAGCTCAATGACTGAGCTGGAGAGATTCCAGGTGGACTCATCCACTGCAGATGTGTTCACTTGAGACAATCTTGCTTTCTACAAACTACCACATACTGCAGTCCAGACACACAACCTGCTCTCCCAATCTTAGCCTAGATTATTTATATCTACTTTTTGGTTTGTGCAAGTTTTTGTTGTCTTTTTTGACACTGTAGCTTTCACTAAGCACTAAAACACTGGACAAAAATTTTAAATACTTACTGCCTCAAAGTTACATGAACCACAACAAATATTGCAGACGAAAAGCATCACATTCTTTCCACTCTGATCCAAAATCCCACTCTCATGAAATACCCAAATTTTACACTCTGTTTATGATGCATTTCATTTACGACCACTCTGTACGACCACTAGGAGAATCACTTTCGGAGAACATGGTGAAATGGGCAGGCATATGGCAGATGAAATTTAACAGAGAAGTGCGAAGTGTTGCATTTTGATGGGAAGAATGAGGAGAGGCAATATGAACTAAATGATACAATTTTAAAGGGGTTGCAGGAACAGAGAAACCTAGGGCGTATGTACACACATCATTTAAGATGACAGGACAAGTTGAAAAGGCTGTTAAAAATCCATACAGGATCCTTGGCTTTGTTAATAGTGGCATAGAGTACAAAAGCAAAGAAATTATGCTAAACCTTTATAAGATGCTGGTGAGGCCTAAGCTGGAGTACTGTGTTCAAATCTCGGCACTACATTTCAGGAAGGATGTCAAGGCCTTGGCAAAGGTGCAGAAATGTTCTGGTAGAATGGTACTAGGGATGAGAGACTTCAGTTATGTGGAGCGACTGCAGAAACTGACGTTCTCCTTGGAGCAAAGAAGCTTCAGAGGAGATTTATTAGAGGTGTTCAAGATCAGAATAGTTTTGATAGTTTCTCCTTATTTACCCTGTTTCCAGAGTCATAGAGTTATACAGCACAGAAACAGGCCCTTCAACCCATCGTATCTGTGCCGGCCATCAAGCACTTAACTATTCTAATCCCATTTTCCAGCACTTGGCCCGTAGCCTTGTACGCTATGGCGTTTCAAGTGCTCATCTAAATACTTCTTAAATGTTGTGATGGTTCCTGCATCTACCACCTCTTCAGGCAATACGTTCCAGATTCCAACCACTCTCTGGGAGAAATTTTTTCCCTCAAACCCCCTCTAACCCTCCTGCACTTCAGCTTAAATCTATGCCCCCCTGGTTATTGACCCCTCCACTAAGGGAAAAAGTTTCTTCCTATCTAACCTATCAATGCCCCTCATAATTTTGTATACCTCAATCATATCTCCCCTCAGCCTTCTCTGCTCTAAGGAAAATAACCCTAGCCTATCCAGTCTCTCTTCATAGCTGAAATGCTCCAGCCCAGGCAACATCCTGGTGAATCTCCTCTGCACCCTCTCCAGTGCAATCACATCCTTCCTATCGTGTGGTGCCCAGAACTGTACACAGTACTCCAGCTGTGGCCTAACTAGCATTTTATACAGCTCCATCATAACCTCCCTGCTCTAATATTCCTTGCCTCGGCTAATAAAGGCAAGTATCCCATATGCCTTCCCAACTACCAGTACACCACTGGTCACAGGCTTCCACTCGCAAAAAACAACCCTCGACCATTGCCCTCTGACTCCTGTCACTAAGCCAATTTTGGATCCAAATTGCCCTGGATCTCATGGGCTCTTACCTTCTTAACCAATCTCCTATGCGGGACCTTATCAAAAGCCTTACTGAAGTCCATATAGACTACATCAACTGCTTTACCCTCATCGACACATCTTGTCACCGCCTTGAAAAATTCAATCAAGTTAGTTAGACATGATCTCCCCCTGACAAAGCCATGCTGAGTATCCCTGATTAATCCCTGCCTTTCCAAGTGGAGATTAATCCTGTCCCTCAGACTCTTTTCCAATAGTTTCCCAACCACTGATGTTGGACTCATTGGCCCGTAATTAACTGGTTTATCCCTGCTACCCTTCTTAAATAATGGTACCACATTCACTGTCCTCCAATCCTCTGGTACCTCTCCTGTGGCCAGAGAGGGTTTGAAAATTTGTGTCAGAGCCCCTGCAATCTCCTCCCTTGCCTCACATAACAGCCTGGAATACATCTCATCTGGGCCTGGGGATTTATCCACTTTTAAGCCTGCTAAAACAGATAGTTCAACAGTGCAATGCGCTTAGCGGCTATGACAGGTTCCAGCTCTTCAAAGTGAGATTGAAACCAGTCTGCATTCTGCTTCACACGTTTACCATTGGTGGTCATTGCTGAGTCATAGATGGCGCCTCTGATGTGGGCCCACTTGGTTTCTGCATCCCCTGCAAGAGTGTTTTGAAGGGCTTTTTCAAGTTAATTTAGAAACTTATGTAACAGCTGTGGATAAGAAATTCTGCTGGTGTTGATGCGCGGGCGGCCCTGGAGTGATGCAGCTTCTTTGGTTTGAGTCTAACCTTGCTGCACACCAGGGAGTGGTTCGGTGTCGCAGTCCGCACTGTGGAAGCTGCATGTGATTTGAACGCTGTTTAAAGAAGCTCGCCTTGTGACGATGAGGTCCAGCTGAAGCCAACGACGTGATCTTGGTTGCTTCCAAGAAACCTGGTGACAGGGTTTAGTATGAAAGAACGAGTTGGTGATGCAGAGATTGTGATAGGTACACAACTCCAGCAGTCTCTGTCCATTCTCATTCATCCTTCCAATGCCATAGCACCCAAGGCAGGAGGGCCATGAGTCATGGTCGTCCCCAACCCTGGCGTTAAAGTCCCCCAGCAGGAGCAAATGTTCGGTATTGGGAATGCTACTAATGATATTATGGAGTTCCTCGTAGAACTGGTCTTTAACTTCAGGTGGGGAGCAGAGTGTTGGAGCATAAATGCTGAGTAGGTGTACTGGACCAGAGGCGGTGAGCAGTCGGATGGTTAGTATGCGTTCCGAGCCATTTGAAGGTGGCTCTATCATGCTGAGCAAAGAGTTTCTGATGGCGAAGCCCACTCCATGCTTTCTTGGTTCTTCAGGATCCCTACCCTGCCAGAAGAAGGTGTAGTCTTGCTCTATTAGAGATCCGCTCGCAGGGAGGCGTGTCTCCTGAAGTGCTGCAACGTCCACATTGAGTCTACTGAGCTCGTTGTTAATGATGGCAGTCTTCCGAGAATTGTTGATTTATGTAAGGTCTTCCGACAGGCCAGGATACATAGTTCTGACATTCCAGCTTGCAAAACGAAGGGATGGTACCTTCTTTCCTTTCTTTGTCGTGCTGTTTGGTGCGGTGTTACAGTCCACTTGTCGGGCAATGACCCTGAGCTCCAAGCACCCATTGAGGCAGGTGGACTGTTGCAGGACAGAACCTTACTGACTGGGGGCTGCCCGGTTTGAGGTGGGCGGTAGCTGTCCAGTGAGATGACCTCTCCCACCTACAAAGGCAACCCGTGGCGCCCCATCTCTGGTGGATGCCCCTGGGAGGAGGTGGGGGAAAAGGAGTGCTGGGGGGAGGGGGTGTGAGGGGGAGGGGTGCGTGGGGAGGGGGTGGAGGGAAGTGGGTGCGAGGGGGGTGAGCTGGGAGGGGGGTGCAGGGGGGAAGGGGGTGCGGGGGGTGAGCTGGGAAGGGGGTGGGAGGGGGGAAGGGGGTGGGCGTTGCACAAAGAACAGCCTGGCGCTGCACAAATGACTACTGGCAACACCTATGCAGTCGTATTCAGCTGGCCTCCGACACCGGAAACATCAGAGGAATGTATGATGGCATGAAGAGAGCTTTTGGGCCAACCATCGGGAAGATCGCCCCTCTCAAGAATAAATCAGGGGACATGATCACTGACCAACGCAAGCAAATGGACCGCTGGGTGGAGCACTACCTAGAACTGTACTCCAGGGAAAATGTTGTCACTGAGACCACCCTTCATGCAGCCCAGTCTCTGCTAGTCATGGATGAGCTGGACGAACAGCCAACAAAATCGGAACTCAGTGATGCCATTGATTCTCTAGCCAGTGGGAAAGCTCCTGGAAAGGACGGCATTACCCCTGAAATAATCAAGAGTGCCAAGCCTGCTATACTTTCAGCACTCCACGAACTGCTTTGCCTGTGCTGGGATGAGGGAGCAGTTCCACAGGACATGCGCAATGCCAATATCATCATCCTCTATAAGAACAAGGGTGACTGCAGTGACTGCAACAACTACCGTGGAATCTCCCTGCTCAGCATAGTGGGGAAAGTCTTCGCTCGAGTCATTTTAAACAGGTTCCAGAAGCTGGCTGGCTGTCGAGCAGAGAGATCCACCATTGACAGGCTGTTCTCCCTTCACCAGCTACAGGAGAAATGCCGCAAACACATGCACCTTCACTGTTTGGGATCTTCTTCTCCCTACTGCTCTGACATGCGTTCAAGTCTTCAGAAGAAGGAATTTTCCTCCACACAAGATCAGATGGCAGATTGTTCAACCTTGCCCGTCTAAGAGCAAAGACCGAAGTACGGAAAGTCCTCATCAGGGAACTCCTCTTTGCTGACGATGCTGCATTAACATCACATTAACAGCATTAACAGAAGAGTGTCTGCAGAGACTCATTGACAGGATTGCGGCTGCCAGCAACAAATTTGCCGAACCATCAGCCTCAAGAAAACGAACATCATGGGACAGGACGTCAGAAATGCTCCATCCATCAATATCGGTGACCACGCTCTGGAAGTGGTTCAAGAGTTCACCTACCAAGGCTCAACTATCACCAGTAACCTGTCTCTCGATGCAGAAATCAACAAGCGCATGGGAAAGGTGTCCACTGCTATGTCCAGACTGGCCAAGGGAATGTGGGAAAATGGAGCACTGACACGGAACACAAAAGTCTGAGTGTATCAAGCCTGTGTCTTCAGTACCTTGCTCTATGGCAGTGAGGCCTGGACAACGTATGTCTGCCAAGAGAGACATCTCAACTTATTCCATCTTCGCTGCCTCCGGAGAATCCTTGGCATCAAGGTGGCAGGACCGTATCTCCAACGCAGACGTCCTCGAGGCGGCCAACATCCCCAGCATATACACCCTACTGAGCCAGCAGTGCTTGAGATGGCTTGGCCATGTGAGCCGTATGGAAGATGGCAGGATCCCCAAGGACACATTGTACAGCGAGCTCGTCACTGGTATCAGACCCACCAGCCGTCCATGCCTCCGCTTTAAAGATGTCTGCAAACGCGACATGAAGTCCTGTGACATTGATCACAAGTCGTGGGAGTCAGTTGCCAGTGATCGCCAGAGCTGGCGGACAGCCATAAAGGCGGGGCTAAAGAGTGGCGAGTCAAAGCGACTTAGCAGTTGGCAGGAAAAAAGACAGAAGCGCAAGGGGATAGCCAACTGTGTAACAGCCCCGACAACCAATTTTATCTGCAGCACCTGTAGAAGAGCCTGTCACTCTAGAATTGGCCTTTATAGCCACTCCAGGCGCTGCTTCACAAACCACTGACCACCTCCAGGCGCTTACCCATTGTCTCTCGAGACAACGAGGCCAAAGAAGAAGAAGAAGAAAAACAGATAACACTTCCTCCATTTCAATGCTAATATGTTCAAGTATATCACAATCCCCCTCCCTGATCTCTACACCTACATCGTCCTTCTCTATAGTGAACACAGATGAAAAGTAATCATTTAAAATCTCACCTATGTCCGCCGGTTCCACACACAGATTGCCACTTTTGTCCCTAATGGGCCCTACTCTTTCCCTGGTTATCCTCTTGCCCTTAATATACTTATAAAATGCGTTAGAATTTTCCATTATCTTGCCTGCCAGTGTTTTTTCATGCCCCTCTTTCCTCTCCTAATTACTTTTTTAAGTACCCCGTTACACTTTCTATACTCCTCTAGTGCCGCCACTGTTTTCAGTGCTCTGAATCTGCCATAAGCCTCCTTTTTTTTCCTGATCCAATCCTTTATGTCCCTTGACATCCAGCGTTCCCTGGACTTGTTGGTCCTATCCTTCACCTTAATGGGTACATGTTGGCTCTGAACTCTCATTATTTCCTCTTTGAATGACTCCCACTGATCTGATGTAGACTTTCCTACAAGTAGCTGCTCCCAGTCCACTTTAGCCAGATCCTGTTTTATCTTCTTAAAATCGGCCTTTCCCCAATTCAGTACCTTTATTGCCGGTCCGTCTTTGTTCTTTTCCATAACTACCTTAAATCTTACAGAGTTATGGTCACTATCCCCGAAATGTTACCCCACTGACACTTCTACCACGTACTGGCTTAAAAAGCTCTCCTGTATGCATTTTAAGAATTCTGCCCCTTTAAGCCTTTTGCACTAAGACTATCCCAGTTGACACTGGAGAAGTTGAAATCCCCTACTATTATTACCCTATTATTTTTACACCTCTCTGAGATTTGCCTACATATCTGCTCCTCTATCTCTCCCTGACTGTTTGGAGGTCTGTAGTACCCTCCCAGCCAAGTGATTGCCCCCTTTTTGTTTTTAAGTTCTACCCATATGGCCTCATTTGAGGAACCTTCTAAGATATCATCCCTCCTTACTGCAGTAATTGACTCCTTGATCAACAATGCAATGCCATCTCCTCTTTTACCCCTTCCCCTGTCACACCTGAAGATTCTATACCCTGGAATATTGAGCTGACAGTCCTGCCCCTCCCTCAACCATGTCTCTGTGATAGCAATAATATCATAACGCCATGGGCTAATCAATGCCCTCAATTCATCTGCCTCACTAGTAAGACTTCTTGCATTAAAATAGATGCAATCCAGCCTTGCATTATTCACTTGTGCCTTAACAGGTCTATTTTGCTCTGCCTTCCAGACTGACTCAGTTTCTCTTCTATATTTGACTGTGCATCACCCTCTACTGTAACTCCACTAGGTATCCCATCTCCTTGCCAAATTAGTTTAAACCGCACCCCCCCCCCCCCCACCGCGGCCAACAGCACGAGCAAACCTCCCAGCAAGGATGTCGGTCCCGTTCTGGTTCAGGTACAACCCATCCAACTTGTACAGGTCCCACCTTTGCCAGAAACAGACCCAGTGATCCAGGAAACTAAAGCCCTCCCTCCTGCACCACCTCCTCAGCCACGCATTCATCTGCTCTATCCTCCTATTCCTATACTTAGTAGCACGTGGCACCGGGAGTAATCCAGAGATTACAACCTTTGAGGTCCTGCTTTTTAATCTGCTACCTAGCTCCCTAAATTCTTGTTGCAGGACCTCATCCCTCTTTCTACTTATGTCATTGGTACCAATGTGTACCACGACCTCTGACTGTTCACCCTCTCCCTTCAGAAAGTCCTGCAGCTGCTCCGAGACATACTTGACCCTAGGACCAGGGAGGCAACATACCATCCCGGAGTCTTGTTTGCAGGCACAGAAACGTCTGTCTGTTCCCCTTACAATTGAATCCCCTATCAGTATGGCTCTCCCACTCTTTTTCACCCCCTCCTGTGCAGCAGAGCCATCCGTGGTGCCACGAACATGGCTGTTGCTGCTTTCCCCTGGGAGGCCATTCCCCCCAACAGTATCCAAAGTGGTACATCTGTTTGCGAGAGGGATGGCCACAGGGGACCCCTGCACTACCTGCCTGCACCTACTACTCCTCTTGGTGGTCACCCATCCCTTTTCTGCCTCTGCAGCCATTACCTGTGGTGTGACCACCTCACTAAACGTGCTATCCACGACATCCTCAGCATCGCAGATGCTCCACAGTGAGTCCATCCGCAGCTCCAGCTGTGCAATGCGGTCAGCTAGTAGCTGCAGCTGGACACACTTCCTGCACACATAGTCGCCAGGGACACTGGAAGTGTCCCTGATTTCCCACATAGCGCAGGAGGAGCATGCCACGGGCTGAGCTCTCCTGCTATGACTTACCGTTAGATTAAGCTCCTTAGTTACTTCCTTTAATTTAGAGTACTAATTACGATAGGGACCTTATTTTACTCCAAACACTACCTACTACAATCTAAATTCCCTACCTTTACTTTTACTGCAGCTATTGAAAGTAGTAAAAAAGGGTATAAATACTCACCTGTTCCTACTTAGCAATCAGCTGCCTCCCCTTGCATAGCGTCACTTTCTGAACTGTGACGTCAGTCGTGGAGCTCTCTCGCTGTTCCTGTGAGAGTGTGTGAGAGTATGCCTCTTTTAAGCCTCTGGAACTCCCACTCGCCGGTGCTTGTCCCCTTGCAGGTCTGCCTTGGTCTCACTCTTTCCCTGGCCTCTCGCAGCCTCTTTTAAGCCGCTGGAACTCTCGCTCGCCGGTGCCTGTCTCCTCGCAGGTCCGCCTTGGTCTCAGTGGAAGAAGGGTTGGTAACCTGAAGACACAGATTTATGGTGATTGACAAAAGATGAAAGGTGACAAAAGAACATAAGAAATAGGAGCAGGAGTAGACCATTCAGCCTCTCAAGCCTGCTCTGTCATTCAATAAGATCATGGCTGTTCTTCTACTCCACTTTCCTGGCCACTCCCCATATCCCTTGATTCCCCGAGAGATCAAAAATGTATCATTTTCAGTCTTGGATATACTCAATGATGGAGCATCCACAACCCTCTGGAACAGACAATTCCAAAGATTTACAACCTTCTGAGTGAAGCAATTTCTCTTCATCTCAGTCCTAAATGATTGACCCCTGAAGCTGAGGCTGTGCCTCTGTGTTCTAGATTCCCAGCCAAGAGAAACAATCTCTCAGTGCCTACCCTATCAAGCTCCTTCAGAATCTTCCATGTTTCATTCCTCTAAAATCCAGAGACTTGGCCCAATTTACACAGCTTCTCATCATTAGACAACCCTCTCATCCCAGAAACAAATCTCATGAACCTTCGTTGTACTGCCTCCAAGGCAAGTATATCCTTCCTTGGATATGGAGACCAAAACTGCACACAGTACTCCAGATGTGGTCTCATCAAAGCCCTATACAACTGTAGCAAGACTTCCTTATTCTTGGTCAATCACCTTGCAATAAAGGCCAACATGTCATTTGTCTTCCTAATTGTTTCCTGTACCTGCATGCTAACTTTATGCCTTCCTTGTTTGAGTACAACCAAATCTTTCTGAATATCAACATTTATAAGTTTCACGCCTTTTAAAAAATATTCTGTTTTTCCATTCTTACTACCGAAGTGAATAACCTCATACTTCCCATATTATATTCTATCTGCCACCTTGTTGCCCACTGACTTAACCTATTCATATTTCTTTGCAGACTTTGTGTCCTCCTCATAGTTGATATTTCCACCTAACTTTGTATTGTCAGCAGACTTTGATACATTACTCTCGGTCTCTTCATCTAAGTCATTAATATAGATCATAAATAGTGGAGGTCCCAGCACTAACCCTTGCAGCACTCCACTAGTTGCAAGCTGCCAACTTGAAAGTGCTCATTTATCCCCAGATCCCCACATCTGCCTGATTCGCAGTCACACCCTCCTGTCCCTGACCATTGACCAACTCCAAAGTTCTACTTGACCTAAGGGGTGTGACTGCCTCCTGGAACAAAAAGTCTAGGTAACTCTCCCCCTCCCTGATGCCCCACAATGTCTGCAGCTCAGACTCCAGCTCAACAACTCTGATTTGAAGTTGCTCAAGCCACAAATACACTGCAGATAATGGTTATCTGGGATCACAATGTGTTCCACAAACTCCCACATATCGCAGTCATGGTATGCCACTTGCCCTGCCCGCCATGTCTGTCTATCTTCATTTATTTGATTTGATTAGTAAACTAGTTAATAATTTAGTAAAGTAAGAGCAGGTTACAGTCTCCGAGCTTGGAGGCAAAAGAACACAGACCAGCTACTGAAGGTAAAACAAAAAGAATAAAAAGCAGCATTTTCTTCCCCCTCTGCAGAGAATTCCCACTTGCACCAAATTCCTGACTTTAGTACTCAGTTTACAAAGCATTCTGTTCCCCACATAAGGATAAGCAAACAGCGAGTTGTGATCTGAAATGCACTACCTGAAAGAGTGATGGAAGCAGATTCAATAGCAACTTTCAAAATAGAATTGGTTAAATATTTGAAGGAAAAAAAAATTGCAAGGGGAATGAGACTAGTTGGATAGTTCTATCAAAGAGCTGGCACAAGCACCATTGTCCAATTGGCCTCCTCCTCTGGTGTATCATTCTATGACTCTAGGATTACTAATAGTTACAGGTAGGATATTAGGGCATTATACCTATTTCTACATGTTACATATAAGCTATCAGTGAGTTACTGTTTTAACGTTCTTAGACTTGACACTATCTTTATAACATTCAACCGAGTCTTGACACATTTGACGTCTTAAGCGATAGTCATACAGAGAAATAAACAATATTACCTGCTTTTGTTCTGGGTAGCAATGTTACCATCATTGATTCTTTTGCTTTTGTCTTTCTCTATGAATTGTGAAGGAAAGTTTATGATCTTTTTAGGGCTTCTAGTCACTCACACCCATCCTTGTAACCTTGATAATTCATTATGGCATGATCAGAGTTGTTTTTCAGTTTAGCTATTTTTCGTTTTTCCGAACTAATCTGTTGTTCATTGTCTTGTTGTTCGTGATATAGACTACGCTTTTCGGGAAGACCATTTATCCCTTGTTTAAGCATTCCTTGCTGACAAAAGACCTCTGCTTGCTGACAAAGTTTTTTTCTTGCTAAAGGTCATCCAAGGCCATTCTCGGAATGAACAAATTGACCATTTTATTATTTTGAGCTATAGTGCAAATCCACAAGCTACGTACAAGTGAAAAAGAAAGCTAAAGCCTTAATCATGAGATAAAACCAAGTCCTAATTCTATGTATATAAGAATTGGGTATCTTAAACTGTGTCTCTGTTGATTATGAGGGGACTCTGAGTGTTACCAATATTACTATGATCAGTGTTAACGTTTCGGGTCAGTGATCCTTCATCGACCCTGTTCCGATGAAGGGTCACTGACCCGAAACGTTAACTCTGCTTCTCTTTTCACAGATGCTGCCAGACCTGCTGAGTGGTTCCAGCATTTCTTGTTTTTATTTCAGATTTCCAGCATCCGCAGTATTTTGCTTTTATATTACTATGATCAGTGTTATTTCAGTGGGTTACTATTAGTTACTGTCAGAATCAAAGTTCCTCCCACTTCTGGTTTCCATCTGTGAATCTCTCCCCCACCTTTTGTTTCCCTTGTTTCCATCTTTCCTTCACCATCGATTTCCCCTCTTCCTTGTCCTTGGGTTTCCTTCTTTGCCTGCTTGCGATGACCTCCCGATTCTTGAAATTTCTAGCACATCAACTGCTGCTGCAAAACTATGAGCAAAGTTGCTCTACCACTGGGGTCCCAACCTTCATAAAGTAAATGGTACAACAGTTTCAGATGTCTTGCATAATCAGTCATCACATGGCCAGATGTAACATGATCAAACCTCCAGGAATACAATCAACTAGAGTTGGCAATGCTGTTGGAAGAATGAAGTGGACCATGTTCAATTGATTTCTTGAATAATTGGAAATAGTATAGAGCACAGGAAGTGCTTAAATTCATATTTGAAATATAGAGGCAAGTTACTGAATCAACCTCAATCTCATCAACTACAATTGTAAAGTTGTAAACTTACATTGCTTAGTGAAAGGTTGCCAACCCTCCGGGATTGTTCTGGAGTCTTCGAGAATTACAAACTAATCTCCTAGACAGTGTTGTGAACAACAACTACTTGTATTTATATGGCACTTTTAATGTAATAAAATGTTCCAAAATGCATTTGACGGGAGTGTTTAAAGCAAAATTTGACACCTAGCTGCAAAAGGAGATATTAGGGCAGATGACCAAAAGCTTGGTCAAAGAGGTAGGTTTTAAGGAGCATCTTAAAGGAGGAAAGAGAGGCAGAGAGGTTTTGGCAGGGAGTTCCAGAGTTGAACGCATGTCTATCAATGGTGGAGCAACTAAAATCTGGGATGCGCAACAGGCCAGAATTAGAAAAAAACAGATATCTCAGGGTTGTGGGGCTGGAGGAGATTACAGAGACAGGGAGTGCCAAGGCTGTAGAGGGATTTGAAATCAAAGATGAGAATTTTAAAATCGAGGCTATGCTTATAGAGTCATAGAGAGATACAGCACTGAAACAGGCCCTTCGGCCCACCAAGTCTGTGCCAACCAACAACCACCCATTTATACTAATCCTACATTAACCCCATATTCCCTACCACATCCCCACAATTTTCCTACCTACACTAGGGGCAATTTACAATAGCCAATTTACCTATCAACCTGCAAGTCTTTGGCTGTGGGAGGAAACCGGAGCACCCAGCGGAAACCCATGCGGTCACAGGGAGGACTTGCAAACTCCGCACAGGCAGTACCCAGAACCGAACCTGGGTCGCTGGAGCTGTGAGGCTGCGGTGCTAACCACTGTGGGCTGGGAGCTACTGTAGGTCAGTGAACGCAAGGGTGATAGGTGAATGGGATTTGGTGCGAGCAAGAACACGGACAGCTGACGTTTGGTGATGTCAAGTATATGGAGGGTAGAACACAGAGACTGGCCAGGGGTGTATTGGAATAATTAACTCTAGAAATAACAAAGGCATGGATGAAGGTTTCAGCAGCAGATGAGCTGAGGCAGGGGCCTCAGGTGTTGGACAATGTTACCTTCCGGAGAGCAGCGAAGAGGAGTCCAGGTACACCCGAGTTTGAAAAAAACAAGTGAACAGTGACATCACAGAAAAGCTGTAAAGTGATTGGTTGGTGAGTAACTGCTGTTAGGGAGTATCTGTAAATAGCTGATAGGGTGCGTGTGTAAATAGCTGGGTTATAGCGTCACAACAACTGGCAGACTAAAAACGAGTAAAACATTAAATATTAATAATAAGGAACAAGTGAGTAGCTGGTGAGTTTTTTTTTGAGTAAGGTTTATGTTAACTAGTGAACTATATTGATTATTGGTCGGATTTATCAGTACTCATGAGATTTTATTAATAATTCTAAGATGTTGCAGTATTGGTAAGGTTTCTTTTTTAGCAGTAGCAAAGGATCAACTAATAAATAAAGGAACTGCAGGGGTGCTTCAACCTCAAGTGTGCACCTCTTGTGCTATGTGGGAGCTCCAGGATGCTTCCCGTATCCTGGAGAACCATTTGTGTCGGAAGTGTTGTAAATTGCAGCAGCTTGAGCTCCGGATTTTGGAACTTAAGTGGCAGCTGGCAACACTGCAGTGCATTCGTGAGGATGAGAGCTACGTGGATAGCACGTTTATAGATGTGGTCACCCCAGAGCTTAAGAGTATGCAGGGAGAGAGGGAATGGGTGACCACCAGGCAGTGAAAAAGAATTAGGCAGATAATGCAGGAGACCTCTGAGTTCATCTCACTCTCCAAAAAGTATTCAGTTCTGAATACTGAGGAAACTGATGCTTCACCTGGGGAGTGCAGCCAGAGCAAAGTCCACGGCACCACGGGTGGCTCATCTGCACAGGGGGGTACAGTGAAGACTGGAAGAGTCATACTGATAGCTGATTCAATAGTCAGGGGAACAGACGGGCGTTTCTGTGGACACAGATGGGAATCCAGGATGGTGCGTTGCCTCCCTGGTGCCAGGGTCAAGGATGTCACTGAGTGGCTGCAGAGCATCCTGAAGGGGGAAGCTGAACAGCTAGCAGTCATGGTCCACATCGGAACCAACGACATAGGTAGAAAGAAGGATGTGGTCCTGCAGTCAGAATTTAGGGAGCTTGGTAAGAAATTAGAAGCAGGACCTCATAAATAGTTATCTCTGGATTACTTCCAGTGCCACGCGCAAGTGAGTATAGAAATAGAAAGATAAGACAGATGAATGTGTGGCTGGAAAGCTGGTGCAGGAGAGAGGGCTTTAGATTTCTGGGACATTGGGACTGGTTCTGGGGGAGATGGGACCTGTACAGGTCAGACGGGTTGCACCTGAACAGAGCTGGGTCTGAGTTCCTTGCGGGACATTTTGCTAGTGCTGATGGGGAGGGTTTAAACTAGTTTTCCAGCCACGCATTCATCTGTCTTATCTTTCTATTTCTATACTCACTTGCGCGTGGCACTGGAAGTAATCCAGAGATAACTATTTATGAGGTCCCGCTTCTAATTTCTTACCAAGCTCCCTAAATTCTGACTGCAGGACCACATCCTTCTTTCTACCTATGTCGTTGGTTCCGATGTGGACCATGACTGCTAGCTGTTCAGTTTCCCCCTTCAGGATGCTCTGCAGCCACTCAGTGACATCCTTGACCCTGGCACCAGGGAGGCAACGCACCATCCTGGATTGAGCTAAGGAACAAATAAGGGGCAATCACACTGCCGAGAGTGTACTATAGACCGCCAAGCAGTCAGAGGCAGATAGAAGAGCAGATAAGTAGACAAATCTCTGAGATGTGCAAGAACAATAAGGCAGTAATAGTAGGGGATTTTAACTACCCCAATATTAACTGGGATAGTTTTAGTGTGAAAGGGATTGAGGGAGCAGAATTCCTGAGGTGCATTCAGGAGAACTTGTTTGGCCAGTATGTAGCAAGTCCAATAAGAGATGGTGCAGTTTTAGACTTAGTTTTAGGAAATGAAGCTGGGCAGGTAGAAGGAGTGGCAGTTCAAGGGCATTTTGGTGATAGTGATCACAATTCAGTCAGTTTTAACATAATTATGGAAAAGGACAGAGATAGAACAGGAGTTAGAGTTCACAATTGAGGCAAGGCCAAATTTACTAAACTAAGGAGTGATTTAGCAAAAGTGGACTGGAAACAGCTACTTGAAGGTAAATCAGTGTCAGAGCAGTGGTAGGCATTCAAAAGTGAGATTCAAGGAGTTCAGAGTAATATGTTCACACAAAGGAAAAGGGTGAGACAGCCAATCCTAGAGCCCCATTGATGTCAAGGAGCTTACAGGGTAAGATAAGGCAGAAAAGGAAAGCTAATGGCTGACACGAGAACTCAATACGACAGAAAGCTGAGAGGAATATAGAAAGTGAAGGAGTGAAATCAAAAAGGAAATTTGGAAAGCAAAGAGAGGGCATGAAAGAATATTGGCAAGTAAAATCAAGGTGAACCCAAAGATGTTTTATCAATACATTAATATACAGAGGATAACTAAGGGGAGAGTAGGGCCCATAAAAGACCAAAAAGGTAACTTATGTTTAGAGGCGGAAGATGTTGGCATTGTTCTTAATGAATACTTTGCGTCTGTCTTCACAAAAGAGGGGAACGATGCAGATATCATAGTTAAGGAAGAGGGGTGTGAAGTTTTGGATGTGATAAACATAGGGAGAGAGGAAGTATTAATGGGGTAGCATCCTTGAAAGTTGATAAATCACCAGGACCGGATGGAATGTACCCCAGGCTGTTCAAAGAAGCAAGAGAGGAAATAGCCGAAGGTCTGACCATCATTTTCCAGTCCTCAATGGATACAGGTATGGTGCCAGAGGATTAGAGAACTGGTAATATTGTATCTCTGTTTAAAAAGGGAGCGAGGGATAGACCGAATAATTACAGGTCAGTTAGTCCAACCTCGGTAGTGGGCAAATTATTGGAATCTATTCTGAGAGACAGGATAAACTGTCACTTAGAAAGGCAAAGGTTAATCAACGATAGTCATCATGGATTTGTTAAGGGAAGATCTTGTTTGACCAAGTTGATTGAATTTTTTGAAGCAGTAACAAGGAGGATAGATGAGGGTAGTGCAGTTGATGTGGTCTACATGGATTTTAGCAAGGCTTTTGACAAGGTCCCACATGGTTAAAAAAAAATCCCATGGGATCCAGGGAAATGTAGCAAGGTGGATACAAAATTGGCTCAGTGGCAGGAAACAAAGGGTAATTGTTGACGGTGTTTTTGAGATTGGAGGGCTATTTCCAGTGGCGTTCTGCAGGGCTCAGTTCTGGGTCCCCTGCTTTTTTTGGTACATATTAACGATTTGGACATAAATGTAGGGGGCATGATCAAGAAGTTTGCAGACGACACAAAGATTGGCCATGTGGTAGATAGGGATGAGGATAGCTGTAGGCTGCAGGAAGATATTGCTGGTCTGGTCAGATGGGCAGAAAAATGGCAAATGGAATTCAACACGGAAAAGTGAGGTGATGCATTTGGGGAGGTCAAACTAGGCAAAGGAATACACGATTAATGGGAAAATATTGAGAAGTGTAAAGGAAGTGAGGGACCTTGGAGTGAATGTCCACAGATGCCTGAAGGTGGCAGGACAGGTCGATAAGGTGGTTAAGATAGCACATGGAATCCTTTCCTTTATTAGCCAAGGTATAGAATATAAGAGCAGGGAGGTTATGCTGGAACTGTATAACTCATTGGTTAGGCCACAACTTGAGTACTGTGTGCAGTTCTGGTCAGCGCATTACCGAAAGGATGTAATTGCACTAGATAGGGTACAGAGGAGATTAATGAGGACGTTGCCAGGACTGGAAAAATGCAGCTATGAGGCAAGATTGGATAGGCTGGGGTTGTTCTCCTTGGAACAGAGAATGCTGAGGGTAGATCGAATTGAAATGTACAAAATTTTGAGGGGCCTGGTTACACTGGAGGTGAAGGGTCTATTCACCTTAGCAGAGAGGTCAGTGACTCGGGGGCATAGATGTAAAGAGATTGGTTGAAAAATTAGAGGGGAGATGAGGAAAACATTTTCCACACAGAGGGTAGTGGGGGTCTGGAACTCATTGCCCGAAAGGGTAGTTGAGGCAGAAACCCTAAACTCATTGAAAAGGAGACTGGACATGTACCTTAATCTGCAGGGCTATGGACCAAATGCTGGAAGGTGGGATTAGAATGGTGGATCGTTTTTTGGCCGGCACAGACACGATGGGCCAAGTGGCCTCTTTCTGTTCTGTATACTTTCTATCATTCTATGATTCTAGGTGGAAATAGACAGTTTTAGTCATTGCATGGAGAAGTGGTCGGAAGCTAATCTCTGGGTCAAATCTGATACCAAGGTTATGAACAAAACTCAGATAGGTGACAGGGAGAGTAACAATCTGGGAAAAAAATCATAGGGGCATTTAATTTAACTTTTTCACTTGTCATTTCTTCATTGCAAACACATTGGCTTTGGGGAACATGGCTGTTTGACTGCTCCGTTACCTGATTGGATGATTCTTCACGAAGAGGCTGTTCACTTTCCAATTGGTATTGTTGCGATGACGAACGTGGAGAGCAACCAATGGTGACGGTGGAAGTTCAAGTGGGTTAATATAATTGTTTTGAACCCGACTCAAGAAGCCCAAATGACGTAGCCCAAATGACGTCACACTAGGTAACCGAATTGGGGTGAAAGGTCACTTGTCGCGTCTTAGCAACGGCGCTGCCATGAGTCGGTGCTGCGGGAGTGCGGGAAGCAACAGAGGAAAAGGTCACCCGAGAAGAGGGGAAAGCAGGCCTCCGGTGGGCAAAATCAGACAAAGCAACAATGCTGGATACCATACAGTACGCGATCGTCGAAATTGGTAGAAACTGTTTCCTAACTCTCTCCAACCTTTCAGATGAAGGTAAAGATCTGCTCAGTAACAATTCATTGAACTGATTAGTAGCTCAGTCCCTCGTTCCTACTTTACTGATATTAGCTGGAGAAACTGTTTAATTATTGTCTTTGAAACGAATTAATTTTCCTCTCTGGAGTGAATTGCACATAATCGGAGTGCTTGTTTTATAATCGTAATACTATGGGTCGGATGAGCTCAAGAAACGTCAGTTGTCTTTACTTGTAAACTTGTTTTACTAGTTACCTTACTCCAACTTGTTTTCCCATCAGACATTGTGAATATATGGGCAAATGTTTCTGCTTTCGTGGATCGCCATATGTCTCTCCAGAAGGTAAAAAGCGGCCTGCGTTGGAAATCAGACACTGAAGTCGCTGAGTAAACTCATTAATGAAAGGGGAAGCCAGGCAATAAAATTGCATCTTTGAAATGGGGAAGTATCATGTTTTGTTACTGGTCAGAAGGATTAATACGGAAAAACTGATATTTAATACGTCGGTTTATATTTCCCTCCGAATTCGACACGTATATTTGTTGGTTAAAGTAAAAGTTGCAAATATATGTTAACTAAGAATTATGGAATAATACGCCAATAACTTGTTCAAAGTCATCAAGCTCTGGACCTTTAATAGCATTTATGTGAAATATATATTAGCGATCAGCAACAAAAACATGTTTAAAATTACAAATTTGTTTTGTGTCCTGTATTGCAGGGAGTACATATCTCAGGTTTGGGAACTTTTACATTTTCACAGCAAAGATTGGATGTCGGACATAGATTAATTTTAATTCAGAGACCGGTATTTGTGATGTCTGAAAAATTCGTGCAGATTCATGGATTATCACACGCAAAACAACACGTATCAGGTAATAAGCTATCTTAGTGCACTAATAATTAAATGTATGCCAATTAATATGTATAATAGAATAGGGAAATCATGAATTAGGTGTGGTTAGTGATACAGCATCATTTAGATTAGATTAGGTTTAGAGATACAGCACTGAAACAAGCCCTTCGGCCCACCGAGTCTGTGCCGACCATTAACCACCCATTTATACTAATCCTACACTAATCCCATATTCCTACCACATCCTCACCTGTCCCTATATTCCCCTACCACCTACCTATACTAGGGGCAATTTATAATGGCCAATTTACTTATCAACCTGCAAGTCTTTTGGCTGTGGGAGGAAACCGGAGCACCCGGAGGAAACCCACGCAGACACAGGGAGAACTTGCAAACTCCACACAGGCAGTACCCAGAATTGAACCCGGGTCGCTGGAGCTGTGATGCTAACCACTGCGCCACTGTGCCGCCTTAATGCAACAGTGGAGGCAATATTGGGGCATTTGTGGCAATGTGAACCAGATCACAATGCACTAGCCCCAAAATACTGCCTTCCACTGCTTAAGCAAATCCACACTTTTATGCAGAAGTATTAAAAAGGTGAGAAGGTGACAAGACATTTTATCAGGTGAACCAATACAGAGGAAAATATGATTATATCATAGCACTGTACATTCACGACTTTTATGTTTGTTATCTTTTTAAAATGAAAGCTATCAAAAAATCAAAGCTATATTCATGACGATGCAGCAACATTAAGTTCCTGTGGTAGTCAACATGAAGCATTTGCAATGGACTTTCAAAAGTAATCTGTTTCAAGAATACCATCCCTAGTTCAAGATCCCCTTTTCTTCATAGAACTGACTGAATTATTTAAGAGCTATTGTTTAAGATTAACTTTACATTTGAAGAAATTAGTTTTGTTCATTTAGCACCTTGAAGCAACATTTCCTACATTACACCAGTAACTGCATTTAAAAAATAATTAATTTGCTGTAAAGCACTTTGTGATGTCCTCAGATTCTGAAAGGTGCTATATAAATGCACACTGAAAGGGGAGACAAAAACTTAGGCACCCTAAGTATAAGATAGTCATTAATAAATCAAATTAAGAATTCAGGAGAAACTTCTTTGCCCAGATTGGTTAGACTGTGGAGTGTGTGACCACAAAGAGTTGTTGAGGTGAATAGCATAGATGCATTTAAGGGGAACCTAAATAAACACATGAGGAGAAAGGAATAGGAGGTTATGCTGATAGGGTTAATTGAAGATGTTTGGGAGGAGGCTTGCATGGATCATAAACACCCAGTTGGACCGAATGGCCCATTTCTGTGCTGTAAATACTAGGTAACATATAAATCAATATAAATTCTTTCTTTTTCATGATAATATGAAAGAGATATTTTACTCATGTAGCAATATCAATTACATGTTTCTTAAGAGTGGCAATATAAATTGAATAAAAGACAAATAACTACTGTATGATAAAAGTTTGTTTCCCTTCACCTATCAGGTTCATGCTGGCAGCTGCTTCACAACAATTCAGTGTGTTTTCATGCTGCCCAACAGTTTTTTTGTGCTCAGAATTTGAAAATAAGAAATTCCATTTTGAGTATGAAATAGTCTAGAGTCTTTACATCTTTGTAAGAGCTCCACAGTAAAACATGTTACGGGATTTCACAGACTGCCAGATCTCTGGCTCAAGTTCAGGGTCAGTAATTTTAAAACAAGTTCACAGTTACTTCCACAATTTTAATCAAGCTGTAAAAGGGTTAAAAACACTTCAGAATGATTTTTTAATGTAATTTTTACTATATTATTTTTTCTCTTTTCTCTTTTGTTTATTGCTCCAGTTTGCAGTACCTCACCCTAGTGGGCATTCTTCAAATGCATATTTCGACGGTGCATATCAGGAGGTTATATGATTGCTGGGGATGCTGAGTTCCAGCTTAGCCAGGTCACCCAGCATGTACATAGATGCAACTTCAAATAGATGTAATTGAAAACAGTAAAGAGTGGAAACTCAACTTTTTATTGTTACTGAAAATAGTGAAAAATCCCTCTGAAAATATTCTAGCAATTGCCTATTACAGTGTTAGGCTGACACCTAGCATATTGATTGTCTATATCCTGGAAAAAATTGTGATCAGAGGTCACAGAATATCAAAGAAATCCATTGATGTATTTCTTTGTTACCTACTCTTTGTACAAATTTAATCAAGTTTTATCATTTATTTTTCTGTAGGTGACATACCTATTGTTGAATTAAATTTTACATTCCTGGCTCTGGAGAGCCCTTATGATCGGGATACAGTTGAAGGATGTGTCAAAGAGACTTTGCAAATCATGTATCGTTATATCGCCTGTAACCGTAATGTGCATTTCACATTCAAAGATATTGGTGTGCTAACTATACGAAATAACAAGATCAAAATGAAGTTTTTTAGAGAATTTCTTAATTCTATGGATGGTGGTGGAAGTTTAGTGAAAGCCCTTTCAAATGTAAGTACAATAAATATTTTGGAAAAGCAAAATATATTAACGAGAATCTATGTGATTGACCCATTGTAGCTGCTCTGAGTGAAGAAAGAAAGATATTTTAAAACGGCCATGTTGATCAGCTTGATGCTTGGCTTATGAGATGCACACAAGACAAAGTGTGAGACAAAATGAAGAGTCTTGTGGAATTACACTTTGTATGCATGGTGATTTTTTTGTGTTCCTTATTTAATACTTATCAAGGTAAAGGATGGAACATCTTTTCACTTTTGGCCCCCTGTGGTAACATTAAATCTTCTGTTGTCAGGCACAGTATAATCTAGACTCAAACTAAGTTCTGTTTACATTAGTCCAGCAATGTACCTGACTGAACTTCAGATGAGTTTTTTAATTATGTCTGTTTTTTTAATATCTAGTACCATTCAATTTCATTGTGCCTTTTACCTTTTAATTTGTTTTCTCTTTCTCTCCATGGCTGCACCATCCCATTGGTACTGCATCTGTAAGTGATGCCATGAAAGCCATGTTATGTGACTCATTAAATAAAGTGGGATTCCCCCCAACTTTACATGACTTTAGATGACCTGTTGCTCATCTGTTTATTTGAATCATCGCTGAAATTCCTAACATTTGGCATTGGTAAACCTTTTTAACTTCCTTATTATTTCAACTGTTGTTGCCTCCTTTGCACCCCTGATGTCTATTCAATCCCCCAAAAATGATTAATTATAGTCCCACAGCATGTAGGCCTGATGGCCTGCCGGCCTACTGCAATGAGGCCTAATGGCCTTGTCACACCATTTTGTGGATTGGACCCCTCGCACTTCAGCAGGACAACTCACCCGCAACCTACAGTGCAGCAATTTGTGCTTCCCTCACAATAGTATTTAGTTGGATGAACCGTCTCCTCAAGAAAATTAGCTATATGGTGCAAGAGGCCTTCCCACCCATTCTCCTCGCACTGAGAGGAATTTTGTAGATTTTGACTGGTTGTTCTGCAACCTTCCCAATGCTCTCCCTTCTCACTGAGCTTGTTTCTTGTCTCACTCTATACCTTTTCTACCTCTCCATCACCTTCCCATTTCCTCCTTTCTGCCTTCTCCCTTCTCTCTCCATCATCATCTTCTCCTCTCTCTTCTTTCCCTCCCCTCCTTTCCTCCTCCCTTCCTCTTCCTCACTTCTTCCCTCTTATTCCATTCCCCACCTTGGTCCAGTTGTCTCCTAACCCTGCTTGCCCTGACTATAGCACTTGGTCTTGGGTTCCAGTGTGCAACACCTGTTGTCAAATTTTGTCACACATTTTGCTTTGCTTTTTCCACATTGACATGAAAAATACCTGTGCAAAATTGTCATGTTGATTGCATAATCATTGGGTGCCTGTGGAGGACGTTTCTGAACTTAGTTTCTTCAGCAGCCTTAAAAATAAAACATCAAATTTTATGTTAGACATTGGCTTTTACATTTTTTAAACCAAAACTTGAATGCCATATATATTAATTATAAGTTTGAAATGTAAATATTTCTGGTTTTGGATGGCCCTCGGCTGTACCTCAAACTCCCCAGGATGACTAAAGCTACCCTCTGTCCTGCTCCTGATTATTTTGCAGCCATTATCCTGGGCCTACCTGTGGTGTTAGCAGCACTCCCTGACCTGATCCCTATTGACTTAGCTGCCTTCAGAATTCAAAGCCTGATATATCAGCTGGCTTGTAGTAGATCAGCGGATGACCAGGGTAGGTAAGCACAGGTTGCCCACCCACCCCAGACCAAAAGGAAATTGAATGATTTACAGCTGGCATTAGGAAGGCGGCTGGGATTAGACAGAAAACACTGGGCCAGTGACTTGCTAAGATATCGAATAGATTGCCATTATTGGAGGATGGCCAAGAGCAATGAAGAGGTCAGAAGATATCAGAAAATGCGGGAAACATTCAACAGGTCAGGCAGCATTTGGAGAGAGGAAGGTAGGGATAATGTTTCAGGTCTGTGATCCTTCAGAACCAGATGATGTTACAAATGAACTGCTTATATGAAGGAACAGAGCCAGGGAAAAAAGAGGTAGGGAGAAAACAAATGACTGGTCAATGATTAGCTGGAGGACAGGAAATGATGTTTAGAGATGTAGATCCAGCATAAATGTCTTAGCAAGCTACAGTCATTTGCATCTTGGAAGTGATACAGAATGCACATGATGAATTTAGCATATTCCGTATGCAGCATCTCTGCCATTTAAATAGCAGGGCAACAATCTCAATACTAAGGTTTTGGAAAGAGCATTGAGATGATGCTGATAAAAGCTTGACTGCACTATGTGGTGAGAATAGATGAGAATTTACCCCTAAAACAGATTTTTATGGCTGAGTAAAGGAGGTAAATGTAAAAGTGATGGTCAGTACAAATGGTTCATTGGGACATTAAAGCTGTGCAATGGATGTCTGAGAATGTATTGCCACTCACTAGTTGGGCTATGTTCTGCGTTTACAAAGGAATGCACAGTTTGAAAGCCAGTAGTTGTAGGAAGGCTCACCTGAAAGGTCAGTTTGCTAGTGATGGCTGCTGGTTGGTTGGTTGGCATCCTTCTATCTACAAAAGATGATGGACATGCAGCAAACAATCCATTTCGGTGGGGTGTCTTCTCTTGGTGCACCTTTGCTGATGGCTGTGAAGACCAATCCTTGAGAAGCAGGTTCTGCCACAAGTGCTGCATGTGAAGCTGCCAAGTGATGCTGTGAGTTGTTATTTTTGATGTTGGCGCCTGTTGCCAAGCTGCTGTAGCAACTGGTCGTCGTGGTAGTGCACATCAGTCCACAGAGTGTGTTATCATTTCCCTCTTTTGCCAGCTAGTGACTCACAGATGTGATAGTCGACATAAGGGCTTTCCTGTCATGCTTGCATGCATCCTTGAAGTGGAGCTTTGAGTGCTCCACTGGTCATCTGGCTCTGGCTACCTCAACATACAGAAGGTCGTTGGGTATGCGACTGTCTTCTATCCTGCGGACGTGCCTCTGTTTGATTAATGCCAACACACTTGGGAGCTCTGCCTTTGAAAGGACTGCTGCATTAGTGATTTTGTTCTGCCAGGATATACCCATAATGCGCCGCAGACAGCAAAGATGGAAATTATTGAGCTTCTTTTCCTGGTAGCTGTAAGTCGCCCATGTTTCACAGCCATACATCAAGGTGCTGAGAACACATGCCTTCTAAACCATCAGCTTGGTCCTAAGGGTCAGCTTGGTGTTTGTTACCCACATGCGTGTTTTGCGAGTCGGCCAAAGGTGGTAGCTGCTTTCCCTATGCGTGTATTGAGCACTGCATCAAGGGACAGATTGTCTGTCACCATGGACCCAAGGTGGCAGAATTTGCTAACCACTTCCACTGGGGTATTATTTAGTGTGATCGGGGTGGAAATGCAACACCTTGTCCCATGACCACGGTTTTCTTGACGTTTATAGTCAAGGAGAACAAGTTACAGGCACAAGAGACACAGTCCATGAGTCTTTGTAGCTGAGTTTCTATGTGAGTGACTAGCCCAGCAACATCAGTGTAGAGGAGTTCTCTATCAGGACGCGATGTGTTTTTGTCTTCGCCTTCAGTCTTGATAGATTGTAAAGCTTGCCATTTACTTTATTGTCAGTTTAAATACGGTCTCCCACCTACCCCTAATGAGTAATCGATATCTAAATAGCCCTTTCCAGCCAAAAAAATTAAAATTTTGATGCCGACCTTTCCCCCTGAACTTTCTGCACTTTACCCTTCAACCCCTTCCCACCATCCGCTCCACCAACTGTATACGTTTTTGCCATTCTCACCCCCTCCTGCCCTGAAAACTTCACTCCTCCCCCCTACCCACCAATGTTCCGTCTCGTATCTTCGAACGGCGATCTAAAGGTGCGGGACTTCTGGCAACTGGCCGTAATATCGCCGTGGGAGTGCTGTTGCGACGAGGTAAGTAATTATGGTTTCATTAACACTTACTTAAATATTTAAATAAAGTTTCTGTCACTGAATGGAGGTGGGGGTCGGTGGCACCACGAGGCCTTGCTACCGCCGGCAAAATCGGATGGGCCCTTCCTGGCATCGAGGCTCGTGGTGGGCCTCTCCCAGAGGTATTTTCCGGGCCCCCCTGCCATGACCCCCGATGCGGGGGCTGGTAAGTCTGCAAGTAAATGGAGTCTTTTAAGTATGACCTAGCAAAGTCCTTTCCCATGACGCTAAGGAGTGAGATACCTCTTTAGTTGTTGTAGTTTCCTCTGTCACCTTTACAGTTACAAATATTGAACAGGTTTTGTGCATGCATTATCTTCCTAGCAATCTACATGTCCAAATGCAAACATGAACATAACCCAAGCTTTCTATCACATCTATGTTAACACCATCATGACAACATATATTTCAACACAAGATGCATTTCCATTTCACAAATGGTATACAAAGGCTGCTTACAGTGCTGAAAGAAAAGATCGAATCAGTTTGCCAAAAAGGTAAGTTTTTGATAAAATCTCCCACTATCAAGCTATGATCTGTCATTTAATTGTGGATGGGACAGCCAGAGACAGTAACATAGTAAATGGCAATGACAGGCTTCAATTCCTTTACTGCTTGCAAATTCTAGTTTCTCCATCTAGTGACAATAGCACAACAAAATCGTTTTTTACATGGCAGGGTATTTTTAGACTCAGCAATTAACATGTTAAGTAACCATAGAGCAGCAGTCAAAAAGAAAAGGCTGAACTATATTGCTAAAGCAATAGAAAATAAATATGGTGATTTCATGTTGCAAATGCACTTCTAGTACTGTGGACTATTTTGATAACTGAAAACATTAATGGCTTGGAGATATTGCAGAGGAAATCCAAATGACTTATCCCAAGTGTCAAAGGATTGAGTTATGAGGAAAAACTGGAGAACTTTGGGTTCTTTAGCCAAGAAAGGAAGCAACTGAGAAGAAATTTTAATAGAGGTATGCAAGATAATAAACCATGTACAAAAGGTGGTTACTGTAAGCAAAGCTTGACAAGACAGGAAGACACTTATATCTTCAGATATTCAAAAGTACTTCACAACCTATGAATTATTTCTGAAATGCAGCCATTGCAATAAAGGAAAACTGGTGAAAGGCAAATTTGGGACAGTCAGGAAGTTTTCCTTTGAACAAAATGTGATAAACCTTTGCTGAAGTCATTTAAAAGACAGATGAATATTGTAGAGGGCCATAGGAAAATAGAAGGGAAAACTCTGGGTTTTTCTAGGTGAATGAGCTAAGATGAACCAAATGGTTTTCCTCTCTATATGATATTATAATAGCTGATCTTATTGTTTCTTAGCCCCAGCTATTGCATGTTGCTGCCTAAGAGGAAATGAGAAAACTTGTTTCCTTGTTATTATATAATGTTTGTAAAGATTTGTAGGGGTTATAATATGTAATCTATAATGCACTTTAGTATGTTTTGAATTTTAGAAAGTGTCAATTCTGGGTGGTTGCCCTCTATGGTGTATCTCTCATCCTGCCAGGTAGACCTTCTACAATATGTGCAGCTGCCATCTGCCCTGTTCTGATTTTGCGTGATTTCCCCCAATACTTGGAGTTGCCTTGGTATCTTAATCCTGTTGTCCTGCTTCTTTATGCGGTGCCAACATTCATTCCCTTGGATCTAATCGCACTTTTTTTTATTCATTTATGGGATGTGGGGGGTCGCTGGCATGACCGGCATTTATTGTTCATCCCCAATTAACCTGGACCAGGTGGTGGTGGTGAGCTGCCCGCTTGCTGTTAAGGAGGAAGTTCTAGGATTTTGTCCCAACAACAGTGAAGGAACAACGATATAGTTCCAAGTCAGGGTGGTATGTGACTGGGAGGGGAACTTGCAGGTGGTGGTTTCCCTTGCGTCTACTGCCCTTGTCATTCTAGGTCAGGGGGTGAGCAAACGTTTTGGCCTGAGGGTCACACCTGTGTATGAAAATTGTATGGCAGGCCATAAATGTTCAAGAAATGAACAATTCATGTTCAAATAGGGATAACACAAATTTTGTTTTAAAATCAACACTGTTAAAATAATACTGTTGAACAATGCACTGTTAGAAAATTGCGTACTTCAGTTGCTGGTTGATTCTACCGCACAATTGTATTGCTACTGTCAGAATACAAATTTATATCTAAAAATTTTCAGTGTAATGCACTATGTAAAAGTTTGGTGGGTTTCCTGTTTATTGATGATGTCTTTACGTTTAAATCTGCAATTAGCTTTGTTGAATCATCAGTAATTCTCCATTTGACAGCGGCAATAACCAAAATATATTCAAACTATTTTAGCTTCAAAGTAAACCAGAAGTTATTAAGCAGTTTCTTTGTTAATCAATTTAATTCTGAAGAAATATTAAAATAAAGATAAATTTTGGTAGAAATAAACATAAATCTTACTCGTTATAACGATACAATCATAACGATACATTACAACAATGAAACCAAACTTGCCCTCTTTTTCACGCTCTCTGCCGAATGTGAACAATGGAGTTTGTCACCCCTCTTTACAATGACATCAAATTCCGTTATCATTCTTGTTGTGGAAATCCGCAATAAAGAGCTGTGATGCTGGGATATGTAGCGAGACTTATTGCATTTCAGCAGGGAAAATATTTGTTCGCATACATAGGTGGAGTCGAATCAAACAAGGATTTGCTCTGCCACGTTGCGGATATTTGGGAACTTAGTTTCACTCAAGCAGGCATAAAAATTGTCCAGTTGTTCTGAATTGGATTTTCCCTTTATGGTGGAATCACACTGGAGATCATTCTTGCGGGGCTTTCTCATAGTCAAACGACAGCGGGCATGACACCAGCTCTAATGCCTTCTCTATCTTCTAAAAGTCAGAGAATATATGAGTAAATTCTCCATGCAAATCATTCAAAATTTTGCTGTATTTCTTTGTCTGCTCTGGCGTCACTTCCAGGTATTTCAGTGTTGGAAAGTGAACAAACTCCGCTCTTCATTTGTTTTGAAAACAAGACTAACTTGACCTTGAAAGCTTTCACACTAGAATATAATTCGTGTACGAACACATTCTTGCCTTGCAGTTTTACATTAAATTCAATGTGATAAGATATTCACACCAAAAGCGAGGTCACACAACTCATTGGAATTCCTTAATTCAGGGAAGTCATTTTCTTTCCCCTGCATCTCCAGAAAATTGCAAATTTGATCTCTAAGCTTCCACACTTCCTGGAATACTTTTCCTAGGCTAAGCCAGCGGACATTTGTATGATAAAGTAAGTCCTGACGTCGCCGTCAGTTTCTTCAAGAACGGAAATGAATTGCCAATGACTAAATGCCCTCACTCTTATGTAGTTCACTATTTTCACCACTGTGAACAACATGATCAATGTCCAGGACATTTTTGATGTAAACTACAATGCAGAGAAAATACCTCTTTCTAAGGGTCTTCTTCTTTTATTTTGTCCTCAATTCTTTTTAAAAGCCCTACATTTTCCCCAGTTACATTTGGTGATCCATCTGTGGTCACGTTTGCCTGTTTACTCCAGAGGAGCTTTCATTGATTCTATTGATACATTGCTCCGTGATTTCAAATTTGTCGTTAATTCCTCTGACAAAAATGAGGACCTATTCTGCTGCTGCTGAAGGCCCACAGAGTCTCACGGATGCCCATGTAGCACAGTGTAGTGCCACACAACATGATGGAGGATGTTCTCAGTGTGAAGATGGGACTTTGTTTCCTGCAGTAGTCAGTCCTACCAATACTGTCTTGGACAGATGCATCTGTGACTGGTAGATTGGTGAGGACAAGGTCAAGTAAGTTTTACCCTCTTTTTGTTTCTCATCACTTGCCGCAGGCCTGTCTGGCAGATATGTCCTTCAGGACTCAGCCAGCCCTGCTACTCTTGGTGATTGGACATTGAGGTCCCCCACCCATAGTACATTTTGTGCCCTTGCTACCCTCAGTGCTTCTTCCAAGTGATGTTCAACATGAAGGAGCACTGATTCATTAGCTGAGGGAAGGCAGTTGGTGGTAATCAGCAGGAAGTTTCCTTGCCCAGGTTTGACCTGATGCCAAGAGACTTCATGGGATCTGTAATCAATATTGAGGACTCCCAGGGCCACTCCCTCCCAACTGTATACCACTGTGTCACCACTTCTGGTTAGTCTTCCCTTTTGGTGGGACAGAACATACCCAGGGATGGTGCTGGAAGGGTCTGGGATACTGGCTGTAAGGTATGATTTGGTGAGTATGACTATGTCAAGTTGTTCCTTGATTATTGGTAGTGACTATTGCTCCTGCTGCCCTAAGAATTGGCAAGTGCCAGTTTCCCAGTAAATCCGGTGGCTTGGGGGTGGTGATTGATCAGACACCAAATAGCAGACAGAGGTCCAAGTATGATGGTAGATCTGTTTAAAGTTTGATTTAGAGATACAGCACTGAAACAGGCCCTTCGGCCCACTGAGTCTGTGCCGACCATTAACCACCCATTTATACTAATCCTACACTAATCCCATATTCCTAACACATCCTCACCTGTCCCTATATTTCCCTACCACCTACCTATACTAGGGGCAATTTATAATGGCCAATTTACCTATCAACCTGCAAGTCTTTTGGCCGTGGGAGGAAACCGGAGCACCCGGAGGAAACCCACGCAGACACAGGGAGAACTTGCAAACTCCATACAGGCAGTACCCAGAATTGAACCCGGGTCGCTGGAGCTGTGAGGCTGTGGTGCTAACCACTGCGCCACTGTGCTGCCCTGTCTGTTGTCTGTTTTCTGATATCCATATTAGCCCTGACTCTTAACTAAGCAGATTTTGGGTGGGTGGGTCTGTAGTGAAGTGAGTTCTATGTAATGTATTTTTCTTATATATAATTTATCTAATGATGTAGGGTTCTCAAATATATAAAAAATGTATTGGCGTTCCTTGCAATATATTCTTATACAGGTTCTCAGATTTATATTGACGCAACATAATCTTGATGTAGGAGTTATCTACTATATATGTGTTCTATAAAATATAATGATACAGATGTCTCCTAATGATACATGGGTTCTCCAATATACTGATGTTGGGTTCCCTGTAGTGATACAGCTGTCAAGCACCTGCTGAAATTTTCTTCCAAATGCTCCTGTACTTTTGTAATTGTTTTTCCTGTCCACCCTGTCTTATTAGATCTACCTGGAGATACATTGCCTGTAGAAAGAAATGACTACAAGATTTATTTTTTTCTTTCATTCCGTAAAAACTATTTATTTCATTTCTATTTGTTTTTCATATAGAGGCTGAATATCATCATGGCTTACTTTACTCCTGGTCCCTTCTTCCAATTCTACCCTACCAGCTTCGTTACACTTAGCTGTTTTTTTTTTCATCCTTATAGATCATCGGCTTGGTCCCCTCACTTGTAATAAACTCTTTATTGGTTATGAAGAAAGAAGAATAGCAAGAGTTTTTTTTGGAAGCTAAAGTGCATGGAATGGGGCTGGTGAGAAACTGGACTGTAGAGGAGGGGGCACGGACAGGCTTATAAAACAGCATTGGGTATAAGTGGTGTGGGCAGTGGGAATAGAGCTAGAGGGCAGAAGCTCTAGCTAACATTTATCTCTTAACTAATGCCACCAAAAACAAATGAACTCATCATTTGTCTCTTTTTTTTGGTTTGCAGATGTGTGTGCCAACAAAATAAAGCAGTGACATCACAAAAGTAATTCATTCAATGTAAAGTACTTTGGGGACATGAAAGCCACAATATAAATCTATGTTCTTTTATTTCTTTCCAACCTTTCTGCTTGTGTATATCTTTTAGCAATGCCACCATACATCTCCTTCTCTAGTAACATCCTCCCGAATTTCACCGTGTGTAATTTGTTCCCACAATCTCTTTCTTATTTCTTTGTCTGTCCCCAAAGATGTAAGTAAAAGCCTTGGGACCCCAATATATTACCTTTTTCCCAGCTCTTCTAATGTTTCTCCCCACTGTTTCCCTCCAGTGTCTGTCTGCAATAATATCTTACCCCATCTCTCTGTTCTAGGTTTTAATCTAGATATCGGTCCTATACTTCCCCCAAGACGTGTATTCCTGTCTTGCTCCCCCATGTCTCTATACTCCTCCATACTACTACCCAGGTTTCTCCTATCTTTCCTCCATTTCTGTATATCTGTCTGTCTCCACATCTCACTCTTCCCCTTTTCTGTTTGCAGTAATGTACTGCGCCACCTGTCTCTCCCAGGTTTTCTTTGACCCGTTTCAGTTGTGTTTTCTTCATCTCTGTATCCATGTATCCCTTTGCCTCTATCTATATCTGCAACAAAGTCCTTGCCCACTCTTTTCCATGGCTTGAAAAAAAATTAAGCAGGTTGGCTTGTGGAATTCTGGTTGTGAAGGCAGTTCCAAAAGGCTGAGGGAAATAAGGAAATTGCCCATCTACCCCAACAAGGTCCTCATCCGAGTTTCCTGCAGCAGAACTCATCTACGATCTCGCCCTCCGGGAGGTCGCACATGAGCTGGCCTATTCCTCTGTCCTGGTTGCAAGCCACTCATGCCCAGTGACTCACCAGTATAGATCCAGACTCTATACCAACCTCTAAGGTACATACTGTGTCAGTATCTGAGCTGGTGGCTGTGCATATGTTAAGTGCTGGTGCTTCTTCCTCAAAGGTCTGCTGTTACTCTTGCCCTTCCTCCTGAGACTGCAGTGGCTGACCAGGGGACAATTCTTGACTATCTGCAAGCACCAAAGTATAAGGGGAGGGTAGAGGTGTGGGAAGGGTGGGTAGGGAAGAAAGCAGTAGGTCCACAGTCACACAATCAGCAGTTTCCATTTCATGGTCTCTCTCAGGATAAGGGTGAGGAGTGAGTGGAGAAAGTGCATAAGGCAGCAACTTAACATCATTCTGTATGGCCTTGGCAGCATCGGGTGCCACTGGTTCTGTGGCATTGGTGCCGATAATTCTATGCACATATTCTCCAGGGCACTGAGGGTATGCAGGCGTACTGTTCCTCCCCCTTCTGTTGTGGACCACCTTCTACTGCAAGAAAGAGGGCAGAATGTCAGTAACTGTGATTCAGTGTGGTTGGGTGGTGCGCATGCCATATCTGAATAGCTGTAGGTTTGTGGAGGCATGTAGACGAATGGAGCACAAATCTGCTGTACTTTCTCAGGATGACAGCATCCGTGCTCCCACCACTGCCTTTGCTGTTGCCTCTCAGCCAGCCAGACCTATCTGCTGTCACCCATGCCAAGGTGATACATTCCAAAGCCAGGTTCTCAAGAATCAGAGCTGTTTGAGGAGGTTCTTCAAGGCCATCTGCAGTCTCTCCCAGTGAAAGTCAGCAGCCTTCCACCAGCCATGCTTCAGCCACTTGGATGGCACTGCAGAGGATCTCTAGACCAGGCCTTGGGTACCTGCATGCCAGGCACTAAGGGGATGCACAAGTGTGATTAGTTCTGGGTTTTTGTATCATTCATGTATTGCTGGATAGGTACCCAAAAACGCCTCGAGTGTCAGATGTCTTTTACAAACGAGCGATCTTTATTTACGAGCATGCAAGGAGAAGTCCTACTCTCACGAATGATTGCAGGGGTTCTTCTAATACATTGTTCCAGTAGTCATTTTATACAGTTTTACAGGAGGTTTACTTGATAAAACTGCTTTTTAATTACATCATCTCCCATCTATTGCCTTCCCTGATCTCATCCTGCCTTGGTTATATTATTCACCTCGTCAACCGCTTGATTACCCTATTCATTGGATTCTTAGGCTATTCATAGGATTCGGGTGTCTCCCTCCTGAGCTCGTAACCTTCTGATTAGGTATTCAAATAATTTGTGTGTCTAGCAGGCAAGCTTTCTCAAATTACAGGGACCTAAGTTATGCCAGTCTCCCTACTGCCTTTAATGAATGTTGTTGAATCAGGACCTCCCCGAGCAATCTAAGCAGCGAAACCTTTGGTTTAGGAGACTAATATCTTGCTCCACAGTGTTGCAGATGGTTCCATGGCTTACATTGAAGGCCCTCTGACCTCGCTTGGTGGGATGGTGGAAGGGGGTCATGAGCCATGTATGGAGGGTCTAGCCCTTGTGGCCGAGCGGCTATCCTTTGGAGCATTTCGGAGGCCTGAAGATGGTCAGTATTGCGAACTAATATAGGATAAAAGCATTGTGGATGCTTCCAGTACAGCATGCAATCAATGAGATGAATTTCTTGGTGTAGTTGCACACCAATTGCATGCTGAGAGAGTGGAAACCCTTGTAGTTGTGGTATTGCTCCTCGTTGACGTGGGGGGCCTGCAGAACCACATGCATGCAATCAATGGCACCTGCACTAGGGGGAGTCCCGCTATCCTGGTGAATCCATGTGCCTTTCATTCTGGTGTTCCCTGCTTAGGAACAAGAGGATGAAGTCCCCTCTCCTTCTGTACAGTGCTTCTGTTTCCTCCTTGTTGCTTCTATGCAGGGCGAACTGCAATACATTGCTGAGGTTGCTTGGTCCTGCCTGGAAGGATCCCATGGCGTAAAATGTAAGGACGATGGTGAACTTCACAGCCACTGGGTGGGCGATCCTCACACTGATTTGAGGCTCCAGGCAGTCATGAAAGAGTTGACATAACTCCATGACAACCTCCTTTGAAGTTATAGCCTGCTCAGGCACTGTTCCTGGCTCATTGCTATGAAGGAGTGGTGCTTCTAGAAGACGGTTTATGGGTAGGGCTTTCTATGGAGAACCCTCCTTCTCCTCCCTCTCAGAGGTTCCCCTCCCTGCCTCCTCCTCTGCATGGCTTGTTCATGTTGCAGAGCAAGTGGTACTGCAACTACTGCCCCCATACCTATGGAAAGGCAATGCTATTTTCTGCCTTTTTGTGGTCAGCAAAAACCTCCAAATTGCTCCAGCAACTCACCACAGAGCTTCCACAAACTTTGTTGATAGGGTGAGATGAGGTAGGAGGTGGTTCATAGAACATAGGACAGTACAGCACAGTACAGGCCCTTTGGCCCACGATGTTGTGCCGAACCTTTATACTACTCTAATATCAAACTAACTACCTACCCTTCATTCTACTATCATCCATGTACCTATCCAAGAGTCGCTTAAATGTCCCTAATGTATCTGCTTCTACTATCACCGCTGGCAGCGCATTCCACGCACCCACCACTCTGTGTAAAGAACCTACCTCTGACATCTCCCCTAAACCTTCCTCCAATCACCTTAAAATCATGCCCCCTGGTGATAGCCCTTTCCACCCTGGGAAAAAGTCTCTGGCTATCCACTCTATCTATGCCTCTCATCATCTTGTACCCCTCTATCAAGTCACCTCTCATCCTTCTTCGCTCCAATGAGAAAAGCCCTAGCTCCCTCAATCTTTCTTCGTTAGACATGGCCTCCAGTCCAGGCAGCATCCTGGTAAATCTCCTCTGCACCCTCTCTAAAGCTTCCACATCCTTCCTATAATGAGGCGATCAGAACTAAACACAATATTCCAAGTGTGGTCGAAGCAGGGCCTTATAGAGCTGCAGCATAACCTCGCGGCTCTTAAACTCAATCCCCCTGTTAATAAAAGCCAACACACCATACGCCTTCTTAACAACCCTATCAACTTGGGTGGCAACTTTGAGCGATCTATGGACATGGATCCCAAGATCCCTCTGTTCCTCCACACTACCAAGAATCCTGTCTTTAAGCCTGTATTCTGCATTCAAATTCGACCTTCCAAAATGAATCACTTCACACTTTTCCAAGTGGAGCATAAAGATGGACTTAGGCCTGAGCTGTAAAATTCTATGTAATGAATAATACAGATCCGTGCCCAGTATCCTGGCAGTGCTCATAATGCCTTCATACTGTGACAGTCCCCAAGTTCACCCCCCCACCCCCCCCGACCCCCACCAACCACTTTCGATCCAGACCAACAGGCTAGCTTCTTAGAGACAGGTGTTAGAAACCCAAGTGCAGACATGGAGTGTGGATGCAATGACAGCCACACACGAACAAGAGCTCTCATTTGAACAACCCATGGGCATCCTCAGACAAAGGTTCCGGTGCCAGGAGTGATCTGGTGGCGTACTGTACGAAAGACTATAGCTGAATAGAGGATGTGCATATCAAGATCATATATGGGTTCGGGTGTTTGAAACATGGAAGGGGTGTGAGGAGGCAAAGGTTATACTAGTGAGGAGGTGCAGAGTATGGCATGAGTTTTTTTTCTTTGATGGGATCTGAGCGTCACTGGCAAGGCCAGCATTTGTTGCCCATCCCTAATTGCCCTTGAGAACGTGGTGGTGAGCCGTCTTCTTTAACCGCTGCAGTCCATTTGGTGTTGGTACAGTGCTGGTAGGAAGGGAGTTCCAGGTTTTTGACCCAGCAACAGTGAAGGAACGACGATATAGTTCCAAGTCAGGATGATATGTGACTTGGAGGGGAATTTGCAGGTGGTAGTGCTCCCATGCATCTACAGCCCTTGTCTTTCTAGGTGGTAGAGGTCACGGGTTTGGAAAGTGCTGTCGAAGGAGCCTTGATGAGCTGCTACAGTGCATCTTGTATATGGTGAAGTGAAGTGTGCTACAGTAAATGGAGGAAAGTGCTGGTACTCAGGAGGGAAGGATGGCAAGTGCTGGAATTTCAGGTAGTACAGGATTATACTGGGAATAGTGCAAGATCAAAGTTAGGAAGTTTACCTTAGCAACCCCAGTCATATCATAAATGTCTTCCTACATTGAAGCCAGTCCATGAAATGATGATGCTGGCATTGGCATCCTCCACCACCTCTGCTCACTGTCGCTGAGCAGTTTGGGGGGAATAATATCCTGATGTTGGTAGGAAGAGGTTCTCCCTCCTCCTGCCAATTTCCTCCAGCTAGAACTTCATTGTAGTGTAAAGAAAGGGGTCCTTGCAGTATCTGCTTCTCTTATGTCTTTAGCTGCCTTCAGGTTGCCTGCAGCCAAAGTTCATCTCCCCTTTAAGAAGGCTGTCTTTAAATAAAGACAGGAACACCAAAAATTCAAAACCTCGATCACATTGTGCTGCTAATTAACAGTGTAACTATTTCATTCTAATGACGGCCCCCAACCAATATAACAACCTTGTCCTGTCCACTTGATTCGACTTGTGCTGCCAGCAATGCACAAATTCCCTGGCCAAAAATGGGCCCATGCAAATTTCTACCTCACACTGAGACAAAATTCTGGGCAGTTTGTGTCTGAATTTCCAATAGGTGTTACTGGCGAATAAGGCTCCTTGCAGGCGACTTGTGAAATTACGTTTACAATGTTTTGGAGCAGAGTATATCGCAACATTACAGTAATTTGTTTAGAAATTTGGTTATTTTTGTACCCTGTCTTTTTTTCATTGGAATCAAAATGCATGGCAAATTGCCATCTAAACTGATATTGGAAAAAAAGTTCATATGTCAGATATACTGCATTTATGTTAGTTCAGTTGGCAATGAGCATTTTAGAGTATACCAGTCAGGACAATGTTGCATATTCCATATGCCCTATTGAGCATTTTATTTGTGAGCTTACGAAGAACAGAAAATAGAGTCTACTCCTGTTAATTTGGAGTTGCTTAATTTAAAATACTGGACAATTTGAACTGTTAATGCAAAAAGAAGACTTTGAATTAACAGAAGTATATTGAAAAAGGCATTACTTCCCACTTGTCACAGAATTGTAAATATGTCTTGAGAAAATGTAAAAGTATCACATTCTTTGGAACTTCTTAAAAAAGAAATGCTTAATAAGCAACACTTGACACACAGGTTGGTGATCAGTTGTGATAATAGAGTTGATTCATTTTATATTGTTACGACCGACCACTCCTGTCAAAGCCCCCAATCAAAATATACGATTCTGATTGTGGTGGGACCAATGCACTGTTAATTCAATCCTGTCGCTCCACAGATTGGCTAACATATCATTTAAAGCTCCCCAAATTAAAGAAGACCTAGCCAAATTGTACCATCTATTAACCCCCGAATGTGGCTAACCAAACCAGGTGTCTTTAAATCAACAAATTAACTCTTTAATTAGAAGAACTAAATTCTTAAACACTATGAAGATATAAGCAACATTTAAAATAGAAAAAAATTAGAGTCCTTGCAAATTTACAGTTGCAAATTCTGCAGCGAATTTCAACAATTAACGACTTGCAAACACTTTCAATAGAATCAATCTGACTTTAGAGTTTTTGAGGAATAAAAGATTGTCCCAGTCTAACTTCCCTTTCTTCAATTTAAATTACCAGAGATCTCTGTTTTGGCTTGATGTTTTTAGAATTTTGAGAGATAATAATTAAACAGACTAAAATCCTATTCCTTTGGTTTAAATAGTAGAGAGCTCTTTTTCAGGTGTGCTCATCACAGCTGTCTGTGTCTTCTGTCAGAACAAATTGTCTTCCACTCATAAGCCAGTTCAAAACTGAATTGTAACAAATGTATCGCATCATGCTCACTCCCAGTGGCTATATCTATGGTAACGAGAATGCACCCTTTGAATCGCAGTCTCCAAATGGCTCTTACTAAGGCAATGAAAATGCACCTTCCTATAACTCCTAGGGCTTGCCGTCTCTTAAAGCAATACTGATCCTTTGCAAGCCTTAAAGGCAAACCGCATATTCCGAAAAAAAACTACAGGACCATGACAATATCTATAACTTGTTCCACAATTAATACACATTTTTCTCTCCGAATAGAGACCCGGGACTGCAGACTCTGTAAAGTCAGTCAGGGACGTGTGTGCAGATCGGCCTGCTACAACCAACTCTGTTCTGTTTCCCAGGTAAGAATCCTTGCACCTATCTGAAAATGATTCCTGAGAAGAAAACAAGTATAGAGCCAATGTTCCTACTTGAGTGTTTATTAATTTTACTAAAGAATGGCCAGAAAGCAGATGACTCAATGCAAGCAGAAAATGTAATGATAGTCCTGTTTAAAATAATTTATAAATAAGCCATCATGAATCTGGTGTTGTAGTAAATACATTCTAAGATTCCCATCAGAATTATGGTTTCGTACATTGCAGTTAGTTGAATGCCCATTATGGACTCGAGCACATATTCTAGGCTGATACTTCAATGCAATTACTGCATTGTTGGAGGTGCTGCCTTTTAGATGAAATTATAAACTGATGCTCTGTCTGCCAGTAAGCTGTTTAAAAGATCCCGTGATAGAGAAGAAGAGCCTGGTTCCTTGGCAATGTTCCTCATTCTACTGATATCACCAATCATTCATTACTTTATTTGCTGGTTTTTGTGTTGTCATATTTGCCACATATTACAACAGTAATTTCTGAAGTAATCCATTGATTTGTACATTGATTTGTGCCATTCTGAGGATAGGATATGATGGGTGTTATGACCATGGCGGGAGCAACGCACAGTCAATTCAGTCCCGTCACTTCACAAATCGCAGCATATTATTAAACTTTTCCCACTCTACTGGAAAACAGTCAAATTAAACACTCTAGTAACCCCCGGAATAAAACAGACCAAAACAGGTATCTTTAGACAACAACAAATTAACGATTTATTAAAAAACTAGATCTTAAACACTATTAAGATAAACCGATGTCTAAAGACCTTATAACTTCTTATTTTAATCTAACTCCCCGATTCACACGCATACATTCAAAAATCACAGTTAACCAGTTTTAAAAGTGGTGTTTTAAAAAAAATTTAGCTGTTTGTTCAGAATAAATAAACAAGTAAGTCTTTGTGGGTTACGTTCCTGATGAATGAGGTATTCTAATGTGAATATAATCAAATGCTACTCGAAGTCTTCACTTGGATTTGATGAAGCAGTCTGTTTTTGATAGGCATTCAAACTCTTCAGCTGCAACAAGCATCAACAGTTCCTTCAGCAATACCAAATGGTCTCTTAAAAGGGTTATTTCTTCTTTAAGCATCTGATTGAACCTGTAGGTCCTTGTAGAATTTCTGCTGAGAGAGAATAAACAGCTCTTTTCAGCACGCTTCGCTGGTGAGTCTGGTTCAGACTGGTTTTGCCAGTTATACACACAGTCAAATTGAAACATTATATCATGTGACCTCTCTCCTGCTGTGGCCTAGGACCACAGCTGGCACCTGTGCTCAGTCTTAAAGGCACACTATTTCCAAACAGAGTCTTAAATGCACACACTTTTTAAAAATCTGAGGAGAAAATAAATACAAGTCTGTGATGTAGGACATTATATAAATAAGAGTTGTTTCTTCTGGATTAGGAGTGCTGAAAGTTGCAGGCTTCATGGTACTAGGTTATAGTTACAATTTGAAAATAAATGCAGGAGTTTAATAAAATGTTTATCTTAAAACACTTCAGTTAAGTTGAGACAGCTAATCAAAAATTTAGTTGTCACTAGCAAAATCTACTATCTGAGTTAAATATCATATAATATATCAAAAATAATGCTGGTGAATGCAAATGAGCAACATTATAAAATGATAGAAGAAGACAACAAAGGGCTGAATTTTACCAACACCACCCCACCCCCCCCCCCCCCCCCAGCCCGGACGTCAGGGGTCATGGCAGGGGTGGTGGGGGGGACGTGGAAAATGCCTCCGTGAGAGGCCCACCACGTGCCTTGATGCTGGGAAGGCGCCGTCCCATATTACTGGCGGCAGGGGGGTCTCATGGCGGCCGCCCCGCTGCTCGGTGACGGGACCAACATTTCCATATGTTAATGAATGCAAATGAAAGAATAATTATTTACTTGGGTGCACCCACGGTCCCGCTCCCATATTATGGTCGGTGGACAGCACTCCCACATCGTCCAATCCCCGACCAGTGAAGTGTGGCGGAACACTGATGGGGAGGGGTAATAAGTAAGTTTTCAGGGCGATGGCGGGGGAGGGGAAACGGTATCAAACCTTTATGATTGGTCTGGGGGTAGTGGGAAGGGGTAAAGTTCAACAATTCATTAACTTTGGTGGGGGAAGGTTGGGATCGCAAGGTAAGTTATTTTTATGGGGGAGAGAGCATGTAATAAATTTTTAGGTCATGGGGGGATGGGAGAGGGTTGCAATAATTTTATTCTGTTTTTAAAAATTCTGTTTCTTTAAAAATTTAAATTGTCATTTAGGGCTCTAAGCCCTTTCAAAATGGCACCGGTGCCTGCGCAGTGGTGCCAGAAGCTGGGGACGGATTGCCCACCCTCCACATCATCGGGGTGGGGGGCGACAGTCCGCCCCGGCCATGTAAATGAGCCACCGCGTTTAATATTGCAGCAGTTCCACGGAGCAAATCCTGCGCGTGTGCCCTGCCATCGGCAACGAGCTGGTAAAATTCAGCCCAAAATGTTGTCCAGAAAAAACACTGGCCATGCTCCACTCAATCTGAGCTTTTCTTTCTTGAGAAACATTTCATCAAGCATCAAAACACTTTCCTAGGAACAGCTATATCATTATCAACATGTGAAGGAAGGGAAAATGTGTGAGCAGTGATAGGAATAAATGAACAAAGTGTCAAAAGTAAAATTCAGTTCATTGCTCAAAGAGCAAGATATTGTCATGGTGACAAGGCACAGAAAAAGATCTAACTTGGTCAGAGGATCAAATTCTAAATCTTCAAGACTGTAGTTGAAGTCATACCATGCAATTCAGAATTCCATGGGGCTGGTGAGTTTTAATTTTCTGTAATCTCCTAGCGCAACAAAGTAGTTGGAAAAGCACTGCATATAAGTCTGACATAGGCAGAATGCCAAAATCTTTTAAAATTTCTAACATCCACGCATATAGTCATGCGATAATATAAAATAGTCTGCAGTAATATTGCACCCACATTTGTAGGACTCTTTTAAAATCATGTCTGCAGCTGCCTCCTGCTTCACAATATACGTACTAATACCAATTTATATAAATCCCTTTCTTGTCTTTTTGGATAACTCACCTACATGCACTTAATTTGTTGA